>NC_086328.1:114543988-115195238 GCF_036172605.1 Pelobates fuscus | reverse complement strand
TGGCGAAACCAACTTCGCCACTGTGAACTGGAGAAGCCTGGTTGCTAGCCTCCTGCCCGCTGACTATGGCCCTGGACATATGGTACTGTACAAACTATATTTGGGCATGTAATAATGTGTATTGCTGCTACCGGCCATTTAAAAGCATCTAGGAACAGATTGGGACTTTTGGGACTACTGTCCCTTTAAAGCCGTGAAGCATATTCTAATGTACTGCCTGTAATATTGTATATGAATTATGTGTTAAGTTTAACCTGGGTGATATATATGCAGCATTCATCTGATCGTTCGGTAGAATCACTCCATTCATTATATTGAGTGAAACTACCGAACAACCAGACCACCCAGGAATAAGTGTGCCTCCAATTACCGTTTGCAACAATGTTGCAAACAGGTAATTGGCAATCCATGTAATATATTCTGTGTCCTCTGGGTGGCCGCCATTCGGGAAACAACCACGTGGCGGCGGCCATCTTTAACTGCCGAACAGCGGTGTTTTGCCGTCGAGTGTCTGGAACTGAAATCGGACACTCGACTAGGCAAACACCGCTGAGACCTCCAGACTTCCAGGATTTCGTGGGGAAACTACCGAACGGCCCGCCGTTCGGTAGAAAGAAACGTACGAACTAGGGGATTCATACGAACTCCCCTTAGTCTCTATAACACCAGTAATTCGTATGTTTCATTCACCTGTTTGTGACCGACCGCAGGGCCAAAATGCATGGAACTGTTTTCGGATACTTTACCCATGCGGTCGGTCAATACTTTAAAGTCCCATTACTCCCGAACCGTTTATCCGAATGGGCTGATTTTAACGTATGTTGTTCCTCCAGACTAGGGCTATCTTGGATTTGTGGATGTACCCCAAGTATTTAGGGTACATCCAAAACTTGGGTAAAAATATGTCCCTGTTAATTGTGTTAACAGATATGTTGGAGGGAGGAGATGTGTGGGTTGTACCTTAAACTGGATTGGTGTACTGTAAACCCCTCCCTTGCATGGGAGAATCTCATATAAACCCTTGTGTGAATAAATCAGTGTTGTTGCTGTTTAACCCTGAAGCTGGAGTGTGTCTCTTTCTTGGGGGGAAAGGGGACTGTATGCCGACTGCCAGGAGTGTAAGCTGTCCATATTGCTTTTCCTGTTCGGCTGCTTCCAGGGTTAGTGTGTCTGCTGTTCGAGAGTTGGTGAATTCGTGCAGTTTGGGAGTTCGGGAAGTTGGTGCTTATGGTAGCTGCTGGTGTATCTAAAGGGGATTATCGCCTAAACGGATTTTTCCCCTTTTATGCTGAAACGGTCCGTTACATCTACTTTTTACCTGGCATTTTAACATCACTCTGGACTCCAAGCAATCCTAGGTGGGGATAATACCACCAGCGCTATCAATAGGGAGCAGATGATCTGCTCCCCCCTTGTGAGTACCCATTTTATTCCCTAATTTTATTTAATAGCTTTTTATCCAGTGTACACTATTGGTTGTTTCTCTCTACCCGAGTGTTTATCATATCAAGGACGGAGGAAACTCACCATAGACGAAGGATACCTACTGCATATCCTGCAAGCGGGGATAAAACCGCTGCACGCCCTTCACACCAGAGCAGGTTTTAGCTCTTTCAAATGTGAGTTTGCATTCAAGAATTTTACATTTTTATGTCTTCATTCTTTACTTACTACACTATTTGGTCTCCTGTATATACCTTTTGTCTCTTACATATGAGTGGATTCATAAGGAAGAACCAAACAAGGAATATTGTTCCGGACCGAATATTGCCGTATTAGACGACTGCACCAGACATTTTTAGATAAGACTTTTTCTCTTTTTATCCATTTACTTTATTTGGATTATTTATTTTACTCTTACCAGGCGCAGCCCTTATTGTTATCTCTTTTTATTGTGTTATGTTTAAGGGTCTTAAAGAGTTGCTGCCTATCGTGTTATCTCGTGTTATCTAGCGCTTACTCACTGTTCTGTTTTCCTATGGACACTTGCGTGCTCTCACTGTGATCTTCACAGTGAGAATCACGCAAGCGCCTCTAGCGGCTGTCAATGAGACAGCCACTAGAGGATTTGGAGGCTGGATTAACCCTATTATAAACATAGCAGTTTCTCTGAAACTGCTATGTTTATAAAAAAAAAAAAAGGGTTAATCCTAGAGGGACCTGGCACCCAGACCACCTCATTAAGCTGAAGTGGTCTGGGTGCCTAGAGTGGTCCTTTAACGTTTGGATTCATTTAGAATTTTCCTTACGGTTCTCACTTTAGTAAATACGCCACTCTGGTCTCTGTTAAAGAATGGGGGATTCGGGGGTCCAGAAATCCGATTTTACATAGAACATAATTTTAAAAATGAGCTGTTTAGTTATTTATAAAATGCACGATACTTATAAAACTCTTAAAATTCTTTACCAAAGAGTGACTTGTCATGCAGTCAAAGCAAACTCAAAGTGAATTTCAAATTGTAAGTGAAAATATAAAAATTGGAAAATGTCTTCAAGTTAGCTATGCTATAATTCACACGGTAGTTCATTACCCTGTCTGTAGCAGATGTTTTTGATTGCCCTCTCTGTGAAATTTCATTTTTTTTTCATTCCCCCCCCCCCCCCAAGTCTCTCTCTGCTGCAAAAGTACTTTAACACCCTCATAAGTACACATCCAGTTTGTTGCCAAATCCTGTAGATTCCAACTTAAAAACATAGCCCGCATCCGCCCCTTTCTTACAAAAGATGCTACCAAGGAGCATGTCCATGTTCTAGTAATTTCCTGCATGGATTATTGTAACCCTCTCCTGATTGGTCTTCCTAAAAGCCGTATCGCCCCGTTACAGTCTAATGAATGCCGCCGCCAGGCTGATTTTCCTCTCTAGTCGGTCCTCTCACACCTCACCCCTCTGTCTGTCCTTACATTGGCTTCCTGTATCCTATAGAAGTCAATTCAAAGTGCTAACCCATACATATAAAGCACTGAACAATTCTAGCCCCTCTTAAATCTCTTCACAGATCCATAGGTATGCCCCTGCATGTTCCCTCCGCTCTGCCCGTGACCACCTCCTGACCGCTGCTCGCACCTGTACGGCCAACTCGCTCTTGCAGGACTTCTCGAGGGCTGTTCCCTTCCTATGGAATAGCCTGCCTACCACCATCAGACTCTGCCCTAGTCTTCAATTGTTTAAGAAGTGCCTTAAAACCCATCTCTTTAGGAAAGCTTATGGCCTCCCAGAGTAGCCTCTACCTTACATACCTGTCTCTTGCTCTCTCCTATAGGGCAGCACTTTACTCTCTCCTCCAGCTCTGCTTCACTCCCACCTTATTTGATTGATATTTCCTGTCCTAATGTGTTTTATACCCCACCTCCTATAGACTGTAAGCTCGTTTGAGCAGGGTCCTCTTCAACCTATCGTTCCTGTAAGTTTTCTTGTAATTGTCCTATTTATAGTTAAATCCCCCCTCTCATAATATTGTAAAGTGCTACGGAATCTGTTGGCGCTATATAAATGGCAATAATAATAAAAATGGTAAAAGGACAAACCTCAATTTGATTGGCTGTAACAGCCCAACCAATCACATTACCTTGTTCACTGTGAATTCAGGGTCAATTCAAATATGTGGTGTTTAATAATTGTTTGAATTCCTAAATTATAAATGGACTTTGGACAATTTTGTGTTGCATTAATTTGGGTTAAAGGGACTCTCTAAATACCATAACAACTTTAGCTTAATGTAGCCGTTTGGGTATATAGATCATGGCCCCTAAAGCGTCATATCTCAATTCTCTGCCATTTAGAAGTGAAATCACTTTTGTTTTTGTTTATGCAGCCCTAATCACACCTCCCCTGGCTGTAACTCACACAGCCACCCTACCCTGACAAATTTGGGCAAAAAGAGAAAAAGAGAGATTTCAAAAAATGATCTAAGTCCGCTATAGTCAGTCAGGTTTATTCTCTAAACACCAAATCCATTAGATCTAATCTGAATGGTATAATGACAGCTTGACTATTATAGCCTTAACGTTACCATTCAGATTTCAATATACTACTATTTAGTGTTTAGCAAATAAACCCTTTTGTTTCCAGCCCTCCGTCACTGTTTGTGTTACTCTATTTTCACAGATACTGGAACAAGCGTCATCTGAAGTCCTGAATTTTATGTTTTGATCCGTTGTCATTACGTAGACGTAAGTCCTGCTTTTCTTTTGTGCACACATTTGTGTTTCGGTTCCATGTTTCTTTTTTTTAAGTGTAATATTTATTTGATGAAACTTTATTCACTAAATGTAGAACTGTGTATCTTTGTTTTGGATCTAAGTGTGAGTTGTTTACTTTAAAGACAGGATTTTACACAGAGTTATCTACTGAATTGAGAATTGTTCAAAGTGAATTTAAAGTGGATTTAAAATCTAAGACCAAATTAGCAGAACTGGAAGCGTAGCTGACATGGAGAATTTTTCCAGCTCTGTTATTTTGGTTTTAAGTATGAAACCCACTTTAAACAATTCTCAATTTAGTGAATAACTGCCTGATTTGGAAATTGTGACAAATGTAAAAATCTGATTTAAAGTAACAGCTCACACATAGATCTAAATGAGAATTGTCAGTTATTCAAAATAAAGGCAAAGTAAATTTTACATGTTAGACTTCAATAATTGAGCCAGAAGCAGAATTGAACTGGAGAATTTTCCAAATCAGACTTTAGTAAATCAGTCTGTTAAACTTCTCAAATATATGTTTTCCTGTGGTCCCGCGTAATGGGGCACTTGGAGGGGAGAAATGGGGTAACAAATAGCCATCCAGAAATACCCAATTGTTAAGCTATTTTCTTTTTCTTCTATTTACTTTTATTTTAACTGACGTGCTTTGTTGGGCAAAGTACATAACATTTGTTTGCATTTCCCAGTTAGATGCCTGAGCAAGCATGTATGACCCCGGAGCATCCAGAGGCAGGAGAGACATTGCAACACAAAAGCACAACGGAGGTACGATTTTTTATTTTATTTATTTACTTCCCCTGCGTTATTGACTCCAGTAAACATTGAAATAGCGTTCGACAGTCTGTAGAAACAGAGAACTGACAGTTCCTCTTTAAGCAGTCAACATGTATATTTCTCACGTTAACATTAGTGAAGGACCCACAAATATTGGGGGGACTTTGTATGTCCATATGATGTAACTAAATGGACATATTTATAAAGGAGACAAGTGATTTTAAAGGGGCATTCTAAGCACTATAACCAGTGTAGTGGTTGTGGTGCCAGAATCCCCCTGGTGCAGTCAAACAGCTGCTGTTCCTGCCCCTCTTAATACAGATATCACTTATAATATTAGCTGACACCAATGGCCAGCAAATTCCGTACAAAGATGGACAATACTGATGTACATAATGTAGAAGGGCTCTTACTTCTACCATAGCAATCTCTGTGCATAAGGGCTTGACCAAGGGACCCAGGTAAGAGTTAATTCACTGGAAGATGGTCTAACTCTTTACGGTGAGACAGTTGCACAGGACTCCCGGCACCATAACCACTACAGTAACCTTGTAGGATAGGAACCTTTGTTTTGTGTGCATTTTGAATAAAATGTGGTCTTTACAGCAGCGATATTAAGAAATACATGTTCTGGGTATGAACCCAAAATTCTTTTTTTTCCCCTATGTGAATCTAAAAACTCGCAAAAGTGTTTATTCAGTAAACAACAAATTGCAATGAATTGAGTAGGAAATTGGAAATTTAGGGTTCACCTGCAATAACCGAGCTGTGACTATGGGAGGGTTGGCGAATCTTTCCAAATCACTTATTTTGCCTAAACTTTGTCATTTATGTTTCCAGCACCAATCACTGTTTCTGGATTGATCCCCAAAGCGTAAAAATCCAAAGATTTATCAGAGAATTTCCAATTCTAGGACGAAGTTGAAGCGCAGGAACAATAGATCATTTCAAGAATTGTTCCAGGTAATAAAGTTTGACCCAAAACATGTAACATGGTCATGTTAGATAACTCACTCCTGGCCCGGCTACACTTCAGTACCAGAATGGAATGACATCTGTCACTTAATTCCGTTATTCCCCCAGTCAATGCCAGACACGCGTGCTAGCGGAATGTAACAGCAACCACAGCACCTGCACTGTAACTGCTGTGAAGGAGAGTGAGACAACCGCCAGTAGGAGGGTTCTCCTGCTCTCCACTCTCACTCAGTTATCAGTATAGACTTTATGCTGGAAACTAGTGGGAGCCGGGACCGTATTTTTAAAGTTTTTTTTAAATGAAATCTATAAATTATTTTTGTATGTCATTTTAAAATCCAATTAAATGATGCACCATGTAAGATGATTTACGGACAGTTTTTTTAACCTAACAATGACAAAGCCGTTGATTAGCTCACCTGTGCTAAAGCAGGATACAATGACATTCTGGTCTGCTGGTGGGTGCTGCTGATGTAATTAAAGGGACACTGTAGGCACCCAGACCACTTCAGCTCATTGAAGCGGTCTGGGTGCAAACTCCATCACACTTAACACTGAACATGTAATTATTGCAGTTTTTTTAAACTGCAATAATTACCTGCTAGGGTTAACTCCTCCTCTGGTGTCTGTCTACCAGACAGCCACCAGAGGTACTTCCAGGCTTGAAGGCGACTTTCGGTCGTCTAAATGACGCTGCACGTCACCAGAATCTTCCTTAGGAAAGCACTGAATACTGCTTTCCTATGGAAAAATCCTAATGCAAGCGTGGATTAGGATAAGCGTGCATTAGGTTCCCCCGCCAGCAGACGTCATTGGGGGAGGAGCGTGGACGGAGCTGAGCCAGCACCCATGGACATCAGTGCTAGACCCAGTTTGTTTTCAACGAGTTTGTTTTCCTGGAGCCAGGGCCGCCATCAGGGGGTGACAACCATAACAGTTGTCACGTGGCCCACACACACTAAGGTCAGCGCTGTGGCCGTTGTATAGCGCGACCGGGCCCCTTTAAAAAAAACAAAAACAAAAAAAAAGCAGCCGCAAGTGCTGCTGGGAGGAAGTGCTCACTTCCTCCCAGCTCACTCCGCGCGGGAGGAACGCGCCCGCCCAGCCAGCCGTGAAGAGGGAGAGCCAGGCAATGAAGAGGGAGCAGCGCCGACTCCCATCATCCCCAGCCACCCTCCTGCAAAGAAAAGGTAAGAGACAGGAGGGTGGCTGGAAAATTAGCTGTGTGTGTGCATGTATGTGTGTGTGTATGTCTATGTATGTCTGTGTGTCTGTATGTATGTGTGTGTATGTATGTCTGTCTGTATGTCTGTGTGTCTGTATGCATGTATGTCTGTCTGTCTGTATGTGTATGTCTGTATGCATGCATGTCTATGTATGTATGTCTGTATGGATGCACGCATGTCTGTCTGTATGTCTATGTCTGTCTGTCTGTATGCGTATGTCTGTCTGTATGCATGTATGTCTGTGTGTCTGGATGCATGTATGTGTATGTCTGTCTGCATGTATGTGTGTATGTCTGTATGCATGTATGTCTATGTATGTATGTCTGTCTGGATGCATGTATGTGTATGTATGTCTGTCTGTCTGCATGCATGTATGTCTGCATGCATGTCTGTCTGTCTGTCTGTATGTATGTCTATGTATGTATGTATGTATGTATGTCTGTATGTATGTATATGTCTGGATGCATGTCTGTGTGTATGTCTGTATGTATGTATGTCTATGTCTGTCTGACTGCATGTATGTCTATGTATGTTTGTGTATGTCTGTATGCATGTATGTCTGTCTGTATGTTTGTCTATGTATGTATATATGTATGTCTGTATGTCATTATATATGTATATATGTATGTCTGTATGTCAGTATGAATGTATGTCTGCATATTATTATGAACGTAGGTCTGTGTGTATGTGTGTATGGATGTCTGTATGCATGTATGTCTGTCAGTATGTCTGTATATATGCATGTATGTCAGTCTGTATGTCTGTATGCCATTATGAATGTATGTCTGTATGCCATTATGAATGTATGTGTGTATGGATGTCAGTGTCTGTATGTATGAATGTGTGTGTGTGTGTGTGTGTGTGTGTGTATGTATGTATGTATGTATGTATGTATGTCGGTGTCTGTATGTATGTGTGTCTGTATGTATGTTATTATGTGTCTGTCTGTCACTATGTATGCCTGTGTGTATGTCTCAGTATGTGTGTGTCAGTATGTATGCCTGTATGCGTGTATGTCTGTTTCAGTATGTGTGTCTGTTAGTATGTATCTGTGTCCTTTTGTATCAGTGTGTGCATTTGTGTCTGTGTGTGGACCCAGTGGGCGGTATTTGGAGGCGGGCCCCAGGGGGCCCAGACCCTGAGCTGAGTTAGGGGCCCCAAAATTTCTGGTGGCGGCCTTGCCTGGAACTATAGTTTCCCTTTAATGCAGGACGGACACCTCCTAGGGAGCATTTTTATGTGATTGTTCAGGGAAAAGAGATAAGTAAAGAAGTAGTATCTTGATCTCTCAGAGCTGTGTCACTGCTGTACTCTCACCCATACTGAAAAAGACAAAATGGGATTCTCAATGCGGATAATCTTGTTCGTGCATAATGAGCCGTCATTTACTGTGCATTTCCAGTGTCCCATTAGCCAACGTGAATGACAGCTGACAGCAGACAATACGATGCGGCAGGTTGAAGCTGCTGGAAGCTTTACCTTTTGTCACATTTAAAAAAATAGATATATTATATATTGTCTAGAATACAAAGTGGTTCGTACTTCGGCTTATATTTTTTGAATGCTCTTGGCATTTGTGGGGTGAAAAACCCCACACAAAACCAAACAAACTGCAAACCAAAAAAAAAAAAATACATGTTAGCACACAGAATTATGCCTTTCACAGTAACATACACGCAGACACAGGGGAATAAATTAATTTACACTGTGTGCGCTGACTGTCTGGTCGTTATATTTGAGCCAGCGTAAAATATCATTAAAACAACCCCGAGCTAGTTAGTCAATGTTTGTGCAAATACTGTATGTCAGATGTGACTATTCTACTTTAAGTTGATTTTTAAAGGAACAATACAAAACACCATAACCACTGCACCATTCTGTAGGTGTTAAGGTGCCAGGATTGCCTTGGCTCCCTTATAGAGTATTATGTTAAATAGTTTTACACTGGGTTGACAACTTACCTGGGTCCCCTGAGCCGCATCTATAGTTCGCCTGTATTAAAAGCTCGATGTCTTCACTGGACTAAGTAGGTCCAATACAAACCCTGTCTCTTTGACTGACCGTGCTCAGTGGACATTTAGCCAATGGACACAAGTCTGAACGGTGTCTTAGCTTAGTGGAGCTAACCAGGAGAATTGCACAATAATCTGGATGCCGGTATGAGCAGGTGAAGTGATCAAACAATTCTAAAATGGTCTAAAAACAGAGCAGTGTTTCTTTGAAAAAGCATTGGTGCTATATTGTATTAATGTGAGATGTTTGATACAGTTTCTATTTTTAAAGCAACCTTTGGTGAGAAGATCAGCACTACTGTAGAAACCTATGTGAGGATTATGATTGCCTGGAGGTATTTCCTGGTTTGGTGTGAATTCACTGTAGATGTTACGCAACACAGGAATTTAGAACAATTGATTGTGGAGCTTCGGCTGTGGTTTATCTTTAATATATTTTATGCATTATATTTAGCCTGCGCTACCACTTTAAGAATATAGGAATACACAAGTCTTGTTAAAGGGACACTCCACCCCCCCAAAAAATTAAAAAGACAGTTTAGTAGATATACCCCAAATGAAAGCATGCATACATTTATTGCTGCATTTTTTTCATTGGAGTTATAATCAACTTGCACAAGTTGCAGATTTCTTGTCTGCAGCCATTGCAAACCCTTTCTAACCCAGCCCACACTTTCTGTGGCTGTCCAATCACAGCTCAGTGAGAAGTCTTTGCAAGGCAGCTGCTCTGGGCAATTGCTGCCTCTTGAGTTTAGCTCCACTGAGCTAACCAAACCAGGATGTAACAGGACAGTTTGTCTGATTGGCAGGGAGCTGTAACCAGATTAAAATTTATACAAAGTGTTTATATATTAAAATCTGCACTTTTCGGGGGGCGGGGCCTGACCGCTGAACTGAGCGGACGCAAGGTAGAGCTGCTCCTGCTCCTAGAGGCTAATTTTACCCCAAAATAAGCATTCAACGAACCCCAAATGACCCATAGGGGCTGCCAAAAGAGTGAGCTTGACGAGAGCAACAAGCTGATACCAGACATGCAGCACAACCAGCGGAATAAAGAGAAACACTGCTCGCGGCCTACAAGCACAATCGGCGCGAGGGAGACGGCCGCTCCCCCGTCGCCATCAATGGCAGAAACAGCGAAGAAGGGCCTCCGTTCCCCCCCCATGGACCGGCGGGGGTCATCCCGGTCCCTGAAGGATCCCTGCAGACACCGCTGCAGCGGCCTTCCAACTCCAAAATGGCGGCAAACCCCAAGGGGCCATCCGACACGACACAGATGTCGGAGACCCAGAAGCGGCTTGACAAAATCTTTGAGGCCTTTTGGAGGAAACTTGAAGAGCGACAGGCTACTGCTCGCGACCCAGCCGGAAACTCACCGCCAAGATTGCCGTCCCACGCTCACCTCAGAAGGGCTCCCCATCAAAAGAAGTATGCAAGAAAATGGCGACGATGCAGGCGCCGCTTCCCGCCGACAAGCGAAAAGACGCAACCTAACCAGGTAGCGACGGCGAAACCACGGGAGACACGACCGGCCCTCCCCAAGCCACAAACAACCCCAGGATACCTAAGGGGCCAGCAAGCCAACTCAAACGACTCCTGTATACCGGGAACAAGACACAGACAAGCCGCAAGCGACAAGTCCCATCCAGACCTCCCACCAGCAGCCCTCCACATACGTGAGCAGACAAGCCCGACATCAGGGACCTCAGGATGGCGAAGGGAGCTAGCTGAGCCCCGCGCAGAGAAGCAGGCAGCGGCTAAGATACTGGAGGGTATCGGATGAACGGAGGGGCTGTGCGGGACTCTTCATGGGGCCTCCCTACACCCCAAACCTATAAGCAGAGTCCCCTACTTCCCAAAGGAGATACAAAACAAGGAGTCATAACTAATAAGAGACACCTGGCTGTTGAGGAAGTATACCTTATGTTTATTTTCTGCATATTTGTTTCTGCTTCTTTGCCTTTGATTTAACCTGACTCTCCTGCCAAGCACTGCAGTATAGGTGATTAGATCTACCATGGAGGGTGTTTCTCTACCCAGTGGCCTAGGCTATAGGGGTATTAATGACAAGCATTACTGATTGAAGGCAGCGTGCTACCAATCACCAAGGGTGCAAGCGACAGTTAATGATATATTTAGCCACGTGTCAGGCTCAGCAAAGCATTTACCTGCGCAGTACAATGTTCTCTGGTCCCCGTACCTGACTAGTCTCTCTGATCTAACATAAACATATTTCCCAGCCTAGACACATGGACCTAGCCTGTATCTACTTGACATTAACCCTAAACTGACTTTACTCTCACGTAGTGTAACGCATTTAAAACTATATGGTATGCATCCCCACGTACAGTCAGACATGAGGATTAAGATGTTTAGCTCAGTTCCGTAGGGTGCTGCCTAGGCCTGACCCATACTCACACTGCGACCACTGGGTGTAACCTGAGAGCAAAGCAAATGTTTCCTCATGTTCTTATAAAACTCAGGACACTAACCTGTTCACCCATCTGTCTCAAAACAAAAAAGAGAAAAGTGCTATATTTTTGTCTAACCACTGAGACATCACTACTTAGCTTATAACACTCTCGCTTTAACAGTCTTGACTAAAATTATAAAATTGTGCATGCATATTGGTCTACCCCGTTGTTATAAATGTTACAAATTTGCTTGAGGATTGCCGTCGGGGTACCTCACGCTTGTATGTTATTTTTGATATGCACTACAAAAATAAAGAATTATAAAATCTGCACTTTTCTCCCCATAAAAAAAAAGACACTTCACACAAAGCATTTCAGCATGATAAAGTGCTTTTGGGGTCATGAGTGTCCCTTTAAGGCATGTATAAAAAAAAAAAAAGAAAACAATGTACCTGTATTAATAATTTTCCAGACTATGGTTGCCAGAGAGTATAACTCACTGTACTCTTGCGGTTTATATTATCCCTTACCTGCATTTTATATCTGTGACTTTGTAGATTCCATATTAATTATAGAGCAGCAATGGCCAATTTCAGTAGCTCAAACGTTCATAAACTACATTCCCCATGAGGCTTAGCCTGTCAACAGGTTGAATAAGCATCATTGGAAATGTAGTTCAAACATTACAAGGTTAGCCAGGGTAACAAATTATTCGTATTATCGGTATACATGTCGTTTCTGCTAGCGTCAGTAAATCGGATTCACATTATATCCATAAATCACTGCTTTGGAGTAACTCAGCAGTGGCTCTTTAGACTAATTGAGAGCAGGTAAGAGCTCACTGCAGATCCTGCACAGCCTGTGTTTTTGCATAAAATACTTCATGAACATTCATGTTATTTACCAAAGTTAGAATCATAGGGAATATAAAGTGCATTGCAAAATTAAGACCAGAGTAGTTGAAATGCAAGTATAGCAGACTTTGAGACCTGTTCAAGTTAGACGACTTTGGCCTTAAATTTGAAATTCATTTTGAAGTCCTGAGAATTCCAACGTTAGTAATTAACCCTGCATGTTTATTTTTGATTAGTTATGCAATAATTCACCAAAGAAACCTACACAGGACTATTTACTACAGACAGAATTACATGTCAAACTGGCAGAACTTGAAGCATAACTGACAGATTTACCAGATCGGCTATTTTGGCCTTGAATTTGAAATTTAGTTTGTGGATAACCCCGTTTAGCGACCTTATTAACTAAAGTGAGTTTTAACATTTCCAGGGTGTTTCACGAAAGTGAGATTTACAGAGAATGTAAAGTGAATTTCAAATTTAAGGCAAAAATAGCCGAAATGGAAAACATCTCCCATTTAGATAGGTTTTCGGTTCGGTTACCTTGACCTTAAATTTGAAATTCCCTGAAATTCTCATTTTAGTGAATAAGCTGGACAGATAATATCAAGACCCAGTCCCTAGTTATGTGATTAAATCTCGCACTGAAGAATTAATTGATGGGGTTACGCAGTTAAGTAATTGTTAGAAATTCAAAGTGAATTTCAACCTGGAGGCCAAAATAGAAAAAAAATAAAAGACATTCTACAAAAAATGTTGCAGTTTATCCATTTAAGTCTATATAAAAAAATAAAAACGATTGAATTTTAAATAAAAAAGTACCCTATGGGCGTTAATCATCAGAAAGTTTCACCGTTCTAAACCCTGCCCTAATATCTAGCCATAAAAACAGCACTCTCTGAACACAATGTTGCAAAGGTGTTTATTTAAAGTAGTTTTTAATGGAAAGATCTTTATACAAATATATATATATTTATGAAAAAAAATAATATGCAGATAGCAGTGCAGGTGAAAAAATAAATATTTATATGCCCAATTCGTTATTTTTTTTTTTTCCCCTGTACAAAAATAAGCTTAAGCCTTTCAACCTTTTCTTACAAACTTAAATTCAGCACGGAATAGGTCAATAATATCATTTGCCAGATCAGCCTTTAAATGACCTGCTTGAAGAGATCCAGATTCGATCAGCAGCCAGTCCCAAGGGCCAAATGTGGACCCTGACATTAGAGGCCTTTACAAAAAACAAACACACACATTTTACCCTTTTATGTTCGATTTGCAGTGCAATTCCTATTGGGTACAGTTAACTCTTTGAGTGCTGGAGAGCAATGGTATTGTTCCTCTGCAAGATAAAAAGCAACAAGTGATAAACTTACTGCATTGTAGGATATTGAATTCATGGGTCCTAATGTCCCAGGATTGACTCCTAAGAGTCTGATGGTGATGGAGATGATGGCAACACTTGCAGTTTGGCATCCTCTACCAATATGAACAAGAGATTATGTTTGCAACATAATAAACTACTGTCCCTTGTAGCAAAATGGTTCATCGATTACTCAACTGTCATACAGCAGCTATCAGTACATGCCTGGCTTTTGCAATACCTTCTGCAAAGCCACCTGGTCCCAATGTCAAAATACTCAAAGATGGTCTGCTCCCAGCTGTAGAGGAGACCATGAACCCTTTGCATGCCTTAGAACGAAGAAGGCCAGTGTTACATCGAGGGGCTGTTCTTGGATAGTCATAAAGCAGAATCGGAATCGCTGGAGTCCAGGCTGTGCCTAAGTTTGCAGCTATTGAGTTTGTCTTTCTGTAGATTCATGGTGTAAGAGCTTCTTCTCAGAGACTCCAGGGACTGCAAGAAAGACTTCCTGGCCTTCTCCTCCTCTGTGGGGGATGCTCCTTCCTCCTCCACCTCCTGAATTTCATCAAAGGTGACTGGCTGAGTCTTAAACCTAGTCTGCCGGGGCCTCCTCAACTTGCCTTTGCCCCTCAACGGCCGGGCTTGGATGGGCTGTGGGTACTCTTCCGTAGCCCCGCTGAAGTGCGGCATGACTGCTTGGTATGTGGCACAGATGCCCAAGGACTCTGCTTGCTTAGCCGACATGACCAGAGAACAAGACACCTTTTTGCTGTTTAAAACTGGATGCCCTGCAGCTGAGATCAGCCAAATTCAAACGGCGAATCACAAGCTATTTGGCACAGAAAGGATGCTCTAGGTCTGCCACAGTTAATACCATGCACCTTGTACCCCCAGTTACAGAGGACACCCCGCCGTAAGCTGGTAGAAGGCAGTGGTCATCAAGAGTAGAGGTGGAAATGAGAATATAGGTCTGTCTCCAGTACAGCAAGGGTTAAATGGTTCCAGTGCCACCTTTAGTGAAATTGTCATTTATTGTGTCCTGAGACCTCTTGGTCCAGCAAGGCATTCAGGCACCCCCTCTCTGTATCCAAGACCCCACAGACTGCAAGCCCTGGGTCTAGCTGGGAGTCAGTCTCCTGTCCCTGTCTCAGTGGATGTGCTGCTTCCTTGTGCCTACCTCCCTGCTTTATAACAGTGCCTCCTCCCACACACAGCAGCTGTGATGACAGCAAACACCATGTAAAGGCTGGGAGTTTGCAGGCTGCAGAGTCTGACGTTTTAAAGCACATTTCATTAACCCTTCTATTGCCAGTACAAACTACAGGGATATCCAGTCCCACTGACTTTGATCACTAGACATTAACCCACTGGGTACCAGAAGAGTGAACCCAACACATAGTTTTATAATGTATCCCAAAGGTGGACCATGGAAGCTGGCTGTATCCATTGCCTTTCCCTTGGGTACTGGGCACTTGCTGGCTCCTTCCATTCATTGTAGCTTTGTACCTCTGCATCCTCATCCAATGATGTGATTTGGGAAGGGAAGCTTTGTCATAGGGGACCTGGTGTCTAAGGGGACCTGGTATAATAGGGGACCTGGTGTCTTAGGGGGCCTGGCATCAGCCGATCATTGTAGCTACCGTGGAAGGTATAAACTCTCTAAACGTATTCACTAAACTCTGAGCTGTAGCAAATAACAATCCAAATGGCGAATTAGTCTCTAAATCCACTATTTTTGGCCTTAATTTAGCCGTTAGGCTTGTGCACGGTGTGATAGTTTGGTCCGGCTGAATAATTTTTTCCCGAAATGGAAATTTAGTTTGAAACGTCCGTGATGGTTCTGCTCAGTTGAACATCGTTCATCATAAAATGTTATGAAATACACTTGGACAAACCAAAAAGGGCGTTACAAATGGGCCAATCGGTGTACTGCAAACAGGGCTGGACTGACCCACAGGGATACCGAGAAATGTTCTGGTGGGCCAGCATACTATTGGCCAGTGCGGGGCCGCCTAGTGTGCACGGGCCCGTGGGCCGCACAGCGCAATTACAGGGTTACCGGCGGGAGGGTATTCACTCCCCTCCTGCTGGTCACAGAATGTAGCGTGGCCGAGCAGGCAGACCGCGGTAGAGGAGCTTCTGTTCCCCTACCCGGTCTGAAAGGAAGTGCTTGCAGAGAGCATAGAACTGCTTCATGTCAGACCGGATACAGTTAGCAGGAGCTTCTCCACCACAGTCTGCCTGCTCGGCCACGCTACAGCAAGGTACAGGGAGAGCTGGGGGGCTATAGAGACACATGGAGGGGGGCTATAGGGACACATGAAGGACTGGGGGGTATAGAGTCACATGAAGGGCTGGGGGGTATAGGGACACATGAAGGGCTGAGTGGCTAATGGGACACATAGGGGGGCTACTGAGACACATGGGACAATGAGACATACAGGGCTTGGGGGGTGCTAATGGAACCCATGGAGGGCTGGGAGGGGTATAAAGACACATGGCGGGCTACTGAGACACATGGAGGGGCTACTGAGACATATGGTAGGGCTAGTGAGACAAATACAGGGCTGGGAAGAGGCTAATGGGATAATGGGGGGGCGGAGGGGGGAAGAATGAGACACATGGAGGGCCAGGGGGGCGGAGCCAAGCAGCGCACAGGAGCGGTCGCCATTTTGTACAGCTCCTGTGTGCACCACTCATTAGGGCTAAATATCGCCGGAATCCTAATAGCCACGACTTACCTGGCACCAGAGCTGCACTCAGGGCACCGACCGGGAACGGACGATGCCTTTCTTTTCAACACCGGGCAAAAAATACCGCAACCGGGGCTTTGGGGCCTACCGCGCGGCCGGCAGGACGCACGCGACCGCAGTGGAGCACTTTCTCTGGGGGGACCCGGACCTGATAGACCCGTTGCCACCCTCCCAGACAAGCAGAGATATGGGGAGAAGATCCCAAAAACCTCCAGCGACCGCTGCTAAAACGCAGCGCGACATAGGCCAGATGTGGACGGCCCCAACACCAGCACGAGACTCAAGGGAGCCCTCTCCCACGAGGGACCTGATACCTCAACAATCTGACAGTGAGTACTTACCCCAGAGCTCACACAGGGCCACCCACGACACAGCCAGCACATCAGGACTTATGACCCCTGCCACAAAACAGGACATACAGGAGATGCTTATAAGCCTCCAGTCTAACCTCAAGAAAATGTGGGAAGCTGATCTGGCAACATTATCCACTGAGGTGCAGGCTGTCACTGTACGCACAAACGCCACAGAAACTGAGGTACTAACCCTGAAACAGGAATTCCAGACACTAAGCGACACAGTGCTTCAACTACAAAAGGCCCAACTTGACACCAACAGACAAGTGAGCACCCTAGATGACAGAGGCAGAAGAAAAAATATAAAGATCAGGGGAGTTCCAGAAACTATCCCTCTGGAGGAATTACCACACTACGTGAGACGGCTGGTGGCATCCCTTCTGCCGGCGAAACAAGCTAAGTGCTTTACGTTTGACGGGGTATACAGAATAGCCAAATCCCCCAGGGCCCCTGCCGCAGTACCAAGAGACATAATCCTCAGATGCCAAACAGTGTCCGACAAACTAGGATTAACAGCAGCGCTAAAGGGGAAAACTCCGTACAACTTTGAAAATAGCCATATATCCTTCTTCCAGGACTTAAGCAGAGCCACCCTGCTGTGGCGGAAGAGCATGCAACCTCTCACAAGGGCACTGCAAGCGGAAAACCTAACGTACAGATGGGCAACCCCAAACACCCTGTGGGTCATGAAGGACGGACAATCCTATAAAGCCACAGCCCCGACAGATACACCAGCTCTGCTAACAACACTGGGCCTACCCACAGACGGAAGCCGCGCGCTGGGAACACCTCGCTCCCAACCCAAGGCAGCCACACCTGAACCAAGAAGGAACAGGGACCCCACCACTTGAAGGGACATTAACGACTGTATGCCCCCCCAAGGGGAACGAAAGACGGGAGAAAAGAGAGAGAGAAACCTACAGCTATTGCTGGGACTAATGGGCCTTACAAGGCCGCCTTTCATTACTATTGATACGCATGATTTCAATACCTCTTCATTTCCATTTTAGGATATTTCTTATATGTCTTTTCTTTTCTCATTTATGTATTAATCTGTCACACGTACGGTAAAATAGCACATTTACTGATACGACTTACTCACACAAACGCACAAGAGAGGGGACATAACCTTAAACGCCCTAAAATTCCAACGTACAGGGCAGGCACAGAATGCGCCCTCTGATTCCACACTCATCACCGCATCCCCCCTCCCCCCCCCTTACGCTCCAGGGTAAAGGGGTAGAAATCAAAGGGGCACACAAAGTATACCACATGACCTCTAGACGCCCGTAACACTCGACATAACCCACGTGGCACCTGACAACCCCACACTACCTTAGCCAACGACATGCGACTCATTACTTGCTCCCAGGACAGACAGCTCGTACAGCTGTAACATAAGACAACGTAATGGATCAGTACCTCCATGACATAACTCGGACAAATACAACGAACGACCACAGAAAAGTCTCACCCCGAGCTCACAATAGATCTACACTGACTTGGAGGTAAAATACGAACACTTGGGTCACCCCGTTATAACCTCACAGACCACCACCTTAAAAATGTGCAAATATACTGTATGCCATATCAGATGTTTAACTGTTATTCTATGACCAGTGGCACCTACGATGGTTGTGTTATGTGTCACGCAACATGCACCAAAATTAAAGAATTTAAAAAAAAAAAAAAAAATGGAGGGCCAGGGGAGCAAATGAGACACATGGACAACTGGCGGGGCTAATGAGACACATGGAAGGCTGGGAGGGCAAATGAGACACATGGAAGACTGGGGGTGCTAATGAGGCACATGGGGCCAATGAGACACATGGAGGGCTGGGGGGGCTAATGAGACATATTGGGGGAGGGGCTGAGGGGGATAATGAGACACATGGAGGGCTGGGAGGGGAGCTATAGGGACATGTGGATGACAGTGAGGGGGGCTATAGGGACCTATGGAGGAGCTGAGGGAGCTAATAAGACACATGGGGTCTGGGGGGTAATGAGACACATGGGAGCTGGGGGGATGGATTGAGACACATGGATGGCTGGGGGAATGGATTGAAAAACATGGAGGGGTGGGGGGGTAATAATACACATGTGAGGCTGGAGGGGGTGTAATGACACATGGAGGGCTAGGGGGTAATGAGACACATGGAAAACTGAAGAGGGTGGAATGAGACACATGGAGGGCTGGGGGGTAATTAGACAAATGGAGGGGCTGGGGAGAAAAAAGTCATGGAGGGGTGTGGGGAGAAAGAGACAGAGGGGCTGGGGAAAGGGAACAGGAGGCACACGGAGGAGCTGATAAAGACTAACAAGAGACACACAGAGGGACTGGGGAAGTGGAGAATGAGACAAACAAAAGAGGAAAAAGAGGAGGAGTGGTAAAAAAAATTGGTCACTTCTAACTTGATTTGTGAATAAAACCAAAATTTTTTTTGGTGCTGTGGTTGAAACTATGAACCCTGAATGTTCGGCCATCGCTCTAGTCCTTTTGTCGGGTTTTTCTCCAAATGGAATGGAATTCGTCCAGAGAGCCAATTGGCTGATACCAAATGCACAAGTCTATTATCCATTCTGATTTTAATTTGCTACAATTCATATTTTTTGTATAAGGTTTTAAAAATATTTAATGTTTTAAAAAAATATTTAGAGATATTGATCTATTTTTTTTTCTCAAATTGATATCTTATGAGATTTTCAAAAATATTTTAATATTTAGAAAAAATTATTTTAAACATTTGTCCACAAATATTAAATCCAGGCCAATATCACGATCTGACTCAACTCTAACTACAACTCTAAATACAGCTACTATTTGAAGTTTAAAGAGAACCTATAGTCACGAAAATAATCTTGACCTCTAACTACCACCCTTTTCCTTTAAAAATGTAAAGTCAATATTTTTTACTTACCCGGTTTCCAGCGCAAAGGCACTGACAATTTTGCCACCTAATCTACCAACGTGTTTGTCAACAAGCATTATAACATCTACTGGCTTTGAGTGCAATCCAGTGTTTCATATAGGAAAGCATTTTGGACGAAAAGTACATGCGCCAAAAAACGCCGAGCTCATCCAATCAAATGCTCTCTATGAGAAGAACCAATGCATTTGAGAAGTAAGAACCTATTTTATTTTTCATAGTTACATAGGCTGAAAAGGGACATGTGTTTTTTTGCTGTTGATCCAAAAGAAGGCAAGAGAAAACCCCAGTTTGAAGCAGTTCCAATTTTGCAACAAACTAGGAAAAAAAAATTCACTCTTGACCCCAGAATGGCAGTCAGATTTATCCTTGGTGAAATCTGCCACGGTTATTTACGAAATATCGCAAATTATATTCTGAATGGCAGAATCATGGCTGAAATAGACGAGGTTTAACTATAGTAGAGTTTCAGAGTTCTCCTTATTTTTGCCATTTGTATTTGAATTTACAACAATTTAGAGTTACAGAATAACCCTGTATGTTGTGGCCAATGTATTTTGAGCTGTCCTGTGTCAAACTATCCATCTTGTAACAAAGGTCTCTGGTTGCACTGTTTTTGATTGGTTTGTTTACAGCATAGATGGGGTGGAGGGGTAATCCTATAATTGGACCCACAATCCAAGGACCATATGGGCTTCATACTTTGCCAGATGATTGGGAACTCCTAAAGGTCTGTCTAAAGAAGAGTTGGCAGGAATACACTGAAGATCTATACAGGAAGGATCTTAACAACAGTGATGACCACAATAGTTGGTCCAATGAGATAAAACCAGAAATCTTGGAGAGCGAAGTGAGATGGGCCCTAGGATGCCTTGCAGATAACAAAGCTGCAGGAGTTGATAAAATCGCAATTGAACTATTCAAAATTCTGCAAGTTGATGCTGTGAAATTTCATCTTGCCTTATGCCAACAAATTTGGAAAATTCAACAGTGGCCAAAAGACTGGAAAAGGTCAGTCTACATCCCAATCCCAAAAAAAGGCAATGCCAAAGAGTGCTCCAATTATCGAACAATTGCACTAATTTCACATGCCAGCAAGGTAATGCTTAAGAAGATCCTACAAGCTTGACTCAAACAATATATGGACCGGGAATAACCAGATGTACAAGCTGGGTTCTGCAGAGGACGAGAAAGAGAATTGCCAATGTACGATGGATAATAGAGAAAGCCAGAGAGTTCCAGAAAAACATTTACTTCTGCTTCATAGACCATTCTAACGCCTTTGACGTTGTGGATCACAACAACATGTGGCAAGTTCTTAAAGAGATGGGAATACCAGATCATCTCATCCGCCTCCTGAGGAATCTGTATGTGGACCAAGAAGCCACAGTCAGAACCGAACATGGGACAGCAGAATAGTTCAAGATCGGGAAAGGAGTGCGACAAGGTTGTATATAGTCTGGGCTGGGCTGGATGAATCCAAAACTGGAATCAATATTGCTGGAAGAAATATCCACAACCTCAGATACGCAGATGATACTACTCCGATGGCTGAAAGTGAGGAAGAACTAAAGGAGATGTTGATGAGGGTAAAAGAAGAGAGTGCACAAGCTGGTTTGCTGCTTAACATTAAAAAGACTAAGATCGTGGCAAACAGCAATCTTAGTTCCTGACAAATAGATGGGGAAGAAGTGGAGGCAGTGACAGATTTTATTTTCCTGGGATCCAAGATCTCTTCAGATGGTGACTGTAATCATGAAATTAAATGACGTTTGCTTCTGGGGAGGATAGGTATGGCAAGCTTGGACTAGCTGGTAAAAACTAAAGATATTACACTATCAACAAAGGTCCGCATAGTCAGAACTATGGTATTTGCAGTAGTAACATACGGATGTAAAAGCTGAACTATAAAGAAGGCTGAGCGTCGTAGAATTGATGCCTTTGAACTGTGGTGTTGGCAAAAACGGCTTCAAATCCTTTGGATTGCAAGACGATCCAATAAAACCATAGTACAGGAAATCAAGACAAACTGTTCACTGGAAGCTATGATCATGAGGCTGAAGCTCAAATATTTTGGCCATATAATGAGAAGGCAGGATTCTCTAGAGAAGACTCTGATATTGTGAAAGATTGAAGGCACACGAAGAAGGGGACAACAGAGACGGAGATGGATAGATTAAGTCACTGAAGCCACGAACATGAAGTTGTTTGAGCTCAGAGAGGCAGTGACTAACAAATGTACCTGGCGTGCTATGGTCCATATGGTCACGAAGAGTCGGACACGACTGTACGACTAAACAACAACAAAGGTCTGTCTGCTGTTTGTTTGGGCTGTTTTGCTAACTCCTGCTTGGCAACTAAAGGGTTAAGAAAAATGTATCCCTCCTACATCATCATGAGAATTTCACAACAAACCGATCTTATGTCTGCCACGTTGGTCTGCCAAGCGCCTGATATAGGCCAGAATCATTGCATTGGCATGGATTCCATCCAACAGTCACAATGAAGCAACGGATTTGAGGCTGGAAATATTTTAGGTAGTTTTTTTTTTTCTCCACAGTATTGAACACCCACGGACAAACATGTCTAGATTTTATTTTAAGAATTATTGTAAGAAGTATTTAACTAGAAAAATTACTATTGTTTACTATTTTGTTTTTTAGATGCAATCTCTCATATAACCAATTTTGAATTGCAAATTGTGCAAACACCTGCTATAGACGACCCTATGGTTTGCTGATCCGTGGCTACAAGCAGTTTATAGCTAAAGCTTTAAAGGAACACTACAGCGTTAGGAATACAGATCTGTAATGTCCTTATACCCTGTAAAACATTGTTTCCCGCACTTATTTGTTATAAAAATTTAAAAAATTAAATGTTTCACTCACCTTTTTTCCAGCTCCGAGGCTCCCTTGGCATTGCCTACATCTCCTCCTCCAGCAACGTCCTAGAAGAGGCATCACTTTCTCCACAATGCTACTCTAAAGGAACATTAGGAACCTGATGGGGATGCGCAGCAAGCACCAAGTGCGCATTCACGCTTCCACATAGGAAAGCATTAAAATGGCAGTGTTTAACATTGCTGGGTTAAAACTAAAGGATCACACTACATTGAGATGACATAGCCGGGATGACGTTAGTGGTCCTTTAATATTTTTTTTTTTTTATGTTGTCTGTTCGGGTCTTGCTTATTTGCACAGACTGATTACCATACATGGTAGGTAGGTGCCCCCTGTGGATTATTACCTTAATGTTTCTTCTCCCTGTGCCTGATTTCACTTTGTTGTCACAATCTGTACTTTATTCTAATTTGTATTTCCTGTATTTCTTTTGCTTATTGGTGAATCTATTTACCATCTCAGAGAGCAGAAATTAACTCTATTTACTAAATGATCTATCTATCTATCTATCTAGCACTGAAAATTAACTTTAAGCACATTGTTCATACTTTTCAACATTTCAGTTGTTAGTTGTGTGGAAAGGGGTTTATTCACGAAACAGCATTGTGAATTGAATTGAATACCCAGTTGCAAAATGTAGGCTGAAATTGATTCTAAATGGCAAAAACACAGATAGATAATATTGTACTCTATATCACAATACTCAGTTTGATCTTCTTTGCTTCTGTATAGCAACAAATATGCCATATTTTGAACATATCGTAGGTATGATACTAATTAAATAACAGATAAATTAATAGGTCAAATGTCACATTTATGGCCTGTGTAAGGACCCTGATGGCATTCATGGGAATGCAGGGTTCTATAAAGACCACAAACTAATTATTAATATTCTATGTAACAATTAATCTCGGTATTTCATTCTTCAGGTGTAAACTAAAGCCCACCAAGGGCCAACATTCCAGCAGAGACCACCATCGACATTATCCACATCCCCTATTCTTTCTGTGCTCTTCCCTTGGTAAACAAAGTTTTTATTACATTCAATAAGTTGTTCAATTTCTGCCGCAGGAATTTTATTGCTCTGAAGCCTGATGTTTCTGCTTGACTGATCATGCCATTTTGGAACCTGAACTCTTCATTAAAAGCCGAGTTGGCTTGAGAACACTCAAATCATGACAATCAAAGGTTGTCAAGGTTCCGCACTCCTGCGTTAATAAATACAGGTAGGAACTTTTCATTTGTCACACACGTGCTGATGATGGGTTAAGAAGCTATGACTGGTTTCTAGATTTCTCAGTATGCTTCATCATTCCTACATTTTTTACTTTTTTACCCCTTTGTCGCAGAGCCTAGACGAAAAATAACAAAATCACCAGTGGCATTTTCACAGATCCCCATGTGGCTTCAGGCTATTATTATTCACTAAAGTTGTGAGAATTATTGTGAATTTAAAGTGAACTTCAAATTTAAGGTCAAAATTTCCAGACAGGAAAAATGCGGTCAGGTGTGACTCCAGTTCGGCTACTTTGGCCTTAAACTTTAGGTTCACTTGCAATTTCCATCAATTCTCACTCTAGTGAATAACTATTTTTGACTTTGATGCTGCTTTATGGCTCCGGTGACGTCACACCTTCTGTTGATACCACACACCATTCTGTGCGCAATAATAAGACTATATTTCCGTTAAACACAATAGTAACAATATATCATCTAATAGCAGATATGACACATCTGGCTTACTTCTGACTGTGTGTCAGTAGTGTCTAATGAGCTAATACACTTTTTAGGTGCTGCTTAAACTTATTATTATTTATTTTAGTTCTAATTTTTCTATTATTAATAGCGCCATTTTTCACTTGTTTTCTTGTGTTTTATACTGTGTGTGTAGGTAACTCTAATAGAACTCCGATTGAGTATATATTTATGGTTTTAATTGCTTGTTTCCTCATTAGAACTTTGTGATTATGGGTAGAGATTTACTAAATATTAGCTGATTATTCTGCACTTTTTTTTTCTGGTGAGAAGTATTTATTATAACAGTCTTTTCCGCTGTATATTATTAATGCAACTTTTTCTTATTTTATTTTTTTATTTTGCACAAAATGCTCGCGGTCAGGACTTGCAACCTAGAATTATTGATGTTAAAATGTTTAAACAAGTTTTTTTTTTTTCTAAAAATAGAGAGAAAAACCAAACCCTGTCAGTTTTAATTACACATTTTTGAACTTTGTCTGCTATTTATTCATGAACTATTGATATCAAGCCATAATTGTCTCTCTAATATTTGTGGATAAGATTTTCAACTGATTTAATAAATATTTGTGGATGAACTATATAAAATACCTTTTTCACTATTTCAATATAAAAATGTGACTTTGGAGCTGGTTTACTTGGGTCTAATCCTCTAAAACGTTCCAATTTAACATGTCACTGCTAAAGATCTCCTCCTGGTCTGCAGAGTCATAGATCAGGGTTTTTTCTTATCTTTACTCCTACATCACGTGTGACCGTGAGTTCTCCACCTCTGCTGTCTGCCTCGCACTATAAGCTGAATCGAGTGTCACACACATGAGCTTTTATTGATTAAACATTGAGCTGACGTGGGCTGCTTGGCAATAGAGTTACAGAGTTAGGCCAAAGTAGGCAAGATGAAAATATTTCGCAACTCTGCTATTTTTCCATTTCCTCTATCCTGGCCTTAACATTGCAGCTACTAATTTCAGCTCAACAGAACTGATTGACCTCACTCTCATATTTCACGTTGAATGCTTCTGTTTCTTATAAATATGTTTCTCATTTCCTTTAACCCCTTAAGGACACATGACATGTGTGACATGTCATAATTCCCTTTTATTCCAGAAGTTTGGTCCTTGAGGGGTTAAGGACACATGACGTGTGTGACATGTCATGATTCCCTTTTATTCCAGAAGTTTGGTCCTTAAGGGGTTAAACTTCTATTATGAACTTCGGTTTGATCTTTAATCTCCTGTTGTCATTAAACAACGTTTCTCTGCTTTTCTCAGTTCTTGGATGTGAATCTCACAAGCCTATTTTCCTCCTTTAAGCCGTGTATGTTAGAGAAGTTTCATGTGATTACACTGTAACTATTTTCCTGAAATACTGTGAATATTGATTTGCAACCACCAGAAATCAAAGCCTTGCTGGTTTTCCTTCAGCATTGAACAAAATGACCTGTGTTTCATATGTAAATTGTTCCCAGGGCAAAAGCTGGGCATCAAAAGATTTTATTAAACTTAGTTTCCCGCAGTATCCCACTTCTTACACCATCTACACAGCATGATTAATACATTCAAAACGTATTCCTAATGACGTCAATGAAGACTACAGATAGAATAGCAATCCCCACGTCCTCTGTATAATGTTGATGCAGTCCTCCACTGAAATGGTAAAGCCTGCCTCTTATCTGATTGTTACTGATAAGCTAAAACATCAGGGGATGCTTATTTCTGATGATGTCACAACAGATCACACCTGGAAAGAGAGAGGCTGCCTTTCTCTGATGATGTCACAGCCATCCAAAGTTGGAATGTTAGAGGCTGCCACTCCCTGATGAAGTCACAGCCATCCACAGTTAGAACGGCAGAGGTTGCCTCTCACTGATGATGTCACAGCCATCCGCAGTTGGCAGAATAGAGGCTAGCACTCCCTGATGATGTCACAATAGTCCACAGCAGGAATGGCAGAGGTTGCCTCTCACTGATGATGTCACAGCCATCCACAGTTGGAATAATAGAGGCTGACTCTCCCTGATGATGTCACAATAGTCCACAGTTGAAATTGCAAAGGCTGCCTCTCCCTGATGATGTCACAGTAGTCCGTAGTTGGAATGGCAGAGGCTGCATCTGCATTAATGATGTCACAGCAGTCCACAGTTACTACAATAGAGGCTGACTCTCCCTGATGATGTCACAGTAGTCCGTAGTTGGAATGGCAGAAGCTGCATCTGCATTAATGATGTCACAGCAGTCCACAGTTAGAATAATAGAGGCTGCCTCTCCCTGATGATGTCACAATAGTCCACCTGGAATAATAGAGACTGCCTTTGCACGATGATGTCATAGTAGTCCATAGTTGGAATGGCAGAGGCTGCCTATCCCTGATGATGTCACAGCAGTCCACATTTAGAATGGCAGAGGTTGAATGTCTCTGATGATATCACAACCATCCACAGTTGGAAGAATAGAGGCTGCCACTCCCTGATGATGTCACAATAATCCACAGTAGGAATGGCAGAGGTTGCCTCTAACCGATGATGTCACAGCAGTCCACATTTAGAATGGCAGAGGTTGAATGTCTCTGATGATATCACAAACATCCACAGTTGGAAGAATAGAGGCTGCCACTCCCTGATGATGTCACAATAATCCACAGTAGGAATGGCAGAGGTTGCCTCTAACCGATGATGTCACAGCAGTCCACAGTAGGAATAATAGTGGCTGCCTCTGCATGATGTTATCAGTGAGCCATGTTGATATAAAAGGTTTCTAACAGCAGCAAATCCTATATAAACAGAAGGATGAGAAACCACATCTGCTGATCAGTAATAATCTTTTGTATTGAATTATAAAGCTCTTGGTTAGTCTACCCAGTGTTACCGCACAAGCAGATAAAGCTGAATTTACAGCATTGGCTTCATAAAGGCCCCCACGTGTCCCTAGCGTCAGGTTTGTGACGTCTTTGGCAGCTTTAAACTCCACAATACAACAAAGGATATCATTTTTCATGGAGGAACAGGGAAGCAAAGTTTGAGCCAAGGGGGAAAAAAACAGAGACATAAATCAGAATATTGCTCCAACGAAAACTTCCCTGGACTAAAAAAACAAAAAAAATGAGCACTGCTCTGCAAAGATGGTAACTTAACCCATTGAGTAAGACCTCAGACTGGTACTCTTCATGCCATTGTCCTCTCTGCTTCCACTCAAAGGGTTAATTGGGTGCATGTACACAATGCATGCTGTAATTGAGTATGTACTGCGCCACTGACGTAGGAGAGACGTGACAGAGAGAGAGAATGTATACTCTACAAAGAGGGCACTGTTTGTCCAATAAATTGCATTTAAAGTGCTAAAGTAGTTTAGACTGGTTCACATTTCTGATCCACGCTCATGTTTCTACAACTACAATTCTAAAATTCTTTATTGCATTTGCTGGACACCCACATTGTGATTTTGCTCAATTTTGGAGATCACCCCAAAGGCGGTGTCTGTCACCCTGGGTTCCAGTTTAAGGTTTTGGATGCCTAGTTACTGAGTGTGTTAAACTGTGCTCAGTGCAGGAAGTGCACATAGGGACTTACTGAATAGAATAACGATGCAGTGACATCTATGTGTGTGAGCAATATGTAGGAATAGTGATGAGAGCCGCTCATGTGGACTACATTTAGAGCGTGACTCACTACTGGAGCTTGTCTGATAGATCTGGTAATTAATGTGACCCCCGGGCCATCCTAGTTCAGCAGCTACCCCAGATTATATCCTATGTGCAGCTGTCATGTGAACGAACGCTTTGTCAGAGATGACAGACACCTGCCCCAATATGTAACCCGTCCGCACAGTGAATACAGGTCAGTCATTATACACCACGGGGCAGAGAGCGAGCGAGGCAGGCAGATCATGGATAGACATCACCACCCATTATGGCTAGTTACATTCTTCATTACGTAGACCATAGTTACAGTGCGAAATACATTAAAAAATTCTATAGCCATTAAATTCAACCTTTCACATATCTCTATCCCTAATCTTGGCCAAAGAAAAGTAGAAAATGGAGAAAACAATAAATTAAAATATTTGGATCAATTTTAAATTGTGTCACAAAAAGGAAAATACACTTTT
The DNA here is from genome assembly GCF_036172605.1 of Pelobates fuscus. Taxonomy (NCBI): domain Eukaryota; kingdom Metazoa; phylum Chordata; class Amphibia; order Anura; family Pelobatidae; genus Pelobates; species Pelobates fuscus. Next base: position 115,166,625 of record NC_086328.1, on the reverse strand, counting down.
CTTGATCCAAAGTGGCAATCACATTTTCCATTGGATCAACAAGCTACTAATACTTGATATAGTAAATATTAAAGCCCTGAATCTCTTTCATTGTCAAATAAATATACAGAGCTTTTCAAACTCTCTCTCTCTTGGCAAATAATTCCCTTTTGTTAAATAAACATTCTAAATCTGAATGTTAGAAAGCATGTAATAGAAAGTACTTGTAAACAAGAGAGAGAATTCGAGTATGTTGTGCTTGCCAGACTGTTTTCCATACACTTTGTGTATATGCTGAACTAACTGTTGTAGGTAAAATCTCCATTCTTCAAGTTTAAATGGATAACCTCTAGGCTCTAGCCATTAGCAGACATCCCAAGTAGGTCCTGTAGACCCGTTCATATTTAATGGGGCTCTCTGACACCACATTCCATGTGTAATATCCCAGAAATCACACACATACAATGTGTGTCAGATTGTGTGTGTGTGTGTGTGTGATTTCCAGTCTGTTACATATGATAAATGCCCCCAATAACTGCCCCCTCGTACTGAATACTCACCCATGGGTGTTATTTCTGAACAGGGGCCTGGTCCGGTGCCTCGGCTCTTCTAGACCTGCAGTTCACTTCCTCCCAGCTAAAAAAGACAGCCGGGTGGGCGGGAGGGAGGAGGATGTGTTTATTTAGCAGTGATTAATTTATAACATCAGCACATCTCCCAGATTTCCTTGCTTCAGCTGGTCCATCACACATGTCTCTCTCTTGCCCTATTGCTAATGTTCTACCTTCGCATTATCAATATCCATTTGATCCACAACTCAATGACCTTCATTGGATTATGTCCAAGATTAGCAATATGGTGAGTGACCCTGCTTTTACTCAAAAATAGTTTGACCCAGCAGTATACTAGCACCATAACCACTGCAGTGATCTGTAGTGGTTATGGTGTGTATACTTCTTTTAAATAATTTTTTAATAAATTCTGAACTTTATTTAAGGAGGTTGGCATAATACAAAGGTCAATGCTTCATCTCTACTCATTCGTGTTCAAATGATAACGTTTAGATACAGTTTAAACATAAATATGATTATTCAAATAGTTCAGGTAATAATGGAATTTACTTTTTTTCCACTGAAAATTGTGATTGAAAAAAGTGTCCAATTCTTGGGCATGTATGATGGGAGTTGTAGTTTCAGCTGTTGCATTGCTGCCCAGAGCAGGAAGGGGTTACATTCTTCTGGTACATTATAGCAGTCATATTCTAGATTTATTGATAGAGTTTGGCGACTTTCCAGCACAGTTGACTTTAACCTAACAAAATGTTGCGTATGGTTTTCTATGGAGGATACAATTTGCTAATGGAGATTTTATCTGTGCGGTAAGATTCTAGAGATTAGTAAGATTACTTTGGAGTTTATAAAATGAATTGAGATCATTAACCGTTTATATACTCCCTCTTGCATTCGGACCGATGAGTACTTCCCAAATGTTCTGTGCAAAAATCATCTGAGTGATTATTTATCAGAACAAGAATTGAGGAGAATTGCCAAGGAGACTAGAAGTTTTAGGCTCAAATAGTAAAATTGGAAAAAATCGTTAACTCTGTTATTTATCCACTTTAATAACAATAATGAAAATGTTAAAAAATAGCCAAGGCATGACAGGGGGAGGCCTGAGAGCACCACACAGGTAATCTGACCTCGAGAGCTACAATCCGTCCCGGTATAGCTAGGCCAAGGGATCACCCTCTAAGCACCAACCACGCAAGCAGAGGAGCATGAGACACGGACAACGGCACAAGCCTGGTAAAGCCATCCATATCCTGGATGCGAAGTACATGCATTGCAGAGAAGAGAGATCCGTCTGCATCAATGCGGTGCAGTTGCTGGAGCAGGCCTGGGGCATGGAGAGTACCAAAACTCATCTCAGTGGGCTGTGCATGCGTGGAAGACGGGTACCCAGCCTGGGTATTGGCTACATTTCAGGCTCAGTTCCTCATATATGTCCGCATAGCATGTTTAAGTATATTTTGTATGATGCATCTCATTGCCTAACATGTCTAGCAAGCTTTTTGTTTCCCACCACACAGGACGTAGTGTAGCCATGTTCTAGGGATTTGTGTCCCAGTGGTTTGTTTTGTTTGTATTTTTTATTTTTTTTTCATGATATTGATACCGGAGAAACTGACGGAAGCAAAGCACAGAGAGATGGACACAGGTTTCTTCAGGAAGGAAGAGATTCTTTATTGGATCACCGATCGGGACTCAGAGGGACTAATGTCACCAAAATACAGCAAGTTCTGAGCCCCGGACAATAGTGCAGGCTCCTTATATAGGCACATAACTCCTCCCATATTAAGCTCCACCCGCACATTCTCTTGACCAATCAATACAAATAAGAATTAACTTCCTGCTTGACCGCATGGCCTGTCCAGCACAATGGAGGAGGGGAATACTACATCCTGTATTCTTGCACATGCTCCGTACACTACTGATCGTATCTTGCCTCGTGCAACCAACTGATCGATACGTCAGCATATGCACGTACACATGCCACGTGGTAATCTCGGCCTACTAAATTTATTTTTACCGAGATTCCACCACAATATTGCTCAAACAGAACACGTCTGGATACACACTGAGAGTATATTAATTAGCAGATGTAGGCTTAGCTTACCGTATATACTCGAGTATAAGACGAGTTTTTCAGCACATTTTTTGTGCTGAAAAACACTCACTCGTCTTATACTCGAGTCAGTTGTCTGTATTATGGCAATTTTCATTGCCATAATACAGACAAGGACCGGGGGCTGTCAGGAAGCTGTAACTTACCTTCAGCGCAGCTCCTGTCAGCTCCCTTCTCTCTCCTCCGTCCGTGCAGCTCCCAGGTCAGCTTCCTCTGCAACTCTTGCGAGAGCCGCGGGGTCAGAGCGTTGCCACGGGTTACCGTGGCAACGCTCCGCGCGGCCGCGAGAGTTGCAGAGGAAGCTGACCTGGGAGCTGCACGGACGGAGGAGAGAGAAGGGAGCTGACAGGAGCTGCGGTGAAGGTAAGTTACAGCTTCCTGACAGCCCCCTTCCTACAGCCCATCCACTGGACCACCAGGGAGTGAGAGCCCCCCTCCCTGGCCAGCTAACAAGCAGGGAGGGGGGACGAAAAAATAAATAAAAAAAATAATAATAAAAAAAATAAAATAATAATAAAAAAAATTATAACAACATTAAAAAAATATATATATTACAATAATAATTAAATAATAATAATTAATAAAATGCCCACCCCCACCAATGCTCTGCACTCACACACACACACACACTGCATTCATTAACACACACTCATACACGCACTGCATTCATTATATACACACACTGCATTCATACATACACACTGCATTCATTATATACACACTGCACTCACACACTGCACTCATATACACACACTGCACTGCATTCATTATATACACACTGCATACACACTGCACTCATACACGCACTGCATTCATTATACACACACTGCACTCATACACACACTGCACTCATATACACACACTGCACTCATATACACACACTGCACTCATATACACGCGCTGCACTCCATTCATTATATACACACTGCATTCATACACACACTGCATACACACACAGCATTCATATACACACTGCATTCATACACACACACACTGCATTCATTATATACACACACTGTAAATAAATATTCAGTTAATATAACTTTTTTAGGATCTAATTTTATTTAGAAATTTACCAGTAGCTGCTGCATTTTCCACCCTAGTCTTATACTCGAGTCAATAAGTTTTCCCAGTTTTTTGGGGTAAAATTAGGGGCCTCGGCTTATATTCGGGTCGGCTTATACTCGAGTATATACGGTATTTCTCTTTTCCTACAAGGTTTTATTTCATAAAAAGATGTGCAGTATTACCCCAATCCATACGACTGTCTTGATATGTTTGCCCTAGCTGTTGTGGCATGGCAAGCCTGTTTGTCATATCTATGCACAAATAAAATAAAGAGTTATTTTTAAAAAAGTAAAAAAAATATATGTTTTTTTTGCTCCAAAATCCACCTTTTCTGCCCTTCGCTCCCAACCAGTGAAGTCTATATTCTTTTCTCAAAAAAATGCATGTTGTACATGATGACATCATCGTAGTCTAGCGTTAATCTTTCTACTGGAGAAAGCTGACATTTGAACTACAACTCCCACAAACCTCTGCTTTTTCCATAAAGTGCCCCTGTGTCTGGTGAAGTAGCCAAAACAGGGCTTAACATTAAAGCACTACTAAAGACACCCAGACACTTTGTCTCAATGGAGTGGTCTGGGTGCAGTGCCCTTGGCATTTTAGCAATACAATCTAAAACAATGTAATTTGGTAAATCATGCAATGTTTTGAATGCAGGGCTAAAGACACATCTAGTAGCTAGCTGTCTTCCTAACAGCCACTAGAGGCGCTTCCAGACTCAATGCTTCCATATGAGAAGCATTTGACTGGACGAGCACAACACTCGCAGAGCATCCGCTACTTGTGCGCCAAATGCTTCTGGATTGGACAGATAGCCAATTGGCGCTTTAAAAAACCAAACAAACCTTTTTTTTATTTTAAGTTAGGGGCTGGCCTCTAATCTAAATAGTGAGGAGACACTACCATGTTAGGAATACATGTTCTTTTGAAGGATACTCCAAGCCAATCAGTAGTTCAACATTCATAAAAAAGGTATGCACCCTGTTTGCAAGTAGGGAGCTACAGATTGTCTTAAAGCGCTAGCTGACCGCTCTAAGTCATTCAGCGTTGCCCATGCCCGGTGGCAGTCCTTGCTTCCTATAGGTCAATTTCAGACACCAGATGTAGATGGGGACAGTGAGGAACAGCACTTAAGAGCCAACTTTGGGGTTAAACCATTCATGAATGGATTAACACCTGGGTTGTGAACCTCCTGGTACCATAACAACTTCACTGTGATGAGGATGTTTGGTGCCGGGAGTGTTCCTTTTAAGCATCGTTGAAGCACTGAATTAAGAGCTAAAATGCCCTTCAATTTTCCCCAGTTTCAGAGTGAATAGGTTAAATCGTGTGCTCATGTGGCACATTGCGCCAGTCATCCAGACATTGTGTGACAGAGCTGCCAGGCTGGGTGATCAGTTGGACTGTGTCCATGTCATGTTTCACACTATATTAGCAGGTCCCTTGACACGACTGGTTATATACTCAAACACACCAAAAATTAACACCTTCAAGAAAAGAGATTTGAACTCAAACTAGGGACTGACCCTTCTAAGCCAGGCCATTTCTGAGCTGTGGTCCTGGGCCACCTCCCATACTGCCATACGGTTGAATCCAGTCCTGTTTGGTGCGTTTAGTTGCGTGAACTGAATTATATAGTTAAGTGAATCTTGCACAATACTTCATCCGAATTCTCTACTTATTTTGTTGCAAGTGAAGGACTTGGCACTCGTGCTGGAAATGCCTCGGTAACTGACGTGGTTTACCAAATGAAGTGGCGTTTTGTAAACTTAAAAAGTTCCTTTATGAGAAATAAGAACAGGCTGGATATATATTTGACTGTTGCTAAGCAACTGCAAATATCCATCAATTACAATTCTCGTGATCAAGTAGCAACATAACAAGTCGCTCTATCCAGACACGTTTTCTGCTGCTGAAATGCTAAACATTAAACCCACCCCCCTGTGGCTGTGCAAATCAGTTAACCCCTCCACTACCATAAAAATAAAAAGTGTTTATTTAATACGAGACACATCATTTGGGGATATCGCTCCTGATTTTCTAAAGGGTATCAAATTAAAATTATTGAAGACAGAGACCACGATACATCAACATATTGTCTTTTGGCTTATTCTTAGTTATTCACTTAAGTGTGATTTGTCTGGAATTCTACATGAATTTCAAATTCTTGGCCAAAATGGAGGAATGGAAATATTTTTCAAGTTCATTATGTGTTCAATTCAGCTAATTTGGCCTCCAAACAGTCTCATCAATTCCCACTGAACATCCCTTTCAGAGTAGAAGGATTAGCCAGAGGCCAGGCATTATGGTCAGAGGTTAAGGTTAGGCAGTAAGTGACATGCTTGAAGCCCATGGAACAACGCAGTAGGAGGAGTGGGCCTTGACAGAGCCAGGAAGTGGGCAGGTGCTAGTGTTTGGGGGTTGGCTTATTTTAATGGAGCTTGGGGGCGGAGACAGGGAGTATAAAGAGCAGCCATTTTAGAATAGGGGCCATTTTAACCAGAGCCTTTCTTACCTGTAAATTGTGTCAGGTCAGCGAGGTTCTTTTTCTTTGTCGTTTCTGCAGGATTATGGCGTCGCTAGATGAGATCCTGGATGGTGTTCGGGCAGCGGTGAAGGACAGAGGACTGGATTGGCTTCATCAGCAGTTGGGGACTGCCGGGCCTGCTCCTGCGGTTCCGGCCCGTCGACCGGCAAGGAGGACGAGACCACCTCAGCGTTTGAGCCCGGGCGCTGGGCCTGCAGCGCGGCGGAGGAGGAGCCCTTCAGCGGGAAGTAGGGTAAACGACGGTCCGGGTGAGCCCCGGTCAACAGAGCCAGGCAAGCGCACGGCTCGCTCCGGTGGGCGCGGCAGCGGCCTGGCGAGGAGGAACGGTCCGGGCGGATCTCGGAAGACGGCCGGGACGGAGGCCAGGCCGGCTGGGAGTCATGTGAGCGGCGGCACGAAGCGGACACGTCCCGGTGAGTCAGCCACTAGTGCGAATGCTGGAGGGCAGGGGTGTGATGGTGATGGCGGATGTATGACGGCCCCTCAAGCCGTGGGGGGAGGCCAGGACAGCGGTGTGAGGGCAGGGACGTCTCAGGCTGAGGCAGGTCAGGGAGACAGATGCAGGGACAAGGGGACCTCACAAGAAGAGAGTGGGTCTGGGCACACGGCAGGCTGCCAGGATAGCGAAGATGAATCTGACATGGGGCAGACGGCCGAGGAGAGGCCAGGCTCGGCACTGACAGTTGAGGGACAGGGTGCTCAAACTGTTAAGCTGGTTCGGGATGTCAGCGGTAGGCGGGAGGGCCCATCTGGCCGCTCCCAGGGTCAGCTTCATGACAGGGAGGCCGCAGGGAGTGAGTGGAGAGCAGAACGACGCTTCTCTGGCGTCAGGCGCAGCGTTTCGAGGAGCAGAGCAAGGAGTTCAGGGAGCAGGGAAAGATCACCTGCGCGGAGCGGGTGCAGCGTAGCAGGCTCATGTTGCAGGAGGCGTGATTCCAGGGATAGCAGGAGGAGGAGTCAGCGGAGAAGATCGGGTTCGCCGGGAGAGAGGCTCAGTGATAGGTGGAGGGGATCATCTCGAGAGGGCAGTCGCCCTGCGAGACGCAGCGTTGCTGAGGAGGATTGGGAGGAACGTAGGGAGGAAAGGCGGGTGAGGAAGGTTCAGGACAGACTACCCAGATTTCCTTCTCCCTACAGGTCTCGGAGCAATACCCCTACGGTCTCGAGGCGAGTCCAGGCGGATGGGAGTCGGCGACAACGGGATTCTCCGGTGCCTGAAAAGGTGGACGGAAGGACGGCGCCTCTGCAGCCAGCTACGGCCAGAGGTTCGAGTGGTGAGTTCCTACACACGCGACACCCAGGACAGTTGTTAAATGATTTAAGAACATTTTTAGATTCTTGGTCTGGGAAAGAGGGGTCGCCTGCGCAATTCGGGAAGGTGTGGGCGCGAGAGAGTAGTCGGGACATAGCTACAGGGCTCGGGGTTACACAGCTGTCCGCGCACGGCGGAGGTGAGTCGGGAGCGGGGGCTGATTTGTCTGGGTTGGAAGGAGGGGGCGAAGAGCGGGAGGTAGGTGATGTCCCGGATGCGGCGCGGCAGAATGTGCACGTGTCCTTCGCGGGCCCCCTCGGATGTCATTTAAAAGTGGAAGTGAAGGAGAAGATATGGAAAGGTGAGTTTGTGGAGATATTTTCCCTCCTTCCCCTAGAGGAGTTCTTAGACTTGAAGGAGGAGGATAAGAAGGATGCTAAAAAGGAGGAAGAGGAGAAAAGGCGGAGGTATCGCAAGATACCTAAGACCTTTGGGAATTGGTTGAGGGCCTTCTGCATTCTAGCTAGTGTAATCGGGGAGAAGGCGCCGGGGCGTTGCTCAGAACTATTTTGTTATTTGGACGGGATAGGTGACGCGTACCGAACCTACGGAGGTTTGGCTTGGTGGAGGTACGACGAACAATTTCGTCAGCGGCTGGCAGCGAATGCGAACATGCGGTGGGACCAAATGGACCTGCCGTTATGGATGCGCCTTATGATGGCCCAGAAGGCGGTGCCCTTTCCTGGGGCAGCCGGCACGGCCTCAGGGGCCGGGTCGGCTGGGCAAAAGAAAGGTTTCTGTTGGATGTTCAACGAAGGACATTGCAAATGGGGAAATAATTGCAGGTTCCGGCACGAATGCTCAGGCTGCGGGGGGTCCCACGGTGTCAACCGTTGTTTCAAAAAGGGTAAGTCTGGCGGGGGAAGCGGGCCCGCAGGGGCGGCAGCTACCGCAGCTCCCGTTGGGAGCGTCTCCGGTGAAAATAGACGTGATGTTGCCTTGGCTAAGGCGATACGTTAACAGGGAAGATGCTATTTTCTTGTGGCGGGGTTTTCGGGAAGGGTTCTTTATTCCCTACGTAGTTAGGGGACCTGGTACGTTATGTGGGAATCTTAAGTCAGTGCGGGAACACCCAGAGGTAGTGAGGGACAAGCTAAGTAAGGAAGTGCAACTGGGGAGGATGGCGGGGCCGTTCTCGGCACCGCCATTGCCCGATTTGCGAATATCCCCGTTGGGCGTGGTCCCCAAGAAGGAGGCAGGCAAATTCAGGTTGATTCACCATCTATCGTACCCGAAAGGGGCTTCGGTGAATGATGACATCGACACGGCTCTTAGCTCCGTCTCTTATACGTCATTTGACAAGGCAGTCGAGTTGGTGCGGAGGCTGGGGCATGGTGCACTGATGGCAAAGGTAGATGTGGAAGCAGCATTTCGACTGCTCCCGATACACCCGGACTGCCATCATCTGCTCGGTTGCTGTTTTGAAGGGGAATATTTTGTTGATCTGTGCCTGCCTATGGGGTGTTCGATCTCGTGCGCCTATTTCGAGAAGTTTAGTACCTTCTTGGAGTGGGTTGTGCGGACGGAATCGGCAGAGGGTGCGGTGGTGCATTACCTCGATGATTTTCTTTGCGTGGGCCCGCGGGATTCGGACCGCTGTAAACAGATATTGGACGTGTTTCAGTGGGTGGCGCATAAAGTAGGGGTTCCCCTGGCAGAGGACAAGACGGTAGGGCCTACGACGTGCCTTAGTTTTTTGGGCTTAGAAATTGACTCCTGTAAATGGGAATGCAGGTTACCGGGGGACAAATTATCACGGCTGCGGGAGCTGGTGGCCACGGTAGGGAGGGCCAAGAAAGTGACACTGCGCGGGCTCCAATCGCTGGTGGGGAGCCTTAATTTCGCGTGCCGGGTCATACCCATGGGGAGGGTTTTCTGTAGGCGCCTCGCGCAAGCTACGAGTAAGGTGCGTATGCCGTCACATTACATTAGGGTTTCGGCGGATATGAAGGCGGATTTAATGGTGTGGGACCGGTTCTTGCAGGATTTTAATGGAACGGTGATTTTTCGAGAGCCGGCGGCATCAGGGGAGGTTGTTGGTCTATACACCGACGCTTCTGGTAGCATAGGCTTTGGGGCTTACCTGGGGGGTCACTGGTGCGCTGAGCCATGGCCGGAGGCCTGGAGGCAAAGCTCGCTGATTAAAAATCTAGCGTTTCTGGAGCTATTCCCGGTGGTGGTAGCGGTGAGTTTATGGGGGCGGGTGTTGTCCAACAAGCATATTATATTTCACTCGGATAACATGGCGGTAGTTCAGGCGATCAATAGTTTGTCGGCGTCGTCCCCCCCTGTTTTGTGTTTGCTGCGGCGTTTTGTCCTTCTTTGTATGTCTTTTAATTTGGTGTTTAGGGCTAGGCACATCCCTGGTATGTTGAATGTGGTAGCTGATGCGCTTTCTCGTTTTCAGTGGGAACGATTTCGGGAAGCGGCGCCGGAAGCTTTGGCACAGGGGCAGGCTTGCCCTGGCGAGATGTGGCAGCTCGGGACCGCATGCTTGGGGAGTGTATAAAGAATTCTCTTGCGCCGAGCACTTGGTCAGGCTATGTCAAGGTTTGGAAAGAATGGGACGAGGCGGTACAGCAGGTAGGGGGTGACAGTTCGCAAGGGCAGAGGGTGGATGTGCTGTTGTGGGTACTGTGTCGCTTGTTTGCTAAACAAGCGTCGCCGGCCGTGATAGATAGGTGCATGTCTGCCATGGCGTTTTTGTTCAAGTTCAACGGGTGGGAGGACATTACGAAGAATTTTCTAATACGCCAGGCTTTGAAGGGCTTTAAGAAGGGTAAGAAGCTCGCGGACCCGAGGCGACCGGTGTCGTTTTCGGTCTTGCAAAACCTGTTAAGTGTGTTGATCGATCTGTGTAATTCCCCTTTCGAAGTGACACTATTTTCCGGGGCGTTTGTCTGGGCGTTTTTTGGGGCTTTTCGCATTAGTGAGCTGGTGAGTGCCAACAAGTCGGGGAACGGCGGTTTAATGTTCAAGGACGTGGTCGTAGGTAATGATCAGGTGCAGATATGGCTGCGCCGGTCTAAAACGGACGTGTACGGCAAGGGACGTGCGGTGGTACTGTATGAGTTGCCAGGATCAGAGGCTTGCCCGGTGGCTTGTGGCAAAAGGTACTGTGAGGTGCGGCCAGAAGGTAAGAGTTGTTTCTTTTTACACGCCGATGGTTCAGCGTTGTCGAGATTTCAGTTTCTGCGGGTTTTTCGAATGGGTCTGCAGAGAATGGGCTTAGAGCCGAGTCAATTTGGGACGCACTCCTTTCGCATTGGGGCAGCGACGGAAGCTGCGCGTTTAGGTTTGGGGGACGAGAAGATCAAGCAAATAGGGAGGTGGGAGTCCGTGCGATTCCGCTCGTATGTAAGGCCTGATAAGTTGGTGTAATTGCTAGGGTGCAAGAATATGGGATGGGGACGTTGCCTTTTTTCTGCCACTAATTTTGTCTCTTTTCAGGTTTGGAAGTTTGGTTGCTGGGCCACTCGTATGTGTACTGGGCGGAGAAGAGAGCCGCAGTTCGCAGAAGCGGATCACAGCTGGGCTTTCCTTTGGAACGAGTGACTCTATGTTGGTTTGGTTTCAGGGGCGCAAGTTGGCAGAGTTTGTGTAATTTCTTGTTTCGGAAAGTGGTTGGTGGGTCGGTCCCGGATGTGGTATTGATTCATGGAGGAGGGAACGACTTAGGTGGGATTCCGCAAAGGGAATTGGTGAGAAGGATGAAAAGGGATGTAGATCGGCTGAGGGAGCTGGTTCCTGGCGTGGTGGTGGTGTGGTCGGAAATGGTTCCGCGATTTGCGTGGCGGCACGCCAGGGACCCGGCTGCAATAGCTCGATCGAGGGGTAAGGTTAATAAGATTATGTCAGTTTTTATTAGACGTTCTGGGGGCGTAGTGGTGCGTCACAGAGAGTTGGAGGGCATGTTACCTGGGTATTTCAGGAGGGACGGTGTACACCTGTCAGACGTGGGGAACGATTTGTTGAACCTTGGGTTCCACGAAGGTATTGAGCAGGCCCTGTTTAGGTGTGGTGGGGGTCGCACATGCGCTTAAGGAGGTCAAGCCATGTGCTGTGGCGGAACAGGGCATAGTAGAAATTGGAATTTGGCGCAGAGTTTGGACTGGACAGGCCGAGGTGTAGGCCTGATGGAATTAAGGACTGGTTGGTTCTAGCTCTTCGGTGGCGACGAACCTGTGGGTGTAGGGGTGTCTGAGGTACACCCCTACAGTTAACAATATGATGTGGGGCCTCTTTGGTAGGCCGTGTTTCAAGTGAATTGTTATTTGTTATATATTGTTCAATTGGTAGGGTCATTGTCAGGGGTACTGTGTGGGGGGTATAGTAATTTAATGTATAGTTGGACAATGACCCTAAATTATGTTAATTTTGTTAATTTATGATAATTTAATTAATAATTTAATTAATAAAAGCTGTGGACTTTATACTCCAACAGAATTAACTGTGTCCGTGTCTTATTTAGTTTAAGGTTATAGTGCATGACGAATATCGTCTGTACAAAGGTTTATATAAAAGTTTTAGCACATGCCGAATAACGTCTGTGCAAATGTCATGAAGCCCATGGAACAACGCAGTAGGAGGAGTGGGCCTTGACAGAGCCAGGAAGTGGGCAGGTGCTAGTGTTTGGGGGTTGGCTTATTTTAATGGAGCTTGGGGGCGGAGACAGGGAGTATAAAGAGCAGCCATTTTAGAATAGGGGCCATTTTAACCAGAGCCTTTCTTACCTGTAAATTGTCCCACCCACCCTCCCTCGGTTTAGCAGTTCCGTTTCAGTCACAGCGGCGGAACAGGGCATAGTAGAAATTGGAATTTGGCGTAGAGTTTGGACTGGACAGGCCGAGGTGTAGGCCTGATGGAATTAAGGACTGGTTGGTTCTAGCTCTTCGGTGGCGACGAACCTGTGGGTGTAGGGGTGTCTGAGGTACACCCCTACAGTTAACAATATGATGTGGGGCCTCTTTGGTAGGCCGTGTTTCAAGTGAATTGTTATTTGTTATATATTGTTCAATTGGTAGGGTCATTGTCAGGGGTACTGTGTGGGGGGTATAGTAATTTAATGTATAGTTGGACAATGACCCTAAATTATGTTAATTATGTTAATTTATGATAATTTAATTTATAATTTAATTAATAAAAGCTGTGGACTTTATACTCCAACAGAATTAACTGTGTCCGTGTCTTATTTAGTTTAAGGTTATAGTGCATGACGAATATCGTCTGTACAAAGGTTTATATAAAAGTTTTAGCACATGCCGAATAACGTCTGTGCAAATGTCATGTGTTTTAGAGATTAACGCCATGTATTGCCACTAATATGGCCTGGCTGAGTGTAATAGTAGTTGTAATGTAGGTTTTATCATCATGAACAATCACCGGATAAGATTCTGGGTTTGGGAATGCTATGTTGGCAGATCGAGGGATAGAGTAAGGAATTAGGAGTTAAATTTAGATATTAGGGACATTGCATTGCCACCAGGATTCTGAGCTGAGCGTAGTAAGAGTTGTAAATTCAATCTTCATTAAACAGTTGGATTTTAGGCATTTTTACAGATTGAGTTGTAGATGCATGGAATAGCCTTTCAGCAGAGGCCAACTGGAATGTTATAGGGGAAAAGGGATTAAAAGAGACACGCTCTTGGCAAACTGAAAAGGGACAATTGTGCTGTTTAGAACGGAAATGTGCAGAATGGCGATAGAGGGTTTTTCTTTTTTTTATCTCAAAATCTCTGTCCTAATGTTCAAGAGGGACTAACCCCTGAGTTTTCTGAGGTGTGATTAACAAATTGCTTTGTGTTTTTTACAACCCTGGTGCTTAAAGAGTTAATTTTATTTTTAAACATGTATTACATTTAATGCTCTTGAAGTCTTTTATTTTTCTTTCCATCATTAAGAACTAAAATAAAGAGATTATTTTTCAAATATTATAAGGAACTTTAAAAGGCGTCACACACACACACACTCACTGACAGAAACACACTCACTGACAGACACACACTCACTGACAGACACACACTCACTGACAGACGCACACTCACTGACAGGCGCACACACACACACAGAGCAAAAACACAAAATTGTAAGATACAAAAGAGAAGCACAAGAACCAGACTTCCAGGTGTCAAAAGACGACGAAGACTTATTCATAACATACTCCAATTTATTTCATATTAAAGGCCCTGTGAAACAGGATGTTTATTGTCCTTACAACGCAGTATTGATGGTGTTAACAAAGGAGGGCCTGTCCTAATTCATCTTTAACGAAAGCAGCCTCAGAACTGCGCACCTACTCGATAATTCCCATCAACACCAAACAGGTGTATTCTATATCCAGGATACCTTCAGGCTATTGGCAATGACTAGTGCCAAAATGGGCGCTCATACTGTTAAATGTCAACATGCGATTCAATATTTTCAAGCAAATGAAATCCTTATTTTTCTCCCTCTAATTACCTCTCTTTTCATTTTAATTAAATGAGTGATGTGCTCAAGCCTACGACCGTCATTTTTCCAGATGAATGCACGTATTCATTTCTAGACGTCACGGTGTCTGAGATTATCTTTTAATTCATAAACAAGGATTGCGAAATGAAATTGCTACTCATGCAACAGTTAAAGAGCTTTTTACAGAATCTTTGAGATCCTATAGACTGTAAGCTAATCTAAATCTAAACAGGATATACAAATAGTGAAATAAGGGCCTGAACCCAAACTCTCTCTTCATGGGGCATGTCTACAGGATCTCTGAAATTCTACGAAGAAAACTTGGCCCACATTTTGTTGCTCACTTACCTTCTCAAATAAGATTAAAGGGACGCTATAGTCACCAAAAACAACTTTAGATAAATGAAGCAGTTTTTGTGAATAGACCATGCCACTGCCAGGGTCTAACAAGCGTAAACAGAGTGATTTAACTCCTAAATGGCAGAGTACTGAGCAGCGAGGCTGCAGGGGCGTGACCTGTACACCATAACTGATCATTAAAGTTGTTTTAGTGACTATAGTGTCCCTTTAAATATATCTGTGAATTTTTTTGTGGTATTATTTATTGCTTTTATTATGATTTAGATAGAGCCAACATATTCTGCAGTGCTGTGTAACAGTTAAATGGCATTTACAGGTAAACTTGACAAATACATATGTACTTAGGATCAGGAATTGACATGATATACAGGAATGTCTTAAAGGATGGGTGGTTAGGTTATAGTTGATGGGACTTCCCATAAGAATGGGCAGTTTGGAATAAGTCCTCTAAGTAAGGTGGAAGGTTTTAATGGGAGCAGGGGATAAACGAGATGGTTTATACTCTGTGGTTAAGATGAGTAATTTTTTGATGATTAGCAAGGAGAAGTAGATAGGGGTATAGTTACAGAGATTTTGGTGGGGCATGCTATGAGTTAAAATATGCAAGGATGAATACATGCTTTAAAAAACAGGCTCTGTGTGTGAAATGCATGTGTTTCCAGTATATATGAGCATTAATAGCTTATGATTCCCATGTCTACAGAAGGGAATCACTAGCACATAACGGAAAATGGGAGCGAGCTGGGAAAACCCTCCATCAATGAGTAGGATTATGTCGGATGTCACTAGTAAAGTCCCTGTTGCCTAGTAACCATGGAACGATAGGGTGATCATACTGTATCCCGAGTGTGCTTCTATAAACAGAGAGGAATCGTCATTCTATTAATGTCTGATCTTCCATTAACCTGCCCACTGCTGCCTTCTATTTATAGTCTAAGACCCCAGGTCAGCATGCGGGGGTCACGTTCTGCCACGTGGAGAAACAAGCTACTGTAATCAGACCCCATATTTGAACTATGCAATCATTAATTAACATCATCACCGTCCACATGATCTATATATGCTGTACAACCTCGTAATCCCATATCATTTAAGGAACACTCTGGGCACTATAACAACTTAATCTAAATGAAGTGGTTAGGGTGCCAGGAGGTCCTGGGCAAGGTGTTACCTTAAAAGGTTAACAAATTACAAACAGTTTAACTTCAAATAACTGAAGATGATGCCTATTGCTCGTCCTTCTGGCTTTTAGAGATGATTCGAGGGTTTAATGAGGAAACATTGGACTGGGTGCTGGGTTTATTTTTATTTTTTTTAATTAAGTGCTTTTCAAAAGTTTTGTGATACTATGAGATTGTGCATAACACTGTGATAAACACTGAGAAAACAGGAATACGAACAAGTCATTTTCAAAGCTATTCACCAAAGTGCTGATGGTCAGAAATTCAAAGTGAATTTCAAATTTAAGGCCAAAGTAGTCTAACTGGAAGCATGGCTGGCTTGGAGAATTATTTCTGGTTTGGCTCCTTCAGCCTTAAATTTGAAACTCACTTTTACATTCCTGGTATTTATCACTTTAGTGAATAAGCCTGTTTTTTTTTTTGTTTGTTTGTTTTGTTTTTAAACCAATTCGTTAGTTTTATGTCATTCCATAGAATTGAAAACTGTAATGAAGATCCAAAAAAATGTCAGACGGATCCAGAAAAACATCTTGCTCAAAGATTCAATCAACTAAAAATGTCCAATCTGAACTCGAAGCTCCTTAACATTTTCTGTTTTTGCTTTATACTTCATGATTCCAGTTTGTTTTGTGCTTTGTGCTTTTTGCCTTTCGACAATTTAAAATAAATAAATAAATAAATAACTGAGACTTGCTGCAAGACCATTTCAACTAAACTTCTCACGGTAAAAGAATGCACTTTGGTGCCAGATGGCACTGACACAGGCTTAGCACGCAGTTCCTTGCTTAAAGGGACACTATAACTTATTTAGTTTAATGGAGCAGTTTTGGTGTATAGACCCTGACCCTGCAGTCTCACTGCTAAATTCTCAGCCATTTAGGAGTTAAATAATTTTGTTTATGCATCCATAACCTCACTCCATGTGATTTGCACAGGCTTCCTAAACACTTCCTGTAAATTGAGATCTAATGTTTGAACTTTCTTTATTGCACAGTCTGTTTAATTTAGAATTTCTGATCTCCTGCTCTGTTAATGGCCTTCTTTTGACTCTAAATGGCCGACTAGAGCCTACAGGAGCCTGCTTTGTGTGATTAAAGTTCAATTTATAGAGCAGGACATTAAAACTTATACATTTTTCTGGTCTTAAATGCTGTGTGTTTTCAGTGCTTCTCGTTGAGAAGTATTGGACTCTTTTAGGATTATTTATTAAAGTGAAAATTCTAAGTAAATCTCAATTTTAAGGTCAAAACCGCTGAACTGGAAAATTTCTCTAAGTCAGCTATGCTTTCAGTTTGGCTACTTTGGCTTTAATTTGAAATTCACTTTGAATTCTCCCTTTAGTAAATAACCCTGTGTGTTTCTCCATGAGAAGTACTGGATTGGGAGATCTAATTGAGCAAAGGACGTTTGGATTCATAACTTCATGGTAGTGAGATCAGGCTGCTGTGAGAAGTCTCTTCCGGCAGACTTTTACAGGTAAGTTTACCGGGATATTATAGTGTAAGAAATACAAACCTGTATTCCTAACACTATAATTCCCTCTGCCTCCACCCTCCCTTGTGGTCCCCATCCCCGACCAATAAAAGGTTAACATCCTTTGACATCATCTGACGCATTACGCCCTACTCATAGGAAAGCATTGGATCAATGGTTTCCTACTGTGAGCAGTGTTTGTGTGTTTGAATGCATGCATGTTTTTGCATGGAGTATGTGGGTGCATGTATGGATGTATTTGTACTGCTACCATTGGAATGCAGTGGTGTATTTGTGTGAAGTGTTTGCGTTTAAATGCAGGGGTGTGCTCGTATGTAGCGTTCATTTTTAAATGTGGGTGTACATTTGTGCACAGTATTGGTGTGTGAATGGAAGGGTGTGTTTGCATGTAGAGTTGGTGTCTGTATGTGGCAGTGTATGTGCATGTTTCCAAGCAATCAAACATACTTATACAGACGTACATACAAATTAACACATACACAGATATAAACAGACACAAATTCAGATATACACTGAAACATACACACACAGAGATAAATACCTTGACACAGATACATTACACACACTAACACATACACACACCGTGACACACAGATACACACCATGACACATACACACACCATGACACACAGATACACACACTGACACATACACACACCATGACACACAGATACACACACTGACACATACACACACCATGACACACAGATACACACACTGACACATACACACACCATGACACACAGATACACACTGACACATACACACTTACTTACACTTACATGTCATAATGTTTATGTTTGCAGCCACCCTGTTAGCATACCTTTTATGTGCAGGAGGGTGGCTGCTTGGGACTCTGCTGCTGGCTCGCTCCTTCCTTCTCCCCACTTTTGTGCCTCCCCTCAGTCACGCGCAGGCTCTTCACTATTAGCTGGGAGGAAGTGATCTGTACTCACTTCCTCCCGGCATCACCAATCATACAGGGGCCTGCTCACGCTATTAAAGGGCCGGGACACCCAACCGGGTTCCTGTTCAGCTGCACCAGGGATTTTTCCGCCATTGACACTGTACCCAGACCACATCCATGAGCTGAAATAATATGGATGTCTTTAGTTTTCCTTTAATCGTTGTTTGTTTTTGTTTTTGTTTTTTCAAAAGGGATGACTAAACTGAATTAAAGAAAATAACAGATCTTTATGAATCATAATATTCATATATATATATATATATATAAAATAAAAAAACAAATTGGTGTTATTAAAAAATATATATTAATTTAGAAACCATGAAAGTAGAGATAAAAAAGTTAAATCCTTCCTCTCCTGCACCCAAATGCAAGTCAGCTTCATGTGTTTACAAACAGTCCCCCTCCGTCCGCTGCGTAGGGCAAAATTTGACATGGAACTACTGGTCCATGGAACGTCCTGACCCGTGAATCGGCTGTCAAAAACTAAGAGGATCAGATCAATAGAAACAACAGGTGCGACTTGTCTGCCCAGAGCCAGCTGCACTATATATTACCGGCTTAACCCCTCGTATTCTAGCATTAGTGTATTAGTGGGCCAAAGCCACCTTCATTTAATGGACACATATTGCTTCTGAATGTTGCATGTCTGTACATGAAAAGTAATGCCCTGCAGTATGTAGAATTCATATGCTGCTGCAGTGATATTTAATCACTGTTGCTCTTTCTGGATTTGTCATCCTGACAGACAGCACTATTCATGTACCATCCTGCTACATGTGGCAGTGATATGTGTCCAGGAAAATACTGCCAAGGGTATTTACTAACGTGAGAATAGCCAGGAAATTTCAGAATTGAGGCCACTTTGGGTCTGGAGGTGGGTGGCACAGAAGGTGTGCAGCAATGAGGGTTCCTTGCCTGAGAAGGTGGAGGGGCATTCTCCCTGGCCAACCCCACTCAGGGTAGACAATACACGGAGTGCTGCTAACACGTTCTCAGCATGTTAGTGTATGAAAAGTGATGCCCTTCCCCATGCACTTCGAGTCATGTCCTGCTTTCTGAAATCTACTCAGCACATCCATTTAATAGCTGAACAGCTGGGCAAATTTAAGATACTTAAAGGGACACTTTACTGCTCAAAAAGATAAAAAAAAATCACTGTTTAGTAGACCCCCCCCCCCAAAAAAAAACATGCATTTATCTAATAATGCATTTTTCATTGGAGGGATATATAAAAATATCTTACAATAGTTGCCGCTCTCTTGTCTGCAGCCTTTGCAAGCACTCCCCTTCTAGCCCAGCCCAGTCGTTATTTTTCTGTCCAATCACGGTCTTCCCAATGCAGCTCAATGAGAAGTCTTTGCAAGGCAGGTGCTTTGGGCAATTGCTGACTCTTGAGTTTAGCTCCACTGAGCTAACCAAATCAGGAAGCAACAGGATCAGATGTCTGATGGACTGATAGGGGGTACAACCGGGTTAATTATTGAAGTGCCAATTATTTTTAAATAAGTGCACTTTTTGTAAAGTAAAAAAAAAAGAGGACACACTCTTCATACATGAAGCATTTTGGCAAGCTAAACTACTTTATGCATGTTGGGTGGTCCCTCCAGAGGTTAAATTATCCACAAATTAAATTAACACGACATAAAATCAAAAGGATTTACATAACCACGTTAGGGTTAAATATTAGCAATGTATTTGATATTTGCGTTATCAAAGCATTTGTGCTCTCAGCGCCACCTTGAATTAAGAGGGAGCTCCCATTTTGATATATTTAAAAGCCGATTTGTTATGATGGAGTAATCCTGGTATTGGTCATTAACGGGTTAAATAAATAAGATGTTGCACTGTACATTAAAGTCAGCATTAAAAGAATAGTGATATTTAAATAGAAATCTATGATCCCAGAAGTAATATTTTTTTTATGAAACAGTCTGAACTGGTTAAAAAAAAAATAAAGAAATACAAGTATTTTTTTCCCCTTGGCTCTACCCGGTCAGCGGTTTGATATATCACTTAACATAATAATCCTTTTATTTTCCATAGATCTCTTCTGTTCCAGTAATATACACAGACATTTTCTGGACCCAAAACTGCCACATTTTATCTTTTCGCCAAAGCCAAAAGTCTGTTTTCTATTCTGCTATGTTTGACAAGATCCAGACACGGATATTTCTCCAGCACAAACTGAGTCTCACATCCAACCAACGTGCTTATGGGGTAAGGAGGATATAAACATGCTCCATGCAGAAACGTGTGCAGTAGCGCAGGTCGTAAGGCAGTATACTTACAGGGGAGCTCTCATTAAAAGTTGTCTTTGGATATGTTATAACTTATAACATATATTAATGTCTTTTGCTTTGCAAAGCTGTAATGCTCATAGCCCTTTAGTGTAAAAGATATTGATTTGTTTGGTTAAAAGAAAACTTCGAGCACCATAATCACTACCCGACTACAGTCCCGATAATTATTACACCAAAGACTTATAGACATTAGTAAGATATTATATGCGGCTGTCAAAAGTACATTTTTATTATGATTTCTATTCAAGGGCTACATTGTGTACAGCCAGAGTGTTAATGAGTAGTTCAAAGTCATGTCAACAGAAGATATGGCGAACAAAATTGGGGTGTAATATGATAGAGATGTCAGTAAAGGATTATCGGAAATAAACATAGAGAACGGCAGCTGTTGAACGTAACATGACCACACAGGGGAGAAATTAACCTGTGCCAATGTTTGGCATTTGTCCTAAAATTTCACATTTCAAATGACACTTTTTGGCATCTGTTGCTGAACGGTGTAACCAAGATTGTTCTGTACGTTTTAGATCAGTTTCTGACCTATCTTTAGCCACTCGTGTAATATGAAATAAGTGTAGCATTTTAATTACACAAAGAGAAAGTTAAATTTTACACACAGCATGTTACTGTGGAGCTCTGTGTTATTGGTGTGGAGCTCTGGGATACAGACCAGTCATACACACTGCACATTCTTGTGAATTTTGTTTGTTGTGGAGCTCTGTTATACTCACATGCACACTGCACACAGGGGCGGATCCAGAACCTAATCTTAGGAGGTGCACTGGTAGATTATTTAAAGAAACAATAACCCCTACACCTATCTATAGTGGTTATGGTGCAAGGAGTGCTGTGGTGCCCACCCAGGGTAAATAGTCAAACTGTTTAAGAAAAGTTTGACAACTCACCTGGGTCTGCTGGGATAGGAGCTGTAGTAGGGGATAGGGGCAGTATTGTGTGTGTGAGGGGTGCATTGTGTGTGAGGGGTGACTTTGTGTGTGTGTGTGTGGGGGGGGCAGTGTGTGTTTAAGGGAGTGCACTGTGTGTGGGATGCAGTGTGTGTGTATGGGGGAAATATGTGTGAGGGGGCAGTTTGTGTGAGGTAGTAGTGAGGTCATAATGGGGAAGAGTGTGCTTGTGTATGGGATGCAGTGTGTGTGTGTATGGGGAGGCAGTGTGTGTGTTTGGGGGTGCAATGTGTGTGTGTGAGTGGTGCAGTGTGTATGAGGGGTGCAGTGAGTGTGTGTCTGTGAGGGGTGCAATGTGCGTGTGTGAGGGTGGCAGTGTGTGTATGGGGCAGTGTGTGTGTATGGGAGCAGTGTGTTGCTTGGTCTGTTGGGGTAGGGGGACATATTAATAAATATATATTTGCCTTTTTAATTAAAATAAATAACTTTAACTTGATATCCTCCCTTCTTACCTTTGCCTGGGAGGGGATTACGTACAGGGCAATCCCTTGTGGTCCTAGTGGGGAGTGAACTCCAAGTTTGTGAGAGGAGGAACCAGCGGAGCTGCAGACTTCAGATTGTGTGTGTGTGTGTAAGGGGTGCAGTGTGTGTGTATGGGGGGGGGGGGGTCTAGTGTGTGTTTATGAGGGTGCAGTGTGTGTGTATGGGGGCAGTGTGTGTGAAGAAGTAGTGAGTGTGTGATGGGGACGAGTGTGTGGGGGGGTGCAGTGTGCGTGTGTATGGGGGTGCAGTGTGTGTATGGGAAGGCCGTGTGTGTATGGGGTGCAGTGTGTGTGTGTGAGGGGTGCAGTGTGTATGGGGAGGCGGTGTGTGTGTATGGGGTGCAGTGTGTATGAGGGGTGTAGTGCGTATGTTTATGGGAGTACAGTGTTTGTGTGTCTGTGAGGGGTACAGTGAGTGTGTGAGGATGGCAGTGTGTTGTGTATGGGGCAGTGTGTGTATGGGGGGACAGATATTGCTTGGTCTGTTGGAATAGGGGGACATTAATAAATATATATCTGCTTTTTTAATTTAAATAAATTACTTTAACCTCCCTTCTTACCTTTGCCTGGGAGGGGGTACTGGGCAATCCCTGGTGGTCCTAGTGGGGAGTGAAGTCTAGCCTGCAGCTCCTGACCACAGAAACGCTCCGAGCACGCGAGAGGTGGACCCGGCGGAGCTGCAGACCTGAGCTCCCCCTGGTCCTTTCTTCCTCCCCTGCCGCATCTCAGTGCCAGCAGTCCGGTGAGGGAGATCTCTGATCTTCCCTCCAGTCCGTGAAGGCACACGGCAGGGGAGATCAAGGGAGAATGAGAGCCTCTGCACTTTATTTGGGGGGGGGCAATTGCCCAGTTGCCCCCACCCCGGATCCCCCACTGACTGCACATTACGGTTAGTTTTTTTTGCTTTAGAACTCTGTGATACATTCATACACACTGCATTTACAGTGAGTTTTATTGCTGCGGAGCTCTAATTTACGCATACCTTATATCAATGTTTATGAGTTGTATTACTGTGGAGCTCTGTGATATATTGCACAGTGAATGTTGTGCCAAGCATGCTGGATTTTGTGACCTCTCTATATTTACGTGCAATGTTGTCTGTTACACAATGCACACCCCATTTGGTATAAACAACGCGGTTAGATTTGCTATGAATGAATGAGCCCCCGGCTCCCGGCTGTGCCTGACACAATTTCGAATCAGAAAGAGGATGTTGTTCATGTAAAGAAGCCTCTGTGGGCATCAATCACTATGTAAACATCTGCCGCTAGCACACTGCATGCATTGTATTAGCAGAGGTTACCCCCACCCTGAGACTAGCAACAAGCCAAGCGAATCTGACATCGGTTCCAGATAACACGAAGACTCCAAGCATGCTTTATTTTAGCAGTACAACTCATATCACACCTATCTCAAGCAGAAAAAGTCATCACCTATTATTCTCAGACAGCCAACAGTTACAGACTGGAATGCCCCCTATTTACCTTTTACCAGTTCTAAAGGGCCCAGCTTTCATTAACACACACAGCACATCCAGCCACATACACTAACAATTGAAAATATTCAACCCCCTGAGCAGAATCCTTTACAACAGCACAAATCTGCAATTCAAGTGTTGTCTCAAGCACACCTGGTGCAACTAATCAAGGGATTCATTACATGCATCAAGTGTGCTTCAGTTAGAACACTTGGAATACCTGAACTGGCTAGGGGTTTGTTGAGTGTCACTTTTGACTGCATGTCAGAAATATGGCTAAGTCAACAGAATGGTCCACAAAGTTAAGATAAGAGATCATCGCCCTTCAAAAACAAGGAAATGGATACAAAAAGATATCAAAGGCACTACATATTCCTTCAGATACCATCGGAAGCATAGTTTGCAAGTTTAAGGAACAGTGGTTACACTGCCTGGATGGTTCAGAAAAGGAAGCTCTCAATGGCTGCAACTAGATTTCTGAGAAGGCAGGTTGTGAAAAACCCTCGAGTGACTGCTAAAGACCTGCAGCAAGACTTGGTGGCAACAGGCACTGAGGTTCCAGTTAGCACAGTAAGTAAGGCGCGTACTAAAAAAAAAAATTACTTTTACTGGAAAATAAGGATAAAATAATCAAATGTATGGGGAAAAAAATCCAAACACTTACGTACATGTGAGAATTGTGTCCCCTGTCCAGAACACTTTAAGTATATCCATTTATCTGATTTGTTCTATTCCAGTAAGTGCAAAGGCGCGATTAAGCAAAACCAATACACAGTAGCAACAAATCACTCTAATCTTCTAAACGTAATCATTGTCAGATTGCTGAACCAGAATTTATGGCTGTTTGAAGACTTTTACTAAAAATGGAATATAAAAAAGTCCAAGGTCATCCCCAGTTCAACCAGAGCAGCTTTGGATCCTGGGAATACAAAAAATCATCACAAGCATATTTACTAGAACAAGTGATCCGGTTTTAGTGGGATATAACTTGGGGACACGTGTTCTCCATTACAGCCTCTGTGGGAGTCATCAAAACACCTTTCTGTATCCAGGTCATGAGATCCGAACACAAGAGACGCACAACCCGTAGTAACACCAATGCTTCATATATGCTTTTACTGGATACATTTTATATATCAGAGAATAAGCAAAAGAAAAAGCAAACATCAGGATGAAATGATCAAGCTGGGAATACCTGTATAATCGAATTGGAGATTCATTTTCACAATTTTATTACTCCGGCCGAATAACTGCAATTACTTTGAGAATTCTCCGCCATTCCTTAATCTTTCAATCAGAACCCATCGTCCCAAGAATTATTTGGAAAAGCTAAAATATCAAATGTGAATCTAGCCTCAGTGATGGTGATGGTGATGTTTGTCAGGTCGCATGACTAGTGTGCTTCCTACACTCCCCCCCTTTCCTCACTACTTCGAAAGACGAGAGGCATCACTTTCTTATATCCAAAATCATACACACACACACACACACACACACACACACACACATATATATATATGTATACAGAAATAAAGAAATACAAATACGCACAATGAACACAAATCATTGATGAGTTGTGTATATTTAATAATTTAACACATAAGACAATTGATAATTTATAATTTAATATTATTTCAGGGGAGTTTGTTTCATGCCATTTCTAATTCTTCCTGCTTTAGAAATCATGTTAGTTTATGTGTATCTTCTTAATGTGGTTTCCTAACAGGCTTCCCATACTGGTCCTGTTCCTGTCGTCTGTTTTTTTATTTTCTAGATATTTTCAAGCTTCAGTTATATTAAGATTGTTTTGGAACGAAAGCACATAGCAACGCCTGAATGCGAACATCATTTCCGGCACTGCTGCACATTGCACTTGTAAGTAGAGCGCATGCATCACTTCCGGTTTTCGATACATACCCGAACGTGGGCGCAAATGACTGAAATAAGAGAGAAGGATGAAATTCTGCTGAGATGGATCATTATACAGTTGAGATGAAAGACTATCCAGGTGATTGGAGTCCAGCAAAGATCTACACGCCCCCTGGAGGACCAATGAAGAAGAGGGAGGGTGTATTTAAAGTGGTACTTGGTAGGATAGGGTATGGCTGCTTCTTTTGTTTTGTGTTTTTAAAAAATATTATTGTTTATAAAGTTTGATTACATCCCTGAGGAAGTCCCTTGCAAGGAAAGAAACGCGTAGGACCTGTTTGTATATATATATTTTATTTAATTTTAGATATTTTACTAACTCCTGCTGGAGTTTGTGTGATCCTTGCTGTGTTCCATTGCTATACCTGGGAAGTGGAGAGGGGGTCTACATTTGTCCCCCCACAATTCAGAGGAGGCACCCTCGAGGCTGTTTGATATTTTCCATCTTGTGAGTTTTCACTTTTTAAAGCGCACAATACTGTTTGTAACTGTATTACACTGTGTTGTGTTTCATTCTGATATAGTAGTAGCCGATTCCCCAGATTTTTTGTGGCATACATATATCTAACCCATCTCAAGCTGTTAAACGTCTTAACACTAAACGCCCGATGTTATCAAACTCTGACATTAACCCCCTTTACTGTAACCACTTCTAACATTATCTTTAACCTTACATACAATTACACCGCTGCACACACTCACTGTACTCACAAATTCAAATACAATACATTACAAGCATAACAGAAATATGCACATTTATTCATATGTAGTTGTCAAATATATATATTCTCATAGGCCAGCAATGTTCAGTTAATAAATTAATTATGGTTGGGGAGCAGGGGATGTATTAGAATTTTGTGTCTAAAGGCACCAGATATGTAAGTCTGTCCCTGGTTGATTGTTAGCTTAGTTGGTGCAGTTCAGTTTTCAGCTCACAATTATGGTTATATATTAAAGTGTGAGTTAGTTATCGAGAATTCAAAGTGGTTTTCAAACTTCAGGATGCGTTGGCTGAAAAATCCAAAAACAAATCATCTATATTTTTATTTGGCTATTTTTTCCTAAAATGTGAAAATGTTAAATTCACTTTGAATTTTAGACAAACTACATATTAGTGAGTAAACTCCTTATGAGTGATATGAAAGTATGGACCAGTTAATCTCGGGAATAAATCACGTGCTATATTATCCTGTGCTCATATCCAGAACAGATAAAAATTGAAACTTTTTGCAATTTAGAGTTAACCATGTAAAGTTCTGTGAGCAGAACTGGCACTGTGCAATAGCAAGATTTTTTTATTGACGTACAAATTCAATTTTCCCACAAATCTTATTTGAGGTTACATGTTTGTGGTCAGTTAGTTGTTTATTTTTAATGCAATTCTGTTTATTACAACGAGTAATCAAAAATAAGTTTGTTCAGAAATAGCTATAACCAAAGCTTGTAAATATTATTATTGTTTATAGTTATATTGTATCATTTGTGACCCAGTGTCCCCTTTTGCTGAATATTGGTTAAAATAACATTTTTGTTATTTTTCAAATTTTTAGAGAAAATCTGAGCTGAACTGGACTGTCGACTGTTTGGGAATTCCGGATAGAGGTTGATTTCTTCTCTATTTTATATATATCCTTTTCTTCATTCTCTCCCTTGGTTTTAACCCTGTATCCTTTCATAAACCTCATTTTATTCATTCCTCTCAATATAGTTAGTGAAGGTGAATGCTCTGTTCAATTTGACTATTTTGGTATACAATTTAAAATTCACTTGGAATTTCTTTGAAATCCTGGCAATTCTCACAATTACCCAGCCAGTTTCGCGGTTATAGGATTACTAACAAAAGTGTGAATTTGACAGAGAGTTTCACATTTTAAGTCAAATTAGCCAAATATGAAACATCGCATGCATTGAGAATTTTCCTAATTTTATACTTTGGCATAATATTTGAATTTCACTTTGAATTTACTTTGGATTCCCAATTAAGGGGACACTCCAGTGCCAGGAAAACAAACCGTTTCCTGGCATTGCAGGTACCCTCTTCCTCCCACCACCCATCCCATGTTGCTGAAGGGGTGAAATCCCCTTCAGTGACTTACCTGAGACCAGCGCCTATGTCATCCGGCGGGGGAGACCGATCGCGCATGCGAGGCCGCCGGTGGGGGAGACCTAATGCGCATGCGCGCATTAGACCACTCCATAGGAAAGCATTGAAAATGCTTTCAATGCTTTCCTATGGGGAATTGAGCGACGCTGGAGGTCCTCACATAGCGTGAGGACGTCCAGCGACACTCTAGCACAGTGCTAGAACCTGTGCTAGAAAACAGGAAGTGCCCTCTAGTGGCTGTCTAGTGGCGGTCTCTCCTTGTAACATGGGAAGCACACAAGTGTGTAATATGAGGCCATTTCATAGCAAAGAGCTCTGCATTTAAATAGGCCAAATCAGCTCAGATTGAATCCCTGATAGACAAAAATTTGAGATACTGAGTCGATTCATAACCCAGCTAAGGAGTTACCTATCTTGCTGTTGAATGTGGCCTATCGCAGGGCACATATGGCTTCCAAGACCTTTTTTCATGTCAATAGCTATGAATGTGGAGCCTTATATAAGAAACATTCCTCAAATTATATTGCCAAGAAACAAGATGATCAAAATTTAATCCATTACCTTCCTACGTACTCCTGCCTCTATTTTTTTTTCCAGAGATGGCTTCTGGGTTGGGGTTGAAGTCACCTAGCTTAGAGGTCCAAGATTACTTAGCTAAGCACAAACGCCGGCAGTTTGGAGGGGAGATGCTAACAGCTTGAGGAGCCCATATTAGAGGAGGAGTTGGCACTTGCAGTCAAACTTACGAAGGCAGGCTAAAGTCCTAGACCAGATAGCCACCCATCCAATTTTATGGGCACTTTGCTCAAATATTGTACCCTCTACTTTGTAAAGGCTTTGTAAAGGCCATATTCCCACTCAGACACTTGCTTCTAATATTTCTGTCTTCCCAAAGGAGGGCAAGGTCGTGGAGTAGTGCGCCAGCTACAAACCCATATCACTTCTCAATTATGACCTCAAATTATTTGTAAAAATATTGGTCATGAGACTACAGAAATGTATCACTGACCTAGACTAGGTCGGATTCATCCCCTGCAGAGAAGCATGATACGGGCATGATCCCTTTTACATCATGCTAGAATGAGCGCATCATTCTCCCCTTGTCTACTGATGCAGAGAAGGTCTTCAAATTTATTTTTGCAACATTGACGCACATGGGTCTGGATCTAAGATGTGCACATGGATACAAGCACTGAACAAGGGTCACATGGCACATGTTTGTATTACTGGAGCTTTCACAGGCCCTTTCCCAATTAAGAATGGCACACGTCATGGTTGTTCCCTGTCTCCACTGCTCTTCATCCTTGCCCTTTATCGCTTCCTCCCCAATGTTGTCAGTATTCTGCATAGACCTAGCAAAATGGTCTCTGCCTCACCTCCCAGACTTCTGTATCTTTTTCAGATGCTGCGTATAATAATAGCAATACTAATAATAACAACAAAGTATTTAACCAGGAAAGGCACATTCAGATTACTCTGGTTTTCAAGTACTTTTATCTACCTCGGAAGGATGAAGGGCTGAGTCAACCCTGCCGGGATTCGACCCAAGGGTTGAACAGATTCTACTGATGATGCATTAGCCCACTGAGCTATCTCACCAGCTATAGTGATACCTACTGCCTTTTTTCCCTCATTAAGATCACTACTCCTTAACTATATATGAAAAAGGAAAAACCTAGACAAACTTTTTCCCTACTGGCCCTTCTGAAGTCCAGGGGATGTCTGGTGGTACCAGACTTGAAGTTGTATTATCAGGCTTGCCACCTTTTGAAGGTAGTTGAAAGGCCAACAGAAGGGACAGGTGCCCACTGGAAGAAGAAGTGGTCCAGGTATGCAGACGTTTAGAGGCTGTTTTGTGGTTAGATAAACCAGTTGGCAGGTGACTGGCCTTCATCAGCCCTTTTAAAAGGGCAACATTATTTGTTTGACACTCCCTGGCACAGCCGCTGAGCCGCTACTCTTATTTCTCCACTGACCCCGTTAGTGTTTAACCCATTCTTTCCCGCTGACCTGGAAACTAAAGCATTTCAGGTGATGTTTTCATAAGTGATCCCCTATGTTCGTCATGTTATGAGATTGGATAGCTGGATCCCGCTGCGGATGCTGGTGCAGGGGTCTGCCCTGACTTATGCAGGAAATTTTGGTTTAATCAGGTTGTTTGCTTATTTGCGGTGTTATCCGCAACGTCCATGACGAGACCTGATGAGCTTTGAGCCAATGTATCTTGAAGCTGACGCTCTGGAGCATGGGACCTGTGTCAAGGTTTTATGTTTACGGAGGAAATCTAGTTCAGTGATTTGTTCAGTGTACCGCTTTTTGGCACAGCTGGACGCGCTGATAAGTTTTCCTCTTACGACAGGGTTATGTGCTGCCCAGAGTGTGGTAGGGGAGGTAACTGAATGTTCATTAGTCTGCAAGTAGTCTTTTTATATCTTTTGAAATGGATTCTACCAGGGTTTTGCCAAGTAAATTAAATATTTCATCCAATAATTGGTCCAGTTTTGTTTGATAAACATGACCCTTTGTCCACTGTGCCAGTATACGTTAATTGTTGTTATTTTGATCTTACTAATAGTGAAGATTATATAACAATTATATATTTTTTTAGTTAAAATATGTTATGCAATTTTATTTTTTTTATACTATCTGTATCCCAGGTGAAGGTAAGGGCTTCCTAATTGTTTGTACTCAATGTTTCTTCTCTTGAACGATACTGTGTTGAGCATATGGCAGACTCGTTGGAAATAATTCTATAAAAAGCTTCTTTGTTTTGTCGGCAGTATTCAGTTGCCATGGAAACACATGTTTTTGTTTGTGTTTCCCAGAGATTCTCCGTAAAATTTCTTTGCCTTATATGTTTATACTTGAGATTAACCCTTTCAGTCTACACGCAGAGCCTGAGAACATAGTGGTACTCACAGCAAACCGCACGTTGTGTAAAAAGAAGAAAACAAAAAAAAGATTTGAAAAATTAAAAACGCTATAGTGTCACAAAAAGAAAAAGAAAATGATGTGTGTGTCTTAGATGGCCCAACAATGATGTCCCTTGACCCGTACCTCCCAAGTGTCCCTCTTTAGGATGGACAGTCGCTATTTTGGGTCCAAGTCTCTCTGTTCCTCTTTTCTATTCTAATGCCCCTCTTTTCTAGGAGCTCCATATTGTTGGTGTGTCTGAGTGTATTACAGAGCTCCTCGGCAATGATATTCCCAGTAATGTGTCTTTAAACTACAATAAAATATGTTTCGAATTTGGTCTGTGTAAATAAGATACATCTTTCTTGTTCTAAATCACATCTTAATTGCATAAAATGTATTAAACAGCCACACTCCTACTCACACTCCTATAATTACAGTATCCCTCTTTGTCCATTTGAAATGTTGCAAAGTATATTATCACATATTGTTTTTGTGCAGATTTTAATTTTATTTATTGTGTCGCTATGAACTTTGCAAATCATAGATCGCACTGTTCTTGGCCAGAGTGGATTATGTAACTTTTTAAAACATCGGTGTATTAGAACAATGTGAAACTTGGCACCGGCTCTGTAATGCTGGCTCTGTCTCCACAGCCTATAAAAAGGGCACCCATTGCAAACAAAATTCATATACAATAAACAAATTTCATTTGCAGTTGGTTAAATCTTGTATACATTATTCAAGGCTATGGTAACATTCCCAGGGTACCGTGCATACTCTAGTCCTGTGGCGAAGTGGTTCATTAGGGTAATTGAGTTATGTCCAATCAATCACCAAATCCTGCCGCTTCCATCTCAAAAACATTGCGCACATCCGACCTTATTTAACGCATGATATGGCAAAGGTGCTTGTCCATGCCACTGTCCTCTCTCGCCTTGACTACTGTAATCTGCTTCTCAGTGGTCTTACGTGTTCCCAACTTGCCCCAATACAGTCTATAATGAATGCGTCGGCAAGGCTCATCCTCCTGTCTGCCTGCACTTCCCACCCCACCCCCTTTGTCCGTCCCTACATTGGCTTCCCGTAAGATATAGGACTCCATTTAAGATCCTGATACTTGCTTACAAATCTCTACACATAGCTGCTCCGACCTACTTATCCTCACTAATACACAAATATGTCCCATCTAGGTGCCTACGCTCTGCCGGAGACCTACGTCTAACCTCTGTTCGTACTCCTACTTCTGATGCCCACCTTAAAGACTTCTCTAGGGCAGCACGATTCCTATGGAATCATGTTATGCACGATGACACAAATTGTGACACTTAAAAGGATATATATTGGGGGCGGGGCCGGGCCGCCGAGCTGAGTGGCAGCCATCCATGCCAGCTCCGTCTCTGAGATGCTTAAACACACCAAAATCCCACCTGGAGCAGGGGAGAGGCACAGGAGCAAAACGCAGGGACACCTGCTAAGCCACCGCCGCGCAACCGGAGCAAGATGAGCCCATGAGGCCTACACGCACACGGCGACGGCAGGAGCCACAAGACCAGATGGCTGAGGGAGAGAGGGGGAACCGGACCCGGCCCCGCTCCCCCCCCCTTGGGCCGGCGGGGGTGATCCCGGCCCACGAGTAAAATCTCCGGAGACTGGAGGCAGAAGGCCCGCACATTGGGGAGCCCTTTCCCACGTGGAGCCAAGATGGCTGCTATATGCGCACACTACTAGAAGTCATGCGGGGTCACCCTGGCCCTCCGGGAAGACGGATTCCACAGATGGACCCCTCCGGGCAGCAGAATGGTCGGCGTGGAGCCGGCTCTAACCCCTGGATTCGGTGGTGGTCCGGGGAGGCCTGCCCCCAACTCTGTGAGCCCTGTGGAGCCGGGGTGAGCTGGACCCCCGGCGGACCGGTGGCCGGGGAGGCGAACACCGGTGACATGCATGTGACCGGAGAGGGGTGAGGCATAATGGGGCTGGAGCTCCAACGGGGAACTGCAAATGTTGGGGAGGTGCAGGGGACAAGGGGTCCGGGGACTTTTCAGGGGTGGGAGTCTGCCGGACTGCTGATGTCCTTGAGTGCCCACAACACTGCAAAACTCACGGCCGACCGGCCAGAGCAGACCTGGAGTGGAACACTGAGGGGGTTAGTCACACCGGGGGAGCTAGAGGGACCCTGCACTGAATAACCAGCTTGGCAAAAATATGCACCCCGGGCACAAGCCTGCAAGAGGCCACGGCAAAGAGGAGCCCGCACAGCTATACCAGAGGGGGCCATTAACCCCACGCTGGACAATGCTTCCCACCAGGCACTACAAAGCCACATCCAGTGGAGAGACTCACCAGTTATCGTTCCACAGAACTAGATCAGGATACACTCTATTGATCTAGCAATTGGACACTACACCAATCATCAGCTGCTTAAAGAAGGGACTTTTTTTTTCCTCTTATTATTTATTTATTTTTTTTTTATTTTTATTTTTTTTACGGTCTCCTGTATTTTGAATATTTCATTTTAATTGCTTCATACTACTCAGACAGGAAGACAAAAGTATCTGCCAAGTTAAACTATACTTGTAGCATACTCTGCATATGTGGATGCTCTTTTATGCTGCTGTATTTATAGATTGACCGCCTAGACCTGTACTTAAGGACCAGGGGCCTTACCCAGCAAAAAAAAATGAAAAAAAATAAAATAAAATATCTTTAATTTAGCAGTTCAGTCAGAAACACACTGTTTCATTGTTATTTAGTTAAGTAATTTATGCTTCGTCCAAAAAATGACCATGCTATTTACATTACAGAGCCCCCTAGGGCAAACGCGTAATGCCGTATATTACTGTTGACTTGATAGCGAGACGCATGTAATATATAATGCATGTTAGCAAGCTTACATTTTATCTTAGAAATTACGATACCTACTGAGTTATACTTAATAGTACATGCAGACCCCAACAGACACAACAAGAAGCCGAAAACTTCTAACACACGCAAAACACGCTGAGACCTGCTGAGCACAACAACTACACGACAAGGTCCAAACACATATTATATGTTAATGCACAGCAGCCTTAAAACAAAAATGCTACTTGTGATAAAAGTTGGAAATGTTTTTGTATTTTTGGTTAATGCTTAATGTCTGCATCTATATAGCAAGCAAGCTGATTAATTTGCCTCTGCACGGGCGAAAATTTGCATCTACTAACCAGCAAACACACAGCACTCGCACACATCAATTAACACAAAACACTTACTTAACGCTCTATATGCCTTTGATGGATTTAATTTTGCAAAGTCTATGTACGCCTAATATACATCATTGCTCAATAACTCCGACTCATATTTCAATTTTTCCCGCTATAACGTTTATATGTTTTGATATACACGCCTCTGCGTAGGCGTCCACCTGCTTTTGTTTACATGTTCCGCTATACACGCCTTTGCATAGGCGATTATCTGCTTCAACAATACTAAGTTTGACATCCGCATCTCCAGTGTGATGACAATAAAATATTATGAGTATGGTTCAGAAAATAAATAAATAAATAAAATACCATGCAGAACTTGAAAAGTAAAAAAAAAAGCATATATATTGATGCATTGAATGTCCCCAGAAACATTTGCCCATTTTCTTATTTGTAAATATCTTTTCTGGTTTTAGAGCTATACCTGCATCATTTTCTCGAAAAGGGTGAGTGTTGTAGTCGCCTATACTTTCTACATTAGTTTTGTGTGATTCGTTTTTTTTCCCTACTGATTACACATTTTACTTTGCACTAAAGATATTTTGTGTTTTGTATTAGCACCTTTTTTAAAATTCACAGATATATCTTTTTTTGTATTAGTGTAGGGATTTTGTTTGTAGTGTTCTGTCTGTCCATGCACAAATACATGCATACGATTTTCTGTGGCCACCTTTAACCCCTTAAGGACCAAACTTCTGGAATAAAATGGAATCATGACGTGTCAGACATGTCATGTGTCCTTAAGGGGTTAAAGTCTCTCTATCTTCTCTTTGTCAGGGTTGTAATTGGCAAAATATGAGGGTTTCATTTAAGATATGATAAAAACATGTAAATACATAAAGGGAATCAACACAGTAAAGGAGGAGACCATATTTAAAAGAAGAAAAACTACCACAACAAGAGGACATAGTCTTAAATTAGAGGGACAAAGGTTTAAAAATAATATCAGGAAGTATTACTTTACTGAGAGGGTAGTGGATGCATGGAATAGCCTTCCAGCTGAAGTGGTAGAGGTTAACACAGTGAAAGAGTTTAAGCATGAGTGGGATAGGCATAAGGCTTTCCTAACTATAAGATAAGGCCCGGGACTAATGAAAGTATTTAGAAAATTGGGCAGAATAGATGGGAAGAATGGTTCTTATCTGCCGTCACATTCTATGTTTCTATATCAGGGCCCTTTCTCCCCTATCTAATACAGGTAAATGTCTTGTAGTAAGGTATCCAAAGGGTGGGATTATGATTGCACTGACATCTTAAACAGCTAGATTGGCAACCATTAACATGTTGAGAAACATTTTAAATGTGATTGTAATTTTTCCCTTTGTGGTTTTCTTCGTTGAGATGACAAATATTTGATGATCAAGATATTTTGTGGTTGAGAAGCTGGACAATGTGAAGCACATTAATCACAAATGGATATCTAGAGCCGCTACATTTCTTTGTATGTTAAATAGATAATTAGAGGCTCGGTGTCCTTATGAATGTAATATTTTAAGTTTGTGGCTGAAAGGTTTGTATTTTAATTGAAAGCAGTGCAGACACAATGTATTTACACCTACCATAGTAATACCTCTCTGCCGGTGCTATAAAGGGAATGGTATAACTCTTAAAAATAAAAATGTTATCTTGTGATGTGTACATGTCAGTTTGAAAATCACCCCATTTGAAATTCCCAATTGATTCCAGGAGTCTGTCTTTGAAATACACATACACATTTGTGTTGTCGTTGACTACATTACAAAATATTACAGAACTAATCTGTTCCACAAAAAAATAAATGTTCCACAACAAAATGTATTCAATTACATTTACATAATTTCATGTACAAAATCACATAATGTGTTTCGTGCAGCAACAGTCTATTTTGTAAACAGTACCATTAAAAGTGGAAAATAAAACAAATCACGAGAGTCAAAAAGTCTTAAAACAACTGTAGCGGACTGGACCCTGCACCAGAGTCTGCCCCAGTTTCCGGGAGGGGACTGCTTGCTCGCCTCCTGCCCAGTGATTATGGCCCCTGGGAGACATTGCCATTGAAGGGACTGAGTTGGGGCTTATGGACTGCTATTATACTGTGCTGACCCTTTAAGAACTGTATTTGGGCATAATGGATCATATAATACTGTTCCTAGCCCTTTAAATACTTTGGGGAAAGATTGGCACTTCGGATGCAGCCGAAGTTGCCGAAGTTACCGAAGTTGTCGAAGTCGTTGAAGTGACCGGCGTCGGACAAAGGACCACGTGGCGGTGGCCATTTTAACGTCGAACACCTCTGACCCTTACCATCGCCTCCACTTCGACACTTCGACTAAAGTCGAAGTACAGGCAACACTTCGAACGGGACTTAGTCGTTTTTTCAGCCTGAAATAGACCGACCGCACAGCCCAAATCTATGGAACTGTTTTGGGCAGGAAAATGTGCTTGCGGTAGGTCATAAAGGGACTTTTTATCTACTGGAGGGATTTGTATGATTTTTGAGAGTGTTCCTAATTGAAGTATGCTGATTAAGAAAATGTATGTTTTATGTTTGTGACATGTATATTTTAGAAGTTATAAATATTGTGTAAAAAGTATGTTTTAAACTGTAAGAATATTTGGATTACCTCTGAGGCTAAGGGGAGGGAATCTGTGGGTTGCAACCCTTATGCTATTGGCTATTTTACACCTCCCCTGTGGGCGGTCTTATATGTGTAAGATGGAAATAAAAGCCAGGCTGGATGTGCCAGTCCTGTAGTTCTACTTTACCCTCAATTTGGAGTGCCGTCTCTTATTCGGGGAAACTGCTACAAGGGATTGCTATGCTTGTCATATTCCCTTGCTAACTCACTGCTAAGTTCTTGTAAGTGCTGGTTCCTGTTTTGTTCTCTGGAGGAGTCTATGGTGGTTATGGTGTCTGCTGCAGTGCTTGAAGTCCTCAGGAAGTGCTAGGAGCATCCTTCAACAGAGGTACCCAGTCGGGGTGCCAGGCGATCCGTTACAACAACATTCTATCGGGGGCGGAGCCAGCAGCGCAATGGAGCGGTCGCATCTCAGTGAGCTCCGACTCCAACTCAACTAAAAAGAACCTTAAGTGGTGAAATCTACACGTGAACCTACCTGTAAACCCGACCACGGAGGAAAGGTAGAACATGGGCAGAAAGTCCAAGAAAACAAAGGCTGACAAAAGCCCTCCCGGACGGGATATTGGCGAAATGCTGCGGAACACGCAACAGGCCGCATGGTCCAAGATGACGCTGGAGGACGATATCGCCTCGTACTCCTCAGAGGACTTTGACACAGACCTGATGGAGGGAGCGTCCTTCGGGCCGACACCAAAACACAACACGGCGCCCAACACACCCGGAGACCCGGTCACTGCAAGCCAACTTAAAGAAATGCTGGCCGAATTACGCAAAGACCTATCTGCAGACATGGCCTACTATAACAGATAACAAGCACACGGACACCCGTGAAGAAAAATATATAATAATAAAAAACTTAGCTGGTAGGTACACTGCTTCCCAGGGTTATCTCCCAGCTGATAACCGTATAACAGAACTGTGTAATTGATGGGCTATTTTGGGTATCTGCTAGTATACCTATAAAGAAGGACAAAACATAGTGCAAATATTGCTACAAAACTATTTAAAACTTTCGGTGATTAATATGCACTCACATATTCCAGGCAAATTAAGCGTGTTATGGGTGCCTCCCCTTGATGGAAATGGGGGGTTTTTGTCTTTTTGATTTTCCCTCCTCCAGTGATAGCCAATATGGGATCCAGGTCAGCCAAAGATTCCAAGGAAACAGCAACCAAAACGGAATACTCCAAAGGCAATTTATTCACTGTGGCGAAACCAACCTCGCCACTGGGCATTGGAGAGGCCTGGCTGCCCGCCTCCTACCTGCTGACTATGGCCCCTGGTAAAGTTGTACTTTTGAATGCAATATTTGGGCATATTGTATTTTATTGTGCGGCTACTGGCCCTTTAAGCACAGTGAATGGACTTTTATTGTACTGTGCTGGCCTTTTAAAAACAGTGTATGGACATACTGAAACTTTTTGGACACTTCCTCTTCCCCTCCCCCGGATCCATTGTTCTCCAGCAGGGTGTTGTCCCAGGGACAAGGAAAAGCCATGCTTGCAAGTGAAAACAAAGGACTTCGACCTAACCGTTAAACCCCTGAACCTATTCAAGTGAATTTTGGATATGTTTGTCCCCAAGTTATACTGGTTAAAATAATATAAGTTTTATGTATGTACGATGTTAACTCACCAAGTTATAAAAATGTATAAAAAGTGTAACTTTTCAGCTTGGAGATAATTGAGTAGATACAGTAATTGACTCAATTATCTCCTAAGCAGAGGGGAGGAATATGCTGGGTGTGTTTCTATTGTCCCATTGTGTCTGATTGGCTGCTGTACTTGCATTGTATGTGTTGTAATGTGTTTATTGGTTGTTCTGCAACACCTCTGAGCAGCACTATGTTTTGTGGATTGTGAATAAAAGCCAGGCTGGATGTCCCAGTCCAGAGTTCCTGTTTTACCCTCAAAGTGATGTGTCGTCTCATTATTGGGGGGGAAGGATTTATGGCATGCTGTTCCAGTTGACTGCTAGGAGTACAAGCCTATTCGTATGGTTCCTATTCAATGGTCTACGGCATTCATATGCTTGGGAGGATTTAAAAGGTTTCCCGGATTCGGTGATTGTGGTGTCTGCCAGAGTGCTTGGAGTCCTCAGGAAGCACTAGGAGCATCCATTAACGGAGGTACCCGGTCGGGGTGCCAGGCGATCCGTTACATTGGTGGCAGCGGTGGGATGGCGTCCTAGTGTGAGGTAAAGCAGCTCAGAGACACTGTTTGGATTTACAAATTGAGGGCAACGCTAGCAGTCGTGCAGCGCCCCGGGGAGCAGACAAGTATGGAAGGTTCTGGCTCTGGAGATGATTGGCTGGCCGAGGTGAGGCAGCGAGTGGCCGAGTATGGGGATGATATACCCATGGAGACACGCCGGGTGATCTGGAACCAGGTCATGGCTGAGCGAAACACAAGGCTGGACCGAGAATTCCGGTTGGCAAAAGAGAGGAAGTATGCTCAGCAGCAGGAGCGGTACAGCAGCCGAGTAGAGGCTGCATCCGAGGAGGTTAGCCGTCTTTCCCTGAGGCGGCGGGAGGAACCCGAAGTGGGGGTCCTCATAGACTGGTCCTGTGAGGAACCACAACAGGCAGGTAGAGATGGGACCAAGGTCTCTCCACCGGGCCCTTACTCACAAATGTTGCGGGGCCTCACGGATTGGTCCTGGGAAGACCCACATATGGCAGGTGGAGATGGGACTGCGGTCTCTCTACCGGCCCTACAGGGATGCTGGGCAGTCGGCCCAGATCCCCAGCGGCAGTGTGCGTTACAGGGAGCTGAAGGTGCCGTTCTTGCTCCCCAGCGGCATTCTACGGTGCAGGGAGAGGAGCCTGTTATCCCCTCTCCCCAGCGGCTGAAGGTGTGTAAGGGAGAGGAGTTTGTTATTCCCTCTCCCCAGCGGCAGCGCAGCTCACCAAGGGGAGACAGTAAACCCCTCACCAGCGCAGATGGGACCGTGGTCTCTGCGCCCTGCCTACAGGGAGTACAGAGGGTCAGCCCTGCTCCCCAGCGGCTGAAAGTGTGTAAGGGAGAGGAGTTTGTTACCCCCTCTCCCCAGCGGCAGCTTAGCACACCAAGGGGAGACAGTAAGCCCCACACCAGCGCAGATGGGACCGTGGTCTCTGCGCCCAAGTTACAGGGAGCTGAAGGGGCCGTCCTCCCTCCCCAGCGGCAGTGTGATTTGTTGGGGATTGGGAGCCCAGTCTCCATTCCCCAGCGGCAGAGTATCCAGCAGGGAATGGAGAGCTCAGCCCCCTTTTCCCCACAGCAGGACTCTGTGCTGGGAGGAGAGACAGTCGGTCTCCCTCCGCAGAGACGGGAAGTATGCATGGGAGAGGAGATTGTTACCACCTCTCCCCAGCGGCGGATCATTAATGTACAGGGAATAGAGAGCCCAGTCTCCATTCCCCAGCGGCAGAGTGTTCTAATGGGAGAGGAGATTGTTACCACCTCTCCCCAGCGGCGGATCATCAATGGGCAGAGTGTTCTAATGGGAGAGGAGCTGGTTACCACCTCTCCCCAGCGGCAGCTTAATGTACCAGGGGGAGACTGTAAGCCCCACACCTGTGCAGATGGGACCGTGGTCTCTGCACTTCCAGCACAGGGGGTAGGGACAGTCGGTCCTGCCCCCCCACAACAGGGCTGTTTAGCCAAAGGGGAGACAGTCTGTCTCCAGCAGCAGAGCTGTGTAACTAAAGGGGAGACAGTCGGTCTCCAGCAGCAGAGTTGTGTAACTCAAGGGGAGACAGTCGGTCTCCAGCAGCAGAGCTGCGCAGCTAAAGGGGAGACAGTCGGTCTCCAGCAACCAGGCTCCAACCAGACTACTCCTGTAGTAGTGCTGGCACCAGGGCAGAGTACCGCTGGTCTCTGCCCACTCAGCAACCCACCAAAACAGCCTACCAGTCCCCCACACAGCCGGGGTGAGGCACCTGGACCTGGACAAGTTTTTCCATTACTCAGGTGTAGTAACCATTCATTGTGGGTGGACTGTACTGCTGTTTCTGTTTTGTGGGTGGGCTGCTGGACTAACAAGGGCACTGACCGGCAAGAGGTCAGGTACCCTGTTAGTATGTTTGGAAAAGGGGAGAAATGTGGCGAAACCAACCTCGCCACTGGGCATTGGAGAGGCCTGGCTGCCCGCCTCCTACCTGCTGACTATGGCCCCTGGTAAAGTTGTACTTTTGAATGCAATATTTGGGCATATTGTATTTTATTGTGCGGCTACTGGCCCTTTAAGCACAGTGAATGGACTTTTATTGTACTGTGCTGGCCTTTTAAAAACAGTGTATGGACATACTGAAACTTTTTGGACACTTCCTCTTCCCCTCCCCCGGATCCATTGTTCTCCAGCAGGGTGTTGTCCCAGGGACAAGGAAAAGCCATGCTTGCAAGTGAAAACAAAGGACTTCGACCTAACCGTTAAACCCCTGAACCTATTCAAGTGAATTTTGGATATGTTTGTCCCCAAGTTATACTGGTTAAAATAATATAAGTTTTATGTATGTACGATGTTAACTCACCAAGTTATAAAAATGTATAAAAAGTGTAACTTTTCAGCTTGGAGATAATTGAGTAGATACAGTAATTGACTCAATTATCTCCTAAGCAGAGGGGAGGAATATGCTGGGTGTGTTTCTATTGTCCCATTGTGTCTGATTGGCTGCTGTACTTGCATTGTATGTGTTGTAATGTGTTTATTGGTTGTTCTGCAACACCTCTGAGCAGCACTATGTTTTGTGGATTGTGAATAAAAGCCAGGCTGGATGTCCCAGTCCAGAGTTCCTGTTTTACCCTCAAAGTGATGTGTCGTCTCATTATTGGGGGGGAAGGATTTATGGCATGCTGTTCCAGTTGACTGCTAGGAGTACAAGCCTATTCGTATGGTTCCTATTCAATGGTCTACGGCATTCATATGCTTGGGAGGATTTAAAAGGTTTCCCGGATTCGGTGATTGTGGTGTCTGCCAGAGTGCTTGGAGTCCTCAGGAAGCACTAGGAGCATCCATTAACGGAGGTACCCGGTCGGGGTGCCAGGCGATCCGTTACATTCACTTACAAGGATTTTAAGAGGGTGTACAAAAATGAAATAAAATAATAAAAACAAATATAGATAAAAGGTATTGGTCCTACGCGTTTCGTCCTTACACAAAACAGGACTTCCTCAGGGACCTCTTTCAACAATTATCCAGTAATAGGTACATCAAATAAAAACAGCACCCTAACAAGCTAACACATAAAACATCTTATATAGGGCTAATCCCTTAAAGTCATTGGTGGAATAGTGGGTGTCTTCTTATCTTCCAGCTCTGATTCGTCCACTTTTTTTCCTTCAGGTGTGTCCACTTCGCCAAGAATGGAAAAAAGCCGGGTCCGTTAAGGTGCTTTGTTACTTCCGCGTACGTCATACGTTGTGCGTGTGTCACGTGATGAAATGCCTCGTCATGTGATAACTATGCGTTCCACACTCGGGAAAAAACATGGCCGTGCATTCCACCATGTTAAAACGGACTGGGATATCAATTGAAGCCTGACAGTAATATACAAATGGCTGGAAGGAGAAGACTATTAGAAAAAATACACAAGTATTCATTTTGACATAAAAAAATATTGAAAACTATAATAATGAGATGTCCTCCAATATATTCTAATCGATTAATTTGCTAACACACCATAACCATGAATGAAAGAACTCCCCATCCGAGTTGATCATTCATTATATTCATTTAAATTTTGCAATAATCAGTACTGATATTTAATACATTAATAAATTTATATAGTGACAATGACAATTTATAAGATATTGGCATAACCAGCTAAACCAATATAGTGATTTTAGATGATTGATCATCTCTCAATTGCAAATCCACAAAAAGTATAAAGTGACATGAATAAATTAAATATTCAAACTACATATCCATATTGCGTAAAACAAAAAAACTTTTTTATGAAAAATTTCCTTTGTGAAAAGATTGTACATTCAAATAAGGTTCAAATTGAATCAGAGTGTTACACAATACACATTATTATATGTCCTAATTACGGGACCGATGTTCGGTCTTCTATTGACTATCACCTTTCGTTATTATTTATCTGAAAACCTTTTGAACCCTGTGTATATCCCTCAATTAATTCAAAAAACAGACAATGTCCATATCCACATTTAGTCCCTTTGGGCTTAGGGTACGTAATCTGTGGATCCAGTACGATTCCCTTTGCGCCAAACGTTTTTCTTTGTTACCCCCTCTCCAATGGGGTTGAATTTGTTCTATCCCTATGCAACGCAAACTCTTCAAACAGAAAGAAGGGCAGCTGTTGCAATGAAGCGGGACTGAGTGGGTGTCTAATCTTTTCTTTATATTGTTAATGTGTTCTAAAAATCTAACTTTCAGACATCTCTTTGTGCGGCCCACATATTGACTCCCACATGGGCACTGAAGTAGATACACCACATAATTTGAACGACAACCAATCTCTGATTTTATGGGATACTGATTCCCTGTCGTGAAACTGCTATAGGATGTAGCCCTGTCCGTATTTACTTGTGAACAAGCTTTGCAGTTTTTACAACCCCTGAAACCTTTTGTCCCCTTTTTCGTTTTTTTAGAGGCATTTTTGAGGGCATAGCTTGGTGCTAATAGGTTCTTAAGATTTTGTTGCTTCCTATAGATGATCTTGGGCCTTTTAGATAAATGTTCCCCCAGAATAGGATCCTCTAACAGGATCGGACAATATTTATGTAGACTCCTTTTAATTTTTGGGTGATCTATATTGTATTGCGTAAAAAAGGCTTGTTTAAAATCTTCTCCTTTTTTCTTATTGCTAGGGCCATCGACCAAAAGATCATTTCTACTTTTTTTAGACATACCATGAATTTCCCTCTTTATCTGTTTTTGATTATAG
Source organism: Pelobates fuscus (assembly GCF_036172605.1). NCBI lineage: Eukaryota > Metazoa > Chordata > Amphibia > Anura > Pelobatidae > Pelobates > Pelobates fuscus. The sequence goes on along the minus strand of NC_086328.1, from coordinate 115,123,653 downwards.
CCTTTTTTGATTAATTTTTCGGCTACATGTTGGGCCTGTGACTGGAAATCCTCAATGTGCGTACAATTTCTTCTTACCCGGGTCAGTTGTCCCTTGGTAATTCCCTTTAACCAAGGTTGATGGTGACAACTACGTTTATGTACGTAGCTGTTCCCATCAGTTGGCTTGAAGAAACATTTTGTTTTAATATCATTCCCTTCACAAAAAAGGGTTAAATCCAAGAAATGTATTTCTCTACGGTCCCAAACTGGAGAAAATTTTAAATTATATTCATTCGCATTTAGATGGTTTACAAATTTCGTGAACTCAGAATTCGACCCCCTACAAATGATAATAATGTCATCGATATATCGCCGCCATAGGACCAGGTTCGCCACCCAGTCATGCCCCAAACGCACGCAGAGGTCCTCCCACCTGCGCATGTATATGTTGGCATAACTGGGGGCGAACCTGGTAAATTGATAAATTATCAATTTATCAGGAACTAATTTGACAGATCAAGAGATGCAGTTATTAGAGAAGGGAATGAAATTTGCCCCAAATCAGGAAGCAGATGATTTCCAATTATATATTGATCTAAAAAAGTTTATTAGATCCATGACAGTTACTAGACATTTTTTAAAATTTCCCAATCCCATCGAGAGTAAAGATAACAACGAACCAAGTGATATACAGAGAAAATTCAAACCCAAGTCTAAGTTTTTTCCGGTACAGAGTAAAGGGTCCCATTTAGAGACGTTTGAAAATCTGGTTGAAAAGGATTTTGAAAAATGGGTAGGTAAGAGGAAAAAGAGAGGAGGGAATCAGACACAAAATTTGACTAAGGGGGAGCAATCGGCACTATATGATTTGATTTCAAGGGAGGACATCATTATAAAGGAAGCAGATAAGGGGGGGGCAATTGTTATCATGTCAGAACAATACTACCGACAAGAAGCTTTCAATATTCTAGCCGATGGCATAACCTATAAAAAACTAAAAAATGACCCCTCCCAGACGTTTAATACAGAATTAAAAACTCTTTTAGAAGAGGCAAAAAATGAAAATATTATTACAAAAAGAAATTTTGACTATCTTTGGAATCCTCATCCGGTTATCCCAATTTTTTATTTTATCCCAAAGATTCATAAGAATCTTACAAGGCCCCCGGGGCGTCCAATAATTAGTGGTATCGAATCAGTTACAGCCAATTTGTCCGCCTTTTTAGATTCTTACTTACAAAAATATGCCCAAATGGCATGGTCATATACAAGGGACACAAAATCATTTTTGCAAGAAATTGACAACATAGAGTGGCAGGAAGATTACAGCTGGGCCACATTGGATGTGACCTCGTTGTATACGGTCATTAGCCATAATCTCGGGTTAGAGGCAGTTGCCTTCTACTTATATCAGGATAAAGATATGACTCTTGGTTTAAGATCCTTTATTTTGTGGGGTATCCAGTTTATATTGGAACACAATTATTTTTTCTTTGATCAATCCTTTTATTTACAGTTGGTAGGTACCGCCATGGGAACCAGGTTCGCCCCCAGTTATGCCAACATATACATGCGCAGGTGGGAGGACCTCTGCGTGCGTTTGGGGCATGACTGGGTGGCGAACCTGGTCCTATGGCGGCGATATATCGATGACATTATTATCATTTGGAGGGGGTCGAATTCTGAGTTCACGAAATTTGTAAACCATCTAAATGCGAATGAATATAATTTAAAATTTTCTCCAGTTTGGGACCGTAGAGAAATACATTTCTTGGATTTAACCCTTTTTTGTGAAGGGAATGATATTAAAACAAAATGTTTCTTCAAGCCAACTGATGGGAACAGCTACGTACATAAACGTAGTTGTCACCATCAACCTTGGTTAAAGGGAATTACCAAGGGACAACTGACCCGGGTAAGAAGAAATTGTACGCACATTGAGGATTTCCAGTCACAGGCCCAACATGTAGCCGAAAAATTAATCAAAAAAGGCTATAATCAAAAACAGATAAAGAGGGAAATTCATGGTATGTCTAAAAAAAGTAGAAATGATCTTTTGGTCGATGGCCCTAGCAATAAGAAAAAAGGAGAAGATTTTAAACAAGCCTTTTTTACGCAATACAATATAGATCACCCAAAAATTAAAAGGAGTCTACATAAATATTGTCCGATCCTGTTAGAGGATCCTATTCTGGGGGAACATTTATCTAAAAGGCCCAAGATCATCTATAGGAAGCAACAAAATCTTAAGAACCTATTAGCACCAAGCTATGCCCTCAAAAATGCCTCTAAAAAAACGAAAAAGGGGACAAAAGGTTTCAGGGGTTGTAAAAACTGCAAAGCTTGTTCACAAGTAAATACGGACAGGGCTACATCCTATAGCAGTTTCACGACAGGGAATCAGTATCCCATAAAATCAGAGATTGGTTGTCGTTCAAATTATGTGGTGTATCTACTTCAGTGCCCATGTGGGAGTCAATATGTGGGCCGCACAAAGAGATGTCTGAAAGTTAGATTTTTAGAACACATTAACAATATAAAGAAAAGATTAGACACCCACTCAGTCCCGCTTCATTGCAACAGCTGCCCTTCTTTCTGTTTGAAGAGTTTGCGTTGCATAGGGATAGAACAAATTCAACCCCATTGGAGAGGGGGTAACAAAGAAAAACGTTTGGCGCAAAGGGAATCGTACTGGATCCACAGATTACGTACCCTAAGCCCAAAGGGACTAAATGTGGATATGGACATTGTCTGTTTTTTGAATTAATTGAGGGATATACACAGGGTTCAAAAGGTTTTCAGATAAATAATAACGAAAGGTGATAGTCAATAGAAGACCGAACATCGGTCCCGTAATTAGGACATATAATAATGTGTATTGTGTAACACTCTGATTCAATTTGAACCTTATTTGAATGTACAATCTTTTCACAAAGGAAATTTTTCATAAAAAAGTTTTTTTGTTTTACGCAATATGGATATGTAGTTTGAATATTTAATTTATTCATGTCACTTTATACTTTTTGTGGATTTGCAATTGAGAGATGATCAATCATCTAAAATCACTATATTGGTTTAGCTGGTTATGCCAATATCTTATAAATTGTCATTGTCACTATATAAATTTATTAATGTATTAAATATCAGTACTGATTATTGCAAAATTTAAATGAATATAATGAATGATCAACTCGGATGGGGAGTTCTTTCATTCATGGTTATGGTGTGTTAGCAAATTAATCGATTAGAATATATTGGAGGACATCTCATTATTATAGTTTTCAATATTTTTTTATGTCAAAATGAATACTTGTGTATTTTTTCTAATAGTCTTCTCCTTCCAGCCATTTGTATATTACTGTCAGGCTTCAATTGATATCCCAGTCCGTTTTAACATGGTGGAATGCACGGCCATGTTTTTTCCCGGGTGTGGAACGCATAGTTATCACATGACGAGGCATTTCATCACGTGACACACGCACAACGTATGACGTACGCGGAAGTAACAAAGCACCTTAACGGACCCGGCTTTTTTCCATTCTTGGCGAAGTGGACACACCTGAAGGAAAAAAAGTGGACGAATCAGAGCTGGAAGATAAGAAGACACCCACTATTCCACCAATGACTTTAAGGGATTAGCCCTATATAAGATGTTTTATGTGTTAGCTTGTTAGGGTGCTGTTTTTATTTGATGTACCTATTACTGGATAATTGTTGAAAGAGGTCCCTGAGGAAGTCCTGTTTTGTGTAAGGACGAAACGCGTAGGACCAATACCTTTTATCTATATTTGTTTTTATTATTTTATTTCATTTTTGTACACCCTCTTAAAATCCTTGTAAGTGAATAAATTGCCTTTGGAGTATTCCGTGTTGGTTGCTGTTTCCTTGGAATCTTTGGCTGACCTGGATCCCATATTGGCTATCACTGGAGGAGGGAAAATCAAAAAGACAAAAACCCCCCATTTCCATCAAGGGGAGGCACCCATAACACGCTTAATTTGCCTGGAATATGTGAGTGCATATTAATCACCGAAAGTTTTAAATAGTTTTGTAGCAATATTTGCACTATGTTTTGTCCTTCTTTATAGGTATACTAGCAGATACCCAAAATAGCCCATCAATTACACATGGCCTACTATAAAGCAGCCATAGAAGGGGCCAAGTCGAAAATCACCCAGCTGGAGGCCTGTACGAGCACCCAGGACTCCAGATTAACAACGGTAGAGCAACAAGTAGCTGACCTAGCAAAGCAGCAACATGCCACAGCAGACCGCCTGGATGCACTGGAGGACCAAAGGAGGCTCCACAACCTGAAAATCAGAGGGATACCTGACTCGGTGAACCTCACTGAGCTACCCCACTACATCAGGCGCCTCCTGGGTGCCCAACTCCCGCCAAAACAGGCGAAGTCCCTGAGGCTCGACGGGATGTTCCGACTACCGAAGCCGACCCGGGCTCCAGTAACCGCATCCGCGGACCTCATCTTACGTTTCCAGAGCATATCGGACAAAGCAGCACTCCTAACTACACTGAGGGGCAAAACTCCCTTGTCGTTTGAGGGCAGCAAACTAACATTCTTCCAGGATATCACCAAGAGTACGCTTACCTGGTGGAAATCACTACAACAGCTGTTACAACACCTCCGCAACAGAGAGCTGCCCTACCGATGGGGGACCCCGTGAGCAGTATTATTCCCTTTTAACGGGACCTCACATAAAGCACAGAGCTACCAAGAATTGGAACCACTCCTGACATCTGCGGGTACACTCTAAGCTGTACTCACAAAAAGATTGGGACTGTCCAGGATCAACCCAGCTACCATACGGGAGTTCACCCCGAGAGTACCTCTGGGACCGACACCGACCAGCCTGCCGACTTGAGACACTCGGGACTATATACTTCAAGGGGACACCTCTAACCCACCACCAACGATAACCATGTTTTACACAGTTTAAGACGTCTGCAAACTAGTGTTGTGTTTTATTAAGATGTATTTGCAGATCGCTCCTGACACTCACCTGAAGATAGCGTTAATATTGCCCCAGCAAATCCCTCCCTACACTGACATAAAATTGCTCCGTCTCGCTTTTTGCTACACCCAAGTACAGATAATGGGACTCGGGAAACATAGGCGGACAACCAAATAGACAGATGATGAGCCCCCACATGCAGTAGCCCTTAATGAAACGACCGAAGCCGGGCTCTTATCGCTATAGCCCAGCCACACTCGAGTAACCACACCAACCCCCCCCCACCCCCGGCTGCCGATTCCTAGACGAGCCCTTTCAAAAAGCATAAGCGCAAATAGGCAAAGCAGGGGTGGATCCCCTATGTGAAAGACACACATATAACACCCAACCCTGACAGCACAATCACATAGGCTTACACAGACGAGCATCAAGTATGTTTATAATAATGCAACCTTATTCAAAAATGTGCAATGTTTATATGCGGCCATTACTGGTTTTCAAATGTTATATTTATCGCTGACAAAGCTGTTGTGGCGTTGCCTACCGCCATGTTATATATGAGCACGATAAAATAAAGAATATAAATAAAACAACATTCTATCTTTTTATTAGATGTGTTCCTTTAAGATATTTGCTTACTCCCCCCATACAAAAACTAGCAATCAAAAAACCTTTTAAAGCACCATTAAACTTAGCTGTAATCCAGCACTGGGTCAATCTATTCATTGCAGACTGATCCTCCTACCATGATGTCATTAATCCTGATGAATCTTGTCCAATCAGGTGCTTCTCATGCTCGTCAATCACCACAATCTGCAATCAATTGCTTCTTACAGAGAAGCACTGCATGCCCACAATGTACAACATTAGCACACTTTGCATGCTGACACCGGACATCAATTGAGACAATAACCGAATCTTTGATATTCCGAAGCCCTTAGTGGCTGTCTGTTTGAATGACAGCCACTAGAATGCAAGGAAACTGCTAACATGGAAACAAAGGCATTCCTCAAAAATTAATTGCTTAGAGGAGTAGGTCTGCAGGAGCGAGATCTGTGCTCTAAAATCACTGCATTAATCTGAATTGATTTGGGTGAATGTCCCTTTAACAAAACTGGTATTGTGAGATTACTATGTGCATAATCTACAGGCTTCTTTAAGATCGTTTTTTGGCACAGGAACAATAATTGGAATAATTCGGACGAAGGTGAGGATCAAACCACCGTCAGTGCTGTTTATTGTTGATCTCATTAAGATGAAAGTCACTTGGAATAGGTACAGGGGCATGCTCTATGTACTACTGTCATTATAAATAATGGGGATGTTATTGCACCTGTCGAAACAGCGCTGGTTTACCCAGCTGCAAAACTTGGCCAGGAGCCCGGATTACAAACTTGTAACATACTGTGCTAAGACATTATGACATTACGATACAGCCAACATGCTCAGATGTTGAGATCAGTGAAGTAGTATGTTTTAAATAAGCCAAATTAAAGTCCAATCAGCGAAATCTGGAAAAATGCTGTTTTCAGTTTGGCTATTGGACTAAAAATATCTGTATTTCTAACACTACAGTCCTGATACCCCTTGTCATTTTGTCGACCCCCCTAACCCCTTCCCCACCCAACTGTACACAAATAAATGAAAGTTAAACACCTTCTCGGGTTGCGTTGACGTGCCAATCGAATTTTCCTCAAAGAGGAGCATTGGGGAGCATAGGAACATGTTCACGGCACCTATGGTTTCTCCATTGAGAAACATTTAATTCAGTGATTCTCTATGGCCAGTGGTGATGGCACTTCAACACTGAGTCCTGTTACTGTATGAGAGTTAGGTAAGAATTACGATTCAAATACCCAGTGCGCTTAAAGCTATTCTTCCAAGCATTCTAATTAGTTTAATATTGGGTTTTGGGGAATTGTGGACATCTCACAACAAAATCGTATTCTGTAGGCAAAACAATCAAGACTATCATCAAACTCAACTGCTCTCAATACATTTTTTTGTGTTTTTTTTTTTTTTTTTCTTTCTTGGTTACTTTTGCAATTCTATATAAAAAGAGACATATATTGGTATGGATCATGAAATGCTGTTTTAAAAATATTGTATTTAAAACATGTTGATTCTTTATGTAGATTTGAGGTGACTGAACACTTGACATGAGCACAGTCGTTATTCGGCATGTGTACATTTTACCCCAAACCCCAATAACCACAGACACCATATTTCTGTTGGGAATATAAAAAGTCCACAGCGGGGGGGGCGTGGCTTGGCAGCCGAAGAACATGGCCGCTTAAACTTTCCCGCCGCCCGGGTCCCGACGCCAAAACCGCAACCTACCCGCTACACAGCCGACATGGGGAGACCAAATAGGACCCCACAGACCGGGAAGACCCCAGAGCCCAAAAAGGGACAGCTTACCTCGTCCCTGCGCCAGTTCCTGGTGACCCCTGCAGACCTCGCGACACAGCCGCATGGCGCCGATGGATCAATGGCGTCGGAGGAGTCCGCGCCGTCATCACCGGCATCAGACATGCTCACGGGCGGCACAGAACGGCCCCCGTGGTTAGACCTCCTGAGAGCACTGCCCACCAAAGAAGATCTCCGCTCGGCCACCTCAGAAATGGGAGCTACAATCCGGCAGGACATCCAGGCACTGAGAGCTGACATGCAGGGCCTGTCAGACCGCGTGAGCCACATAGAGGCAGCCTGTGACAGCCTGAGGGAAACACAGAATACACTAGCAGAGGCTGCAGACACCACCTCAGAACAGGTACGTGGAATGGCCCTACATATTGAGGATCTGGACAACAGGGGGCGACGCAATAACTTAAGACTGCGCGGCCTCCCTGAAACTGAGGACTCCCCCCAGCAGCTACAAGAAATCCTCCTGGAAATATTAAATGGGATCCTGGGCCGCGACCGCCTGACACCCATAGAATTTGTAAGAGCTCATAGAGCCCTCCGTCCTAAGGGCACGCCAGATAGCCCACCCAGGGATGTCATATGCTGCCTGGCGAATTTTGCCTTAAAGGAGACTATCCTTAAACAAGCCCGAGGCCAGCAATCGCTCACCTACCGGAACCAAGACCTGCAACTCTTTCCAGATTTATCACCGGCTACCCTGACCTACCGACGCGCTCTGAAACCACTCACGAGGGTACTGGTGGCCCAACAGATCCGGTACAGATGGCAGATGCCCACGGGACTGCTCGTCCACACGCCGAGAGGTCCGTTCCTGGTCCGCACACACAGCGACTACATAGCACTGGGCACGGAGCTCCAACTGCCTGCCATCAACATGAGATGGCCTGACCCATTGGACATCTATACCACCGCAAGAAACCCCTACCCGAGACCGGCGCTGCCGCAACGCACTAGAGGGGGATGCCAGGAGGCCACTAGGCCCACAGGTACCGCCCGTTAGAGGGCATGACTTTTCCCCCTTCCCCCCCACAATGCGCCCAACACCAGCCTGACCCCCTCCAGGGCACTAATAGCCCCGTTCCAGGACATAGACACTGTCCCCAGATACGAACTTAGCCAACCTACCACTTGGACACCCCACATTGGCACCCTGTCTCTCCGCCCCACAGAACTGATCCTTATGCCGGGCGGACAGTTGCTGAGCCACACCTCAACTACAGCCAGGCCGCACAGAAGCGCCACCATGGACACGAGGGCCCTGTCTACCCCGATGGCGTTAGGTGTGGCGGTGGATATGGCCCAGGGGACCGTGGTACCTGACAATGTCCGCCAAGGTTGACACTGGCCCGCTGGGTGCACCTACTGCCCTATGTCCCTGTGGCACACGCGCCCACGCATGCTGCAACTGCCCACCGCTTATGTGCCAGCGCATGCTATAACTATCCACGGCGCTGCATATCACCCGCACAGGTCACAACTACCCCCCCCCCCCCACGCTGCACACCACTGTTTCTGCGCCCGCCATCACCAAAACGGCTCACCGCAGTGCAGGCACCACGGCACAAACGCCCACACCCGCCACAATTGTCTACTGCATTACATTGACCGCTGTAAACGTGCCGGCTGGTGTATAGCCCCATATGCACGCTCGCGCATGCTCAAATTGCCCATTGCATTGTATAGCACATGAGATGTTTTTTCCTAGGAGCTGTTCGCAGGTCCCCCTACTTGTGGGGCTCCCTTTTTGACATGCCCCCCTAGTACCCTGCATTGCTTTATATCTGTACAATATGGTGTTCGCGCCTGCTACTGTTAGACTTGTCTACTGCACTACATGAACCAATGTGTATATATTGTGTATATATGTGAATGTGTATATATATGTGAAGACCTGCCAGGCAGGCTAACGGTACTCCTTGGTGCACATGCCACACTGCGTACACACCCGTACACGCTACTAGCACCATGGGACTGGGTACAACACAACATATGCCCCTGCATGTCCCACACCTGGCTACTACTTATACCTCAGGTTCGGCGCACGTGCAAGTCCCCAGGGTATAGGGGTTCGCATGCAACATTGGGATAGGTGCCAGACCTCGCTACACCAGGGTACAGCTCTATATGTAATATAGTATGAGCATCCGCGTACACAACCCAGAGACCTGCTGCAACCAGAGCGATGCAACCCACCACCACACAGAAGGGGGAACCCACAAGGGGGTCCGTTAACCGGGATACCCTCCAGGGGGACACAGGCTTCCCATACCACTTCCAGGGACGGAGGAATGGCACCACGGGACTACGCTGATGCTCATAGGGGGAATGGGTTGGGGGAGGGGGGATCCACCAATATCCTAACCACCCGCACTGTAAAAAGGAGGTTACACCCTGGGTAGGCTAGTGCATCTTCCCTTCAGATAGGACAACGTCGGGACCCGGGGGCGAGTCCCTGCAGACACAGAACAGGTTACAGTTACAGCCGGAACCCGGCCATACCCTGGGAAACTCGCCCCAGGGGCGCGACAGCAGTTTTCACAGGTTTAAGTTACACCCGTTGGTGTTTGTTTTGATACACAACCGCCGCTGTTGGCGAGTTGACAAGGCGCCTTCCACTCCCCGTGAGGTCGGTGTCTACTGTATAGGGGGGCCATCCCCCACTCCGGTCTCCGGGCCGGGGGATCTCTACCCCCCTGACACCGGTGCCTCTGCTCCACTGCGCGGAGATATCCGCTCCCCGGCTCTGCCCTGCGTCCCCCGGATCGGGCTCTACCTACCTAGGCCATCACCCGCCCTCACTGACCGGGGCGACTTAGACACCCGTGGGACTTGACATTATGGCGACACCCGCACCCAAATACGCACCGGCCCCACTCACCTTCTTATCCCTAAACGCAAAGGGCTTAAACTCCCCCGAAAAGAGGTCACCTGCTCTACGCCTCTGTCGGAAAACCAGAGCCCATGTGGTCTACCTCCAAGAAACCCACTTTAAAACCAACGCCGCCCCGAAACTCTGCAACCATATATATACCCAAGGCTTCTACAGCAATAACCCGGAGGGGAAATCTAGGGGGACGGCAATACTCCTACACAAATCCATACCCTTCGTAGCTGACTCGACCATGACTGATAACTGGGGCAGATACGTATTCGTTAGGGGCAAAATCCTGGACGAAACCTACACCTTTGCCAACATCTATGCCCCAAACACGCGACAGGACAGATTCCTCCGGGACGCACTCCGGGCCCTTCACGACTTCACGACGGGCTGTCTGGTCCTGGGTGGGGACTTCAACATCGCTCTACACCCGACGATGGACGCATCCAGGGGCCACTCATCGACACCCCCCCCCACATTGCTTAAAATACGTAAACTTCTCCACCAGTACAGGCTTACAGATTGTTGGAGGGCGACACACCCGACAGCCAGGGACTACACCTTCTATTCGACCCCGAATGACTGCTACACACGCATCGACTACTTCTTTCTGCCATACTACTATCTACCCAGACTGCGGGACGCTGCCATAAGGGGGACAATGTGGTCCGACCACGCACCATTCACGATCCAACTCACATCGCCACTACACAAACCCAAAACCACGACATGGCGACTCCACGAAAACCTCCTATCCAACCCACAGGTGGCCCAAGACGTACAACAAGCCCTGACAAACTACTTCGCCGAGAACCTACCACAGGACACATCCCCCCTCTTGACTTGGGAGGCCCACAAGTGTGTGATGAGAGGAATTCTCATCTCACACTCCTCTGCCCTGAAGAAGGCACGGGACCACACGATCCAAGAACTAACTTCCAGGATAGGGACCCTAACACAGGCCCACAAGCAAACACTAGACGACACACTTCTCGGGGAACTTACAGCAGCCCGTGAAGAACTAGCACGGACCCTGCGGCAATCGTACACTAGGGCTCTCCAGCGCACTAAATCGTTCTTCTACACAGAGGGAGATAAGTGCGGCAGGTTGTTGGCCAGAATGATTAACAAAAAACGCTCCATGACATATATTGCACGCATACGCGACGCCGCAGGCCAACTACACCACATGCCAGATCAAATCGCTACAGCCGTAACCCGCTTCTACACGGAACTTTACGCGATCCCCCCCCACACCCCTCGGGCGGACCCTAACGTGGGAACGACCCGCATGAACGCATACCTCTCTAAATACACTAAATCTAAACTCTCCACAGACGCAGCGGAGGCTCTGGAAGCGCCCCTGACAGAAGGGGAACTGGCCCTAGCCATTAAATCCTCAAAGACCGGCACAAGCCCAGGCCCTGACGGCCTCCCCCTCAAATACTATAAAACCTTCCTGGCCACATTGTCCCCCCAATTTATCTCGGCCTTCAACTCTATAACAGAGGGAAATACTATCCCCCAGCAAACACTAGCGGCCAATATTGTCCTGCTGCCAAAGGAGGGGGGAGATACCGAACGGTGCACGGGCTACCGACCGATATCGTTACTTAACTGCGACCTACGCCTATTCGCCAAAATACTAGCTACAAGGTTGAACCCACACATACCAGACTTAATCTCACCTGACCAAGTGGGATTCGTCCCCCACAGGGAAGCCCGGGACAACACGGTCCGGGCCCTCTCCCTGATCCACCACGCACAGCGCACCTCGGAGAGCCTTCTCCTCCTCTCTACGGACGCGGAGAAGGCCTTCGACAGGGTGGCGTGGGACTACCTGTTCTCGGTACTGGAGCATGTTGGCATGGGGACCCACATGCGCCAGTGGATAGAGGCCCTCTACTCGTCCCCCACGGCCAGGGTGTGCATAAATGGGGTCTATACAGACGCATTCCCGGTCAGGAATGGCACCAGGCAGGGCTGCCCTCTGTCGCCGCTTTTGTTCATCCTGGCCTTGGAGCCCTTCCTACAAGCGGTAAGGGACAACCCAGATATCTCGGGAGTGGCGGTGGAGGCAGACCACCACAAAATCGCAGCATATGCGGACGATATGCTATTTTTTATAACAAACCCAGAAATCTCCCTCCCAAACCTCATGGCAGAGTTTAAGACATACGGCCACATCGCCAACCTCAAGATCAATTACGCTAAATCCTCTATTCTTAACATTGGCTTCCCCCAGAAGAGGGCAGACCAAATCCGACGAAATTTCCCCTTCCAATGGCAGGACACCGCTATTAAATACCTGGGGGTGAAGCTCACGGACGACCTATCCAATCTCTACCATATGAACTTCACCCCACTGATGGCAACATTACGGAAGAACCTGACAGAATGGGCCACACCTCACTTCTCCTGGCTCGGCAGGGTGGCCATTGCCAAAATAAACATCCTCCCACGGGTACTTTACCTATTCCAGACACTGCCACTCCAACTCCCTACCACCTTCTTCTCCGCACTCCGCACCCTCCTCATTAAATTTATCTGGAAGGGTACTAAACCCAGACTCAAGTATACACAACTCACACTCCCCAAAACAGCAGGAGGCCTGGCCGTTCCTGATTTTAAACTATATTACCAAGCATGCCACATGCAACGGGCCCTGGAATGGGCAAAAGAGGGGATTAGCAAACCCTGGAAGGCCATCGAAACACACCACGCAGGCAGGCCCCTTTCAGCCCTCCTGTGGCTGGACCCATCGATTGGTAGGCGGCTAGTCCGCCAACAGCCCTTCACCACCGCCACCCTAACCGTATGGCACTCACAAGCGAGGAAACTACGCCTCTCCTCCTTCCCGTCCCCGCTACTACCTCTGGCGTACAATCCGGAGTTTGAACCGGGGGTAAGACCGGGGAGCCTCCGCTGCGTCCTCCCTCAAACCATACCCAGACTCCGAGACATGACCGCCAATGGGAAAATTGTGTCCCTACAGACGCTCACGGGCACACCCACCCAGCCTTTCATGACAACATTTAGATACACCCAAATTAGAAACTACATCACCGCTATACCACAACATCCCGACATATATAGGGACCTTACGCCATTCGAACAGCTATGCCAAGACCCGGGGGCCAAGCCCCATAGTATTTCATACCTCTACTCAATGCTACAACGGCAACAGGGACACCCCCCACCTCCCTTCATGTCCAAATGGGAGACTGCCGTAGGGGAAACACTTACCGAGACCCAGTGGCACAAGATCTGCGACCTAGTGCACCATTGCGCAATCGCTAGCAAAACCCAGGAAACGGCCTATAAGGTTCTCACACAATGGTACCTGACCCCAGAACGCTTACAGAGAATGCATTTGGACGCGGACGGCCTCTGCTGGAGGTGCAAGAGAGGGGCAGGATCCTTTCTTCACATATGGTGGGAATGCCCACTCATAGTACCGTTCTGGGAGAAAATAGCTGCCATGGTGGCCATGTTCACGGACAAGGTCCCACCCTTCCAGCCCGCCCCATACCTCCTACACCACACGACAACCCCCACATCACGTTACAAACGCTCCCTGACCATCCGAATTCTTAATGTTGCAAAACACCTAATACCTTTGTACTGGAAAAAAGACACAACCCCAACACTCTCCCTGTGGTTTACCAGAATGGAGGAGTTACGAGTCACAGAGGAGATCTGGTATTCAGCCCAAGACCGAACGCAGACATACTTAGACACATGGACACCCTGGTTGGCACGGGTGGGTACAGAGGCATTCCGGACTATGCACTTGACCATGGGGGGAGGAACAGACAATCCCCAGGAGAGGACGCTGGGAGACTAGCGGGACGATCCACACCTGGCCCAAAACGTGATGCCTCACTCCCGCCCCCCGTCAAAAGGGGGTGGGGCGCGGTCCGGGGGACCCGGGGGGCGGTGCCTGGGCCGACCCCGCGGGGGTGTGCGGGGAAGGCTACAGCGCCCGCTGGGGTGCGACCACATGCGGAGCCCGGGGCGGCCTGCAGCCCCGCTAGCGAGGGGGGTGGAAGTGCACCAGTTTTGTGAGCTATAGAGCTAATGAGTTTGGAAGGAGTCATAGGATACCCCTTAGGTTATCCCCATCAGCACAACCTACACCGCTGGGCAGAACCGAACCATACTAAGGTAGGGGGCCAACACCCCACAACACTGCCCTCCAGGACCATAGACACAGGGTCACTGGAGGGTTGCACGTCCTGAAGGGACCCTATACAACAGATGGCCACATGCCTCACTACTGCCTAGAGGCTACAGGGTGGGCAGGGGGAATAGACAAACAAAACACAACAGTGGGGCATGCAAAACCACCCAACGTAGAAATGGTGCATATTGAATATAACAGAGTACGAAACACCACCGGGTAACACCGGACCTGCGAGTCCATAATACACATGCTATTTACTCAAGAAAGCGACCTGCGAGTCGCCCAGACACGTACGTCATCATATGCCCTCCGATGTATAAGCTTTTGTGAATGACCAGAGGGACCTGGGAGTCCACGTTTCTCTTGTACATGTTGCAAAACCAACAAAAACGAAAGGTTCAATAAGAAGATATTTACAAAAAAAAAAAAAAAAAAGTACTAAACACCATGTAACACCGGACCTGCGAGTCCACAATACACATACTATTTACTCATGAAAGCGACCTGCGAGTCGCCCAGACACGTACGTCATGACATGCCTTACAATGTATAAGCTTCTGTGAATGACCAGAGGGACCTGCGAGTCCACGTTTCTCTCTTACATGTTGCAAGTCCAACAAAAACGAAAGGTTTAATAAAAAGATATTTACAAAAAAAATAAAAAGTCCACAGCTTTATTTATTGTAATAAACAAGATAACAAATTGGGGTCATTGCCACATAGTGTTAATTTACTACCATCCCCCACCGTACATAATTACCCCTGGCAATGACTCCGTACCAATAACAATATATAACATCATAAATAACAAATAATACATAACACATGGCCTACCAAAGAGGCCCCATATCCATACGTTTTTTAACTGTAGGGGTGTACCGAGACACCCCTACACCACCAGGTTCGGAGCCACCGATGAGCTCGAACCTACAGACCACTTAACACTCCGGTCTAATCCAGCCTAACTTTAGCCTAACCACTTGATACTCCTCCTACATCCCAATTACCCAAGCCCTATCCTGCCGCTGTGACCAAACGGGAACTCCTAAACCACAGGGAGGGTGGGAGGGACAATTAACAGGTAAGTGAAGGTTCTGTTAAAATGGCCACTTTTCTAAAATGGCTGCTTAATATACCCCTTATTCCTCCACCCCTTTTTTCAAATTAAATCCACCCCCTTAAATTAATAACTCCCCTGCTTACTCCCTGGCTCTGTCAAGGCCCACTCCCCTGACTACGCTGTTCCATGGGCTTCATACTAGATTGTTAAGCAATGTCCAAATTGTAATATGTTGAAATCAAATCTGCAAAATTAAGGCAAAAGTAGCCAAGCTATGCCTATTTTTAATTTCACAGCAATTCTGAGTTTAGTTAATCTAAAAATCCGCAGATGGGAAAATATAAAACTTGTGTCTCTAAAAAATGATTATAAGACAGAATGAAACTTACATTTAAAGAGACACTATAGTCACCAGAACAACTACAGCTTAATGTAGTTGTTCTGGAGAGTAAAGTCAGTTCCTGCAGACTTTTTGCTGTAAACACTGCCTTTTCAGCCTAGAAACACTTTTAGTGGCCACTCCTCAGATGACCACTAGAGGTGCTTCCTGGGGATCTATAGATCTATTGATTCAATGCATCTCAATGAATAGATACGGATTGGCCAGGGCAGTGTTTGGCTCCGCCCCCACACTATGCCTCCTTGACTGAGATCATCAGAATTGACAATCTCATCCAATCCACTGCTTTCCTATGGACAAGCATTGTAATTGGCTAAGGTACTCAATTCTGATGATGTTAGCCAAGGAGGAGTAGGTTTTGGGAAATTAGGAAGAAAAAAGGTACTTTTAGATCAATGGTCCTTAAACACTGGTTGAGACCTGAATTTTGGTTCTGTGCTATTTAAATAGAACTCAAGTGGTTGGAATACATCCATCATATTCATTAGTCTCACAATATGTTTACTGTAGCTGAACTGCCTTCCCAGCCTGTGCAGTAAAGACTGCTCTCCTACTGGGAATAGTTTAATTATTTTTTTATTATTCAAAATATATTTCAGTTATATTATACCTGCAGAATGTGCCAGTGAGTTCATCTTACGTTTGAAGAATTGGTCTTTATGCTAAAGCCATGTGTGATTTGGACCCCTCTCAAAAAAGGGCCAGAACGACTATTCTGGATAAAAGGGAGAAAGAATTAGATGTATATCTGAATGTATATCACAACAAGAAGAATACTAAATGCTGAATGGTCTATTTTCTGCTTTAAATAAATAAATACAGAGACACCCGCAGCAAGCCACTGGACACCAGGGATCACATTCCACTTCAGCTTTCCCTTTCAAGGTAAGAAAATTGAGGTTGGGTGGGCCTCACTGTTAACCCCTTACCAAAAGAAGATATAAATTTAAATTAAGTGTGTGTATGAGTCTGTGTTTGTTTATGAGACTGTGTGTGTTTTTCATATGAATCTATGTGTATATATCCCTGTGTGTGTCTCTGCATGTGTCTGCGTGTATGTATGTATATAAATGTAGAATGTATATGTGTATGTGAATGTATGTGTGTATATGAATGTATGTGTGTATATGAATGTGTGTGTGTATATGAATGTAGAATGTGTATGTGAATGTATGTGTGTATATGAATGTATATGTGTATGTAGCGGACTGGACCCTGCACCAGAGTCTGCCCCAGTTTTCCTGGAGGGGACTGCTTGCCCGCCTGCTGCCTTTGGACTATGGCCCTGGGAGGTTGGGCCCTTTAAAAACAGTGTTCAGTCCTAACAGAGTGCATGTCACTCATTCTGGCCCTTCAATTACTGTGGGAGAAGGATTGGCACTTTTTCTATGGCACTTCGGATGCAGCCGAAGTTGCCAAAGTTACCGAAGTTGTTGAAGTCGTCGAAGTGACCGGCATCGGACAAAGGACCACGTGGCGGCGGCCATTTTAACTTCGAACACCGCCGACCCTTACCATCGACTCCACTTCGACACTTCGACTAAAGTCAAAGTACCGGCAACACTTCGAACGGGTCTTAGCCGTTTTTATGTAGGAAACTGACCGACCGCACAGCCCAAATCCATGGAACTGTTTTGGGCAAGAAAATGTGCTTGCGGTCGGTCATAAAAGAACTTCTGTGTAACTTTTGATATACTGGAGGGATGTGTATGATTTCTGAGAATGTTTATGTTAAAGTATGCTGAGTCTGAATATGTTATTCTTATGGAGATTGGATGTATGGTTTTAGAGTTATGAATGTTGGTTAAAAAGTATATTTTAAACTGTATGTATAATTGGATTACCTCTCAGGCTAAGGGGAGGGAATCTGTGGGATGTAACCATTGTGTGATTGGTGTGTTGTAAATCCCTCCCTTGCATGGGAGAATCCTTTATAAGACAGTGTGTGAATAAATCTTGAGTTCCTGTTTTACCCCTCAAAGTGAAGTGTCGTCTCATTCTTGGGGGAGGATTTATTGCATGCTGTTTCAGTTTGACTGCTAGGAGTGCAAACCTATTCGTATGGTTCCTATTCAACTGTCTACAGCATTCAGAGGCTTGAGAGGATTTATATGCTTCTCAGATTCGGTGATTGTGGTGTCTGCCAGAGTGCTTGGAGTCCTCAGGAAACGCTAGGAGCATCCTTCAACGGAGGTACCCAGGCGGGGTGCCAGGCGATCCGTTACAGTGTATATGAATGTAGAATGTATATGTGTATGTGAATGTATGTGTGTATATGAATGTCTATGTATTTAAATTTGTATGGGCATATGTATGTGAGTATGTTTGTGTGAGACACAAAAGACAATTCTAAATTTTGAGGGCAAGGTGCCAAAAAACATTTCCGCCCGGAATGACGTTACCTTGGTACGCCTCTAGGTACCGAATTGCTGCACCCATTTTGGTGGTGCCAAATTTTTCTGACTTATAGGTTCTGCATTGCTGAATAGACACAGGCATAATGAAAGAGTGAGAATCGGGAGCCTCATTACATTTGTCGAACAAACTGAAAACCTGAATGTCTGCGCATGCATGTGCTCATACGCCTTTTTTTCTGTTAATGTTGCAAGAGTGCACCTGGAGCATCATGGGATGATATCATTGCCCTGGACAATGCAATACTGCAGAGGAAAGTGTGTTTTACATACCTCCTCCACACTACTCACCAAGAAAGGGTTTGTAATACTATTTTGGGGTGAGGTAACTTTCAGATTAGTGACGGTTCTGCTTTAACGTAGTACCTAACGTAGTACATATTAATGCCCTATAAAGGGTTAAGCCAGATGGTTTGGATTTGAGGCACACAGAGTGCTTCTGGAGACATATAAACATGTCCTTGGCACAGCCAGAGTATGGTTCTAGTTGGCTGCCTGCTATGGCTTCAGACGCTCTCTGAAATCTTTATTATTCTTTTTGCAAATCCACTTACCAAATACAGCAAACCACTTGCTCCGCTCACTGCAAGTAGCGAGTATCTTCATTGAATGTGAGGCAGGACATGTGTCCTAAGAACAACAAATTAACAGCCACCCCCGCACCTCACCTCCAAATTAAGCCCCTTCCATGCTGCTCTCATGAAGTTTATTATAGGGTCAGAGATTAACTGTGTGAATAAACATTTTATCTCCAAAATTCATAGTCTTCAGAAATCTCCCTTTTAGGGGGGATTTTCCTGGGATCCATCATTCAAAATGACTTCTTCTTCCTAATCCAACAAAGTAAACTCATTAATAAACTCACTTATAGCCAGTGGTATGATGAAGCTATTCTTCACACATTTTGCACTGAAAGAGTTAATATAAGCTTGTGTTATGTCTAAAAGTGCATCTTCCTATCACCCTGCTCCTGGCATGGGAAGGGTTAATGATTGGTATTCTCTTCACTGCACACACTGTGGGTTGTGTATACATGTGTTACCACTAGAAAACTTTCATTTTTGTGACACGATTAGTGTCTTATGTATAAAATTGATTCCTGACAGAAATGGATAGTACTGTATCCAAACAGGCAAAATAAAAAACGGATCTGATAACTTTTCAGCCATTTTTTTGGAGAATATCAAAAATAAGAAAAAATAAATACACAATTGTCTAGGCAAGTTATTGCACTCAACATTATTCGCTAAACACATATGAAGAGAAATAAAAACTGAATTGCAAGGTCTGGGCTGAAATAGTTGTGACTATCAGTAATTTAAAACATTCAGCTTTTTTTTATATATTTATTTTACTAAATTCCCTAAATTGGTATAAATCCTCCCTAGACATTAAAAGAGATTGACAATAGTGAAAATCCCACTGGAAGCTTACCTCTAGCATGTAAGCTCATTGAGCAGGACCCCCAACCCCCTCTGTTCCTGTACATCCAGGTGTCTGGTTACAATTACAGGTTTGTTAGTCCACCCATTGTGCAGCACTACGGAATCTGATGGCGCTATATAAATAATAAAAATATAATAATAATAATAATTTATAAAATGACAACTTATTCTCAGCAGTCTACATTCATAGAATAATGTTTGTCCCTCCTTCTTGAGCAAAATCTCTGAATTTATTTGAAGGTCATAAAAGTTTCCTATTTATCAACAACTCTCTTGGTCATATTGTTCTGTTAAGTATATATGTTTTAATTGTATGTAAAATACATGAGCTAAATGTGCAGTAAGTTCTCTAGAAGAGGACATGCAGTGCAAACATATACAGTGACTCAGGTCGTTTTTCAAAAACGACCCAGATAAAGGCCAACCAACCACACGAACATAGCGGCATGATTCGAACCAGCTGTGTGCAGAACCTAAAACTGTATAATTTAAAAGGCAAATTCGGACAATTTAAAGGGACACTCCAGTGCCAGGAAAGCACTGCAGGTCCCCTCTCCCTCCCACCCCCCATCCCAAGTTGCTGAAGGGGTTTAAACTCCTTCAGTGACTTACCGGAGTTCAACGCTGATGTCCCTCGGCGCTGGTCCAGGGTCCGCCCACGCTCCTCCCCCGCCGATGTCATCAGGCGGGGTAGACCGATTGCGCATGCACGGCCACCGGTGGAGTGACAGGTAATGCGCATGCGCGGCAATGCCACACACGTGCATTAGACCTCCCCATAGGGGGATTTTAGCGATGCTGGAGGTCCTTACATAGCGTGAGGACGTCCAGCGACACTCTAGCACAATCTGTGCTAGAAACCCGGAAGTGCCCTCTAATGACTGTCTAGTAGACAGCCACTAGAGGAGGAGTTAACCCTGCAAGGTAAATATTGCAGTTTATGAAAACTGCAATATTTACAGTTGCAGGGTTAAGGGCAGTGGGAGTTGGCACCCAGACCACTCCAATGGGCAGAAGTGGTCTGGGTGCCTGGAGTGTTCCTTTAACTTTTGGGGCTAGATTCTATAGCCAGTACCAGGACAATACTATGGCACAAAGTAGTCTCTGCTTATGGAAAATAAAGCTGCAATGCACCATTTTGGGTTTGCTCACTAGTTCACTAATTAGGGAGTTGTGGTGAATTGAAAACCAAGTTACTCAATGTATTATAGAACCAGGGAGTTGATGTAGTTAGAGTTTTTCCAGTCTTGTCAGCTGTTTAAAGGGAAACTCTTACTTTCTGAAATTGTTCATATTATATCCACTAATCCCTAGATTTGACAAATATGTATTTGCGAGGTGTGAAAAATAAAATTGCACATAGAACGCCGCTACCTTAGCTTCCTGTCAATCATTGTTATAAGCTCTGTCCTTTGCAACTGGCAGTCAGCATAGAGAAAGCAAACAAAGAAGAGGAGAAATGGAACAATGTTTATATTTTTCCTCCTCATTTGCATTGTGTGCCCTACCTGTGTCTGGATTGAAATAGAATGTGTTGCCATTGGCTAAATTGTTAATAAAACAGACAATCACCTGAAACCCCCCCACTAGTTCTAGGCAATTTAAAATAATTTCTTCAATAGTTTAATTTTGAGATAAGTGATGGATCCCCTTTAATGGCAATATCTTTCACGGCGTCATTAGGCAAATATAATTAGTACATAGGCAAAGCAGTAAGGGAGCCCCCCGGACAGGGCTGTTTACGAGATGTGTTGCCAGTGCAGGACAGAGGAGTTGCATTTTCTTCCTGTCATATAATGGCTCTATCTAATCTCTGATCTGTGACACAGTCATAAGTCAGAGTCACAAGTTGGAGATAACCTATATTTTGCAATTATGAATACTATTAATTTACAAGCAGAAGCTGAATGTATTGAATGCCTCTTTCGTAAAGAAGAATCAGATATGTTTCTTCAAACATTCTATCCAAGAGATAGATGCTTTATTGAATGGAGGTTCCTTAAACATATGTCAATTTCTATAGACAGCTGTGTGAGTTCCTCCAAAGTGTCGAGTACTCCAACACGTGGTGCAAGTTCATCCTTTATTGTCTCAGACAGACCTAGACGAAATTGATCTGCTAGGGCTCTTACATTCCAGGCAGTATCAGCAGCCACATGGCGAAAATCTGTAATGTACTCCTCTACAGGTCTTTTCCCTTGGTTTAGAGCCCGTATGGTAGACCTAGCAGTGGATGTCTTGGATCCTCGTAAAGGAAATCCATAGATGATTTGAAGGAGTCCCAATTGTTAAGGAGAAGGCTTTGATTACGTAGGAGATTATGGGCCCAAATTCTGGGTTCTCCTGACATGAGAGAAATTACAGTTCGTGTTTTTATAAAGTCGTTGTGATAAGTACGTGGCTTTAAAGTACATAATAATTTGCAAGACATAATAAAGGCATCACACTTATTTCGTTCTCTTGCCAATCGTTGAGGCAGGGGAACCTGTTGGTTCAGGGGCATGAGGTTCATCATCCGGACGTAGAGTCAGATGAGCTGGATAGGTAGGTGATGCCATCAGCTTGACTGTAGCTGCATTTGTCCTGTCTGCAGATCTTGAACCGTCTGACCCAGGGAATTCACTTGACGGGGCAGGGTATTTAAAGCTTTTGCAATCTCTAGCTCAGTTGTTATGTCACGGGTTTGGGGTGAATGGGCTTGGTATGCAGAGATTTAATACGGACACAGTCACTGAATTTATGGATTTATTTTAAAATAAATAAGTATAATGCAAAAGGACCAATGGAAAATAGAAATGGAAAATAAAGCAATATCTTCATAAGAAATAAAAGCCCTTAACCCCTTAAGGACCAAACTTCTGGAATAAAAGGGAATAATGACATGTCACACACGTCATGTGTCCTTAAGGGGTTAAGGTAAAACAAAGTCTTTTAGTTTCAGCACTGGGCAAATGATTAAAGGTTTGATTGAAGTTGTAGTAGAATTGCAGGAGTTAAACCAAAAGCTGAGACAGCGCTGCAGGGGTTAACCAAGGCTGGAACAGCATTGCAGGGGTTAACCAAGCCTGGATTCAGGCAGACATGAGTTTATTCAGGAAATCCACACGTGAGGGTAATCAACTCCCTTGAGTCAGGATCTGGCTCTGTACCCCAAGGAAACAACTGAGCACAGACCTTAGGGTGGTCTGTGCGTAAATAGGGAAAAGGGAATGGGAGCACTCCCATGAGGAGGAGTCTAAGGCCTATATAAGTGAAAGGCGCCTCTGGGTAACTTGGTGTTCACACCTCCCTATGTGGGCGGTACGCTATGTCCATTTGTTAACTGAAATTCACTGTTCCCCACACTACTTCCAGAAAAACCCGTATGGGATCCCCAGGGTTCTGATAGCCTAAGGGGATCCTGGGGCAGTGTGGGGTACATGGCATACATGCCACCTAGTCCGTCCGCCAGAGGGGAGGTACGCTGGTGGACAGGCAGAATTTGTGTCCCTTCCCCCGCACGCCGCAGCCTACGTGGTGCCTCTGCGGGCCCGGGGAGACTGGAGAGGGAACGGCGCGCTTTGTGCCAATGGCGTGCCGCCGAGGAGTGAAGGAGACAGCCGACCATTGGGAGGTAGGTGAATCGCATCAGTTACTCCCAGGACGCCGAGAAACACGTGGCGTCCGGCGAGTGAGTGAGATGGGCTGAAACCTCCCGGCGCGCCGTGACAATGTCCTGTATGTCAATTGTTTTGGCTTAATTTTCTATCCTTACGGCTTCCAAGCACACATGCAGAGTTTGTTCTGTATTTGTGGTGGGTGGATGGATAAATCGATAGTTGAATGTGTTAGAGATATAAGGGTCAGGTTAAGAGATTTTAAGACAAGGGTTCTGTTTAAAGGGTCAGGATTTTTTTTTTTTTAAGTTCTAGATTTTATGTTTAGGGCTCCACTGAAAAGATCTGTCACCAAAGGCCTATTCCCAAACTCTCACATAATTATAAAACATAATGTGTAATTGGAACATCCCAAGCTGTCAGAGTCAGATGTCATTTAGAAATATAAGATTTAGATTTCTAACTGACTCGGGATTAAAGCAGACACAAAAATGTGACAATGACTTTGGACTCTGACAATAGATGATGTCCTACGGGCAAATGATGGGATAATATTGCGTTAGACAATAGATTCACTAGTGACACTGGAGACACTTTGGAATTATAGGTATAAACTAATATTTATGTCAGCATAGATACTGCTTGAATTCTTACCAAAATAAACAATGGTTTAATAAAGTTAGAGAAATAGTTGAATATCGATAATCTAAAATACTACGTTCAAATATGAAACCATATGCAAATAAAAAAAACATTACAAAAGACAGAATATACAATGAGTGAAATTTGACAAAGTATTTGGGTTATAAAGAGCTGAGGAGAAAAGCCTAAAATTGTTGATAGCACTTTATAGATGACTTTTAAGAGTTGACTGAAGTTGTAGATGCATTGAATGATGTGCCAGAAAATGTGGTAGATGGAATACTTGGCTGGTACCTGCAGTCGAAATGTAATACTCTGTACAGAACAGGATGATTTCAGAATAAAAATATAATTTGGGGGGGGAGGGGGTGGGGCTTAGCGCCTAACGCGGTCGGACGCAACTGCCGAGAGCTCCGAGCACCGGCCGCAATATCCAGTAAACTGCGGGATATCCCGCGGCCATCGGAGCACCGGACAGCACTCACCAGATCCAGGAGGGGGTGAGCTACGGGCACATGCCTTTTTTGTACCCGAAATCGAGCGGGAAAGCTCGCCGCAAGTCCGGGGCCTATCAGGGGTACAAGACCACGCAGTCAGCCGCACGAGACTTGGAGGCTGAACTGGAAGAGCTCTACAGCTCCCCCTGGCTACCTGACTACGCCGCACAACACACAGACAACATGGGGCGCAGAACCCAGAAAGCTCAGGCTGGCCACAGCACGGACTCCCAAGATATAGGGGAGATGCTACAACGCCCAATGGCACCCAAGATGGCGGTCCAGCCGGACACGGACGTGCAAAGAGCTAAACCTGCAACCAATGCTCACATAACCAGTGACGCTGAAGCCCCTACAACCTTCCTAGAGGCACTGTCGGAACAAGATCCACACGCCCCTGCCACAAAACAAGACATCGCCAACCTCTTAAGGGAACTGCGACAAATGTCGGCGGCCGACATAGACACGGTCCGCACCGATGTAAAAGTGGTGGAGGCTCGCACACAAGCCACAGAAAACACAGTTCTGGAGCTCCAACGAGAGGTACGAGACCTGAGAGACAAAATTAACATCCTACAGCACTCGCATACCTCCCTGACACAGCGGGTCGACATCTCCGAAGACCGCAATAGACTCCCTAACATCAAGGTCCGTGGTGTCCCGGATTCAATCAGCCAGGCGGAACTGCCGCACTACTTACGACGACTGGTAGAAACGATACTTCCACACTCACAAGCTAAGAAACTCCAGCTTGACGGCTGCTACAGGATCAACAAATCCAAACAGGCCCCTAGTGAAGCCACGCACAAGATAATAGTACGCTGCCACTCTGTGTCAGACAGGACCCGGCTTCTGGCAGCCGTGAAAGGCAAAACCCCCATGGACTTTGAATCATCCAAACTGACATTTTTCCAATACCTTTCCAGCAATACCTTTCCAATACCTTTCCAGCAATGGCGGAAATCACTAGGCGCAATCACAAGCCACCTACGGGCAGCCGGAGTGGAATATCGTTGGCTATTGCCGAGAGCTCTCACAGCCACAACAGCGGATGGTAGGACCCTAAGACTCACCTCCACAACCAATGCAGCAGGATTCCTCCGAACATTGGGACTAAGCATGCACTCTGAGGCACCTAATGACCCCACCGACGAGCAACCCCGGACACCGACTAGACGGACGCTCCGCACGTCTGACGAGGGAGAGAAACCAGACGAGACCTGAGCCCCTATGAAACCTACAGCTGCTACTATCTTTCTCTAAAGTTAATTTCAACACTGTTTACCATTACAACAGTTGATTCACCACACCTAAGCCTTATAAAAACACCACACACACTGTGGAACATCAACTGACTACATAAACCTCAGCTAATCCCACAGTCACTACCCACATAGACGACCCCCCACCACTGAAACGCCCAAACATACACAGCTAAGCCCCTTCCCCCCGTATGTTCCCTTGGTTAGGGGCATGGCACCAACTAAGCAAAGCAACTGGTACCACACCTGACGATAGTGTCACTCACTACAATACCAAACCTACATGTACCGAAACACGACAAACACAAGGGTTCGATACCTCACGGAACCACAGCGACAATTATCACAACACACTACCCACCCCGGAGGTACCCACACACACCACGACTATACATTACCAATCATACCATACATCCCCACTGACACACGAAGAAAAAATGTTAAATGAGGCATGTTAAAGTTGAATGTTTTATCTTGCAACTCTGTTACCTCACAGTTTACGCACTGAACAATGCATGTGTTAACCAATTTGTCTCAATAAAACAAAGATTGACAAAAAAAAAATATAATTTGTATAAAAACTGAAAACCTCTATATGGAGCAAGCCTTTGGGCAAAGCTCTCTATCTGAACATTTTATTATTTGTACTCAGTGTATCCAGAGCTGCAGAATTAACTGGCGCTACATAAATAAAAGATAAAAATAACTTCATTACAGTCACAACAAAAACAGCTTAGATCAAAATAATGACCCCTGGAAGACATTCGGCTTATGTAACAGAGATCTGTATATCTATCCTTAAGCTACCCATATTCTGGTGCGCCATCACACAGTGCAGCGTAGAATCGTGTCTTTTTCCAGTAGTTTTGTTTATGCACTAGTCGTTATGAAGCGTCTCTGAACGGATTATGTGATGTTTGTCTGCTTTCTATCTGCTAACAACAATAGCTACATACACTAAGTTTATCATGCCTTCCAACCATCCTGATTTTGGTAGGACAGTCCCGCCACTGTGATTTTATTCCCTGGTGTTCCGCTTTTGGGGACACCAAATGCAGCCCTGGAACACAAATAAATAATTCCTGATATCTCTGCCTGACCCCTTCATTTCCAACCTTGTACCTTTGTATATGTGTACGGTTATTTACTAAAAAGAGAATTCAAAGTGAATTTCAAAATTAAAGCCAGAGTACCTGAACACAAAGCAGAGCTGACTTAGGGGATTTTTCCAGTTCGACTAGTCTAACATTAATTGGAATCCATTATAAATTCTCATAGAATTTTCACTGTAATCAATACCTATATTAGCTTTGATTTGCTTTGCAATGTAAACTGTATACTATGATACTGTTACCCTTTCCCACTGCTGGTGAGGGACTTTGCCAAGCAGAGACGCACCTGGTCAATCCCACTGCCCAATGCACGGATTTTAAAGTTAACTTTATTCACTGTATGAGGGCATCTATAGTCAGCATGCCTTTTATCCTTAGATTGATTAAAGGTTGGGCCTCCCTTCCTCATTTTTTATACAGTGGAGCTCTCCTGATGTTGGTTTCCCCTTGTGGGACTCTACACATCACCTACTCCTATTATGTAAATGGGACATTGTTTGTAATAATTGTTCCTCTTGCAGTATATGGGATTCCATCGATCTAATGTGTGGTTTATTCTCCAATAGTGAAGCATTTAGGTATAGATAGCCAATCTGAGACTGGAATTGGAAACTTCCCCAAGATCTGCTACCATGCCCTTCATTTGGTTATCTATTCTCCGTTATTCGTTCAGTGGAGATACCCCTGTACGTTTACTTTGTATATAAATAAATAACCTGCCCAGACAGAGTCTTTGTTAAAAAAAAAAGCTGCCATATTACCTTGGAGTCTGTACAGTGAACAACAAACAGAATCTGTCACATGCAGACAATGTAACAGCAAAAATTATTAATTCATGGCGCCTGCCGGCTCTGCACTATATAAACGTTTCAAAGTTGTTTTCAGTTGCTTCTTGAAATGAAAGTGCGAACGTGTTTAGTCTGTCCCATTGGTGCTACTGTAATCTGCTCCTGTGTTCCTCTGCCTTCCCCTTTTCTATGTATATTTTTTATTTATAACAGCATGGGAAGAGTACTCACAGCTTTACGGATGGTGTCACATTCAAGGCCGGGAATATATAAAATAAACTAAGTTTGAGACCGACGAATGTTAGCCGCAGCCATTGACAGAGATTTTCTTCAACACTGTAACAACTGCGGTACCCAAATGGTTCTCACACAGATCCTCAGGTAATTCTCACCTTGACTGAACTGGACACACAAATACGTCCCCCTTTTTTATACAGGGTAACAGATTCTATCTCGCTTCATCCATATCGAATGTCAGATAGCAACGAAAGTACAACGAAAGTATAACCAAATTACAGTATTAGCAACCGGCCTTTGGAATCTTCCTATTTACCCTAAGAAACGTCCATTCTTCTTGTCCATATGCTCACTCATCCTGATCATCTACCCACTCTGCCCACTCATCCTGAGTGTCTATCCACTTTGACCACTCTCCCTGTGTGTCTACTCACTCTGCACTCTCACCCTGAGGGTATACCCACCCTGTCCACTCACCCTGTGCATTGGTCCACTCACCCTGAGTGTCTACCAACTCTGCTTACTTACCATATGCATCTACCTACTCACCCTGAGTGTTTATCCACTCTTCCAACTCAACCTGTGCATCTACCTATTCCACACCTAAGTGTGTACCCGCTCTGTCCATTCACCCTGAAATTCTGTACATCCATTCACTCTGCCCATTCACTCTGAACATCTTCCCTCTCTGCCCACTCAGACGATAGAAAGTCAGGTGGGGGAACACTCAGAACTAGTCATGAGCATGGACTAACAAGATTTAATAGTTATCTCGATGTAAATAACTTTCTCTCCCAGTCCTAGTTATAGAGGAGGCATGGCATTTTACGGAGGTGCCAAAATTGATTAATACCACTGAAGTGCCAATATTTATACAAGTCCACTGAGGGGCCAACAATGATAGATATTTACTAAAGTACTATTGCTGGTGTAGGGCCATTGTTGACGAATACCCACTAAGGAAACAGTAATGAGAAATGCCCACTGAGGTGCTAGTATCGATATAATCAACTTAAGGTGCCAGTATTAATGGATACTTATTAGACTTGTGTACTGCAGAAAAATTTGGTGAGGTCAAACCATTTTTTTTTTAAATTGTAATTTAGTCCTGGGCCTTCAATACTCCAATATTCTGTTGACGGCTCGCTTCGTCCAAATATCGTCCATGGGGGGGGGGGGGGGGGGGGTGTTTCCAGTCGTCGAAGAAGATGGCCACATAAACTATCTGCTCCTCACCTTTCCTCGCACAACACCTGCAATGGGTCATACAAAAAGACCGACAGATGCCGCTAGCACCCTAAAACCATTGGGGACAGGCGGGGAGCTATCCATCCGCTCCTTCCTCACTGTGCCCAGGGACCTGGTTACGCAACATGAGACGGAGGGCACAAGTCCTACCCAGGATTCCTTCCCCTCTAACCCAGCGTGGCTCTCGCCAATGCCATCCCATTCTTCTGAGGCACAGGCCACCTTTGAGGGAGAACTGCGGGCCCTTCTACCCATCCTACTCACCAAGGCAGAGTTCAACATGCCAGTGAGTGGTGAGGCGACCACCCCCACCCAGAAAGGTTGGAAATCAAACTCAAAGGCTGCAAACAGTGGGTGTGGAGGAAAGACACACACCCCACCAGCTACTGCCAAGATATGCCGCACGGCAACAAGCCCGCCAATAAGCACGCACTCCTCCATAACCCATGCCAGACAAACACACATTAGATGCCTGTTCTAGACGGACCCCCGTAGCCCCATCACAATGGCCCACACACGGAACACGTCCCTTCTGACTTGAGCCATCATTCCGACCGTAAGGGGAAGCACATAGAGACCAGCTTCTTACTATGAACTGCATACACCCACGCCGCTGCGAGAAGGTGCAGCGACTTCACCCCTAGATAGGCCATACAGGGGAAGTACTCTCACATACTTTCTCTAGAGAGACCACATACTGAATCTCTCGACTACACCCCTAGATAACTCTGGGTACTTAAGGAAGATGATGTCTTTCCACAGTAGACAGTACCACCCCCGTCAGGGATGGGACATAGCGAACTCCATATAAAGGGACATCGCTTTCCTTCAAGAGTTGGCCTGCGTCTTTGGTTATACTGAGCCAGCACGCCCTTCTGCCTGGACCCTTGTCCATTGACCTGCACAGACCCCTTGAACTAGACGAGGGCGGTTCGAGTTGCGGCCAGTTCGTATTCATCTATTGGTCCACTACTGGACCTTACCCAACCACCTTAGCTCACACACTCCCTTCCTCGCTCCTTATCCCCTTCCCACTACCAAGCACACCCACCCTCCTTTGCACCGGCTGTGCCGATGCTGGCCA
Organism: Pelobates fuscus; assembly: GCF_036172605.1. Lineage (NCBI taxonomy): Eukaryota > Metazoa > Chordata > Amphibia > Anura > Pelobatidae > Pelobates > Pelobates fuscus. The sequence goes on along the minus strand of NC_086328.1, from coordinate 115,093,426 downwards.
CCCTGGCGATGCCGACCCTGGGGAGTGGGGCGTGACCGATTCGCCCAGGAGGACCTGGTCCTCCTCTCGTATAACATACACGACCTCTATATGTACACACACATGAGAAACGCACGTCTTTTTTGCATTCTTAAACGATATAAGACATCAATAGCGTTCCTCCAGGAGACACATTTCCAGGAGGGCCGGGTTCTGAGAAACCGCAACTACCCTTTGGGATACTTCAGCAACAATCCACTGAACTGCACCCAGGGGGATTCCCTATACAGAACTATCCCCTCTCCGCTGCAAAAAAGGTAGATATTTTTCACATAGGGCACTATCCAGGATCAGACCTACACCTTTGCTAATATTTATGCCCCGAATTCGAAACAATACCACTTCCTCCATACCACCCTCAACGCCCTGACGAGATTTGCTGAGGGCATCCTAGTAATAGGGGGAGACCTGAATTTGGCACTGGACCCTGAGCAAGACTCTACATCATAGACAGGACCAAACCCAGACAACAGACACACCAAAACCATCTGCCTCCTCCACCACCACTAGCTCACGGACTGCTGGAGAGCGCTTAACCCATTGGCATGGGACTACACCGTTTACTCTTCGACCCATGCCACTTATACAAGATGTGATTATTTCCTCATGCCATATGGTAATCTGATGCTCCTCTTGGAGTCGGAAATGTTCCCTTCCGCCTGCAACTCAGCGCACCCCTGTTCCGGCCCCGTCAAACTTCATGGCTCCTGAACAAATCAATCCTTTCAGACACACAATTGGTTTAAACAGCGAGAAAAACACTTCAAGACTACTTCACCACCAATGAGATGGGAGATACCACCCCCCTGATGTGCTGAGAGGCAGTAATCCGTGGGCACTCGTTGCCGTATGCTCCTCGCGCAAAAGGGAATTGGCACAGGCTACCATAGACCTCAGCAGGAGCATAGCAGCCCTGGAGTCTAAGCACAAATGCACGCTGAGCTAAGGGATATACCAGGAGCTCATACTAAAACGAGGACAACTCTCCACAATCCTGAACCACTCGATCCAACGCTCCTATCAACACTATAAGCATCTGATATACGAGCATGGGAATAATGCGGGAGACTACTAGCGAACCTTCTCAAACAGCGCAAGATCCAACTGTACATCCCTAAAGTTAAAGACTCCCACCAACAACTTCAACACCTCCCCGACCAAATTTCGGCTACATTCCTCCAATATTACCAAGGATTGTACCATATACACCGAGACGCACGAGATGCCATAGACCCCCACAGACAAGAAGAACTGCAAAGCGAAATAGATTTGGCAGATATGCCAAGAGCAGGAGTTAGAGGCCCCCATCACACCCGAAGAACTGGCACACGCTGTAAAAAGGGCAAAAACTGCTAAATCACCAGACTCAGATGGCCTCCCTCTTCTGTACTATAAAACCTTCCTGCAGGACCTCCTCCTGACTTTACAAGCAGCCTTGAACTCAATTCTGGAAGGGGCCAGACCGTCGGCCCACTCTATGTCCGCGAATATCACACTCCTCCTGAAGAAGGGCAAAGACCCAACACTGTGTCAGAGCTACCGTCCAATTTACGTTCTAGATCTAGATCTAGATCTCAAACTGCTGGCCAGTGTCCTAGCGGCCCGCATCACACCACTACTACCTGCAATGGTGCACCCGGACCAGACGGGGTTCATCCCGGGACGTGAAGTCCATGACAATACTATCTGAGCACTGTATCTGATCTCTGCGGCCAGGCAGCTAAAATTCCCAGTTCTACTTCTGTCCACAGACGCGGAAAAAGCGTTTGACAGGGTAGACTGGGACCTGATGTTTGGGGTGTTCCGGTCCAAAACATCTCTCCTGGGTCGAGGCATTATACTCATGTCCCACCGCACGCAATCGGATTAACGGTGCCATCACAGACACATTTTGCATCCATAATGGGACGCGGCAGGGCTGCCCACTATCGCCTCTACTCTTTGAATTGACTCTGGAGCCTTTCCTGAACAAGGTTAGACGTAATGAGAACATCCATGGAGTCAAAATAGGACAAACTCATCACAAAATACTAGCATACGCTGATGACCTCATTTTCATTGTGACTGACCCACCCTGCAGGCTATTCAATCAGAATTCGACGCCTATGGTCGTGTCTCTAATCTCCAACTAAATTACTCTAAATCTGAAATTCTGAGCCTCACCTTCGACCCCGCGCTCAGACAAACACTCCAGCACCGATTCCCATTATGCTGGTGCAACTCACATGCGTTACCTAGGAGTGTGGCTCACACCGGACCCGGCGGACCTGTACACCCACAACTACCTACCCACTCTAAAGACGGCTATAGAAGAACTGCACGTATGGAATTCATATTACATCTCCTGGCTAGATCGCGTGAATGCAGTCAAGATGACGCTATTGCCTAAGCATCTTTTCATATTCCAAACAGCGTCGATTTCATGCCCCGGAATCTTTCTTCATCACTTTAAAAGCAGAAATCCGTAAATTAATGTGGAGAAGCAGGTCCCCCCGCATAGCACATTCTCAATTAACGTTGCCCAAGCTCTGTGGAGGCCTTGCACTCCCACGCTTCAAGAAATACTTCCTGGCAGTGTACTTCACCAGAATCGTCAGCTGATCGACAGCAGGAGGTGACAAGCCATGGGTACAACTGGAGTCCGACACCACCACATGCGATCTACGGACCTTACCATGGATTACAAAAGAAGAGTGCAAACGCATATCACACACCAACCCATTTGTTACAGCGATCCTGCAGATCTGACACTGGTATGGTACAAAACACTACTTGACAACGGACCCCGGTCCCATGCTACCCTTAAGAGGAAACCCAGACTTCCTGGTAGGGGACCAATGACCCTTTCCAAACATCACAAGATGAACTCCAGTGCTTCGCATGATGGATGTCTTGCAACCACCATTTGCCAGCTGCCCCCTTGCAAAATTATTCCCGTACCAGACACACACGTTCCTACATATACTAGCAAGAGAACAGAAGACACAATATGCTTGGTCGAGCCCACAGAAACCATACATACTCAGAGACCGTACGCAATTCAAATTGCTTTGTGCACAGGATAGGGAGCCAGCGAGGGCCATATCCGTGATCTACTCCAACCTTGTCATGGGACAATATCTCCTAGCGCCCCCGAGCATCCAACGATGGGAAGAGGACCTTGGAGAGGCACTGACGGAGGCAGAATGGGATAAGATCATAACCCATATACAGAAGACACCGGAGTCGGCATGACTACAAGAAAACTCGTACAAAATTTTCACATGCGGGTACCTCACGCCTACGGCGCTCCACGCCAGAGACTCTGCAATTCCTGACTCTTGCTGGCGATGCAGGAAGGAGACGGGCACTTTCACCCACATATGGTGAGACTGCGCACTCATCAAGCATTTCTTGGAGTCAATTAGGGAAGTGATCCAGGAGGTGACAGACAAATCCCTACTGCTCTCACCGACCCCATTCCTCTTACACCAACATGGCGACACCGGCATACAAAAGGTCCGTAGTCCCGAGGCTCCTCAACGCTGCAAAGGCAGTCATCCCACTATTCTGGAGACAACTGCAAGCACCCCCACTCAAGTGCTGTGTGGAGGAGGTGGAAGACACAAGGAAATTTGAGGACCTGAAAGCTATAACACCAAGAGACAGAGACAGGTACACACAGCACTGGTTCTACTAGCTCAGCCATGTCGTTTCAGATGCCTTCCTACAACTTCTGACTAACCCCTGAACAACTGGAGGAGAGAGGTACACATTCACATCGGGCGACTTCGGGGAGAACCAGGGGCGCGATGGGCCAGGGCGGTGACCAAGGGAGATGCTTAGCTTTTCCCCACCCACCCTAAACACTTCCCTGCACTCCCCCTCATCACCCCCTTCCTCAGACGCCTTCTTACGTCTTACCAATACCTTAGCACACCAGTAGTCTATTTCTCTGGTTCCATAGGTGGTAACTCAAACACGAATCAAATAAACATGCATGGCTATCGCGCTAGTCGTTTGTTTCATGATAAGTCCAAATGGCGCTTCGCAGATAGAGAATTGAGCAGAAGAGCCAATTGGCCAAAATTTGGACAAGACCAAAGGCACAAGTCTAATAATTCCAGAAGTGCCAATTTTGCTATTAATCCACAGAGATGCTTTGTTAATGGGTACTTACTGCAGTACCAGTTTTGATGGACACGCACAAAGTGTACTCTAAGTGTAAATGTTAATGGGGGCCTACTGAGGTGCCAATGTTGATGGGTGTCTAAAAGGTGCCATTTTTCATGAGCCCCCACTAAGTGGCCAGTTGTGATTGGCACCCAGTTAGGTGCAAGCACAGACCAGTTCCCATCGCTGTGCCATGTTCATGGATGTCATCTTTTATGAGAACCCAAGAAGATGACAGTGACTGGTACCAGGATTTTTCTATTTACCTTTAGCAGGCATTAAAATGATGAAGCTTCTTTATATTTTTCGTGTTGATAAGATATAATATTCTAAATGCAGGAAAATTAAAATGATAGAAACATGTTATATATGAGATTTGCCTGTGACCAGTAGTAATGTTACATAACGTGCCGTGTTCCGAAAGAACAAATATGTTATCCCTTTAGGTACTGAAATGAAAATAAAACGCATTAAGTAACAGGGAGCAAGGGCTGCAACATTTTAGGTGCCAATGCGCCCCCTGATGGATAACTCAAGAACTTTTACATTCCAAGTTTTATTCGCGAAACGGGGAATTGTACAGACTTGATAAGGGAAATTCAGCGTATAAGCCAAATTACACCAGAATCTGGTTATTTTGTTTAAAATTTGCAAATGTCTTGTATGCATTGTCTACAATTCCCAATTTAGTGAATTAACCATATTTTACTTTTATGGGGTACAGAAATGGAAAATGTAAAACTTTTGTTCGCAGAAGGCGTATTTATATAGAAATTTACGGGGCTAATCAATATAATTTGAAGTGATGGCTCAGAGAATTTATCTAGTTTGTATATTTTGACTTTAAATTTGAAATTAACTTTGAATTCTCACTTTAGTCAATATAAACTACAACACCTCTCTGTAATAAACCCCTACATCCAGGGATCACCCCTTGTTCGTCACTTTAAATACAGTCCCACTCGCTACTAAACAGGAAATGTGTAGGGACTCACCGGAGAATTGTAAATATTGGGATAAAATCTTCAAATTTGAAAAAAGTCACTATTTTAACCTAAAATTTGAAATTCCCAGTTTAGTTCTTAATTATTATTTTAACAAATAACCCTGCTTTTGCACTCAAAACTGCTTTCTGTAGAAACAATGTGATTTTGAGGCATTATTTGGAATTTTTAGAATCTATTGACTTTCCTTTCCACCAGCTACTGTCAGTTGCTAGTGAAAGCAGGCACAGAGCCCAGGGATGGGGTTTTGTATCAATGTAATACTATTTATTCAAAGAGTCTTTTTACTTTTAGAAATGCATGCCTAAGATTGAAGGTGGTAGCGTGGGTTTTGGAAGTCCCCGGAGAAAATGGCGATGCGGTCACTCTCATTGCCACACTCCACGATTACTCGCAAGGAATGAGAGATGTATGACCTCACTCACACTCACTCGGAAGGCTTATTCAATAAACAGTAAGCCGACAAATGGAAGTGATGTACCAAGCTCCAACTGTATCTTCAATTAATAAAATATGGAAAAATATAAGCATTTCGCCCCAAATTACAGTTTGGTTATTCATGGAGATACTTATCTGAAGGCAGGAGATTATGGCTCTCGTCCAATAAATACGGTTTACACCTGGTTGGTCGGTATAATAATGTCAAAGTCTGAACCTTTTTATTATCACAGCAACTTATATGATTATTCACTAAAAGTAAGAATACAAAGCGAATTTAAAGTTTAAGGTCAAAATAGCTGATTTGGATTCACTTTCCTGAATAACTGTTGTACCAGAAGACACCCCTCAACCTCCCCCCCCCCACCTCAAGGGGGGATGGGGGGTGACACAGAGAATATGGTCCTGAAATATAAATCTGTCCGATTAAATTTTATCTGTACCCCCCACCCATTGTCCCCCAAATGCCATCCCCCAATCTTGTACCCCATCTATACACCTCCTCTTGTTCCCTATTCCACAGATTCCCCCCCCCCCCCCCCTTCCTTATTCCAATATATCCCATAATATCTTCATTCCCATCTCTCCCCTTCCCCCCCTTGAAAAGTCTTCACCCTCCCATTCCTTGGTAACCTTCCCCCACTGCCCCCTGACCTCCCCCCATTCCCTGCTCTCCCTCCTTATCCCCTGCTCACATTGAAAGCTGCCCAGTGTGTAGTACATTCTGCGGCCGCTAGATGTCGCCGGCACACCCGGGAGGGAGGGGGAGGTTGTCTCAGTCCCTCCCGGCCGCACAATGACTGACACGGACCAAAGTTATCCCGGAATAAGGGGAGCACGCATGTGCACGGACCCGGATGTGAAAGGCTCCTGTAACGGGCCCGCTGCGGCTGATCCGGGCTGTGCCGAGCCGTGCGATTCCGGGCCGGGCCAGGGCCAAACCGTGCCACCCGCATCCGAGCATGGAGCAGCCGCGGAGGGGGGCACGCAGCTAGACCCGGGACTGTCCCGTGCCAAAAATATCCCCCATTGGCTTAAATGTCCACACCGTCTATCATTAACCATTTAAAGAACATCAAACAGCATATTTTTGAGGTTCAGGGGCCCATCACACAGAGCAGATCCCCAATAAAGCTCTGTCCCACATGGGCACGGGTTTACCAACACGGGTTTATTCGGGGGAATCAGTAAACGGGCAGAACCCTGATGTGTGTGGGTCATCTTTTGGGTTCCAAAGAATCAAATAGTTTACAAAGTTAAATAAATTATCTACTAAATGTATATCCTGGGATTTGAAAGTTGTTGGAACTTAGAAATATATGTATATATATTTTATTATAAGTCACATTGAGCACATATTTATAAGTACGTTTGCACTTAATAAGGTCCCTTCACGGTTTAGAGGTTTAGGACCAACTCTGGATTCATAGAAGATATTATTTTGGGTGGAGGTATCCTGGGATTTTGGTAGGAAAGGATTATCCAAATTACGCTTTTCTTGCCAGTTTTTTATTATATTATTTTTTGGTGGAGGTCATGGATTTCCGCGGTAAGAAGTATGAGCGAGGCAGTAACTGGTCAGACCCAGAGGTGGTGGAGCTTCTCCAGCTCTGGGGCAATGAGTCCGTACAGATGGAACTGGAGAGCTGCCTTCGCAACCAACATGTCTTTAACCGGATCGCTGATGTGCTCAGGGAGAAGGGCATCCACCGTACCGGGGACCAGTGTCGAGAGAAGATAAAAAAGATGAAGCTTGAATACCGGAGGCTGAAGGAGAACAGCAAGACAATGCGCAGTGGGAGAGCCTGGAAGTTTTACGAAGTGATGGACAGGGTCTTAACCCACCGACCAACACTATCATATGGGTCTTTGGGACCTGGAGGAGTGTTAGCCCAACCTTTGTTGCAAGGGCCATTATCTGATGGCTTTCATACCCACTTCCCCCAATATGGTCATACTCAACACCCAGAGCTAATGGAGATCAAATGTGAGGAGGTACAGTCAGATGAACAATGTTTGACTCCAGAACCACCTCCTTCGATGACTTATATCCAGGATTCTGGAGGAGAACAAGAGGAGGAGGATCACGCAATTCTAGAGAGAGGACCTGAAGACTCGCCTATTTCTAGGGTGGAGGTAGCAGGTGAAGCCAGTGTATCACCTTCAGGTATGGTCATTGAACATTGAAATTAGTGTATTCTGATGACCGAATGTATTTACCTCTCATGACCAGAGTAACCTCATTTTAATATAGAAACGTCATAATATAATCATGTGGGATAATCTTCAAGAGTTGAAAAGTCACAAAGTGAGATCTTAAATATTATTTGAGGAGACCTTTTCTCCAGATTAAAATACGTAGCCTTAGAATAAAATGAGAATTTCTGTTTTCAAACTTTTCACCGTTTTGTAAAGCTCCCCTGATTAACCCCTTAAGGACCAAACTTCTGGAATAAAAGGGAACCATGACATGTCACACATGTCATGTGTCCTTAAGGGGTTAAAGACATGGTTTGGAAATATTCTTTCCGGCAATTGAAGCCATGCTATGTCTGTCGCTGTGGGTGGAGCCTTCCACGGTTACTGCACAGGCTTTATAACAGTGATGCGCTAACCTCTGACAGTACAGATTTTGTAACCTATGGGTGATATTTATGAGCGTGTCCTGAAATTTGGCGGAATATTGGGTGCTTAAATGTAATTATTATTTTGAGCGTTTTTAGTAAAGTGACCTAAAAACTCATTATTTTTCTTGATAGTACATTTTCCCAATGTTGCAGAAAAGTCCATTTGAGAAACCCGCCAAATTTATAGTAGAGGAAAAATTGGTGTAAATATTCAAAAATCTGTTGCGTTGGCGACAATAGACACATTTTAAAACTTACAGTTTTAGCAATAAAAGCAAATAAAGCAGCTGATGGGGAAAAAAAACCAACAGATTTAATAAACTGCACCAAAAATTCACTGAAAATTAGATGGAAATTCACTAAAGGGAGAAATTGCTGGGGATTCAAAATGAATTTAGAAATTTAGGCAAAATTAGTTGATATAGAACAATTCTCCAAGTCATTTTTATGCTCAGTCTGGCTACTTTTGCCTTATATATACAGGGTTCTTTATTTTGAGAATACAAAGTGAATTTCGAAATTTAGACCCAGACTAGCTGAATGGAAAGTATCGCTGACTTAGAGAGTTTATGCTACTTTAACCTTCATTTTGAAATTCACATTGAATACAGTACTCACTTTATTGAATAACCCTGTTAAAAAATTAAAGAAGCACTATAGTGCCAAAAAAACAAATCCGTTTTCCTGGCACTATGGGGTTAATAGGTCCCCCCCTCCCACTGGGGTGAAGGGGTTAAAACCCCTTTAACCGCTTACCTTAATCCAGCGCCGGGCTCCCTCAGCGCTGGTGACCTCTCCTCCCCCTGCCGACGTCAGCTCCGAAAGCGCGTCCAGAGCCACGCGCGCATTGAAACCGCCCATAGGAAAGCATTACTCAATGCTTTCCTATGAACGTCCAGCATCAATCGCAGAAGCGGCCTCTAGTGGCTGTCAGGGAGACAGCCACTAGAGGCTGGATTAACCCTCAATGCTAAACTCAACTGCTAAACATAGCAGTTTCTCTGAATAGGTTAATATAGCTGCAGAACTGGATGGATTTATAACAGGAGTGCAGATTGTCCCCTTAGTCATCTTTATCGTTGGGTAGATTGCAGTAAGAGAGCCTAATCCATTTATATCATCACATGGTTATCACATAGGGCTGAGATTTCTAATATATTAAAGTGACACTCTAGTATTTCTAATATATTAAAGGGACACTATAGTCCCCAGAACTAAAACTACAGGTCATCGTATTTTTTCTAGTGAGTATAGTCAGTCCCTTCAGGCTTTTTGCTGTAAGCACTTTTTTCAGAGAAAATACAGTGTTTACATTACAGCCAAGGGACGCCTTCGATGGCCACTTCTCAGACAGATACTAGAGGTGCTTCCAGGGGCAGTGTATATTGTATACATGTTTATATTATACATTCATCATAGTCAGCAAAAAAAAACAAAAAAAAAACAGGATGTCAACTTCACCTGATTTACTTAAAAACAATGTTCAGGGTCATTCACTAAAGTGAGAATTCAAAGTGAATTGCAAATTCAAGGTAAAATTAGCCAAACTGGAAAAAAATCTCTGTTAGCTATGTTTCCAGGTCGGCTACTTTGGTCTTAAATTTGAAATTCACTTTAGTAAATAAATCGGATAGTGTTTAAAGCAGCATGTGAAGAGTCATGACAGTGGTGCTGCAGTGGTGAGAGCGCAGGGTAATAATTACAGTGCACATTACAATTGCAGACAATGTAACTCTGTATTCTAAGAGTGTAGGGGTGAATCTCCTAAATATAAAGCAATCAGGACACACCCCTTCAACCTCTCCCTAATATAAAGGAATCAGTAAAAGCCCCTTCAACCTCCTAATATAAAGCAATCAGGACACACCCCTTCAACCTCCCCCTAATATAAAGCAATCAGGACACACCCCTTCAACCTCCCCCTAATATAAAGCAATCAGGACACACCCCTTCAACCTCCCCCTAATATAAAGCAATCAGGACACACCCCTTCAACCTCCCCCTAATATAAAGGAATCAGGAAAAGCCCCTTCAACCTCCTCTAATATAAAGCAATCAGGACACACCCCTTCAACCTCCCCCTAATATAAAGCAATCAGGACACACCCCTTCAACCTCCCCCTAATATAAAGCAATCAGGACACACCCCTTCAATCTCCCCCTAATATAAAGCAATCAGGACACACCCCTTCAACCTCCCCTAATATAAAGGAATCAGGACACACCCCTTCAACCTCCCCCTAATATAAAGCAATCAGGACACACCCCTTCAATCTCCCCCTAATATAAAGCAATCAGGACACACCCCTTCAACCTCCCCTAATATAAAGGAATCAGGACACACCCCTTCAATCTCCCCCTAATATAAAGCAATCAGGACACACCTCTTCAACCTCCCCCTAATATAAAGGAATCAGGACAAGCCCCTTCAACCTCTTCTAATATAAAGCAATCAGGACACACCCCTTCAACCTCCCCCTAATATAAAGCAATCAGGACACACCCATTCAACCTCCCCTAATATAAAGGAATCAGGACACACCCCTTCAACCTCCCCCTAATATAAAGGAATCAGCACACACCCTTTCAACCTCCCCCTAATATAAAGGAATCAGGACACAGCCCTTCAACCTCCCCCTAATATAAAGGAATCAGGACCCTCCCCTTCAACCTCCCCCTAATATAAAGGAATCAGGACCCTCCCCTTCAACCTCCCCCTAATATAAAGCAATCAGGACACACCCCTTCAACCTCCCCTAATATAAAGGAATCAGGACACACCCCTTCAACCTCCCCCTAATATAAAGCAATCAGCACACACCCTTTCAACCTCCCCCTAATATAAAGGAATCAGGACACAGCCCTTCAACCTCCCCCTAATATAAAGGAATCAGGACCCTCCCCTTCAACCTCCCCCTAATATAAAGGAATCAGGACACACCCCTTCAACCTCCCCGTAATATAAAGGAATCAGGACCCTCCCCTTCAACCTCCCCTAATATAAAGCAATCAGGACACACCCCTTCAACCTCCCCTAATATAAAGGAATCAGGACACACCCCTTCAACCTCCCCCTAATATAAAGCAATCAGCACACACCCTTTCAACCTCCCCCTAATATAAAGGAATCAGGACACAGCCCTTCAACCTCCCCCTAATATAAAGGAATCAGGACCCTCCCCTTCAACCTCCCCCTAATATAAAGCAATCAGGACACACCCCTTCAACCTCCCCTAATATAAAGGAATCAGGACACACCCCTTCAACCTCCCCCTAATATAAAGCAATCAGCACACACCCTTTCAACCTCCCCCTAATATAAAGGAATCAGGACACAGCCCTTCAACCTCCCCCTAATATAAAGGAATCAGGACCCTCCCCTTCAACCTCCCCCTAATATAAAGGAATCAGGACACACCCCTTCAACCTCCCCGTAATATAAAGGAATCAGGACCCTCCCCTTCAACCTCCCCCTAATATAAAGCAATCAGGACCCTCCCCTTCAACCTCCCCCTAATATAAAGGAATCAGGACCCTCCCCTTCAACCTCCCCCTAATATAAAGGAATCAGGACACACCTGCAACCTCCCCCTAATATAAAGGAATCAGGACACAGCCCTTCAACCTCACCCTAATATAAAGGAATCAGCACACACCCTTTCAACCTCCCCACTAATATAAAGGAATCAGGACACTGCCATTCAACCTCCCCTAATATAAAGGAATCAGGACACGCCCCTTCAACTTCCCCCTAATATAAAGGAATCAGGACCCTCCCCTTCAACCTCCCCCTAATATAAAGGAATCAGGACCCTCCCCTTCAACCTCCCCCTAATATAAAGGAATCAGGACACACCTGCAACCTCCCCCTAATATAAAGGAATCAGGACACAGCCCTTCAACCTCCCCCTAATATAAAGGAATCAGCACACACCCTTTCAACCTCCCCACTAATATAAAGGAATCAGGACACTGCCATTCAACCTCCCCTAATATAAAGGAATCAGGACACGCCCCTTCAACCTCCCCCTAATATAAAGGAATCAGGACACAGCCCTTCAACCTCCCCCTAATATAAAGGAATCAGCACACACCCTTTCAACCTCCCCACTAATATAAAGGAATCAGGACACTGCCATTCAACCTCCCCTAATATAAAGGAATCAGGACACGCCCCTTCAACCTCCCCGTAATATAAAGGAATCAGGACACAGCCCTTCAACCTCCCCCTAATATAAAGGAATCAGGACACTGCCCTTCAACCTCCCCCTAATATAAAGGAATCAGGACCCTCCCCTTCAACCTCCCCCTAATATAAAGGAATCAGGACCCTCCCCTTCAACCTCCCCCTAATATAAAGGAATCAGGACACACCTGCAACCTCCCCCTAATATAAAGGAATCAGGACACAGCCCTTCAACCTCCCCCTAATATAAAGGAATCAAGACCCTCCCCTTCAACCTCCCCCTAATATAAAGGAATCAAGACCCTCCCCTTCAACCTCCCCCTAATATAAAGGAATCAAGACCCTCCCCTTCAACCTCCCCCTAATATAAAGGAATCAGGACCCTCCCCTTCAACTTCCCCCTAATATAAAGGAATCAGGACCCCCTTTCAACTTCCCCCTAATATAAAGGAATCAGGACCCTCCCCTTCAACCTCCCCCTAATATAAAGGAATCAGGACACAGCCCTTCAACCTCCCCCTAATATAAAGGAATCAGCACACACCCTTTCAACCTCCCCACTAATATAAAGGAATCAGGACACTGCCATTCAACCTCCCCTAATATAAAGGAATCAGGACACGCCCCTTCAACCTCCCCCTAATATAAAGGAATCAGGACACTGCCCTTCAACCTCCCCCTAATATAAAGGAATCAGGACCCTCCCCTTCAACCTCCCCCTAATATAAAGAATCAGGACCCTCCCCTTCAACCTCCCCCTAATATAAAGGAATCAGGACACACCTGCAACCTCCCCCTAATATAAAGGAATCAGGACACAGCCCTTCAACCTCCCCCTAATATAAAGGAATCAAGACCCTCCCCTTCAACCTCCCCCTAATATAAAGGAATCAAGACCCTCCCCTTCAACCTCCCCCTAATATAAAGGAATCAAGACCCTCCCCTTCAACTTCCCCCTAATATAAAGGAATCAGGACCCTCCCCTTCAACCTCCCCCTAATATAAAGGAATCAAGACCCTCCCCTTCAACCTCCCCCTAATATAAAGGAATCAAGACCCTCCCCTTCAACCTCCCCCTAATATAAAGGAATCAAGACCCTCCCCTTCAACCTCCCCCTAATATAAAGGAATCAAGACCCTCCCCTTCAACTTCCCCCTAATATAAAGGAATCAGGACCCTCCCCTTCAACCTCCCCCTAATATAAAGGAATCAGGACACTGCCCTTCAACCTCCCTCTAATATAAAGGAATCAGGACACACCCCTTCAACCTCCCCTAATATAAAGGAATCAGGACACACCCCTTCAACCTCCCCCTAATATAAAGAAATCAGGACACTGCCATTCAACCTCCCCTAATATAAAGGAATCAGGGCACATCCCACCTCCTCATAATACACAGATATCAGGGAATAACCCAACCATTTAAATTCTAATACACAGACTACATGATATAACATTACCTAACACAGGTATCTGATTAAAGCCTTTTCTTTACACAGCATCTGGATACACCCCTCTCTCTATACACAAAGTCTGGATACACCCCTCTCTCTCTATACACAGGTGTCTGGATACACCCCTCTCTCTCTATACACAGGTGTCTGGATACACCCCTCTCTCTCTATACACAGGTGTCTGGATACACCCCTCTCTCTCTATACACAGGTGTCTGGATACACCCCTCTCTCTCTATACACAGGTGTCTGGATACACCCCTCTCTCTCTATACACAGTGTCTGGATACACCCCTCTCTCTATACACAGAGTCTGGATAAACCCCTCTCTCTCTATACACAAAGTCTGGATACACCCCTCTCTCTATACACAGGTGTCTGGATACACCCCTCTCTCTCTATACACAGGTGTCTGGATACACCCCTCTCTCTCTATACACAGGTGTCTGGATACACCCCTCTCTCTCTATACACAGGTGTCTGGATACACCCCTCTCTCTCTATACACAGGTGTCTGGATACACCCCTCTCTCTCTATACACAGGTGTCTGGATACACCCCTCTCTCTCTATACACAGGTGTCTGGATACACCCCTCTCTCTCTATACACAGGTGTCTGGATACACCCCTCTCTCTCTATACACAGGTGTCTGGATACACCCCTCTCTCTCTATACACAGGTGTCTGGATACACCCCTCTCTCTCTATACACAGGTGTCTGGATACACCCCTCTCCCTATACACAGGTGTCTGGATACACCCCCCTCACTCTATACACAGTGTCTGGATACACCCCTCTCTCTCTATATACACAATGTCTGGATACACCCCTCTCCCTATACACAGTGTCTGGATACACCCCTCTCCCTATACACAGTGTCTGGATACACCCCTCTCCCTATACACAGTGTCTGGATACACCCCTCTCTCTCTATACACAGTGTCTGGATACACCCCTCTCCCTATACACAGTGTCTGGATACACCCCTCTCCCTATACACAGTGTCTCGATACACCCCTCTCCCTATACACAGTGTCTCGATACACCCCTCTCCCTATACACAGTGTCTCGATACACCCCTCTCTCTCTCGCTCTCTATACACAATGTCTGGATACACCCCTCTCTCTCTCTATACACAATGTCTGGATACACCCCTCTCCCTATACACAGTGTCTGGATACACCCCTCTCCCTATACACAGTGTCTGGATACACCCCTCTCCCTATACACAGTGTCTGGATACACCCCTCTCTCTCTATACACAGTGTCTGGATACACCCCTCTCCCTATACACAGTGTCTGGATACACCCCTCTCCCTATACACAGTGTCTGGATACACCCCTCTCCCTATACACAGTGTCTGGATACACCCCTCTCTCTCTCTCGCTCTCTATACACAATGTCTGGATACACCCCTCTCCCTATACACAGTGTCTGGATACACCCCTCTCCCTATACACAGTGTCTGGATACACCCCTCTCTCTCTCTATACACAATGTCTGGATACACCCCTCTCTATACACAATGTCTGGATACACCACTCTCCTTATACACAGTGTCTGGTTTCACCCCTCTCCCTATACACAGGTGTCTGGATACACCCCTCTCCCTATACACAGGTGTCTGGATACACCCCTCTCCCTAGATACCTTGGTTCTTTGTTGGACTGTCCGCGCTGAGGTGAGGAGAAACTGTCCTGTGATATTCCTGTGGAATTTAGAGAACGTTCTCTCCTTAGAAACTACACAGCTACTGACCTGAAGTGATACAGAGGGGCAAACAAGTGGTACTGTCAGTGTGTCAATTTCCTGCAGCTGGTCAGTAGACGGTCCCTCACCTGGGTTATGTAACTCTCTAATCAAATACTTCCCAGTTTCTTTGGGCAGGTAGGTTTCACAAAGTTAATTCATCCAGGTTAACATGTAATCCTCCCTTCTTGCTGGATTCGCACTAACCCCAAGTATCCTCAGCCGGCAGAAGCGTCTCCCAGCTGTACTTAGACATTATTGTAGCATCTGCTTTGAAAGTAAAATAAAATATTGGGAAATAACCTAATTGAGTTCAGGTCTTCGCGTGGTAGTGCGTTGACTGTTTTTCATTTGTCCTGCGTTGATAGCAATGACTGCAAAGTGTCCTGGAAGTTATGGCGAAGCGAATTGCGGGAATTAATAGCGCTGTGATCCAGGATGAGCTATTCATTCATCGTGTCAGCGAAATAGCGTAAAAAAATACATTGTGACACATACAAAACTCTGAGCCGGCAATATTTTCCTATGACACTTGAATTTTTTCCGTCAGTCTCAGTCATAAAAAAAATTATTAGATTGCTATTTTTTTTTTTTTTTTTTTTTTAATGAAAGGAGGTAAAAAAAAAAAAATTGAAGGGGTTAAAGACTAAAACAAACAACATTTGAGGTGCACATGTTGACGCAGGAATATTGAAATACCGTACCTACAGCTGTGATTGAACTCTAAACCCCTTTGAACTTTTGAGAGCCAAAAACGCAGCATGTGGCTGGCAAAGGTCCATGGGATTTTGAACAGCTGGCAATGAATCCGGAGCCATGCTTGTGCACTCTCGCTCTGTAAGTTAAAAGAATACTTGATGCACCAAAACCACATCTTCTTAAAGTTTTGGTGCATAAAGTTTGTCCCTGCACTCCCTGCCATTTGTGAGAAACTGCAATGATAATATTTATCACTAATGATACATCTAGTGCAGGGGTGGGAAACCTTTGGCACTCCAGATGTTGTGAACTGAAGGTTGCTTACCCCTGTGCAGGTGTGCCCAAAAAGTTGATCCCCGCATGTCGTAGAACTAAAAACTCCCTTTGGCGCTTTGCGTGCCTTTACAATGACAAGGCATCATGGAAGCTGCAGTTTTAAACATATGGGGATCTACCTTTTGGGCACCCCTGGTCTAGTGGCTGTCAATGAGAGAATCAGTCTATCAGACATCCACTAGAAGCACTTCCTAATAAACACTTTCAGTAATTAAAAGCTTTCATCTTTGGAGTCACATTTCTTCTTTTTACGAGCTGTGAAACTACAGGACCATTTCATTCAGATAAAATGGCCTGGGTACATTTAGCTGTCATTTAAGGGTTATCAAGATGATCGTCAGATGTTATGGCTTCTTATTTTTTTTTTTTTATTGTTAGAGCGTAACTTTAGGTTGTCAGCAGAAGAATCCCCCCCAACCCTGGATCTTTTATCATTTCTCCCCTTTCTGGTACCGGATTAGTTAAAAGGTGCACAGCCTGACAAGGTGATGCATAATGCAGGAATTATCTGGAATAAAGTGCGGTATCATGTTCGTCAAATAATCCGTCCTGTAGGGTAACTAGCTGAAAGCACCCACTCAGTCTTGCAGCTTCTACAGGCTCCAAAGATACAGCCCGTAGTTTGTGATGCAGGCAGCTATCTGTAACTATGTACTGCTCAGCGTGAAATCTCCGGAGTATTTCGGACCCCCGCTGGTTGCAGTCAAGACCCCCACAAAACGCTGTCCTGTCCTAAAAGTACTCACAGGGAGCGCCTTTTTCGGTAAGTCAAGAAAGGTTGTAATAACAGCCCAAACATCTCTTGGAAAAGGAAAGAATGTTGCTGTTGACAGCTGGAATCTTGATGACTATTCTATCTTTCAAGACTCTGACAGTCAGGGAAGCGAGTCCTGCAAACAGCATGACTGATATTACATAAGCCGTAGCGTAGAATGGGAGATAAGGGACTGAATGAAAGGTACTATATATGCGATGAGCTATTAATATGTAGGTAACTTTTTATACATAGAGAATCGCAATCAATATAACGTAGTGAAGCGTAACCCTTAAATACTAAACTCTAAACCTATCTCCTACCACCTACCTCTGGATTGTTCAAGATTTTTCCTTCTACCATTACATGTCATTTTGAAATCACTGGGGCCACAGCATAGGCATTGTGTTCTACCAGTAGCAACAAATTGTAGCCATATGTGTGATATTTTGTCTTATGTAAAAAAAATTAAAAATGATTTGTTCACTTAACAACAAACTTTGGAGAATTGGCAAGGGACCTGCCCGTTTGTAGGCAAAGATGGACAAATGCAAAAATGGCACAGGATGGAAAGTGAGTTCAAATAAAAGAATTTATGGAACTATACGTTTTTGACACTCTAGGACAGGGGTCCTCAAACACCAGCCCCCCAGATGTTGCTGAACTACAACTCCCATGATTCTTTGAATTACATAGATAAAACGAGAATCATGGGAGTTGTAGTTCAGCAACATCTGGGGAGCTGGAGTTTGAGGACCCCTGTTCTAGGGTTTGTTGTTTAGTTGAGAATGATCTGAAAGATTAACAGGTTTATTGATTACAAACCAAATTCTAACAAATTAAGGGCTCAGTTTATATTTTTGGATACGGCTTTCAAATCCTAATATTTAGCAAAATTATTTTAATATAGTGATTTTATATATATATTAATGTATTTATTTTGATAGTTTAATATTTAAAACAAAACAAAGCAAACATTTTTATTTTATCCACAGGTATTACATAATTTCAAAAACGTAATCAAAAATAATCAAAACCTAAATCAGAATGGAAAAACGGAGTAAAGAATAGCTGATCTTATAGCTTTAATTTGCAAAAATGTGAAGTTTACTGAATAGCCCTGTAGGTGTTTGTCATTTTGATCACTAACCACTTATTGGTTGTCTAAAGATCACAACACATTTTAAATTGTAGGTTTTTTTTTTTTTTTACATAACTCCTATCTTAGTACCAGTCCCCACCAAGAGGGGTCCCAGTTCTGATAATTACCGATCGTGAATTGGGAGACATTGCTAGTCTTTTCTGGTAATGAAGCAAACAACATCAGGACTAGGTTTATAGTGGAAACAGGTCTGGACACAGCCAGTACGAACACCTGCTCATAGATCTGTGCACTCGAGGTAAGGCGTATACAAGAAGTGATACTGCAACACACATTACTTGGGGGCTGATGTAGAGACTGCGTAACTTTGTTATGACTTTAACGCTTTCGTCCTGATTTATCTATATTACACAAATTACAGAGTGGTGTTTTTTTTTTTTTTCGTGAAACCTGCTTTGTCTTTAAGGCACTAAGTAAGGTGTGTTATTGAATAACATTGTTTAGTGAGCGGAATTGTGCTTTGCTAATGCTCCGCATTGAAAGGGTTAAGTTATGGAGTCTACCGTACCCCAACAATTACAGGAACGACAAACTAGGGGCTCCACCAGACACCCTCAATGTTTGACAAGGATGCGGTAGATATGGTAAACCTGACCCAGGGTTATTCAATAAAGTGTGACTTTCTGGAATTTCAAATTGGATTTAAAACTTCAGGTTACATTTTAGCTGAATTTTGAAATTAACCCTGAGTGGTAGCGTCATAGAGTGTTTTCTGTGTTTCATTTTGTGTGTGGATCGTAATATCAGTTTGTGATCGGGTTAAACTTTTTGTAGCAGAGTTGTGTGTGGCAGTATTTTTTCACTTTATGTTTGGTGTATGAGAACTTTGTTGCGTGCCAGTTGACTTTCCCAAGAAAATCACTTAATTTACTCTTTTTAAAGTTTGGTGTAATATGCAATGCAGCGATCGACTCAGAAGGGGTGAAATATAAATTAAACAGAAGCGTTGACTCTATGGAAAGTCTGGTATCCTCAGGTACTCATAAAAACCTGTCTCTGTTCCTCATATATATTTAAGTTTTAATATATTTTAAATGTAAAATGTATAACTGTACTTTTGACGGTACTTTTTATTTTTGTATTTTATTATTTTCTTTTTAGGCTTCAGTGAATCTAATATGGCGGGATCTTCATGTCCCAATGGTCGACAGAACCTATGGAGAAAGAGGAAAGTCCGGGAGCCGTTGGAGGAACTGATTTCACGGATGCTTACTGCCCAGCGGGCGACAGAAGAGAGGTTCCTACAGATGGAGGAACGCAGGATGGAACAAGAACAAGAGGCAGAGGAACGTCGAATGCGCCTCGAGGAGAGGAGGTTGCAACTGGACCGCCAGCACGAACTGCGCATGTTCAGTGTTTTTGCCCAGATGCTTGGTATGTTGCGTCCTGGAGGGGCCGAGTCTGTACCCCAACCTCATGTGGATCCTGGGTACCCTCAGGAAGGGGAGTCTCTTGTTAGATCTGGAGCTGGAGTGGTCCAGGAGTCAGAACTCTCTGAGGTTTATAATTGTAATCCGTTTAATAGCCCATATCTCTCCACCCGTGGGAACATCTTGAGTGGCTTCCGTGGCTCGTCAGAGGAGGGATACCGGGCTTATCATGAGGACAAGTATGATGAGGACAAGAATCCTAATGTGAGTCACCTTTGTCTGCATGTCTTTTCTCTCATACTCTAGAACTTTGGCCAGCAGCTTGAATTACCCTTTATTAGACATTCCCTTTTTTTCTTTTTTTTCTTTTTTTTATTGTAGAGGTTGATTAAAGGACCACTATAGGCACCCAGACCACTTCAGCTCAATGAAGTGGTCTGGGTGCCAGGTCCATCTAGGGTTAACCCTGCAGCTGTAAACATAGCAGTTTTAGAGAAACTGCTATGTTTACAATAGGGTTAATCTAGCCTCTAGTGTCTGTCTCATTGACAACTGCTAAAGGCGCTTCCGCTCTTCTCACTGTGAAAATCACAGTGAGAAGACGCTCCTGTCCATAGGAAAGCATTGAGAAATGCTTTCCTATGGACTGACTGAATGCGCGCGCGGCTCAAGACGCGCATGTACATTCAGCGCTGACGTCGGAAGAGGAAAGGTAAGAGTTTAGCCCCTTCCTCCCCCTTCAGATGAGATTTGTAGCTCAGCAGTCTGTCTGCACCCCAACTTCTAACCACAGGGTTTTTGTTTTTTTTGTGCCAAAATTAACTGGAGAAATACTTTGACATCCTAATGTGCCTAAAATGTGTATGATCCAGCAATGAAAAGGGCAGAGCGTTTTTAGCTCTGACTTTATCCAAAAGGAGGTCCTATGTTTTTGATGCATGTTTAATTATTGTAAAGATATTAAATGACATATTTTGGTTCAAGATTGTAGTCTGTCCAGGGTTGACAGAGTCCAACTTTTGGTTAAAAGAGTTGGTACATCCGTGTACACCTGCAGTAAAAATGAGCGTGTCTAGATTCCCTACAGGTGGGCATTTGTGCCTATTCCGTGGGCATTGCGCCTCTTCACTGTGTGGACTAGGGTAGAGAAAGTTCTCATCCATTTTTTTTTCTTTTCCACATGGGCCGTGTTAATGACAATCAGACGTGTCTCCAGATTAGAAGTAAAATTCACAGAAATCTGTAACTATCGCAGTCAACTGAGAATAATACCAGTTTGTTCTGAACTTTTAATTTATTTTGATATCGTACTTTTGACATTTGAATTCTAATTCATGCATGCACACTATTGCTTGAGAAAATATTGGTATTCCAATCCAGAAACAGTATAAAAGATCTGCAGCCTTTTCAAGCTTTTTTATATATACCCCCTATGGAAAAAAATGCATAATTAAATGCATGGATGTTTTAATTGGAGTATATCTACTAAATAGTGATTTAAAGTCATTTAAAATATATATATATTTGGGCAGTGGTTGTTTAAAAACTACATGTGTGGAACAAGACTGATACATAAATGCTTTTGGGTTCTCTCTCCAATGGCACGACTGGCCAAAATTCATTTGAGACTTCAGTTGCAGATTAATTGTAGATGTAACAAGATATAAAACCTTTTGTTCCTTTCTCAGTGTTTGTCCCTTAAAGCGGCACTGTCATGCCGAATCCCATTGTTTTTATTTAACCCCCCTCTCGCCTCCACTACATCCAATTGACCCCCTAGTCACCCCCAAATACCCCTAAGCCCCCCAGATTACCTCTTTTTTAATCTTTATCTTCTGCCCCGATCTATATTCAGGGCGCCGTCATCTTTGTGTGGGTAGGTGAAGTCCCTGTGGGACACGTCATCTGCCCACACTAGGCAGACTGTGAGATTCCCGCACATGCCCAGTGAAACACCTGGACATGCGAACGGGAATTTCATCTATTCATTCATTCATCAGACAGACGAATGAATGAATAGAAAAAATCAGACGAACAAACAAACACTGAGTATCAGTGTTCGTTTGCTCGTTCGGTTTATTACAAGGAGGGAGCTACCGGCACGCAGCTCCCTCCTTGTAATATGTACAGATAGAAGCGGCAGGGACCAGTGCTCCCCTCCACTTCATAAGCCCCCCATGTCCCCCCCTCACTCTATGGGGGTTAATATGACCCCCATAATAGCACAAGGGAGATTAAAATCTCCCGAATGCCCCTACTCGCTATACCGCGAGTAGGGGCATGTCCACTAAACAGTGAGCAGCCTGTGGCTGCTCACTGTAGAAAAAAAATTACATAAATTACAATAAGGGGGGGCGGACCTATTGTCCTCCCCCCCCTCCCCCACCCTGAGCGGCGGGTGGGGGCCATGAAGATAATGAGGGGGGGGGGACCTACTGTCCTTCCACCCCCAGCCCCCACCCCTGAGCGGCGGGTGGGGGCCCTAAAAAAACAATAAGGGGGGACGACCTACTGTCCTCCCCCCCTGGCCCCCACCCCTGAGCGGCGGGTGGGGGCCCTAAAAAAACAATGAGGGGAGGGGGACCTACTGTCCTCCCCCTCTGGCCCCACCCCCTGAGCGGTGGGTGGGGGCCCTAAATAAAGAGAGGGGTGGACGGGGACCTACTGTCCTCCCCCCGGCCCCCACCCCTGAGCGGTGGGTGGGGGCCCTAGATAAGAATGGTGGGGGGGGACCTACTGGCCCCCACCCCTGAGCGGTGGGTGGGGGCCCTAAAAAAAAAAGGGGGGGGACCTACTGTCCCCCCCCGGCCCTCACCCCTGAACGGTGGGTGGGGGCCCTAAAAAAACAATAAGGGGGGACCTACTGTCCTCCCCCCTGGCCCCCACCCCTGAGCGGTGGGTGGGAGCCCTAAATAAAGAGGGGGGGACCTACTGTCCTCCCCCCGGCCCCCACCCCTGAGCGGTGGGTGGGGGCCCTAGATAAGACTGGTGAGGGGGACCTACCGTCCTTCCCCCCGGCCCCCACACTTGAGCGGTGGGTGGAGCCCTTAAAAAACAATAAGGAGGGGGACCTACTGTCCTCCCCCCATGGCCCCCACCCCTGAGCGGTGGGTGGGGGCCCTAAATAAAGAGAGGGGTGGACGGGGACCTTTTTTTGCGCTCAGGTTTTTTTATTTTATTTTAAGTTTGACGGGTATGATGGCTTTTTATTTGGCCTTTTTTGGGGCTGAAAAATGAAGATTTTAGAAAAAAGAAGACGTCAAATAGTAAGTTTAATTTCTTTTTTTACATGTCAGTTATTTTATTCCCCCCTCACTATTTTTAGGGTGAGGGGAGTAGGTAGGGGATAGTTTGATTTGGGTGGGGGGAGGGGTGACTAGGGGCTTGGGACCCCTAGTCACCTTGATTGGGGGGGGGTTTCATTTAGCGCCCCCACCCGCCGCTCAGGGGTGGGGGCCGGGGGTGACAGTAGGTCCCCCCCTTATTGATTTTTTAGGGCCCCCACCCACTGCTCAGGGGTGGGGGCCGGGGGGGAGGACGGTAGGTCCCCCCTGCCATTCTTATCTAGGGCCCCCACCCACCGCACAGGGGTGGGGGCCGGGGGGAGGACAGTAGGTCCCCCCCTCTTTATTTAGGGCCCGCACCCACCGCACAGGGGTGGGGGCCAGGGGGGAGGACAGTAGGTCCCCCCCATATCTTAATTTAGGGCCCCCACCCACTGCTCAGGGGTGGGGGCCAGTGGGAGAGGACAGTAGGCCCCCCCCTTATTGTTTTTTTAGGGCTCCCACCCACCGCTCAGGGGTGGGGGCCGGGGGGGAGGACGACAGTAGGTCCCCTCCCTATCTTTATTTAGGGCCCCCACACACCGCTCAGGGGTGGGGACCAGGGGGGGGAGGACAGTAGGTCCCCCCCCCTTTATTGTTATTTAGGGGGCCCCCAACAGCCGTGCAAGGGGGAGGAGTGGTGGAGGTTATTAGTTTTTTTGTTTTTTTTACAGTGAGCAGCAACAGGCTGCTCACTGCTTACTAGACATGCCCCTACTCGCGGTATAGCGAGTAGGGGCATATTATTTACTAATACTAAGTAATCTTTACTTAGTGTTAGTAAATGTGGCTGAAAGACCAATTTTAGGTCTTTCAGCAATTTAGTAGATAGCTCAATGATACCGTGGGAATTAGGGAGTTATCTACTAAGCGGCTGCAAGATGCAGCCGCGGCAATGAATAGGATCGGAGTTTCATTGATTAGAATGAAATTGCGATCCGAACAAAGTGCCGAATTGCGTTCTAAAACAAACGAACATACTGCTCTCATTCAGTTAGAACGCAATTCGGCAGTTTCGTCTAAAATGACAGGAAGCATCGTGGGAACAGGGAGGAAAGGTAAGGATTATGGGAAAATTGCTCTGACCAGCGGAAATGAAGCACACTTTGCTCCTCCGCTGGTCAGAGCTGGTCAAGCGGAGGAATCCTCCATAAGACAAAGAGTCCCTACTTTGTCTTATGATTTTAAAGAAAACTAAAGAAGACAGGAAGAAAATAATAACAGATCCTGAGAGAGGGGGAGAAGAGGAAGAGTTTGAGGAAAGGTAAGTTCGGCATGACAGTGCCGCTTTAAGTTGTGCGTGCCTTGTTTATGATATTTCAGGGTATGTGAAATGCAATTAATTTGTGCACTTTCATTTGAGGTAAATGTTTTTGGCAACTCATAACAGAAGTTTTAATATAATCTGTTAATTTTCACCAGGGCATCATCAACTTCGGCACCAGTGAAAATAAACTGTGCTTCGACCTAATGTCCAAACGGGTAGGTGAACATTTGCTTCAACAATGTGAACTGTGATACTGATGGAAGGAGGGTAGATTATAGAATAGAATTACTGAATTTCAAGCAATTAAAAATTAATGTCTATTTGGAACAGTTACACTATTACAGCTGTGGTGAGATCAAATGTCATCTACACTGATTTCGTTGAGGAAATTCTGAACGTTACTGCTATGCATTATTCACGTCTTCCATTGTAAGACTTATAAAAAAAGCCTGCATCACACAGGGTAATTCTGAATAATTTCATTTCTACAATTCTCCCAGAATGCCTTGATAAATATGCAAATAAGCTCTGATTGCAATAACTTTTTGTAATATTCCAAACCCAAATTTCGTAACCCATAAAACAACATGTCATTGCTTAAGGAGCCAGCATAAATGTGGGTTTAGAACTTTAGAATCTAAAAAGTGACGACTGTCAGTGCTTATTTAAATATCAATCTTGGCTTTCTGGGAAAATTGTGGAAGTTTCTCTGTCCGAGGCAAATCTTTTGTAAGCTTTACCGTTTTATATATAGGGGATGCAAAATAGTACATTTGTGAATTTATATATGGCTATAGAAATAAAAATTCACCTTGAATTTTGGGTAAATTAATTGTTAGATTGCGTAAAATCTGGCATGCTTTCATTCCATTTCGAGATTTGGTGGGCCACGCATGGACCCGCTGTGGAGGTGTGTAAACACTGCCATATTTTTATGTTGGAGCCTGTTTGTTTTGTTTGTGTGCTGATCAGTGTTTGCCTTTTGTTTATCTCATTTTAAAAATGTTTTTATTTTTTTATTTTGTTTTGTTCTTTTTAAGTCTGAGGCTTTATGCAATTGTTTAACTCCTTAAAGTCTATGGATTGGACTAATCATTTACCTTCCAAAGATGCCATTGGTCCTTTAGAGGTTAAACATTTAGACAAATCCCTTTAACCCCTTAAGGACACAACTTTTGGAATAAAAGGGAATCATGACGGAATATTTCCGTCATGTGTCATTAAGTTATCAAAGGCTTCCAGAGTCTTTTCTTGTTCAAAATGCTACAATAAGGGAATTTGGTAACTGGCCTAAAACGTTACTATTTTGCAAGATGTTTTTGGGTACAGTCTGCACATTTTTTGCAAACATAGAAACATAGAATGTGACGGCAGATAAGAACCATTCGGCCCACCTAGTCTGACCAATTCTCTAAATACTTTCATTAGTCCCTGGCCTTATCTTATAGCTAGGATAGCCTTATGCCTATCCCACGCATACTTAGCATTCTACCACTTCAGTTGGAAGGCTATTCCATGCATCCACTACCCTCTCAGTAAAGTAATTATTCCTGATATTATTTTTAAACCTTTGCCCCTCTAATTTAAGACTATGTCCTCTTGTTGTGGTAGTTTTTCTTCTTTTAATATAGTCTCCTCCTTTACTGTGTTGATTCCCTTTCTGTATTTAAATGTTTCTATCATATTCCCCCCTCTCGTCTTTCCTCCAAGCTATACATGTTAAGATCCTTTAACCTCTCCTTGTAAGTTTTAAAAGTTTATAAGTTTTATATTTATAATAATAAACAAATCAGTTTATTATTATTATTATTGCCATTTATATAGCGCCAACAGATTCCGTAGTGCTTTACAATATTATGAGAGGGGGGATTTAACTATAAATAGGACAATTACAAGAAAACTTACAGGAACGATAGGTTGAAGAGGACCCTGCTCAAACGAGCTTACAGTCTATAGGAGGTGGGGTATAAAACACATTAGGACAGGAAATATCAATCAAACAAGGTGGAAGTGAAGCAGGGCTGGAAGAGAGAGTAAAGTGCTGCCCTTTAGGAGAGAGCAAGAGACAGGTGTGTAAGGTAGATGTATCTCTGGGAGGCCATAAGCTTTCATAAAGAGATGGATTTTAAGTTTAGTAGCCCTTCTCTGAACTCTCTCTAAGGTATCCATATCCTTCTGAAGATACGGTCTCCAGTACTGCGTACAATACTCCAAGTGAGGGCTCACCAGTGTTCTGTACAATGGCATGAGCACTTCCCTCTTTCTACTGCTAATACCTCTCCCTATACAACCAAGCATTCTGCTAGCATTTCCTGCTGCTCTATTACATTGTCTGCCTACCTTTAAGTCATCAGAAATAATCACCCCTAAATCCCTTTCCTCTGAGGTTGAGGTTAGGACTCTATCAAATATTCTGTACTCTGACCTTGGGTTTTTACGCCCAAGATGCATTATCTTACATGATAAAGGAACATAGCTCTCTCAGAACCCAAAGGCAGGCCCCTCTGCTACTACAGAGAGTTTTACAAACAGGATTTGGATATGGAGAGTTTTACAAACAGGATTTGTTAGATATTAAAAATATACCTCTTTTCCTCCGGTTTCAGGAGTATTTCACAGGTTAGATTTCTTTTGATGATCTTTAATATAGTTGCTAGTCAATATTGAGGGTCAAATTTGAGTTTAGGGGTAGAGGATGGGTCTGAGGTTGCCAGATATATCATGTCTCTTTCTAAATACATATTACTTCAACATACTGTATGGCAGGACATGAAAAGTGCTCCTTGATAAAAATTTAGCTTTCATGTTAACTCATTAAGTGATCCCAAAGAAGACTCGTATTATATAATTAAACGGACACTATAATCAACAGAACAACTACAGCTTGGTATCCCTCAGTCCCATCAGGCTCTTTGCTGTAAACACTGGCTTTTCAGAGAAAATGCAGTGTTTACATTACAGCCTTGGGATACCTCTAGTGGCCATTTCTCAGATGGCTACTAGAGGTGCTTCCTGGGGCAGTGCTGCATGCTGTGCAGCATTGCCATTCAGTGTCTCCACCCTCTGCATGAAGACACTGAACTTTCCTCATAGAGATGCATTGCTTCAATGCATCTCTATGAGGTGATGCTGATTGGCCAGGGCTGTGTTTAGCTTGTGCTGGCTCTGCCTCTGATTTGCCTCTGTAACAAGCTCGGCCAATCAAATGCTTTCCTATGTGCAAGCATTTTGATTGGCTCAGATCAACACTTCTGATGATGTCAGCCAAGCAGGCAGATCAGGGGCGGAGAAAGCAGTAGCAGACTGGAAATAAAGGTAAGATTTTACTCTAATTGGGGAGGTGGCGGGGGGGTGGGGGCTAGCCGGCAGTTTTAATACTATAGGGTCAGGAATACATGTTTGTGATCCTGACCCTATAGTGTTCCATTACGGCTGCCTTAAATTCTCCCTAGTACGGGCATATCGCTTTTCAAGTACATCCCTACATTGTGGTGAAGCGATATGATCCAAAGGATGCGAATATGATAACTCTATATGACCTTCGTCTGCATTGCGCTCTCTGTGAGTAATTCCTTGCTCCTTTGTGTTTCTCCAGTTGACTCAGAGTGATATGAATGTAATAGAGCCTCCTCTCCTGCAGTATCCAGACTGGAAAGGACACAATTTGTGAGTACATGGAAACGCAGACATTCTCCCAAATAACCTTTTACATGAAATGACTGTACCAGACTTTACGGATACAGATCTTTATCGAACCCTCAAAATGCTGACATCCCTGAATAAAACATTCAATATCACCTTTTTTCATATTCCTTGAGATGCTTCATTTTTCTATTAAATTTATATTTAACATTTAGCAAATCGCATTGCAGTCCAGCCCAGGCACAGCCACGGTGCAAATGATGAGATGTAATATTTAAGTCTTATTTACCTGAGGGTAAGTAACCTCTCCTTCCCAGAGGACCTAATGGGCATGCATGCCAGGTGCCGCATGCGCATTCAAAATTATCCATAGGAAAGTATTGAGTCAACGCTTTCCTATGGGGCTTCTGCATCATGTGACTGAGTTTTACTCGGTCAGTGTCACAAAAGTGCCTTTACTGGCCTTCGTACTAACACCCACCAGAGGAGGAGTTAAAGAAACACTATAGTCACCAGAACAACTACAGCTTTATGTAGCTGTTCTGGTGAGTATAGTCTGTCCCTGCAGGCTTTTTGCTGTAAACACGGCCCTTTCAGAGAAAAGGTAGTTATTACATTGATGCCTAGTAACACCTCTAATGGTCACTAGAGGTGCTTCCTGGGTCAGTGCTGCACATTTTGCATGCTTTGCATTGCAGGGCTAAGAGGACAGGGACACTGCATTGAGATGAAGTGGTCTGGGTGACAATAGTGTTACTTCGAATACCATGACCTTAAATCGTTCATCCAGTCTCACCAACAATAACTTAGAACTAGACAAATTGTGGAACAAAACATATGACTTAGTGCTTTATCTGGGGTCACTAGTAAAAGATTTAGCCTGCAGGGTGGCAGTGATATAATGTATCCCTGACATTTAGGTTTCCCATAACATATGGCTGCCTTATCTGTATATCACCAGAGTGATCATGTATTGCTCCTTGTTAATTATTTGCATGTTTTTTGTATTTGCATCACCTCTGACTTTTTTCCCCCCACCCTTTTCCACATTGTCCTCATTTTTCCTTAGTTTGAGAGAAGAAGTTGCTCGCTTCCTGACGTATTACTGCAAGGCTCCAGCCCCTCTGAGTTCTGAAAACGTGAGTAGTACCAGTTTAAGTCACTGTATTCCTCTTGGTAATGGAGAAGGACCCTCTCTGCCTGTGTAATTGGAGCTTGTATATTGCCCTTTATTAGGGCTCTATGTTGTTTGTGTCTGTCTTTTCCTTATTTCATTTTGTGCTTTGAGGTAGAATCTTTGCGTGTCTGGGAAGCCAACACTAGCTGGCTAGATGGTCAGTTTAGCCCAGCCACTAATATGTGTTCCAAACAGAAGGCAAATGTTTCTACAAGTTTCAGTCCTGTAAAGCACACTTTCACAGATGCCGAAACGGAGGTGCATGTAGGAACATATTAAAGCTTGGTTCATGATGGCAATACCAGCTGCTCACTTAGCACTGTCTTCTAGAGTCTAGACCAGGCATAGGCAACGTTTGGCACTCCAGATGTTTTGGACTACACCTCCCATGATGCTTTGCCAGCATTATGGGTTTTAGAGCAGTATGGGGGATGTAGTCCACAACATCTGGAGTGCCGAAGGTTGCCTATCCCAGGTCTAGACCCTGCCCAGACATATTGGTCCCTCTTGTCCATAATGCCAAATCTCAAGGCATCATTCACACTTTCATATGGCTATTCCAGTACATCAAGCAAAATGTATAACAAGACATCAAGGTCCCTGTACACTGGCATGCTAAGTCAAATGCATAAAAGCTGCTTCTATGAAGTGCACAGTTAGAAAAGAAATTCTGCCTTAAATTGGTCTGCAGATGCCCTCTGGTGGCTATTTCTGGAACTGCAGGTTAAGAGAATAAATAAACTTCCAGTCTCTTTACAGGCATTTTTTTTTCTCAAACCTTTAATTGAAATTATTATCCTGGGGCAATACTGCAATGTGACTGACATTCAGTGTCTCCACCCTCTGCATGGAGACACTGAACATTCCTCATAGAGATGCATTGAATCAATACTGATTGGCCAGGACTGTGTTTGGCTTGTGCTGGATCTGCCCCTGATCTGCCTCCTTGACAGTCTCAGCCAATCCTATGCTTTCCTATAACACTTCTGATGATGTCAGCCAAGGAGGCAGATCAGGTGCAGAGCCAGCAGCTACAGACGGGAACAAAAGCAAGATTTTACTATATTTAGGTAGGGCAAGGAGGGCCAGGGGGGCTAGATGGTGGTTTTAACACTATAGGTTTAGGAATACATGTTTGTGTTCCTGACCCTATAGTGTTCCTTTAACCCCACGTTCTATTTATCATGAAAAAAGTGAATGTCCAATATGTTATATGCACTATGCTTTTTCTTGATTGATGGTACCATGCATGTCATTGCGATTCTGTCTTGCATTCACAATAAAAAAAATTATTTGGACAAAAAAAATCTAAAAATCTATTTACCTAACCATATGTCAACCTTGGGTTTATGAGAGAAGACATGTGAATAAAACAATATTAACCATTCGCTGTGCAGTATACCAGATGAACCACCCCCCCTCCCCTCCCCTTAAAACCCTGTCTGGCTTATTCACTAAACTGTAATTTGTGGAGTATCGACAATCGAGCTTCGAAAATATTTAAATTGTCTACATTGTTCAGAGGTAGCCAAGATTTACAATTGCCGTGTTGGTGTTATGCAATCCCCTGTCTAGTAAATTTGGTGAGAAATATGTGATTTGATTGGTCCTTTGCATTCCAGGTTGTTGTACTAAATGGCTGTGGGTCCCTGTTCTCTTCTTTGGCAGCTGTTCTTTGTGATAATGGAGGTAAGTGGGATATTTGTACCCTCCGATCTGTCTGGTTGGGGTGACTTATCGAGCAGTATGATGAACTCCCATTGACACAATGACGCAAATTGCTTATGGTGCTTCACTTGACCCTTTAAGTGTGTGTGGTGCTTTGAAATGGTGGGTGCTTTGTGTCCATCGACATGATTTGATATTGTGAGATACCAAGCCGTGTGGCTTTTGATCTCTACATTTGCTAACAATTCACCAATCACAGTGTAAGGCTCAAATGGTATTATCGATCCTAAGTGGATCTATTTTCTTTACATGTAGTATAGTATGTATATCGGGACTATGTTAAAGGAACACTTTAGTCACCTAAATTACTTTAGCTAAATAAAGCAGTTTTAGTGTATAGATCATTCCCCTGCAATTTCACTGCTCAATTCACTGTCATTTAGGAGTTAAATCACTTTGTTTCTGTTTATGCAGCCCTAGCCACACCTCCGCTGGCTATGATTGACAGAGCCTGCATGAAAAAAAAACTGGTTTCACTTTCAAACAGATGTAATTCCTTAAATAATTGTATCTCAATCTCTAAATTGAACTTTAATCACATACAGGAGGCTCTTGCAGGGTCTAGCAAGCTATTAACATAGCAGGGGATAAGAAAATCTCAATTAAACAGAACTTGCAATAAAGAAAGCCTAAATAGGGCTCTCTTTACAGGAAGTGTTTATGGAAGGCTGTGCAAGTCACATGCAGGGAGGTGTGACTAGGGTTCATAAACAAAGGGATTTAACTCCTAAATGGCAGAGGATTGAGCAGTGAGGCTGCAGGGGCATGTTCTATACACCAAAACTGCTTCATTAAGCTAAAGTTGTTCAGGTGACTATAGTGTCCATTTAAACTGAAACCACCTTGTGCTTAGTTACTGGGACCTTATATCCACACTGTTTGTATGCCTGCACTTTCGGTGCCATTGCAGCCGAGTATGTAAGAGGCAAACAAAAGTGGAAACCACCCAGAATACGTATAAGTATAAAAATAGAAAAGGGGACAACCTGATGTAAATCAAATGTCCTTGAATCGAATCTATGAAAAAATTGAAATAGCTTGCATAGCGTAAAAAAGTATATATAAATAGTGGATATAAGTGAGATTGGAAATACACTCACAAACAAACGATAATTCAGGCCTTTCACCCTCTCAGGGGTTGTATGATGAGTGTAGGTATCCTCTGACACGATATATGTAAATGTAAAAAATGCAATATAGTGAAGTATGTTTAGAAATATACAAAATCACATTTATTCATTGCACTTACAAAATAGCAGCATAAAAAGGCATCTCTCCATATACATATGGAACTCCTGGTAGTGGTAGTAGAGTGTCCACAGTGGAGGTCCAAGACCAATAGAAGAAATGCAGGATCCAAACCAATAAATAAAAACAATAAGCATATATAAAAGTTCGGTTTTATCTGGTTACATCCAACGCGTTTCGTCCTGTCAGATGTCGGACTTCTTCAGGGAGTATGTAAGAGGTGATTGGTGGTGGAGTGCGGTGTCACAGTTTGT
This sequence comes from Pelobates fuscus, assembly GCF_036172605.1. NCBI lineage: Eukaryota > Metazoa > Chordata > Amphibia > Anura > Pelobatidae > Pelobates > Pelobates fuscus. The sequence continues at coordinate 115,060,812 of NC_086328.1, read as the reverse complement.
TTATAATCACCATATCTTTTTTTTTCAGACTCAATCCTGATTGCCACTCCCTTCTATGGAGGGATTACACAGAGCATCTTTCTATACAGTGGCGTTAAACTGGTCTATGTTCACTTAGAGAGCAAGGTGAGGTGATGCAGTCAGTACAACACCATTCTAAAAAGATGTGTGCACTGTTTAGCGATGTGATGCCATGCAGATGTAACTGCAGGTTAGTAATGCAACACTCTGCAGATTTAAAATGTATTGCTTAGTGAAACCATGCTATGCACACTCTTTAGAGATGCAATGTTCTGCAGATGCAAACCGTAACCATTTAGTGATGAAATGTGCTGCAGATATACCCGTACATTATTTAATGATACTTTGCTTTAAAAGTACAAACTGTGTACTACTGTTCAACAGTGGATTGCTCTGCAGAGTTAAAGATCTTTTTAGTGATGCAATGCTCTGCAGATTTAATAATGTATTGTTTATAAATGCAATGCTCTGCACCATTTACCCATGCACCATTCATTGATGTAAGAAACACATGACAGATCTGTTTTACATCATTGTCTATTAACCCCTTGGCTGAGAGAAGTAAAACAAATGGGGAGAATGGCAATTTTAGATATATTCTTCATGGACTATATCTCCCATAATGATTTTACAGGCACACTCCTGGCTAAGCATCATGGGAGATGTGGGCCAAAACATTTAAAGTGCCGTAGGTTGCAATTTAAAGAGTTTGTCTCAATTTTGCCCCTCAGGTTTCTGGACCACGGACTCGACCATTCCAGCTGACTGTTCAGAAATTGGAAACCACTCTCCAAGCAGCAAAAGACCAGGTGAGGAGAGAAGCAGCGCTAGAAATAAATTGAAAACCAAAAAATTACCAACATAAATGGCTAATGAACAAACAGCACCTCTGATGGCTATGCCATTTAATGCTCGAATAATGACAAAAAATATAAAAATAAAAAGAAATTATAAAATAAAAAATTCTATTCTTTTTTTTTTTTTTTTTTTGACTAAATGCAAAATTCCATCTGATTGTTTTAGGTTTAATCTACAGAGAATGTTATGTGATTTTACACTTTTCTGTCCATTCCACCGCAGTTATCTGTGTTCTAATTTAGGACTTGTTTTGAGAAAGCAGCCCATCCAGCGATAGGTTCACAGCCCTCAACACTCTAAGCTGTGCATTTTCTTTCAGGGTACCAATGTTAAAGCGCTGATCCTCATCAATCCCCACAATCCTTTGGGGGATGTTTACTCAGCTTCAGAAATGATGGACTTCTTGGAGTTTGCTAAGAGGTAATATACCTGTAACTTTATATCGGGGTGTTTGAGACCTTCCTCCATTTTTACAGGGGTGGCTGTGGGGTTTTATGTTTAATACTTGATATGTGTGAGCGTGAGTTCCTTCCTGGAACTTTATTCTGGTGGGCTTTGAGTCCTCCCAGGAACACATATGTATGGGCACTGTGTCCTGCCATTACGTTTACATGGGTGGGCATAGGACCCTCCCTTGGACTTGGATGGGTGGGCTTTCCATGACACTATGTCTGGAAATTATATCTACCTGCCACTTGAACTAAGTGGATATTGACCTTACAATGACATCGCACCACATTCACTTAGAAGGGTTACAGCTGTATCTGAATACCACAGAATCTTAGGACCCCCACAACACATACCCTAACACACAAATCCATTTTTTCTTCTGGTGATCAAGAGGTAGGAGCAGGAGAGATGTGCTTTGAGTGGCACCTCTCTTTTCTGCTCAATCTGTTCTTTTACTCACTGTAAAATGGAACAGAGTGGAGAGCTGTTCCCTACTAGAGAACCACAGACTTCAGAACTACATACTACAAAAGGTAAGTTCAGGAATGAGTAGTCCGCATATCAAGCAATTGTACATGGTGCCCTTAACAAATATGGAACAACACCAGCCCTGCCCATCCAATGTATATGCAAGCCTATTGTGAGTGGTCTGTTATGTGTCGGTCCTATGATATCCAGCAGGACGGATTACTCATTTTTATCTTCTTTCAGACATTCTTTACACGTCATTGTGGATGAGATCTATATGCTGTCTGTTTTCGAAGAGTCTACAACATTCCAAAGTGTATTGAGCATGGAGAAGTGAGATAATGTGTTATGCTGTCACCCCAAAGACACATTTTGACATCTGTCACCCCAAAAGCACGCAGCGCTCTATATCACGACACACTAAGACTGTATCTACTGGCTGTTAACTTGTCCTACTGCTGCCTGTTAGTCTGACCTCCAAGCTGCAGAATTCTCAACTCGCTTTCTTCTCCTTTAACATGAGCCGATATCTTTTCTCTACTTACCTGCGCATAACGCACCTCTGAAGGCAAACCCCCATTTTCTGCTTTTCATTCCATTTCACTCCTTTTCTGTTTATCATCTGATTTAATTCACAACCCACACTGACGTTTGTCTTTTTTCCCACCCAGACTTCCAGATCCTCAGAGAACGCATGTTATGTGGGGGATCAGTAAGGTAGGTACATATTAGTTTTACCAATCTTAGGTGTAAAATAAAATAACTCTTCACAAATATCAGAAAATGTTAATTATCACTTGGGTTGCATATTTCCTATGACTGTATTGTTAGATATCTGCGGAGCTGCAAGATATTCAGCTAAAATCTCTAGATCGAATAAGTAAAAGCACCGACGCAAAGAAACATCTGAAGATCAATGGGAAGAGGAAAAATCTAGTTCAGTGAATGAAAAGATACCATATGTCTTCTCTCGAAACCGTGGAAAACTCGGGGTCAATAACTCACGTAGTCCCAGTAACACCGTATTATTGGAAACCTACAGCAGTGTTTCAGTGCGCACACAGTCAGGATTTTATCAGAAGCAGTATATGCATCGACACACAGGCTCACACATCATTGTTGCAGTTTTTTAATCACATGATACAAAACGTATCCTCCTTATCTTCTCTCCGCTCGACCTGTTGGTCTTACATTTTGTGAGATTAAAGTATTTTTGTGATCCACAATATAGATATAGATGTGACTCGTGTCAATTTTTTTATAGGAACTCCCTTTTTTTGAGAGGGACTTAAATACATTTTGATTAACATAATCTTGTGAGAACAGAGCTGTTTTCTGAAAAGGAATAGACTGGAAACATTTCCCATAATTCTCTGGTACACCGGCACAATGTGTTTCACTTTCGACTTTAGAGCCTTCATTTCAGGAATTTGGGTGAATATTAGATTTGTACACAGCTGAAATATCTGGTTCCACTGAACCGTTCTTTTCTGAAAATAAAATGCAGTTTGAGAACTCCAGTACCCGTTCATTTGACGGTTCATTCAGGGAAACTATTCGGACAAACAACAAAGGGCGCAAAATGGGACGATCAGTGTATTGCAAAATATATATATATAATATAAATCTTTATATATTTTGCAGTACACAATAGGCACATTTTCTCGTCATTTGGTTCACAAATCAAGTGAGAAAAGTAACCAATGAGGGAAAAAGAGGAGGCGCAAAAAAAAAATATCTATATTTATATATTTAGTATATCATATATGATATATATTTTTTTACTTACTCCCTTTCCCTCTAGTGGTCACTTCTTACTTGAGCTGTAGATAAAATCAAATAAGTGGCTGTCCCCTAGACATCAGTCATTCTTTTTGTCCCCATCGACCATCTCTCTCTTTGACACCACAAGTAGGACTGCATAGACCAGCTTGGTTATATATTCATATGGCACTTTGGAGAAACGTAACTCAGACGAATTGCAATTCGGATGGAATCAAATGCAAAAGTCTAGTAAATAGCCAGTGTACTGCGCCCAAAAATTATACGTACATACACCTCTGCGAGGAAAAGTTGGTAAAATACCTCGGAATAATAAAACAGAAAAAAATAATAGTGCAATACAGTATATAACAGTGCAAATATTTGTGCTAGGTAACTGTAGGAAAAACACTCACATACAGTAGAGCTATATAAGAGCTCTACTTTTTTCAGCGTGGACGGTATAATCCCCGTCTAAGGATGTAAGGTGGTGAAGATGGTACTGGTCCTCCAAATGCACAATGGGGATAAAAGAGAGAGACGCTCTGATAGTGTAGTAAGTACTATAAAATCAGGGTGATAAGATAAAGTAATGTACTTACAATTTTTAGAGCAAGACTTGCTCTAGTTATCACAGCATGGGTGGTACTATCCCCACCTAAGGATATGATGGCACCAGGTAGTTGAACAGGACATAGAGGAATAATATATAAAATAATAAAAGAATAAATGTCTAAAAGTATAAAATAGACTATTTATTATCAAATATCACATATAAAAGTATAGGTACAAATGTCCAAAGTATAAGGGGGTCCCACTTGACGCGTTTCGCCTCTCCAGAGGCTTTATCAAAAGTGTCACTTTTGATAAAGCCTCTGGAGAGGCGAAACGCGTCAAGTGGGACCCCCTTATACTTTGGACATTTGTACCTATACTTTTATATGTGATATTTGATAATAAATAGTCTATTTTATACTTTTAGACATTTATTCTTTTATTATTTTATATATTATTCCTCTATGTCCTTTTCAACTACCTGGTGCCATCATATCCTTAGGTGGGGATAGTACCACCCATGCTGTGATAACTAGAGCAAGTCTTGCTCTAAAAATTGTAAGTACATTACTTTATCTTATCACCCTGATTTTATAGTACTTACTACACTATCAGAGCGTCTCTTTCTCTTTTATCCCCATTGTGCATTTGGAGGACCAGTACCATCTTCACCACCTTACATCCTTAGACGGGGATTATACCGTCCACGCTGAAAAAAGTAGAGCTCTTATATAGCTCTACTGTATGTGAGTGTTTTTCCTACAGTTACCTAGCACAAATATTTGCACTGTTATATACTGTATTGCACTATTATTTTTTTCTGTTTTATTATTCCGAGGTATTTTACCAACTTTTCCTCGCAGAGGTGTATGTACGTATAATTTTTGGGCGCAGTATACGCCACATCTTATATTTTCTGTTTCACCAATACACAAGGTTTGGGAATCCTTGTATTGTATACAGCAGCCCCCATTGTTATCTTACGGTATAGTGAGCGCCTATAAACCCTGTTCTTTCATTAAATAGCCAGTGTACCTTGGAAAACTCCCAATAAATTAAGTGGAATAAGTACATTGACACCATCTACTTTTACCAGGTTATAATGGGAAAGGTTAGCTAATTTCAAATTAAAAACAGATACGTTTATGTGTTGTATTGATGGTAGCTGTAAGATCACATGACATGTAGTGGTTCTAGTGAGATCACATGACATGCAGTGGTTGCAGTGAGATAACAATTGATGGTTCTCTAGTGTAGTAATCTGTTCGCTTTTGTTTTATATGTTTAGGATTTTGCCGTATCGGGAATTCGTTTTGGGACCTTGTACTCCCAGAATCAGGATGTGTGCAATGGGGTGGCCTCTCTCTGCTATTTCCATGGTGTCTGTGGTCCCGTTCAGTTTAAAATGGCCCAGCTGCTTCGTGACAGAGGTAAGACCGCATAACATGTTTTTGTGATACTTTAGTACACTTGAGCCACACTCCCCTACAACCAATGACTTGGTAGCTCTGGCTCAAAAACTAATCAGGCAATAACACGCTCTTTCAGACCACAGTTTACTGACCCCTAATGACATTTTGCCAGGTTTATATAAAGCAATATTACCTGATTTGCACTCTGACATGATAAAGAGGGATTTGCCTAATATTGTATATAACTCTGTGGATTGTATCCGTCTCACTTTTTTTCCTTCCCTTAAAGAGACACTATAGTCACCAGAACAACTGCAGGCTTTTCAATGTAAACACTGCCTTTCCAGATACAAACATTTAGGTGGCTTGCTCCCCTTAAAAGGTAAGAAAACATTTCTTATTTCCAGTGTTGCGCCGATCCGCCTCCTTGGCTGACATTGTTAGAATTGATGTTCTCAGCCAATCCAATGCTTTCCCATAGGAGGAGATCATGAAGGAGGCATGGTGGGGCCAAATGCTTCCCTGACTAATCAGAACCTCCTCATAGAGATGCATTGAATCAATGCATCTCGATGAGGAAAGCTCAGTGTCTCTGTGGCTCTCTCTGTAGAGCATGGAGATGCTGAACGTCGGTGCTGCACACTGTGCAGCACTGCCCCAGGAGGCACCTCTTGTGGCCGTCTGAGGATTGTCCACTAGAGGTGTTGCTTGGCCTTTCCCTGAAAAGGCAGTGTTTACATTAAAAAGTTTGCAGAGTCTGACTATACTCACCAGAACAACTCCATTAAGCTGTAGTTTTTCTGGCGAGTATAGTGTCCCTTTAAAGGGACTCTCCAGGCAGCCGAATTTACTCACCTGGTTCCAGCACCGGGAGCCTTGTGAAGCCGCGCCCCCTATTTCGTCAAAATGACGAAATAGGCGTGCGCAAGCAGGGAGCTATCAGACGCTTCCATTTGGAAGCGTTATTGCTCCCTTGTGCGCATGCGCGGCTTAGCCACACATGCGCACATACTTCAGAGGGCGGCATTCATGCCACCCTCTGAAGTCCTGAGCGCACCACCGCGCATGCCCGCCCCCCTCCTCTGCTGACAGGCTGGAGAGAGAAGGCGCGCACACACTGCCTTCTCTCTCCTGCACACGTCAGACGTATTTTACGTCTGACGTGTACAGGGCCTTTTTAGGGCCTTGCATGATAGGAAGTCCCTCTGGTGTCCATCTGAGTGACGGCCACTGGAGGTATTCCTATCAATCAATGTAAACACTGTATTTTCTCTGAAAATACAGTGTTTACATTAGATTGCCTGCAGGGAGCTATAGATCCTACCTGAACAACTACATTAAGCTGTAGTTGTTCAGGTGACTATAGTGTCCCTTTAAGGTTGACCTCTGAGTGCCCAGGCCCTTATTCTTGTGTGGGAAGAATGTTCTATGTTAATGTATCTCTTTTCTTTTCCCAGATTGGATCAACCAAGTTTACTTGCGGGTAAATCACGCCCGTCTCCGTGCAGCTCAGGCGTATGTAGCCGAAGAGCTTCGCGCTTTAGGTGTGCCCTTTCTCAACCGCAGTGCCGGATTCTTCATCTGGATTGATTTCCGGAAGGTGAGTGGCTGAGTAGGAAGTGAAATGAGTGAGTGCAGCTCAGATACTTTCATCCTATCTCTACCCTTTCTCTCTGGTATTATGTGATACAGAGCATGGAAAAATACTTAGAGGCCAAACCCTGTCTCATGCATTAAAGATGTGTTTATGCTCAGAGTGTCCCATTTAATATGTACAGTTGACATAGTTTTTGTGTTCTCTGACAATTTTGTGCTGATGGCTTTTTCTCTTTCAGTACCTGCGGGCTCCCACCTTCGAAGAGGAGGTGGCGCTGTGGAGGCACTTTCTTGACAACAAGGTCCTCCTGTCTTGTGGCAAAGCATTTGAGTGTGGTGAACCAGGCTGGTTCAGGGTGATTTTTTCCGACAAGACCCACCGCTTGCAACTGGGTAAGGACTGAGTTTTGCTTTTATAGAAGTGGCTAGAAAACTGCATCTCAGAAACCACTGATCCACTCTGGCGGGCAAAGAATTCTGGGAATTGTAGCCAAACAAAATGTTACTACAATTTCTGCTACTCACTTTAAGGCAAAGAATAATAGAATATAGCCCAACATTAGCCAAGGTTATGCACCCAGCTTAAACTGAGGTTGGATTGCAACTCCCATCATTATCTATTAATAAACTGCTTTGTTTTTCATATTATAACGAAGTAAACTTTTCTCTTCCTACCCCGCAGGAATGCAGCGTATTCGCAAGGTGCTGGAGGGGAGGGAGCGCGAGATGCAGGTGGAGGCACAGCGGAACAAGGAAGTTGAGGAAGGAAAAGCAGATAGCACTGATGAAGTCATCTATGTATCCAGCCACCGCGAGCCGGCCAATTCGAATTTGGGGGACCTCATCGTGCAGCTGCAGCATCAAATGCGCTCTTCAGACTGGCTGCAAAGGAACACCGCTGAAAACTTTGCCCAAGAAAACCCAGAGGTTTACCAAGTGTACAGCAAATTCGCAGGGAAGCCGTAAAACGAGGGAAAATTAGTACGTGGCGACACGTTCAGCACAATGTGTAGAGTTGTATAATCAATAAATTGAAGCGATTATACTATCTTGGGGGAAAGTGCGGCTCATTTATTTTGGCTTGAGTTTTAACTCTCTTAGATGCGCGCCAGCTATCAGAATCATGTCATATAAAATGTCAGTAAACCATAAAAGCTCCTGATCTCTCTGAGGTTTGAATCCAGCAATGTCCTAAGAGGGCTGTTTTAAGCCTTAAAGGACCACTCTAGGCACCCAGACCACTTCAGCTTAATGAAGTGGTATGGGTGCCAGGTCCAGCTAGGGTTAACTATTTTTTTTATAAACATAGCAGTTTCAGAGAAACTGCTATGTTTATCAATTAGTTAAGCCTTCCCCTTTTTCCTCTAGTGGCTGTCTCACTGACAGCCGCTAGAGGCGCTTGCGTGATTCTCACTGTGAAAATCACAGTGAGAGCACGCAAGCGTCCATAGGAAAGCATTATGAATGCTTTCCTATGCGACCGGCTGAATGCGCGCGCAGCTCTTGCCGCGCGTGCGCATTCAGCCGACGGGGAGGAACGGAGGCGGAGAGGAGGAGGAGAGCTCCCCGCCCAGCGCTGGAAAAAGGTAAGTTTTTACCCCTTTCCAGAGCCGGGCGGGAGGGGGTCCCTGAGGGTGGGGGCACCCTCAGGGCACTCTAGTGCCAGGAAAACGAGTATGCTTTCCTGGCACTAGAGTGGTCCTTTAATAAAGATGAGACTCATCAAATGAATAAACGTTTATACACTGACTTACAAATCTAATTTAAAGTGACACTGTTACCTGAAGATGTATTCCTAACACAATAGTGTTCTAGTCATTAGTTTGATTCAGTCCCTCTCCCCCACATTTAAATTTAAGGGGGAAAACAAGTTTTACTTACATTTTTTTCCAGTGCTGGGTCACAGTCCTTGCACCTGGCAGGTCCTTCTCCTGCAGCGTCATTTTGTCTGCTGCCTCTTCTTCAGTTTCTCGTCCAATCAAATGCTTTTCGCAGAAAAGCTCTGAATCAATTGCTTTCCTATAAGAAGCATTTGACAACATTCTACGTCCTAATGGATATCGATTGTCACATGACTGAGTGAGTGAAATTCTGGCATTGCAGTGGAAGCGCCTTGTCTTGTGCCCATCAGTAAGACAGCCTCTAGAGGAGTGTTTATCCCAGCAATGGAAACGTTGCCGGGCTAAACACTCCTCCTGTTTTACATCGCAGGGTTAAACTTAAAGGGACACTGCACCCAGACAATTGAGATTAGGTGGCCGTGGTGCCTTTAGTGGTCATTTTAAGGGGTTAATCTACTAATATGTGTATTGTCGCGTGAATAAAAAAAAATTGCAAAATTTTGAAATGTAGAAAAAGTAAATGAATTGGAGAATTCTCTCTAAGTTCAATCTTTTGGTCCAAGTTTTCAGTTTACCACATTTCAAGGTTTAGTAAACAAACCCTTAAGTGTGCCCTTTTCATTAACATGAGCCGTCGCAATTTTAGGCTCCTGTGAATATTAAATGCACAGAAAATAGTATTTAAAATTCAGGGTCCCTTAACCTTTAAATTATTTACATTTCAAATAGTCCAACATATTTTCACAACAATAGATGTTGATGTTTATTTACCGTATCCTGTAAACTGTCAGAATATCCAGATACTGTCAGCAGACTTAGCACCTGTGTTTGCTGCAAAATGAGGAGATATAATCGTTGGTTGGAATTAGTGTCTTGTCCTTGTTGTATGAAAAACATGAGGTGTCTACATTTTTATTTCATTTTACGTTCCTGTACCATTCCTGCTTTTCCACCTGATTTTGGCAATAAATTCTTTGGAGCCATTAACTATGGATTGCTAGAGGCTATTATTGAACGTCTTGTTCTGGCCTCACAATGATGCCTGTGTTTGAATTCAATTATTTAAGGAGGAATACCTGTGTTGTGTGTCTTTTGGGTCCACTGGCAGCAAGTGTAAGGTAGGTCCGATTTGTATTGTCATAGTGGAGAAATACTTAATTGGGGTATACCTCTGCCTGCTACATCTTTATATGATTTAAAAAAAAAAAAACACAATATAAAATATGTTTAGAAATACATGTTATCAAATCCAAAAACATAAATAACATAATGAAACAATAACAGTCTTAGCAGAAATGACCAGCAACAAGTTTTAAGAAGGGTTGAGAACCCTCAAAGTCTTAGCACGGTTACTAATGTATTCGTTTGAGAAAGTCTGCGCGCAGGGACCTTGGGGGTTATCTACGTACGTACGTCGTCTGAGTTGTTTATAAATTGCATTGGGTTTTTTCACTAGTGACAAACAAAAGCAAATTATATGCAAGACCTGTAGAATACACACCTGAGTATAAATGTAAGCAATACACTGTTACATTTATGTAGAATGTGTTCAGCTGTAACTAATGATTTGTATCCATATTCAACACACAAGAGATTTTACTAACATTTGAGGGAGCAGTATGACTGCTCAGGACTAGGGGCACTAGATAATGGGCTTCAGCAATCCTCACTGTGTCATAAATGGCTAGTTGGTACAGGCAACACCACATAACAGGATAAATCAAGCAAAAGGGTTAAAGATGATTTATAAATTCAGAGAAACCATTTTTTTTAAATTTATACATAAAATATATATCTACGTGTATTACACAACCCCCAAAGTATTCTAATTCTTTTCGTTGTTGTAAATGGGAGAATATACAGCATACTCCTTCCTACTTGCTTTGCTTAATCGCCACATTCCCTTAAATGTATAAAATGTTAATAAAAAATACTTGCTTGAGCTTTTTATCTTCTTACTATTATGATTTGTTTTCTTTGTTATAAATCTGTAAATATCCTCAAATAGAAATCAAAAAATCAAGTAAAATCACCTTCAAGAGGTCACCCAATAGTGTTTATCCTTTTCTCCTCACTAGAGGAGACATATTATGTATAACTTTTTTTCCTAGCTTGTTGCAAAATTGGTAGTGCTTCAAACTGGGTTTTTTTTGCCTTCTTTTGGATCAACAGCAAAAAACATGTGAAGAAGGCTGAACTTGATGGACGCAAGTCTCTTTTCAGCTATGTAACTATGTGACTGTTATACATAAGCAACTGAGAAAACGACTCCGATTTAAAATGCAAGTAAATGACTCGGCCGTTTCCAAAGCATATCTTCTGCAGTCTGGTGTCTGTGACTTGGCTCTGTGGGCCAGTAGCTTCATGCAACTTTGGTTAAGGGCATCAGTTTTTTAAACCACTCAGAATAAAATGTTGCAGCCATGCTATACGTAAGGTGGTTTCTGTTCCTTCGTGGATGTACAGACATCTGCTATGTATGTGACTGGTAAGATAACCAACAACATACTCCAGGCTAAAGCCCCCATCCAGTACGAGTAGCCAAGGGATATCTTGTTGTTCTGTATGTTATTCCAATGTTGCCAGGTGAAGATTGTCCAGCCCAGCAAAAAGAACATTCCTGGATGAAAAAAAAGGGACATTAGGATTAGTAACTGTTCAATCTGTGCCCAGTGGGTTTATGGATTTATACACTACATTCCAAATTGAAATCGGAACATCAAATTTAAAGTTAAACCGGCCAAAGTTACAGTTTGGCTGTTTTAACCGGACATTTGCCACTTGGATTCAGAGAGTGAAATGCCTTCCTTACTGTTTGTGTGACCGTGCATTTCACAACAACTCGTTCGGGGTTATCCACTAAAGTGAGAATTCCAAATTAATTTCAGTTTAAAGACCAAAGAAGGCAAATTGAAAGCGTAGCTGACTTAGAGAATTTTTCCATTTTAGCCGTTATGGCCATGAAATCTCGGTTTGCGGGGCAAAGTTCTAAATTAGGAGCAGCAGAATCTTTCTACTGGTTTCCACAGTGACTGCTTCACCCCTAGATCTTTGCCTTGGAGTTGGACTGTGTAAATAGCTCCTCTGTATGGTCATAACAAAATAGAACAAAAGTATGTATCTATAATAAAAAAGGATATGATTTCAATGGGTTTTCTTAGAATAGAAGGGAGACTTCAGATTTATTTACAAATCCTACTTCCATATTGGGTTAATGCATTAAGATCTACTATTTCTACTATATAGTATCATAGCATCTTTCCCTGCTGCTACAGCAACATGATTTCTTACACGTCTGGTTGATTTTATCATTAGCAGAAGAATTTTCTTCCCATCCTCTCGAACGTCATATTTCAGCACATATTGACCCTTCAGGTGCCATTTTCAGATGGCTAATTGCCTAAGGGGTCAATTCATGCATTAGTGATTTTTTGGGAAATTGGACATCCCACGTCCAAAATGTATACTAGACTGCGCAGGAAAATATTTGCAACTCTCCCACACACTAACAACTTAATTGAGATTAAGTTGTTAATGATGGCAGGAGTGGTTGGGTGCTGGCTTACCTCCAAAGCGAAGAAAGGGGCAGAGCTGTCTGGCACAGAGAGACCAACTTCAAGGTTAACCCCTAAAGATATGACAGCACCCAAACACTAGTGCCACCATAACTACTTCACTGAGGCTTCTAGTTTGGTCTACATTTTACAAACTAGTTGTCAGCTGATCAGGCCTTTAGTTTAGTGAATATACCCTTTCTGAGTTATGTGTTACCTGTAGGAAGAAGCACAGCTAGGAGGAGGCTGCCAGGTCTTGGTGGCTCCCGGGTACCTGGAACCTGTCGTGGGGGTCTCCAGCAAAACAGAAAAATGAGGCAGAGGCAGAAGCTGGCGGCCGCCATGATAAAAGAAAGTCCCGTAAAAAAGAGCTGCGCTTTCCTCACTGTCAATAAAAGGAGACTGAGCAGATGTTATATCCAAAGAACCAGCGTACACTCCGTCCGTGGAATAAAACATGTAAATGTTGTCCATTTTTAACACTAATAACATTAGGCATGAATTTCTTAGTCTTACCTCGTAGATAGGTTTAGGGGGATTCAGGGTAGAGTGTACCTGCCTTCAAGATGCTGTGAATTGCAACTCCAATGATTGTCAGCCCTAAACCTAACTCATGTGTTACAATGCTGTACTCATTACAGCAGTGTACCAGGAGCCGTACTGTCACTATAAGCAAATTAATTCATGCCAATACTCTGGTAACATTTGAGGACACAATGGGAGGTGAAAAATTTAATTTATATATAGCCCTCAATACATTTACGATACACACACACCCATCTAATTTTGCCTATAATTTACTATTTTTGTTCCTGTTGTCGTCCCCCCTTCAAAAGATCTGAAATATCCTGCTGCAACAATGAACAGTCACAGTACATACACAAACACAGGGTTATTTACCAAAGTGAGAGTTTTCAGTAATTCACAGTGAATTTCAAATTTAAGGCCAAATTAGCTAAGTTGTAAAAAAAAAAAAAATATATCTCCAATTCAGGTATGCTTTTAGTTTAGCTAGCCTTAAAGGGTTACTGCAACCCTTCATCAATTTTTATTTTATTTTTTAAAGTTAAAGCACTCTATTGGGCATTACTATTAGGTTCCCCATAGTAAAATGCTGCAAAAAAACTTTTAACCCTTTCCTGACATCCAGTGCCTGGTGAAGTCCTAGGGACTAGGGACTGACCTCTCCTCGTCTGACGTCACAAGGGGCCTTTGCGGTCCAATCGGAAAAGCCTGTGAATGGACTGTTACACTGACTCAGCGCATGTGTACGCTCTGGGCAAGGGAAGGGACAGGGTAGTGCAATTTTCAAAAGAAATAAAAAAAACAATACGGGTAAGTGGGAAGGCTTATTGAAGGAAGGGAGGAAGTGGAAATTTTACTTTACCTGAAAAGGCAGAAATCAAGCATTAATTCTCATAAATTATTTTTTATGCACAAAATTGACATTAGGCAGCCTGGGGCAGAGCTCTGGGCTGCCTAAGATACGTGTGCGGGTGGGGCAACTTGCCACCAGCACACAATAGCCAATGCTGAAAACACTGTACACATATATTGCTATCACTATCACAACTTCAAATCACTAGTGGTCATGATGGTTGGAGTAAAACTAATTTCATTTTAAATTCCCTACAATTCTCTCTTTAGTGAATAACTCTGAAATAATTATTTAACTTAAGTACAAATAAACTTGCTCACAAGAGCTTGCCGTCTACAGAATAGCTATTAAAGTACAGCAACATGTTTTTTAAATGTATGAATAAGATGTTAAAGAACTTTGACTTTGATGTTAAAGAACATTAGCCAAGTAACAGTAATATATATGCAGGTATCCCTTAGAAGTATAACAAGTGACACATACCTCGACTGGTAGAGATAATATTGCTTTGGTTAGCAATCAGAGACTCATCCAAAAAGTGGTCGTTTTCCCACAGACCTTTATTGTTGTACCAATGCGGAGTGAGAGCTGAAGCCATAAGTGACAATGTACCCATAAATCCAGCTATGCCCTCCAATATCTGGGTACCAGACAGAGTCACACAACCTGTGGACATAGTGCTTGCTCCTCTCCCAAAAAGCTACCTCTTGCGAACCACAACTAATAACTAGAATTGTTCTTTAGAGTGGCAGAAAAAGATCAAATCAGAAAGCTGGGTTCTGGAAGGCTCCACATTATTGCAAAACTAAAAGTAACCGAAACGGACTTGTACGGCCAATGAGTGATGAAAGTAACAAAAAAGTCCCTTTTGTGTCTTGGGGAAACCCACAATCTAAAAGTGAAAGCAGTAATCCTCTCCTTGTCCATCCAAGCGTCCCTGCAAAGCTTTGTCTTCCAGACTTGTTCTGCGCCTTGTGTTCCGGGCCAAGGACGGACATTAAACAGAACACAGCAATGTTTCCTTTGTATATAAAGGAAGTTATTCAGGAACAAGTGACATCTGTATTTTTCCTCTCCCAAGCATAGACTCTGCCATCCAGCTGCAGAATATTTTCTCTCCCTCAGATTTTTTTAAACGTGTAAATAATGCCTTTTTTGGATGTGTCTTTTTCGTCGAGACACAGAAATAACGGAGTTAGGGCAGACAAAGTTTAACCCCTTAAGGACCAAACTTCTGGAATAAAAGGGAATCATGACATGTCACACATGTCATGTGTCCTTAAGGGGTTAAAGGGGAACTGTCATTTTCGTGGATATTCACTATTATGTCTACTTATACCGTTTATTTAACAAGATGCGTTCGTGAGGTGTGAAAAAGAAAATTACAAAATTAATGTCAAAATCCGCACCACATTATACTGCGACTGGATGTGCCAGGACGGAATTTGATTGTTGTGTTGTTTGCTTAATCTTTAAAATAAATCTTAAAGAATACCAGATCATGTGAAAATTAGGTTAACACATAATATGGGGGATTTTCTGTGTTTTAAGAGAAGTGGAATTTTCCCTTAGATTCACTTTCACTTTGATTCCTCTTGTGTTAACATATAAAGTCAGACAGTAATATAAACTAAGGGTGTTGAGATAATGTATAAATAATCAAGCGGAATGTGAGACTCTTTAAAATGTTGCCCCCCATTAAAGGTTTTATGACATGTCACTGTGATTAAGGCCAGCTGTTTGGTATGAGCTAATGTCTTAAAGTGGTTCGGTCACCACAAACTCCATTTTATTATTATCGCCATTTATATAGCGCCAACAGATTCCGTAGCGCTTTACAATATTACTTCCTCTCCCTGAATTTTTTCTTGTTTTTTTTCAGTAAAATATATGAGACAAAATACTTTGTTTTATGCATTTTTTCCTACACTTGACAAACGGTGGAGCTTAAGGCAAGCTTGACTTCCTTTGCCAAGTCCCATTGTCCCCATAACACTCACCTCTCTGTCACATCAATCCTCTGTCCTCCCCGGTACAGTTGGCATTGGGCATGCGTGAGATCACAAAAAGGAGGGAAGGAAGGACAGAATAAGGCAGGGGTATCATGTTGCTGTCAGGCTTTTGAAGATGGCGCCGGGTAGGAAGAAGATTCAGGGTCAATAAAGAAGATCTTTTCTGGTGTGAGCCAGATGGTTCACCTGTGCCAAATAATACTTGGGGGGGGGGGGGGGGGGGGTTAGAGGACAATAACAAAAAAACAATTCCCTGTGCCAGGGCCGCTTTAAAATTGTCTCTAAGAAAAAAGTGGCAGAGGTTTAAGGTGGTACTATCACCCAAAAAATATTTTTGAGCATTTTATAAAGAAATTCCAACACAAACAAAAGATAGCTTATAGTAAAATCTAAACTTGACTAAAAGAGACAAAAAGGTGGAGCTTCCAATGTCGTTTTGTCAGTTCCTACAGGTGTTGCTAGCAAGAGCTGTGGGATTCAGGTGTTGTCTTGCTCATAGCCACACATGATCTACGCCGGCTCCCGCTGTCAACCAATTTAACTCTATCAATCACAATGCTACATTTTAACCCCTTAAGGACACATGACGGAATATTCCGTCATGATTCCCTTTTATTCCAGCAGTTGTGTCCTTAAGGGGTTGATACAGGACATTACCTGAAAGAAGGCTGCCACAGGTTATAGGTGCTTTCAGTGTATTTTTTATGATGTTATACATTCCAAAGTGACGGTTCCTCTTTTAAAAATCCCTGAAAGTGTAAATGTATTGACTTGAGGTTTTAAATGTAGCAAAGATATATGTAATACCACACAAACGTAAATCACCACCAAATACTTAATATATCTTTATACACAAAAGAACAGTGGAAGTCTGCACACTCTATCAGCGACTACAGCAAATGCTAAGCTGTTTAATTAGAGTATTGCATTCATAAAAGTGCTGATTTCTCAAAGCAATAGGCATTTCTATAAAATGTAATTAAAATGGGATACTCCTGTCCTTACACATAAAACACATCAGCAAGCTTTATTGGTGTGGAGTGGCCCTTTATATAAACATTATAAATGTGTATTCCTAATGCTATAATGTCCTAGTCACCGTTTATGTGACCCCCTCACTTAACTTTGATCCCACGCCACACTCCTCTCTGCGCAGATATCCCTTGGCTCTTTCAGAGGATGTGCCTCTATTGGCTGTCAGAGTGACAGCAACTAGAGGCACTTAAACTCTTTAATCTAAACATTTTCATTAATACAAATGGGCACGGTTTTCACTTGCAGGGTTCAAATGAGAGGGACATGGCATTGAGATTAAGCGGTCTGGTTGTGTCCCTTTAACTTGTGGCATAACTGCATTTATCAACATTGTTCGCATCTGTTCGGATCAGGCACCAGCTTATCCAACCATTTAGGGTAACAAATAGCACAAACAGGAACAAGTCAGGTTCATGAATACAGCAGCAATGGCAAAATTCATAAGCAAATTATAGTACTTTTGCACAGTAAAAGTTTGGATAAATGGATTTGTCAAAAACAACATTGTGTCAATACAGTGGAACCTAGGAGTTTGAACTTAAAGGGACACTCCAGGCACCCAGACGACTTCTGCCCATTGGAGTGGTATAGGTGCCAACTCCCACTACCCTTAAAGGGACACTCCAGGCACCCAGACCACTTCTGCCCATTGGAGTGGTCTGGGTGCCAACTCCCACTACTCTTAACCCTGCAAGTGTAATTATTGCAGTTTTTTATAAACTGCAATAATTACCTTGCAGGGTTAACTCCACCTCTAGTGGCTGTCTACTAGACAGCCACTAGAGGGCACTTCCTGGATTATAGCACAGAAATCCTGTGTTAGAGCGTCGCTGGACGTCCTCACGCTGTAGGAGGAATCCAGCGTCGCTCATTTCCCCTTAGGAAAGCATTTTCAATGCTTTCCTATGGGGAGCGCTAATGCACATGCGCGACATTGCCGCGCACGCGCATTAGGTCTGCCCAGCCGGTGGGCGGGATCAGTTTCGCCCACCCTTTTGACGCAATCACTGGGAGGAGCGGAGGAAGAAGCAGCGACGTGGGACATCGTCGCTGCTTCTGGTAAGTTACTGAAGAGGTTTTCACCCCTTCAGCAACCGGGGATTGGGGGGTGGGAGGGAGAGGGGACCTGCAGTGCCAGGAAAACGGATTGTTTTCCTGGCACTGGAGTTTCCCTTTAACCCTACAAGTGTAATTATTGCAGTTTTCATAAACTGCAATATTTACCTTGAAGGGTTAAGTCCTCCTCTAGTGGCTGTCTGCTAGACAGCCACTAGAGGACACTTCCGTGTGTAAAGAACACGGAAAAAGTGTGCTATAACGTCGCTGGATGTCCTCACGTTATGTGAGGACCTCCAGCGTTGCTGAAATTCCCATAGGAAAGCATTATTCAATGCTTTCCTATGATGAGGTCTAATGCGCTTGCGCATTAGGTCTCCCCCGCCGCCGGCCGCGCATGCTCAATAGGTCTCCCCAGCCGGATGATGTCCGCGGGGGAGGAGCGTGGGTGGACCCTGACCTCGGTGCTGGAGACAGGTAAGTCACTGAAGGGGATGGGGGGGTGGGTGGTAGGGAGAGGGGACCTGCAGTGCCAGGAAAACGGTTTGTTTTCCTGGTACTGGAGAGTCCCTTTAATCCGTTCCAGAAGACTGTTCATATTCCGATTTGTTTGAGAACAGAATCAACATTTCCCATAGGAATTAATGTAAATTTGTTTAATCCGTTCCAGACCCCCCAAATTACATGGATGGGGAAAGGTAACTGTTCTTCAGGCATTACATACAAAAGCATGTAAAATGACTGTATAAGGTTTAAAATATCTAATACCCCTCTTTCTTCTGCTTGTATCCTTATGTCCATAGCCCCTCTTCCCTTACTCATGTCCCTTTGTCATCTGGTATCCTTCTCCTCATATTTTCCTCTTTCTCCTTGCATAATAATTCTGTTCATATCCCTTCACCCTTTGCTTGTGTCCCTCTGCCATCTGGTTTTCCTCTCCCTATATTCCCCTCTATCCCTTTACATAGGCCATCTGCCCATATTTTCTCATCTCACACTTATATCCAATGCTTCCCCACACTTGTGTTCCTCTGTGAATGCTGCATGATGTGTTCGGGTACTGAAGATCGTTTGCCTATTTTTTTACGCGAAATTTTAGTTCGACTTCCGAATTGTTCAAGAACATTCGAGTTCCGAGGTTCCACTGTATATCCATGTGGCATTTTGGTTCAAATTTTTTCCCATGCAATCATTTTGGGAGAAATGATTTGGACAAACTAAAAGGGTGCAAAAAATACAAATCATTGTACTGCAAAATATATACAGAATAGAAAAATACATTTATTAAATCTATATTCTTATGGCTCCTCTGTTTTTCCTTATATTGGTTACGTCTCACCTGATCTGTGAATATAATCAACATTTAATGACTGTCCCTTAGCCAGTACCCTAGCTAGTATGCAGGCTCACTATCCTTTTCAAGAATGGCGAGTACTGTTTTGAATAAACGCTCCATAAACATTCAAAGAGGAAACGTTCAGTCGGTTACAGTTCGTTTTTTCATCACCCTAGTAAATATTACAGAAGTGTTCAGTAGAAGGAAGAGCACAGAAGTGGGAAGTATATAACACCCCCCCCCCCCCCCCCCCCGTATCCCCCCACTCCAACCTTTATAGCCACTTCTGCTTTTAGATGTGGTCATAGAGGAAGGGATCTATATTTGCATGTGAAGAGATATCTGTATTGTAAATATAGCATGTATGTATAGAATATATAGGACTGGCTGCCTAATATCAATTATGTGCAAAGCGACCAGGGGTGGGGCTGGTTTGGGAAATTTTAGGTGAGTTATTATAACAAGTTATATGACAAATTGTTATTAAGAAGTTACCTAAAATTTCCCAAAATTTCCCGCATAGATGCAACGAAGATGCAATTTAGAACAAGAACAATGTGTCTTATTTACACAGACTGATGTCTAAACATATTTATTGTAGTTTAAAGACACATTACTGGGAGTATTATTACTGTGGAGCTCTGTTATACTCTCAGACACATTACTGGGAGTATTATTACTGTGGAGCTCTGTTACACGCTCAGACACATTACTGGGAGTATTATTACTGTGGAGCTCTGTTATACACTCAGACACATTACTGGGAGTATTATTGCTGTGGAGCTCTGTTATATACTCAGACACATTACAGGGAGTATTATTGCTGTGGAGCTCTGTTATACACACAGACACATTACTGGGAGTATTATTGCTGTGGAGTTCTGTTACACACTCAGACACATTACTGGGACCATTATTGCTGCGGAGCTCTGTTATACACTCAGACACATTACTGTGAGTATTATTGCTGTGGAGCTCTGTTATACACTCAGACACATTACTGGGAGAATTATTGCTGTGGAGCTCTGTTATACACTCAGACACATTACTGGGAGTATTATTGCTGGGGAGCTCTGTTATACATTTGGACACATTACTGGGAGTATTATTACTGTGGAGCTCTGTTATACTCTCAGACACATTACTGGGAGTATTATTACTGTGGAGCTCTGTTATACTCTCAGACACATTACTGGGAGTATTATTGCTGTGGAGCTCTGTTATACTCTCAGACACATTACTGGGAGTATTATTGCTGTGGAGCTCTGTTATATACTCAGACACATTACAGGGAGTATTATTGCTGTGGAGCTCTGTTATACACACAGACACATTACTGGGAGTATTATTGCTGTGGAGTTCTGTTACACACTCAGACACATTACTGGGAGTATTATTGCTGCGGAGCTCTGTTATACACTCAGACACATTACTGGGAGTATTATTGCTATGGAGCTCTGTTATACACTCAGACACATTACTGGGAGAATTATTGCTGTGGAGCTCTGTTATACACACAGACACATTACTGGGAGTATTATTGCTGTGGAGCTCTGTTATACACTCAGTCACATTACTGGGAGTATTATTGCGTGGAGCTCTGTTATACTCATACACATTACTGGGAGTATTATTGCTGCGGAGCTCTGTTATACACACAGACACATTACTGGGAGTATTATTGCTGTGGAGCTCTGTTATACACTCATACACATTGCTGAGAGTATTATTGCTGTGGAGCTCTGTTATACAATCAGACACATTACTGGGAGTATTATTGCCGTGGAGCTCTGTTATACTCTCAGACACATTACTGGGAGTATTATTGATGTGGAGCTCTGTTATACACTCAGTCACATTACTGGGAGTATTATAGCTGTGGAGCTCTGTTATACACTCAGACACATTACTGGGAGTATTATTGCTGTGGAGCTCTGTTATACACTCAGACACATTACTGGGAGTATTATTGCTGTGGAGCTCTGTTATACACTCAGACACATTACTGGGAGAATTATTGCTGTGGAGCTCTGTTATACACACAGACACATTACTGGGAGTATTATTGCTGTGGAGCTCTGTTATACACTCAGTCACATTACTGGGAGTATTATTGCTGCGGAGCTCTGTTATACTCATACACATTACTGGGAGTATTATTGCGTGGAGCTCTGTTATACTCATACACATTACTGGGAGTATTATTGCTGCGGAGCTCTGTTATACACACAGACACATTACTGGGAGTATTATTGCTGTGGAGCTCTGTTATACACTCATACACATTGCTGGGAGTATTATTGCTGTGGAGCTCTGTTATACAATCAGACACATTACTGGGAGTATTATTGCCGTGGAGCTCTGTTATACTCTCAGACACATTACTGGGAGTATTATTGATGTGGAGCTCTGTTATACACTCAGTCACATTACTGGGAGTATTATAGCTGTGGAGCTCTGTTATACACTCAGACACATTACTGGGAGTATTATTGCTGTGGAGCTCTGTTATACACTCAGACACATTACTGGGAGTATTATTGCTGTGGAGCTCTGTTATACACTCAGACACATTACTGGGAGTATTATTGCTGTGGAGCTCTGTTATACACTCAGACACATTACTGGGAGTATTTTTGCTGTGGGGCTCTGTTATACACTCAGACACATTACTGGGAGTATTATTACTGTGGAGCTCTGTTATACACTCAGACACATTACTGGGAGTATTATTGCTGTGGAGCTCTGTTATACACTCAGACACATTACTGGGAGTATTTTTGCTGTGGGGCTCTGTTATACACTGAGACACATTACTGGGAGTATTATTACTGTGGAGCTCTGTTATACACTCAGACACATTACTGGGAGTATTATTGCTGTGGAGCTCTGTTATACACTCAGACACATTACTGGGAGTATTATTGCTGTGGAGCTCTGTTATACACTCAGACACATTACTGGGAGTATTCTTGCTGTGGAGCTCTGTTATACACTCAGACACATTACTGGGAGTATTATTGCTGTGGAGCTCTATTATACACTCAGACACATTACTGGGAGTATTTTTGCTGTGGAGCTCTGTTATACACCCACACACATTACTGGGAGTATTATTGATGTGGAGCTCTGTAATACACTCAGACACATTACTGGGAGTGTTATTGCTGTGGAGCTCTGTTATACACTCAGACACCTTACTGGGAGTATTATTGCTGTGGAGCTTTGTTATACACTCAGACACATTACTGGGAGTATTATTGCTGTGAAGCCTGTTATACACTCAGACACATTACTGGGAGTATTTTTGCTGTGGAGCTCTGTTATACACTCAGACACATTACTGGGAGTATTATTGCTGTGGAGCTCTGTTATACACTCAGACACATTACTGGGAGTATTATTGATGTGGAGCTCTGTAATACACTCAGACACATTACTGGGAGTGTTATTGCTGTGGAGCTCTGTTATACACTCAGACACATTACTGGGAGTATTATTGCTGTGGGGCTCTGTTATACACTCAGACACATTACTGGGAGTATTATTGCTGTGGAGCTCTGTTATACACGCAGACACCTTACTGGGAGTATTATTGCTGTGGAGCTTTGTTATACACTCAGACACATTACTGGGAGTATTATTGATGTGGGGCTCTGTTATACACTCAGACACATTACTGGGAGTATTATTGCTGTGGAGTTCTGTTATACACTCAGACACATTACTGGGAGTATTATTGCTGTGGAGCTCTGTTATACACTCAGACACATTACTGGGAGTATTATTGCTGTGGAGCTCTGTTATACACACAGACACATTACTGGGAGTATTATTGCTGTGGAGTTCTGTTATACACTCAGACACATTACTGGGAGTATTATTGCTGTGGAGCTCTGTTATACACTCAGACACATTACTGGGAGTATTATTGCTGTGGAGCTCTGTTATACACTTAGACACATTACTGGGAGTATTATTACTGTGGAGCTCTGTTATACACTTAGACACATTACTGGGAGTATTATTACTGTGGAGCTCTGTTATACACTCAGACACATTACTGGGAGTATTATTGCTGTGGAGCTCTGTTATACACTCAGACACATTACTGGGAGTATTATTGCTGTGGAGCTCTGTTATACGCTCAGACACATTAATGGGAGTATTATTGCTGGGGAGCTCTGTTATCAGACACACCAACAATATGGAGCTCCTAGAACAGATAGGGACTGCCCCTCCTACACAGGGACACTTGGGAGGAATGGGAATGTATACTGTATGGAGTGACAGCAAGCAGTGCAGCACAGTGTGTTGATCTAGGTTACTGAATCAGTAGGCTCTGGCCAGTCCCGCCCTCTCTATGGAACTGGAGACGCTCTGGCCAGCCCCTCCCTCTCTATGGTTCGGGGCTGGCTGGGCACCGACGTCACTTCCGTTTAGGTCTGGTGGCTGAGAGCTGGGGTAAGGCAGGGCAGACATGGGGCAGGAGCTGTGAGCCTGGAGGGGGCGGCCCTGGGTCGGGAGCTGCTACCACTGGGGGCCCAGGTAAGATATAAACACACTGCTTGTGCACACAAATACATAAACCATGGAGTGGGAGCCCCTAAGCTAGCCTGGCATAGTACCATGGTATATAGTATAGGCTGGCACAGTATACATGGTATATAGTACAGGCTGGCATAGTATCCATGGTATATAGTATAGGCTGGCATAGTATCCATGGTGTATAGAATAGGTTGGCATAGTATCCATGGTGTATAGAATAGGTTGGCATAGTATCCATGGTATATAGTATAGGCTGGCATAGTATCCATGGTATATAGTATAGGCTGGCATAGTATCCATGGTATATAGTATAGGCTGGCATAGTACCATGGTATATAGTATAGGCTGGCATAGTATCCATGGTATATAGTACAGGCTGGCATAGTATCCATGGTATATAGTATAGGCTGGCATAGTATCCATGGTGTATAGAATAGGTTGGCATAGTATCCATGGTGTATAGAATAGGTTGGCATAGTATCCATGGTATATAGTATAGGCTGGCATAGTATCCATGGTATATAGTATAGGCTGGCACAGTATCCATGGTATATAGTATAGGCTGGCACAGTATCCATGGTATATAGTATAGGCTGGCATAGTATCCATGGTATATAGTATAGGCTGGCATAGTATCCATGGTATATAGTATAGGCTGGCATAGTATCCATGTTATATAGTATAGGCTGGCATAGTATCCATGGTATATAGTATAGGCTGGCATAGTATCCATGGTATATAGTATAGGCTGGCATAGTATCCATGGTATATAGTATAGGCTGGCATAGTATCCATGGTATATAGTATAGGCTGGCATAGTATCCATGGTATATAGTATAGGCTGGCATAGTATCCATGGTATATAGTATAGGCTGGCATAGTATCCATGGTATATAGTATAGGCTGGCATAGTATCCATGGTATATAGTATAGGCTGGCATAGTATCTATGGTAAATAGTATAGGCTGGCATAGTATCCATGGTATATAGTATAGGCTGACATAGTATCCATGGTATATAATATAGGCTGGCATGGTATATAGTATCAATGGTATATATTATAGGCAGGCATAGTATTTGTTCTAGGCAGGCATTGTATCCATTGTATGTGTAATAGGTTGGCATAGTATCCATGGCATATGTTATGGGCTGGCATAGTGTCCATAGCCTGTATTATAATCTGGCATAGTATCCATGGTATATAGTATAGACTGGCATAGTATCCATGGTATATAGTATAGGCTGACATATAGTATTTATGGTAAATAGTATAGGCTGGCATAGTATCTATTGTAAATAGTATAGGCTGGCATAGTATCCATTGTATATAGTATAGGCTCTCATAGTATCCATGGTATATAGTATAGGCTGGCATAGTATCCATGGTATATAGTATAAGCTGACATAGTATCCATGGTATATAGTATAGGCTGACATAGTATCCATGGTATATAGTATAGGCTGGCATAGTATCCATAGTAAATAGTATAGGCTGGCATAGTATCCATAGTATATAGTATAGGCTGACATAGTATCCATGGTA
The DNA here is from genome assembly GCF_036172605.1 of Pelobates fuscus. Lineage (NCBI taxonomy): Eukaryota > Metazoa > Chordata > Amphibia > Anura > Pelobatidae > Pelobates > Pelobates fuscus. The sequence goes on along the minus strand of NC_086328.1, from coordinate 115,035,388 downwards.
TATAGTATAGGCTGACATAGTATCCATGGTATATAGTATAGGCTGACATAGTATCCATGGTGTATAGTATAGGCTGACATAGTATCCATGGTATATAGTATAGGCTGGCATAGTATCCATGGTATATAGTATAGGCTGACATAGTATCCATGGTATATAGTATAGGCTGGCATAGTATCCATGGTATATAGTATAGGCTGGCATAGTATCCATGGTATATAGTATAGGCTGGCACAGTATCCATGGTATATAGTATAGCCTGGCATAGTATCCATGGTATATAGTATAGGCTGGCATAGTATCCATGGTATATAGTATAGGCTGACATAGTAACCATAGTATATAGTATAGGCTGACATAGTATCCATGGTATATAGTATAGGCTGACATAGTATCCATGGTATATAGTATAGGCTGACATAGTATCCATTGTATAAAGTATAGGCTGGCATGGTATATAGTATAGCCTGGCATAGTATCCATGGTATATAGTATAGGCTGGCATAGTATCCATGGTATATAGTATAGGCTGACATAGTATCCATAGTATATAGTATAGGCTGACATAGTATCCATGGTGTATAGTATAGGCTGACATAGTATCCATGGTATATAGTATAGGCTGGCATAGTATCCATGGTATATAGTATAGGCTGACATAGTAACCATAGTATATAGTATAGGCTGACATAGTATCCATGGTATATAGTATAGGCTGGCATAGTATCCATGGTATATAGTATAGGCTGGCATAGTATCCATGGTATATAGTATAGGCTGGCATAGTATCCATGTTATATAGTATAGGCTGGCATAGTATCCATGGTATATAGTATAGGCTGGCATAGTATCCATGGTATATAGTATAGGCTGGCATAGTATCCATGGTATATAGTATAGGCTGGCATAGTATCCATGGTATATAGTATAGGCTGGCATAGTATCCATGGTATATAGTATAGGCTGGCATAGTATCCATGGTATATAGTATAGGCTGGCATAGTATCCATGGTATATAGTATAGGCTGGCATAGTATCCATGGTATATAGTATAGGCTGGCATAGTATCTATGGTAAATAGTATAGGCTGGCATAGTATCCATGGTATATAGTATAGGCTGACATAGTATCCATGGTATATAATATAGGCTGGCATGGTATATAGTATCAATGGTATATATTATAGGCAGGCATAGTATTTGTTCTAGGCAGGCATTGTATCCATTGTATGTGTAATAGGTTGGCATAGTATCCATGGCATATGTTATGGGCTGGCATAGTGTCCATAGCCTGTATTATAATCTGGCATAGTATCCATGGTATATAGTATAGACTGGCATAGTATCCATGGTATATAGTATAGGCTGACATATAGTATTTATGGTAAATAGTATAGGCTGGCATAGTATCTATTGTAAATAGTATAGGCTGGCATAGTATCCATTGTATATAGTATAGGCTCTCATAGTATCCATGGTATATAGTATAGGCTGGCATAGTATCCATGGTATATAGTATAAGCTGACATAGTATCCATGGTATATAGTATAGGCTGACATAGTATCCATGGTATATAGTATAGGCTGGCATAGTATCCATAGTAAATAGTATAGGCTGGCATAGTATCCATAGTATATAGTATAGGCTGACATAGTATCCATGGTATATAGTATAGGCTGACATAGTATCCATGGTATATAGTATAGGCTGACATAGTATCCATGGTGTATAGTATAGGCTGACATAGTATCCATGGTATATAGTATAGGCTGGCATAGTATCCATGGTATATAGTATAGGCTGACATAGTATCCATGGTATATAGTATAGGCTGGCATAGTATCCATGGTATATAGTATAGGCTGGCATAGTATCCATGGTATATAGTATAGGCTGGCACAGTATCCATGGTATATAGTATAGCCTGGCATAGTATCCATGGTATATAGTATAGGCTGGCATAGTATCCATGGTATATAGTATAGGCTGACATAGTAACCATAGTATATAGTATAGGCTGACATAGTATCCATGGTATATAGTATAGGCTGACATAGTATCCATGGTATATAGTATAGGCTGACATAGTATCCATTGTATAAAGTATAGGCTGGCATGGTATATAGTATAGCCTGGCATAGTATCCATGGTATATAGTATAGGCTGGCATAGTATCCATGGTATATAGTATAGGCTGACATAGTATCCATAGTATATAGTATAGGCTGACATAGTATCCATGGTGTATAGTATAGGCTGACATAGTATCCATGGTATATAGTATAGGCTGGCATAGTATCCATGGTATATAGTATAGGCTGACATAGTAACCATAGTATATAGTATAGGCTGACATAGTATCCATGGTATATAGTATAGCCTGGCATAGTATCCATGCTATATAGTATAGGCTGACATAGTATCCATGGTATATAGTATAGGCTGACATAGTATCTATTGTAAATAGTATAGGCTGGCATAGTATCCATTGTATATAGTATAGGCTGGCATAGTATCCATGGTATATAGTATAGGCTGACATAGTATCCATGGTATATAGTATAGGCTGACATAGTATCCATGGTATATAGTATAGGCTGACATAGTATCCATGGTATATAGTATAGGCTGACATAGTATCCATGGTATATAGTATAGCCTGGCATAGTATCCATGGTATATAGTATAGGCTGGCATAGTATCCATGGTATATAGTATAGGCTGACATAGTATCCATAGTATATAGTATAGGCTGACATAGTATCCATGGTGTATAGTATAGGCTGACATAGTATCCATGGTATATAGTATAGGCTGGCATAGTATCCATGGTATATAGTATAGGCTGGCATAGTATCCATGGTATATAGTATAGGCTGACATAGTAACCATAGTATATAGTATAGGCTGACATAGTATCCATGGTATATAGTATAGCCTGGCATAGTATCCATGCTATATAGTATAGGCTGACATAGTATCCATGGTATATAGTATAGGCTGACATAGTATCTATTGTAAATAGTATAGGCTGGCATAGTATCCATTGTATATAGTATAGGCTGGCATAGTATCCATGGTATATAGTATAGGCTGACATAGTATCCATGGTATATAGTATAGGCTGACATAGTATCCATGGTATATAGTATAGGCTGACATAGTATCCATGGTATATAGTATAGGCTGACATAGTATCCATGGTATATAGTATAGCCTGGCATAGTATCCATGGTATATAGTATAGGCTGGCATAGTATCCATGCTATATAGTATAGGCTGACATAGTATCCATGGTATATAGTATAGGCTGGCATAGTATCCATAGTAAATAGTATAGGCTGGCATAGTATCCATAGTATATAGTATAGGCTGGCATAGTATCCATGGTATATAGTATAGGCTGGCATAGTATCCATGGTATATAGTATAGGCTGGCACAGTATCCATGGTATATAGTATAGCCTTGCACAGTATCCATGGTATATAGTATAGGCTGGCACAGTATCCATGGTATATAGTATAGGCTGGCATAGTATCCATGGTATATAGTATAGGCTGACATAGTATCTATGGTAAATAGTATAGGCTGGCATAGTATCCATGGTATATAGTATAGGCTGGCATAGTATCCATGGTATATAGTATAGGCTGACATAGTATCCATGGTATATAATATAGGCTGACATAGTATCCATGGTATATAGTATAGGCTGGCATAGTATCTATGGTAAATAGTATAGGCTGGCATAGTATCCATGGTATATAGTATAGGCTGGCATAGTATCCATGGTATATAGTATAGGCTGGCATAGTATCCATGGTATATAGTATAGGCTGACATAGTATCCATGGTATATAATATAGGCTGGCATGGTATATAGTATCCATGGTATATAATATAGGCTGGCATGGTATATAGTATCCATGGTATATAATATAGGCTGGAATGGTATATAGTATCAATGGTATATATTATAGGCAGGCATGGTATGTGTTCTAGGCAGGCATTGTATCCATTGTATGTGTAATAGGTTGGCATAGTATCCATGGTATATGTTATGGGCTGGCATAGTGTCCATGGCCTGTATTATAATCTGGCATAGTATCCATGGTGTATAGTATAGACTGGCATAGTATCCATGGTATATAGTATAGGCTGGCATAGTATCTATGGTAAATAGTATAGGCTGGCATAGTATCCATTGTATATAGTATAGGCTGGCATAGTATCCATGGTATATAGTATAGGCTGGCATAGTATCCATGGTATATAGTATAGGCTGACATAGTATCCATGGTATATAGTATAGGCTGACATAGTATCCATTGTATAAAGTATAGGCTGGCATGGTATATAGTATCAATGGTATATATTATAGGCAGGCATGGTATATAGTATCAATGGTATATATTATAGGCAGGCATTGTATCCATTTTATGTGTAATAGGTTGGCATAGTATCCATGGTATATGTTATGGGCTGGCATAGTATCCATGGCCTGTATTATAATCTGGCATAGTATCCATGGTATACAGTATAGGCTTGCATTGTATCTACGGTATAGAGTATAGGCTGGCATAGTATCCATGGTATATAGTACAAGCTGGCATAGTATCCATGGTATGTGTTATAGGCTGGTATAGTATCCATGGTATATATTATAGACTGACATAGTATCCATGGCATATATTATAGCTGGCATAGTATCCATTATATGTGTTATAGGCTGGCATAGTATGCATGGTATTTAATGGTAAATCCTAATTATTAACCTACATAGAAAAATCTCCCTACCTAGGTAGGCATAGGATTCATGATTTGAGGCATTTCATTGTTTATATTAGACTGGCACAGTATGTGTGACATCTCATGGTATATATTAACCATAACCCACCAAGAGGAATCCCTTAACCTATGCTGGCTTAGTATTAATGTGATTTCATTGTGAATATTAATGTTTCACCCACAGAGAGAAATCCCCGTTCCATGGTATAAATTCATCACTAACTAGTGGGCAAGCCCCTGAATCCCCCAAACTAGGCTGGCATAGTACCAAGGTATTCACGGTGTAACAATATATTGATTACTTCACGGTGGTGCATCTAAATCTTTCAAACTTAATAAGCATAGTGTCCAAGCCATTTTTATTGTATGTTTTAATTTGAGTTTATAATTTGAGGCAGTAGAGAAATGTTTTTATTTTATGCAATATACCATGTATACAGAGGATGCTGCATATTGTATTGACACAGTCTGCATATAAACAGAGGAACTAGCTTGAACTGCGTGTGTCATTTTTCATGCTTTGTAGGGAGTCAACTATATTCATCTTTCCCAAGCTACATGCTAAAAGGGAGAGGTTAAATGTGCTGCACGCAGTGGTAAAGTGTATTCATTGTTCGCAAGTTAAATTTTGACATGGATCGATGAAGCAGCAATGATTACTTTATCATTACTGTACTAAGATATTCTAATTACACAGGCTGTATGTTTATAGAGGACGTTACTTGGGTTGTATACATGCCGTAAGCAAGGGACATATTATTAATGCACATGCTGTATACCGAGGAGTTAAAGTATATTCTGTTTTCACAGAATCTATTTTAAAACATATTGTGGAAGTATGGCTGTTTGTGTTTTTATAAAGAAGGAAGTACCGTAGCTCAGATTATTTTACACACCCTGTAAACAGGGTAAATTAGAATGTAAGCATAAATAGAGAGTGGATTTATGTAGATTGTGTACTTTATGTATTATTACCTAGGGTTCATTTTAACAAGAAGTAGCTTAAATTGTATGTGTATTTATATTGCAATGTTTAGATAAAAGGGAAAGTATATTCTAAATAAAGAGTCTGCATATAAACAAAGGATGCAACTGAATTGTATTTACATTGCAAAACACTTGCTGTGGGATTAAATTATATTAACAAAGGCTGTTGAGAGAGGAAGTAACTGTGTGTGCATTTTATACTATCCGTTATAAATCATTAGTTAAATATCATAACTAATAGCTAGTAAAATTGCTGAAATACAACAATGCTGTTAAGAACCTATACTTTCTCCTCTGTACAATTTATAAATATGAGAGATAAATGTGTCAGGGGAATATAAAAGCTTACTATTGAAAAGGTGGTTGATTAGTTATTTGATAGGAAAAAGTAGACACGAGATTGGTGTAGCAAAAATAGAATTTTTATTTTTACCTTCTTAGTGCCTAATACAGGGATAAATTCCTAAATTACATACTATACCCAGTATACCACATTAGTTTTACCCTCCGCTCTGCCCGCTCGCACCCGTATGGCCAACTCACGCTTGCAGGACTTCTCACGGGCGGCTCCTCTCCTATGGAATAACTTGCCTACTGCCATCAGACTCTCCCCTAGTCTTCAATCATTTAAGAAGGGCCTTAAAACCCATCTCTTCAGGAAAGCGTATGGCCTCCCAGAGTAATCTCTCCCTTACATACCTGTCGCTTGCTCTCCTATGGGATAGTGCTTTGCTCTCTCCTCCAGCTCTGCTTCACTCCTACTTGATATTTCCTATCCTAATGTTTCTAATACCCCACCTCCTATAGACTGTAAGCTCATTTGAGCAGGGTCCTCTTCAACCTATCATTCCTGTAAGTTTTCTTGTAATTGTCTTATTTATTGTTACATCCCCCCCTCTCAAAATATTGTAAAGCGCTACGGAATCTGTTGGCGCTATATAAATGGCAATAATAATAATAATAATAATAATAATAATATATACAATGTAACTTACAGGAGCAGTCTAGACTCAATAGCAATTTGAACGCAGCAGTGGTTATGGTGTCAGGAGATACCTGGCCTACTCTCATTATTTACAATAGTTTGACACTCCCTCGGCGCCTGCTGTCCTTCCAATCTTCTGTGATATCACTAAAATGGAAGTCCCCTATCATACTTTAGCAATATCAAGTTTTTTCAGCTGTGGACATAATTAATTTGTGGTGGTGTAGTGGTTATGGTGCTTAGTTTCTCTTTTAAATGAGCTGAGACTTAAAAAAAAAAAAGGGTTATGCAAATCAAGTTAGTTAATGTAGATTCGAAACCGGTTTAATCATGTTTGCATTTATTTAGAATGCAACTTGATTTCCATATTCTTTTAAGTGCATTGATTTGTCCCAGCTTTTAAGTCCCACTTTCTCTGGGCAGGTAAAGCTATTTGGTCTGCTTATAGTAAAACTATGATGTTGCGATGACAAACTCCAGATATAGAGACATTATTGCAAATGTTAACTGATTTAACTGCCTGATCTACCAGTGATCGTTCCATCTAGAGAGACTGATGCAGTGAAGTGTACTTATTATATCTACTGATAAATCTCTGTTTCCTTTTGATAGCCCGCAGTATCTGGGAGGAGGGGTCCATTATGCGTGCCTCGGTCAAGTACAATATAAGGGGTCCTGCCTTAATCCCCAGAATGAAGTCCAAACATCGGGTTTACTACATTGCTCTCTTCTCTGTGGTCCTTTTGGGGCTCATTGCCACGGGGATGTTTCAGTTTTGGCCTCACACCATTGAACCATCTGGGGACTGGAGTCCTGAAAAGCGCAGCGTTCATGATGTCCCAGCAGTAAGGCTTCCAGAAAACAGTCCATTGCCAGAGAGGGGGGACCTTAGCTGTAGAATGCACACCTGCTTTGACGTGTACCGCTGTGGCTTCAACCCCAAGAACAAAGTGAAGGTGTACATCTACCCTCTGAAGAAATATATTGACGATTCAGGGGCATCTGTGAGTGGCGCAATATCCCGCGAATACATCCAGCTGCTAAATGCTGTTTCTCAGAGTGATTTTTACACAGAGGACGTAAACCGAGCTTGTCTCTTCTTACCCTCTCTTGATGTCTTAAATCAGAATACTTTGCGGATCAAAGAGACTGCACAAGCATTAGCACAGCTTCCAAGGTAAGGAATCATAACCAAAAAATGCATATTGTGTTATATTACTGGCAAAGGATGCAGTTATGAAAGTAAATGAGCATTATTTTATGTGTACTCTAGATAACATTTTATTTAAAGAGGAACCGTCCCTTCCCAGGATTTTTAGTATTCTGTTTACCTATCACCTATATTTAGCAAATATTTTTTTTGTAATGTCTGAAAATTAAGTTAAACCACTCTATTTAGCTCTATCCTGGAGGTCCTCAATCTTGGCCTCCTGTCAATTATAGTCATAAATGCTGACCATTTCTGCCATTTGAATATAGTGGAAGAGGAGAAACCAAGAGGCTGTCTCTGCTCTTTACCTCATTTGCATTGTGTGCCCTTGCTGTGCCTTGAATGAACTGGATTGTGATGTCAGTTGCTGTATATTTGAGATACATTTTAACCCCTTAAGGACACATGACATGTTTGACATATCATGATTCCCTTTTATTCCAGAAGTTTGGTCCTTAAGGGGTTAAAGGGAAAAAAAAGATGATCTGAGTTCTATGGGATTTTCAATGTTTTATTTAGTTGTTGTGCACTTCCATTTTAAGTGTAAACACCATGTGGTTAACTCAATAAGCTAAGAATTGTAGAGGATTGGCAAATCAATTTCAGATTTTCAGTTGTAGTTGGATAATTTTTCAAATCCTCCTATATTGGCCCATATATTACAATCCCAACATCAGTTATTCACAGTTTGAGAGTAGATGAATAAGCACTGTGTCCTTACATTGTATACATGCATAGTTTTCCTGGAAACCAAGGACAAATTTGAAATTCACATCCTTGAGATTCTTAATGTTTCAAACAGATGGAAAAAATTATCTTTGACATTTAAAGGAACATTTCAGGCACCATAACAACATCTCATTTAAGTTGCTATGGTGCCAGAAGGTCATGGGCACTATGTTGCCTTTAGTTATGTAACTTGCTCACACAATTTTGTGATTGGACAGAGCGAATGGGTGCTGTCTTTACAACTTTGTGGTTAAACTGTTTGTAAATTATTTAAAGGGACACTATAGGCACCCAGACCACTTCAGTTCACTGTCCCTATTGCACTTACTGCTGCAATGTAAAACATTGCCATTCCAGAGAAACTTCAATGTTTACATTGCAGCACTAAGTCTGCCTCCAGTGGCTGTCTACCAGACAGCCACTGGAGGCGCTTCCTGGCTGCTAACGGACTTTTGGTCCAGTAACTGATGCTGGACATCCTAATGCTCAATGCTTTCCTATGGGGAGGCGTAATGCTGCCTGGGACTTCGTAGGTGGTGGAGGCACAACCCATTGCCGAGAGACATCGCCGCTGGGATAAGGTAAGTAAATAAAGGATATTTAACCCTTTATTCTCGTTGGTGGGGGAGTGCGAGGGAGGCGGAAGGCAGAGGAACCTATAGTGCCAGGAATACAGCTTTGTATTCCTGGGACTTATAGTATTCTTTTTACCGCTTATTGTAAGATTGCACCATAACAACTTCAGCTTCTTTGTATTGCAGTGAAATGCTCTGCTAAGATGGGAGCCTCCCTGTCTGGTTGCTTTTCAAAGTTGGGAAAACTGTGTAAACATTTGGGATTGAGGTGGTTTTGGAAGTTCATCTTCTTGTCGTGTTGTCTTTTTACAGGTGGGACCGAGGTACAAATCACTTACTGTTCAACATGCTTCCTGGAGGACCCCCGGATTACAACACAGCTCTGGATGTTCCCCGTGACAGGTGAGGGTCTAGTTAGCACCATTCAGCTTTGTGGAGAGACCCATTACATTGATAATTGATTACATAGTAGTATTCCAGATAAATAATAGATAAATAACAGATCACTGAGTGCCTTTCCCTTGGTGCTGACATCATCATCCAGGAAATGGCTGAAACTGATGCAAGCATTATTTCAGTAATTTTCTTCAATCATTGGAGAAGCCGTGGGATTTCCTTTAGTTCATGCGCCAGCATCTCCTTTGATTTGCATTAAATACATAAAGGGAATCAACACAGTAAAGGAGGAGACTATATTTAAAAGAAGAAAAACTACCACAACAAGAAGACATAGTCTTAAATTAGAGGGACAAAGGTTTAAAAATAATATCAGGAAGTATTACTTTACTGAGAGGGTAGTGGATGCATGGAATAGACTTCCAGCTGAAGTGGTAGAGGTTAACACAGTAAAGGAGTTTAACCCCTTAAAGACCAAACTTCTGGAATAGAATGGAATCGTGACATGTCACACATGTCCTGTGTCCTTAAGGGGTTAAGCATGTGTGGGATAGGCATAAGGCTATCCGAACTATAAGATAATGCCAGGGACTAATGAAAGTATTTAGAAAACTGGGCAGACTAGATGGGCCGAATGGTTCTTATCTGCCGTCACATTCTATGTTTCTATGTTTCTATTATAAACCACAACCTAGTGGTTTTTGACAGACTTTTTTTAAAATTAATTTATTTTAAATGTCAGCCGTATATTTAATTCGATCTTGCTTTTTTGTTTTTGTTTTCCTCTACACATTTTCATCCGTTTCCACTAGGGGTCAGTCCTGCGCCATTCTAAAGCTTTCAGTTGCTATGTTTTGAAGCAGCTCTGTTATAATGTTTATGAAATATTCATGTGGACTGCGTTGGGATTTCATTCCAACACAGCCTAAAGGTACTATAAGACAAAATAGGGACTGCTTTGACTCATGGTATATCCTGAGCTAGACAAAAGATCCAGGAGCTAACAGGGGTATCCAGGAATAAGATGGGACAACTTCAAGTTATTCATAATAATAATAATATTATTATTGGCATTTTTTTTTTTTTTTTTTAATTCTTTATTTTTGTTGTGCGGGTGATTACAGAGCATTGTCATGCGCCACAACAGCGTACGTTTACATAAAGATACATATAGGTTAAACAGTGGCATGATAAACTTGCACAATTTTTCTGTTTTGTAAAACATGCTAAGCGAAGCAGTTTTGTTTAAACGATAGCAATCTATTTGAAATCAGGTTAGCTCTAAAAACGATTATTACAAGGCTAGGCATACAAGTTTAAACTATAGGGTTGCTAATAATAAAACAGGCTTATACGAGTCGAGAACATATTGAGGGTTGAGCAGGCTCATACTATTTATGCCACATTAAGAGGCAAACAGGCTGATACAATCGGTGAGATATTGAGAGTTGTACAGGCTTGTGCTAGGTGGCTCACCGATCAAATGAGTTAGTAGGTGATTGCCTAGGTACAGGTTAGCCCGCTAGGGTCACAGTGCGTCTTCACAGGACTAAATTATGCAACAGGCAAAGTACATCAGGTATAACAGTGTGGTAGTGCATAGGTCTGCGCAAATTATCCAGTGCAGTTTCAATGATGGGGTACTCTGTGTGATTGCGTGCTGTAAATGCTGAACTGAGTGTGGGGCACCAGGAAGCATAAAGGGTGGTCAAATGGTGTAAAACATAGTAGGGGTTGGCGCAGAAAGTTAATCTATGTAACCTGCGTGTGTGTGAGCATGGTTGTCCACCAGTATGTTTAGATATAGGTAAATAGAGGGTACTTTCTCGTGACTAATAGCTACCAGGGTATTAGAGTCAGTGAATCAAGTACAACCTGGAGTCCAGGTAGGGTTTGCTGCATGTCAGTTAGACAAAATAAAGGACCCTTGTTAGTCATGTGTTGTTTAAAATTAAAACAAGCGTAGGAGAGGAGTAAGAAATGCGTCTAGTGCCATGAGGGGTAATATGGTTAGATATGTCATATCCACATTTGTATGAACAATACAGAGTGGGATCTGTGCAGAGGTATAGCAGTCAGCATGAGTAGTGGACATGTGCATTTCTATGCAGGCAACCACGAGTACTAACATGTGTTAGGTGGTCTAAGAAGTATCTAACCGCATTTTTATAAGTAAGTAGATTAGTGTCACAAATTCTAGAGTCAAGAAAGAAAGAAAAACTATGTATTAAAGTAACATGTTAAATAAACAAGAGATTTAACCACATGTTGTCAGTTCCCTTAATAAACAGAAGAGAAGTTAAGTAATTCAGTCGCCTTAAAAGGGCACCAACCCCATCTGAGTTAGTAAGTATTTGCTGTGTAAGTATGAATAAGTATGAATAAACTATGCTTCAAGCTGATGACCTTAAAACAACACAGCGCCCCACCAACAGATGTTAAGTCCCAATTTCCCTGGCTGTGGATTGAGGCAGGTCCCTGTCCGGAATCCGTGGAACCAGGCTATGGGATATCAGGCTTACTCAAGGTTGGTCTGTTGCATGTGAGTCAGTAACAAAAATAGTGGTTGAATCAAAGGGCCAAGCAAATATTAAACATAAACATGTCTTTGGGCAATGTGGCCTCCACAGGGGTCCGGCAGATCTGGTAGCTCTGGCGTGACTCGTGCAGCAGAAGGTAAGTCCGGCTCAGCCTACCCCCAATGACGGGAAGTGCAGAGATCCTGAAAGGTAGTAATCGGCTTTTTGGGGCATAGGCAGGGACCCTGTCGCTGGTTTCGGTGGCTGTTGGGAGAAGGCAAAGTCCAGTAGTGGTAGGTCAGATGTCGGGCCCGTTCGCTTGTCGCTGTGGGTACCTGTAGTTTTATGGCAGGTAATTGGTGCTCCAGTCCTGGACTCTGCAACTCCCCTTGATGTGGACAGGTTTTGGCACCCTGATGGATGTTTGCGTCTAGATGGTTGCCTGGCAAGATTCGGTGCCGTGTGAGGTTGGGGTGGGATCCGCCTGACCCTTTGCGTTATCCGTGCTGTTTGGGGCAAACGCTTGCTGGTATGCGGGTGAGGTCTCCGATTTCGGCGCCATCTTGGGGCTGTCTCCGAGCGGGGGACAGCGCAGCTGCGGTCAGCACGAGCGGGTTCGTCTCTGAGCAAGTTCACTTGTATGTTTGCCTGCCGCTCTCTGAGTGCCAGTTGTGCCCAGAAGGCATCGAAGATTGCGTCTAGCCTCTTCAGGGTATCGGTCTCCGCTCTGCCGCCATTGCAGTCGCACGTGGCATCCGCCATCGTGTGGGCCTGTGCGTCTGGGTTCTGCTTGTCGGGCAGTTTGGTCCAGCGGGAAGATAGGGGCGCAGTAGTGCTGCTGTAGTGGGTCTCTGGAGAGACTTGCATTTCGCTGGGCTGTGCATCTGCCACGCTACAGTGGCTATCCGTCTGCAGGCACTGTAGTTGGCCAAGGTTCGTGCCAGTCCTCAGAGACCACAGAGGTGTGTGGGTCAGAGCTGGTTGGACCGGGATAACCCCCGCCGGTCCTGTGGGGGGGGAGGGAGCCGGGTACCGTGGGTGTTGCTTGTCTTGACGGGCTGGGAGAGCGGCCGTCTCTCCCATGTCCTGCATGTTGTAGGCCCCAAGCCTCGGCTCGGTCATTTTGATGGGTACGTGGGCTTGAAGGGTATCCCCCGATTCCCCAGCCTCAATAGAGTAAGATGAGGTGGGTTGCAGTTCGATCCAAGGCTTTTTTGACCCGGTTTGCAGTCGATTATCGGGCCCAGGCCTGGGAGCTCACAGAAAGTGTGTCTGATCAGCTCCACAGCCAGGCTCCGCCCCCTATTATTGGCATTTTTATAGCACTTTACAATATTATAGGGGAGATTTCCCAATAAATGAGACTATTACAAAAACTTACAGGAACAAAAGTGAGTATACCTATCTTCCACTGCACCCTGTAGCCACTAGACGATAAAGGGACACTAGAGTCACCACAGCAACTACAGCTTAATGTAGTTGTTCTGGTGAGTATAATCATTGCCTTCAGGCATCTTCATGCAAACACTGCCTTTTCAGAGAAAATGCAGTGTTTACATTGCCCCTAGGGACACCTCCCAGTGGCCACTTAGATGGTCACTGGAGGTGCTTCCTGGCTCAGTACTGCACAGTAGGCATGTTCCTTTAGTGTTCCTTTAAACATAGATGACAAAATATGCAAACACCCATTAATTGAAATTGGCAGATCCACTTCAAAGGAACACTCTGACTTTAAAAATAAGTATGGTTTTAACATTAGATTTGTCTTTTACTATGTTTATATTGTGCTACCCACCAAACAAAACTGCAATTAAACTTGCCTGTAATATGCAGTCAGACCACCCGGCTGTGAGTCAGGATCATCTCCTTCCAATCTATTGGGGACGAAGAGCTTGTGCGCGTTTGCAAGTCTCATGCTGATTGTCTTCCTGAAAGCCATTTGTGGTTTGTTTTAGGCAAGATGTAATCAGCACTATTTGAAATGAAAGATAAAATGGGACATTCAAATGTAGCTGCTTTGCTTCTTAATGTACTTTTTAATGAAAACTCCAAGCACCATAACCTCTCAGAGAATTCCCCAACACCCAAGCCCAGACCCTCAGCTTGAGCCAAAAGCGCTGTGGTGATTTGGGGTGCATGCAGATTCTCATTGCATTTAATACATGCTGCCACAGTATAAACACTTTGACAGATAATGAGGAAGTGAAACTTCCTCTTTGTGATGTCCCATGCTGAAGCGGCATCCTTTAGGTGCTGGGAAAACTACTGCCTTTTATTAAAGGATCACTATAGGGTTAGGAACACAAACATGTATTCCTGACCCTATAGTGTTAAAACCACCATCAAGCCCCACTGGCCCCCTAATCCCTCCCTAAATTATATAAAAAATCTTACTGTATTCAAGCCTGAAACTGCTGGCTCAGCCCTGTCTGCTTCAGAAAAACAAGCAGTCTGCTGACATCATTAGAAGTGGTGGCCTGATCCAATCACAGTGCTTCCCCATAGGATTGGCTAAGACTGACAAAGAGGCAGATCAGGGGCACAGCCAGCATGATTCAAACACAGCCCTGGCCAATCAGCATCTCCTCATAGAGATGAATTGAACAGCCATCTGAGGAGTGGCCAGTGAAGTTATCACTAGGCTGTAATGCAAACACTGCATTTTCTCTGAAAAGACGGCGTTTACAGCAAAAAGCCTGAAAAAAATGATTCTACTCACCACAACAAATTCAATAAGCTGTAGTTGTTCTGGTGACTATAGTGTCCTTATATCATTTGAAAACCAGAGTGAAAACACCAAGCCACCTTGCACCATACTCACTAAATTAAGTGTCCCTTTAAATACGTTCCATATGATGTATCACATTCTGTTCACTCTCCCCATTCCTTATATATTGTATTCTCTTGGTAATCTGCAGCAGGGTTTTAGGTCAGATGAGGAGTCTTTATTTTATCCTCTATGTAATCCTTCTTTTGCTGTATGTAAGATCGGGTTTCTTGTGATCTAAGGCTGTAAAATTCCCTGAGTTATCTTTAATTCCATGATACAATAAGGTGGAAAATTTAACTCATTTTAACCCTTAAACATTTGGGAATGTTTTTAGTTTGTGGAATCTGTGTTTTTATGCAAATACCTTTTGAGAGTATTTTGGCCGAATTTTAGGACTGTTTGTTTTTAGTGACCCTTATTTCAACCACTGAGAATTATTTCTACATTATCTTTCTGATTCTGAGACTCAAGTTGTGATAGATTTGGTTTCCAGTAGGGTTTATATGTGTTGCACAAGAAATTTGCGATAAGTTTAGAAGGAAAAACATATTTTTTCCCATGTACTTTTTTGTTGTATAAAGTTTTGTTTTCAAACTCCCCATAACTCTCTGGACTATAATCACTATACTCAGTGTGTCGTGAATTGATAAGGGAGTTGTAATGTTTAAAACAAAATGGCAAAACCGAATAAAAGAGCTGATTTAGAAAATGTTTGATTTACTGAAAAAAAAAGTGTTCACCTTTGTACATGTGGGACTTTAAAGGGACACTCCAGACCCCTAAAGCACTTGCTGAAAAGCTTTGTGTGAAGAGTGCAGATTTCAATAGAAATATACACTTCTATTTTTGCCTGGTGCCGGGTTACACCCCCTTGGCTACCAAGCAGGCAACAGGTAATGTTACTTCCTGGTTTCTTTAGCTCAGTGGAGCAATTGCTCAGTGCACCTGCCTTGCAAAGACTTATCATTAAGTTCCATTGGAAAGTCTATGATTGGACAGTCACAGAAAGTCTGGGTGGGGCTAGAAGGGGTGGACTTGCAAAGACTGCAGAAAAGAGAATTGCAGGTTTTACAAGCTGTTTTTAGATCTATCTCAATGAAAAAATGCATAATTAAATGCATGCAAGTTTTCCTTTAGGGTATATATACTAAATATTGATTTTTATTTGGGCAGTGGAGTATCCCTTTAACCCCTTAAGGACCAAACTTCTGGAATAAACGGGTATCATGACATGTCACACATGTCATGTGTCCTTAAGGGGTTAAGCAATCCAAGCTATGAGCAGCTATTACTTGTAAAAAGATGGGTGGATTACTTGTAAAAAAAAGAATAAAAAAAAGATGGGCTGTATTTTGCCATATATAATTGCATAGGAAAGACAAGACTCCAAAGTAGTCCCTATTTTGCTTGATTTGTATTTTTTCATTGCACTGTATATGTTTAAAATGGACAGTGCTGATTTAAGGGACACCTGTAGAATAAAGCTGGATCAGAAACACTTGGCAAGGGGCCTGTGTTAATTTCATGTGTGAGTAGGAATAGTATCAATAAGCCACACCATGAAAAGTAACTTTAAAGTCAAGAGGTAGTCATAAGATATAAAAGGAAAACAAATGGTCAAGGAATGGAAAAGGAAAAAAACATTATAGGTTTTTCATGACCTTCTCCATGCGACGTCTGGTCACCTTTTCCATATTCTATATAGAGCTGGCATTTCTAAAATGGATTTCGTCTGATTTAATAGATCCATGTTTTGAGGAGGTACCAAGGAGACTAGATCTTCTAATATTGAAGGACACTCCTGCTGACCTGTTATAAGAAGGCATTAGCAAGCTTGAGTTTGACCTTTTGTCGTCCTGCCTTCAGTTTGCCCTCTTTCTATAATTATGCCAATGAGATAGATAATTTGAAGGTAGCTAGATTGGTGATGACAGGTGCTTGAAATGAGACCACATACCTATTACTGACCATGTAATCCTTGGTAATCACGGCATGTGAGAGCTGACATGCTAGTTATGTCCTTTTACAAAAACCTTTGACAACTGATCTAAGAGTTTTCCAAGAATGAGTGGTTATTGTCCATGGACTGAGAATGCGAGAGGCGCTCCTCATTCCTAAAGTCTTTGTGTTGTCTTATGCTTTCACTGATCCGTCTTGCACTCGAAGAATGAATGTCTACATATCCATCATTTACAGGTTGCAGTGTACGCTCTTTGAAATCTGAGGTATGGTCAATAAGTTGGTTAGTCATATAAAATAGTAAAATGCTCTTGCGATGGTTGATACAAAATCTGTGCTGCACCTTCTTGTTTAATCCAAATTTTTTATAATTCTATTAGAGCCGTGTTGGCTGGTGGAGGATTCTCGACTTGGACTTACCGCCAAGGCTATGATGTCAGTATTCCCGTTTACAGCTCCCTATCTGCAGATGTCAACTTACCCGAGAGAGCACCTGGGTAAGTGCCAACTCTGAGTGCCCAATTTAAAACAATCAAGGGCAACAAACATAAAATCACAACATTAGGTATTAAAGGAACACTATAGTCACCTAAATTACTTTAGCTAAATAAAGCAGTTTTAGTGTATAGATCATTCCCCTGCAATTTCAATGCTCAATTCACTGTCATTTAGGAGTTAAATCACGTTGTTTCTGTTTATGCAGCCCGAGCCACACCTCCCCTGGCTATGATTGACAGGGCCTGCATGAGAAAAAAACTGGTTTCACTTTCAAACAGATGTAATTTACCTTAAATAATTGTTTCACAATCTCTAAATTGAACTTTAATCACATACAGGAGGCTCTTGCAGGGTCTAGCAAGCTATTAACATAGCAGGGGATAAGAAAATCTTAAATAAACAGAACTTGCAATAAAGAAAGCCTAAATAGGGCTCTCTTTACAGGAAGTGTTTATGGAAGGCTGTGCAAGTTACATGCAGGGAGGTGTGACTAGGGTTCATAAACAAAGGGATTTAACTCCTAAATGGCAGAGGATTGAGCAGTGAGGCTGCAGGGGCATGTTCTATACACCAAAACTGCTTCATTAAGCTAAAGTTGTTCAGGTGACTATAGTGTCCCTTTAAAAAAAAAAAAAAAAACAGCCATGAATGAATACTCCAAATCCAATTGCCCGGCAGCTGAGTATCTATATTTGACTTGCTGTAAAAGTTAGACTTATTCACACCACAAATCTCATCACCCTCAGGCAGTCTTGAAGGCTAGCACAACCATAATTCTTATTTTAATTCTAATTATTTTTTCAGAAAATAGTTTTGGTATTTAAGCATGAGAACTCTTACTGTTTGTTGATTTTATTGTATCATTGCAGGATTTACAGAACTTCTCTTTTATCAACTTCAACTATTTCTTACCATTTTTTTTTTTAACTGAATGCCTGCTCGTCAGTGTGATTAATTTTAGATGTACTGGACTTTTAGGGTCTATTGTCTTCTGCTGTAAAAATGATTTATTAAGTCGCAGTTACATCTTCCACAATTTGGGCCTAATTTGCCCACCATTTCTTAGGTAACTTCAACAGCTGTTTTATTTAGTTCATTGGCTAGTGCCCAGTCTGTAATATTTGTAGAACATTTTCAAACCGTACGTCCAATTCTCAGCAACATCATCTCAGATTTTCATCCTGACCAGGTCAATAATATGAATACATGGAAGATTTAAAACTAGTAAAATAAAGCAAGTAATTCATGTTACATACTCCAGAAAAACACATAAAACCCACTTTGAACAGTTTAAATAGTAATGTGTTTTTTAATTGTTGTGGAGATTTTGTGATAAACTTATACACATCGAACTGTTTGAGCTCCTAGGGATACGGGCCACCAGTGAAGGAAAGAAGGACAGTGGTGTTAAAACCTAGAAATAGCATCTGGGAAGATATGGAGAACTGTAAGGATCTTAACAATAACTCTTTTGTGCTTTGTCGTTTTTTTTTTTCTCTGCTTCCTTCGATCGACCATTTGGCTTAATTCTTTAGTCCCCGAACGTTCTTCATCCTCTCCTCCCAGACTACCCTGCATCCAGAATTCCGCACTGACCTCGAAACGATCCGTACAGAGAATGGAGACTCTGTTCTGCTCCTGGACAAATGCACTAACCTCTCCGAAGGAGCCATGCCACATCGCAAGCGATGTCATAAAAATACTGTTTATGATTATCCTCAAGTACTCCAGGTAATCGAGCGAAACAGTTTAGTAATTCTCTTGTTTTAGCTGATGGGTTAAATTAATAATCAGAATAAAAGTGAGAATAACTCTGCTTACTTTGATCTTTTGATATTGAAATTTACAAAACTCAAGAAAACTTGCCATAGGAATGTTTAGCTACTTCTTGGTTCATGGTTTATAGTGCACTTTGTTTTCACCAGTCTTGTACTCATTTAGGGACTCGCACTAAGGTACACCTACGCAGGAAACATAATTATATTCGTTTTATAGAGATTGGATGCAGGTAATGCGACTAAGATACCTCTTGGCAAAATTGCAGTTCTATCGGGTCCATGCAGTTGAATGGGCGATAAAGGGATATAATAAGCACCAAAACAAGTTTAGCAAAGTGAAGCAGTTGTTGTATAGATCATGCCCCTGCAGTCTTACTTCTCAATTCTCTGCCATTTAGGCGTTAAATCACTTTTGTTTCTGTCTATGCAGCCCTAGGCACATCTCCCTGTCTGTGACTCACACAGACAACATGAAGAAATTATTTCCATTTCAATCAGCGCAGTGTGTTTATTTTAGAAGTTTTTACACACAAGAGGCTCTAGCAGAACAGGATAAGAAAGTTAAACAGAGTGTGCAATAAAAGGAAGTGTAAGCATTAGATGTATCTTTACAGGAAGTGTTTTGGATGGCTAGTGGAATGAAGGGGCGTTAATAAAGGTGCCCCTAGGCTGTAGATGTAATTGAATTGGTTTCATAGTGATCAAATGACAGAACTTGATGTGTTTGTCTTTGCAGGAAGCTACATTTTGTCTTGTCATCCGTGGAACCCGATTGGGACAAGCTGTTCTCAGTGATGTTTTGCAAGCTGGCTGTGTCCCCGTCATCCTCGCCGATTCCTATATTCTCCCTTTCTCCGAGGTCCTGGACTGGAAAAGGTAAAGCCTCAGTGAAACTCTTTTCTAACTCTGTATATCTGGGGTATACCTCGGCTCTTTACTAACCCTCTACATCTGGGATATAGCTTGGCTGTTTACTAGCCCTGTATATATGGGATACAGCTCGTTACTAACCCTGTAAATCTGGGATACAGCTCGTTACTAACCCCGTCTATCTGGGATACAGCTCGTTACTAACCCTCTGGAATACGTCTCTGCTCTTTACTAACCCTGTACATGTGGGATATACAGTGAGGGGGAAAAGTATTTAATCCCCTGCTGATTTTGAACGTTTGCCCACTGACAAAGAAATGATCAGTCTATAATTTTAATGGTAGGTGTATTTTAACAGTGAGAGACAGAATAACAACATAAAAAATCCAGAAAAACGCATGTCACAAAAGTTATAAATTGATTTGCATGTCAGTGAGTGAAATTAGTATTTAACCCCTTCGACTTAGTACTTGGTGGCAATCCCCTTGTTGGCAATCAGAGGTCAGACGGTTTTTGTAGTTGGCCACCAGGTTTGCACACATCTCAGAATTTGTCCCACTCCTCTTTGCAGATCCTCTCCAAGTCATTAAGGTTTTGAGGCTGACGTTTGGCAACTCGAACCTTCAGCTTCCTCCACAGATTTTCTATGGGATAAAGGTCTGGAGACTGGCTAGCCCACTCCAAGACCTTAATGTGCTTCTCTTTGAGCCACTCCCTTGTTACCTTGGCTGTGTGTTTTGGGTCATTGTGATGCTGGAATACCCATCTACGACCCATTTTCAACGCCCTGACTGAGGGAATGAGGTTCTCATCCAAGATTTGATGGTACATGGCTCCGATCATTGTCCCTTTGATGCGGTGCAGTTGTCCTGTCCCCTTAGCAGAAAAACACCCACAAAGCAAATTGTTTCCACCTCCATGTTTGATGGTGTTCTTGGGGTCATAGGCTGCATTCCTCCTCCTCCAAACACAGCGAGTTGAGTTGATGCCAAAGAGCTTGATTTTGGTCTCATCTGACCACAACACTTTCACCCTGTTCTTCTCTGAATCATTCAGATGTTCATTGGCAAACTTCAGACAGGACTGTGCATGTGCTTTATAGAGCAGGGGGACCTTGCAGGCGCGACAGGATTTCCGTCTTCACGGCCTAGTGTGTTACCGATTTGATTTCTTGGTGACTATGGTCCCAGCTGCTTTGAAATCATTAACAAGATCCTCCTGTGTAGTTCTGGGCTGATTCCTCACCGTTCTCATGATCATTGAAACTCCACGAGGTGAGATCTTGCATGGAGCACCAGACTGACGGAGACTGACCGTTATTTTGTGTTTCTTCCATTTGCTAATAATCGCACCAACAGTTGTCACCTTCTCACCAAGCTGCTTGTCGATAGTCTTGTAGCCCATTCTAGCCTTGTGTAGGTCTGCAATCTTGTTCCTGACATCCTTGGACAGTTCTTTGGTCTTGGCTATGGGGGAGAGTTTGGAATCTGATTGATTTGCTTCTGTGGACAGATGTATTTTATACAGGTAACGAACTGAGTTTAGGTGCACTCCCTTTAACCCCTTAAGGACCAAACTTCTGGAATAAAAGGGAATCATGACATGTCACACGTGTCATGTGTCCTTAGGGGGTTAAGAGAGTGCTCCTAATCTCAGCTCATTACCTGTATAAAAGACACCTGGGAGCCAGAAACCCTGCTGAATGATAGGGATCTAATACTTATTTCACTCGTTGACATGCAAATCAATTTATAACCTTTTTATTTTATTATTTTGCGTTTTTCTAGATTTTTGGTAAATACACATACCATTAAAATTATAGATTGATCACTTCTTTGTCAGTGGGCAAACGTTAAAAATCAGCAGGGGATCAAATACTTTTTTCCGCTTACTGTAGCTTTTAACTAAGCCTGTATACCTGGGATATAGCTCTTTACTAACCCTGTGTATCTGTGATATAGCTTAGCTATTTACTAACCCTGTGTATCTAGGATACAGCTATTTACTAGCCTTGTATATCTGGGATACAGCTCAGCTCTTTACTAACCATGCAAATCTGGGATATAGCTTTTTACTAACCCTGTATATCAAGGATATTTTATCCGGTCTGACACATCTCTGTGATCTATCTAGAGCGTCTGTGGTGATACCTGAAGATAAAATCCTGGAAATGTACAGTGTTCTGCAGAGCATTCCTCAGAGGCAGGTAGAGGAGATGCAGAGACAGGTGAGATTCCAACTTTCCTTTTTATATTTACGGCACATATATGTATCTGTGTTAATGTTTTTATGAGAAATTGTCTGCAGTTAAATTATGTGCCACTAGGTGTCTCTCTCAGATTTAGATGCATTAAAGTGCCATTTCTTTTTTTTCTGTATAGAAAGATGCCTTGGATCACAAGAAAATGTAATGTACTTTTTGAAGATAGGTACATTTTTTATTTATCACCCTGTGTTAGAGTGAATATATTGCCTATTGCTACCTACAATTTCCGTCAGTCAGGGTCTAATTAGTTCTGTGATCTAGAAGTAGGATGCAAATCCATTCTTCATTACTAGTTACTTATAAACATGAAGGACAAATCAATGTGGCATGTAACAGCTCTCTATGATTAAGTACCATTAAGGGGCTTAAATGCTGGGACCAATTGTTTTGTTCTTGTCTCTCCCATTTGAGATTTTTTTTTTTTTTGGAGAAAACATGCATGAAATAAGCACACATCAAGTATGTTATAGTGATATTATGTGACTTGCTGTTAAGTTTTAAAGGAACACTCCGGCACCATAACAAGGTTATCTTAATGAATGTTATGTTGCAAGGAGGACCCCAGGCAGCAGCTTGTCGCAACCAACGAATGGATTGAATGACCACTTCACACTGTAAAAGAACCCCACAGTTTAATAGATATACCCACAATAAATACATTAATGCATTTTTTTATGCATGTATTCATTGGGGGTATAGTCTAAAACAATCTAATTGATAAGACTCTGTTTCTATTCCGTCTCTTTGCATTATCCCATGAGTCACTGCGTGATCGAGAGGTTTTTTTTTTCCCCCAATTTGTGCTGTTATTCTGAATTGCGAGAAGATTTTCTAGTCACTATT
Source organism: Pelobates fuscus (assembly GCF_036172605.1). Lineage (NCBI taxonomy): Eukaryota > Metazoa > Chordata > Amphibia > Anura > Pelobatidae > Pelobates > Pelobates fuscus. The sequence goes on along the minus strand of NC_086328.1, from coordinate 115,012,214 downwards.
TTAATTTATTGGGTGTGCACACGCATGATCACTCTTACACGCACACATGTAGATATGTGCGCACTACTGGAAAGCAATCGGCATGGTGTGCGACATTGAGAATTCTTTGTGGGCAATTTTGGAAGGCAGTCGCACTCTAGTAGAACATGCTTGCTACTTTTGTTAGCTTAGTGGAGGCGTTTCTATTTTTAATTATAAAAGTGCTAATTTCACAATGAAATATGCACTTTTGTTAAAGGGATACACCATAGCCATATAGCAATTCAGCAACCTGAAGTGCTCTAGGGGTGTGGAGTGTTCCTTTAAACCCAAAGTGTTGAATCCTGCGCCCAATCATTCTGTCCAACTCCTTCTGTTGCACTCAGAGGCTTGAAACAGTATGCCTTGGACAGGGGTGCCGCTTAGAGCATTTACTGACACGATCAGTAGCTCCCTATTCACAAAATTACTTGAGAAAGGTACTCTTTTTCTCAAGCCAATTATTGATTGTGATTTTTTTTTTTCTCCCTGATTCAAACTTCAGGCTGCACTAGAAGGAGATGGGCAAAGCAGATGTGTGTTGAATAAAACACTTTAGGGTTAAACCGTTCTTTAGCGGTTTAAGTCCTTGACGTAAGCACCTGGGATCCTCCTCGCACCGTAGCATTTTCAGAACGTTGAAGTTGTTATGGTCCTGGAGTGTCCCTTTAATGCTCCCACAGACATATATACATTTACTCTCTGCGTGAACGCTAAAAAAAAAATGAGATCATTTTATTATGGTTTGGTCACTGAACATCGAACTTGGATGAAAACTGTAAATTCAAAGCCACGTGGCAGAATTAAAAATAAAATAGCCAAGCTGTGACTATGGCGGAATTGGGTATTTTTCTTTTTTTGACATCAGCTACTGTTGCCTTCGTTTTGCTATAAAATGTTTATTGAATAAACCCTTTTGAGGTTCATTTTCTTTCACATTAGGTAATGGTGTAATATTCACATGTTCCGTGATATGCCCCGTGCATGCACCCGGCCATATTCTGTCCTTTTTACTGCACCGCCTCTCGTCACATTCTGTTGCCAGTTGGTAAATGGTGAGGAAAAACACAGGATGGAAAAGTGGAACATTTTGTTGGAAGCATTTTCACCATCTTTCCCTTACCAAGGTTTTTTTTTTTTATTATTATTTTTTTTTCCTACTGGTGGATGTACTAGTGTGCCTCGCTTTGTGTTTTGCTGATACGGAAAGATAGACAAAGTCTAAAAACCATAGCGAAAGCAACTCATAGCAACGGGATATTTATCCCTCTGCTTGTTGATTTGGCATGTCAGTGGAAGGTCTGCCCTTTAACAAATGTTAGGTAACAGGGTAGACAAATTGCTGTTTGTTTAGATCATGTGAACCTTTGTGCAATAAGGGTTAATAACCTCTGCGTACACTGCAAGTTCCACTGTGCTCAATAAATTGCTGGCTAAGTGTGACAAGCCTTGTAGTCTACGTACGTGCAGTCATATCTGGATAGTGTTTTCATAATGAGTGTCTGGAATGAATGTTAAAGGGAAAGTGCTATATTGAATGTCATTCAGGTATTTAAGTCTTGTCCGGGAGGGAGAGTTCCATGTTCTCTCATCCCAGTAAATTCTATTGAACCATTTGCTCTTACCTCTGCGGCACTTCCATGTTCCAGCTGTCATTGGTGCACCCATGATGCTTTGGTTGTACTCTGGCATCTGTATAGAAATGTCCATTCTCGTGAATATGTGCATATTGCTGTTAATTTACATTGTATGTACTGTAATTCAGTCGATTAATCCTATAAATTAAAACTACAGAGATTTTTTGACACATAAAATCAAACACTTAAAAATTGTGCAAATATCTCCACAGTGACCTTTCAGCTTTTTAAAATAACGAATTCAGATCTATTGCGTGCAGGCCACCTAATTGGGATCCACTTAACTTATTAGATATGAACATGATTGCCTCAATTTTGCCATTTTCACTGTGCCACATTGCAGTGCTTCTAAAACCAGATGGGGACAAAAATTGCATATATCTTAATAAAAGGAGCTTTTAACTTACAGTTTATATATTTTGTTTCTTACCACCATGGCTACGTTGAAAAAAATGGATTTTAGGTTATTTGGAAATTTGTTGGTCGTCCCTTTGCACTGTACGGATTGTTTATTCATTCCCTGCCCACCTTCCTTAAGATTTTGCGTAAAATCCAGAGCATTCTTTTGTTTTGTGCCATGCAGCTGATAACGAGTAGTTATTTTTTTTTTATCTCTCAGACAGAGAGATGTGCTTTACACAAAAAAATTTGAAATGTAAAAAAACAAACAAAAGTGTATATATGAACATTTAACATTGACATCAAATTCGACAAATACATATTGGCAGTTTATCAAGTGGTACAGAAAAGATCTGTCTATCTTGTGATGGAACTTTCTCTTTTATTTTAGTCGATCCGAAAATGATTTTGAAGAAAGTGATTCTGTCGTTTGTTTGCTGTCATCCCCGCTGCAGAATATGTTGGCGCTATTTAAATAACTATAATAATCTTCATGCTGTCATAATGCAGTTTGTTTGTGTGTGGGGAGAGGGAGGGGGCTGTTGTTTTTTTTTTTTTTTTTGGCTGCATTGTCAAAAAAACTTGAGGCAATCTGTTCTTTTCAGTTTCATCTCCCATGAGAATTCTGACCCCAAATCTTCTCTTTTGCATTAACATTTGCAAAAAAATAAATAAATCAAGTTTGGGAGGCTGCTTTTTTGAGGGTTGTTTGCCTTTAGTTTGGCAAACGTACTAAAATCGCCATCATTCTTTCTCCAGAGTGTATTATCCAAATGGAGAAATGATTTACCTTACCTGCAGTGGTCGCCAAAGATTTGCAGGAAAATGTGAAGATGGCCACAGATTCCAAAATTCTCAGGAATTAGAAATGTATTTTTTTTTTACTTATGCTTGGCAGGGAGCAACTTTTTTTATTACGATTATTTAAGCATTTGTTGTTGCAGTATGCTGCAAATGTTTTGAAAGGCTTATTAAAACACAACCCAGACCCACTGCTCTCAAAATACACTCGTCACATAATAGTAGTTTTTCAAAAAGATGCGTTTCACTTTTACACTTGTATGACCATTCGGACATTGTTCAAACAATTCAACAATGTTTGGATTTTGTGTTCTAGGCGCTGAACCAGAATTGTCTCGCGTTCAGCCGGACTAACTAATGCTGGACCCGAATTTTAAATATCTGAAATATGAAAATAAAACAAACCCGCAGCAGTGCCAAGGGCTAATCGAAGGCGGCTCGCCAGCACTCTAGCTACTTGTCCTAATAAAGTAGAAAACCAAGCTTATGGGGTTCCATATGATGCCCATTTAACTTTAAAACACTTTAATTCTACCCATATGCCCCCAAATGCTTCCAAACCAATCAATCAAAGCGTTCTGACTCGCATTAGAAGGCTTGGGGGGACACTCTTTATAAATTGAGCCAATTTGGATTCGTTTATTTTTGGCGTTTTTTGTTGTCATCTCAATAACATATCTCAGATTTGTGGGACTCCCTAGGTCACCCCAATCGGATCCGGTGACGAGGGGGTGGGTATTTGTCCTGCAGGGAGGGCACGATCTTAAGGGCGTGTTTTGCCACCCATCGGGAGTGGGTTAAAAGAATATACTGAATTCCTGGCATTCCCTTTGCTGTATAGATTGTAAGCTCATCTGGGCAGGACCCTCGTCACCTACTGTTACTGTTAGACGTCATATGTATTTTGTTAAATGTTTGTCTTGTTTACCTATTGTACAGCGCTACAGCATCTGTTGTAGCAATCATAGAAATCATTGTAATTGTATATCTTGCCCTGAAACCCATGCTTCAGGTGAGGCTGTCTATTATATTTTATTCAGTGTAGAGATTGTAACCATATTAGTTTGTATTATTATTGGTTGTTTTTTTTTAACGAAAATCCAATCAGGGGAGCAACAAGGGACAGAGCAACATGTGTGGGTCAGAAGGCCTGGAGAGGTGTAAACAGATCTGTGATTTATCTGCTATGTGGCTTCTGCAAACAAGGTTTTATTTGGCCAGCAGCTTTGCTTTACTAACCTCTAACCCTGCAAGGCTCTGAAGTGCAGCAACTGACAGACCAACTCTTCTTTCAACTCTTCCTGCTAGCCTTCTTGTATTTTTTTGGGGAGAGCCCTTTGAGCATAGCGGGGCGTCGGGATGTGGTGAATCCCCAGCACTATTTGATAGATGACCAAACATTTTAAAGGTATCCCTGGCACATGGACCATTCAGAATAAGGACAGTTATTGGCTAGGACCCAGGTCGATGGATTAAGAGATTCTTTACCCAGAATCCTTTGCTCAGTTGTGCTATAAACCTGTTTTGGTCTCCATTACAGCACCACTTAACACCTTTGTGCCTGCAGAATTATTTACTTCATTCTAAAAGATAGTGTCCTTGTCCAGAATGCATATAGACCGACATCTCATGATCTTTCTGTAGCAATCTCTCAGGGTGCATCAGTCTGAATAGCTGCTAGACAGCATGATTCTTATTCTTGGTGTATTATGCACTTCAACAGAAATGAGTTAAGTCAACAAACAAAACAAAAATATGGTTAAAATAAGTACAGCAAACATTTAACGTCCAACTCGGGCCTTGTCTGAGACTGAACTAAATTGACCCAAAGTCAGGTTTCACAGCTGTGAACAACTTATCTCCAGAGCCAGTTTTCTTCTGTTTTATCGAACACGTGCAGATCTTTGGAAAATGCAGTCAGAAAATTCTGCACTCAAGGCAATAAATTGTGAGATATGTAATAGTTTTTTTTTTTTTTTTTTTGGTGTTTGAATAACTGCTGTTTTAGAGGACGTGCCACTGATTACTGCAGAGTCCCTGCAGTCGTTAGCAAGACTTTCACCAGGGGATTGAATTTAATAAGTAAGGAAGAAACCACTAAATTCCCTTAGATCTTTTTCAATATTTATTATTTGCCTGTACAACACTGTGACCTTCCTTCCTTTGAGCTGGTAGAGAGTGAGAGAGAGAGGATGAATGATGACTTGGGAGCTCCACAGAAAGAAAAAAAAAAAATGAAGGAGAATCAGTCTTATGCAAAAAGTAGAAACAAAAAAAAAAAACTAAACAAAAAGCGAGCACCCGTTTTAGCCTGGAGGCTACGCCATCCCTAGAGAGCTTCAGGAGAGTTGATCATGGCAGCCTGAAAAAGTGGAGATCCGAATAAGCAATAAATAATCCTTTTGAGTTATGGGTCGGCTGTATGTAAAATGTCAGCTCTGATTTGCCACTGAATATTTAAAGTGCGCAGCTTTTTAATTTAAAACCCAAACCTTGCAAGTCTTGGAACTGGCCGAAGCTAAATAAGGAGCTGCCTAACAAGGCAGGTTTTGGGGAGTGATGGATGACCGCTGGCCTAGAGCCAAACCGCAGAACATTTAAAGGACTACGGAGCTTGAAGACTGTTTATTCTGCAGAAATAAGCTTAGACAAGCAGAGCGATTGGCATCTGATAGCAGAAGGTGCTTGTATGTTTTTATTTTGCAGTGTCCTCATGGTCTGCAGGATTTGTAGATGTTTTATGATAAAACTGGGACATTTTAGGACAAAATGATTATTTCATACTTATTGCAAAAAAAAAATAAAAAAATCCAATCACTTCTGTTATATAATATATATCTTTTTTTTTTTTTGCACCAAATCCAATTTTTTTAGGTTTTGTGTGTGTCTATTATTCAGTTGTTTTGTGACCTGTAAACATATACCTTTTATGTTTATTTTAGTTAATATTTGTTGATAATAAACATGCATTGAAATGAACAAACTTAAAGGGTTACTCCAACCCCCATGACCACTTCTACTTTTAGAAGCGGTGATGGTGCAAGCGATCTGTATGTGCAGCTTTTAAGCTTGAAATGCTGTCTATTGAGAGAAATGTGTATTTGTGTGCCATAATCTAGTTGCACTCCTGGCACCATGTGACTTAGGCGGCCTGAAAACTCTGTTCCGGACTGCGTGTTCTGCGCAAATGAAGTCTGACATCGGCATGCACTGCATTCTGGTTACACATGTAATCACCTGCAAGGTGAAGCCTCTCTTCCTGGCGTTCATTCTCTTACTCTGTCCACCCCCCTACCTTCTTTATCCCTCCTTCTTCTCCTTGAATTTTGGTTGGCTGGTGGTCAAGCTCTAATGCCAAGATGAGATGCGACTTCTCGCATACGCAGTGTATCGTTCAGTGGTACAACAATGCTTCCCTGTGAGAAGTATTTGATTGGACCAGAGACGCAAAGAGATTGTATGTGGCATGATGGCAGTGAGGATGATCGTGAATGACTTGGCCTCGGAAAATTTAATGCCAAGAGCCCAATAGGGCATTTAGACTTTAAAAAGTACTGCACTTTAAAATAGGCTCGGCTAACATGCAATAGATGCTGTAGAGGATCCTTCGGTGCTGGGGATTACAAGGCTGAGCTCATAGAAAATGTTTCTTAGCAACAATTAAAGTGTTACCAATTGGTTGCTCTTGACTAAGAATATCAACTGTGTTTTTTTTTCACTTCAATGGACACTATAGGCACCCAGAGCACTCTATCTCAATGAAGTGGTCCATGTAAACTGTCTCTGGCCTCAATGCCCATTGCAGGGTTAAAACTGCCTCTAGTGACTGTCTACCAGACAACTGCACTTCCTTGCTTTTCATCGAGTATAACTCTTGCATGAGGAAGTCCTGTGTCTTCAAAATCCCCACAGGTAAGCATTGAGTGAACGCTTTCCTATGGCAAAGGTCTAATGTGCTATGCATTCATATGAGTTACCATCTGCTAGCGTCACAGAAGGAGTTTGATCTGACGTCGATGGATCTCGCCGCTGGACTCTTATACGTGTTTAAAGAGACGCTGTAGGCACCCAGACCACTTCAGCTCATTGAAGTGGTTCGGGTGCTGTGTCCCTTTTGCACCTAGTGCTGCAATGTTAAACTTTGCAGTTCCAGAGAACTGCAATGTTTACAGTGCAACACTAAGTCTGCCCACAGTGGCTGTCTGCCAGACAGCCACTAGGAGCGCTTCCGGAATCGTGACAGACTTTTGGTCTGTTATCTGATGCTGGACGTCCTCACGCTCTGCCTGAGGACTTCCAGAGTCAGATTTTCCCCTTAAGAAAGCATTGATTCAGTGCTTTCCTATGGGGAGGTCTAATGAGCGTGCGGCATTAGACCCCGCTCATCGAGGGGCGGAGCTTCGATATGGTAAGTAAATAAAGGGTTGTTGTGTTTTTTTTAAAACCCTTTATTCACCGAGATGGGTTGTGTGTAAGGGACACTAGTTTTAATGAATACAAATTTTAAATTAAAAGGAACATTCCATTGGAAATAACACCTTTAAATTACAAAACCCAGTTGCTTTGGCCCAATCTCCAGCTTGTTTTTCATTCCCTGTTTAGTGAATTAGCCCTATTTTTTCTGTGTGCCTGTGGAAGGTTATTCTTTGAAACCTGTTCCAGTTCTCAGACTAGGGTGAGTTTCCCATTCATGATTTTCCGGACAATAAAGCGCGTTCATTAAATATTCATTTGGTTTGTAACAGATCCAATATGTGTTTTTTGGTTTTTCTGATCTAATCACTACCTTAATCTTTCCTTTATGATTTGACTTTACATATATTTAGAGATACCTGCTCGAATAAAGACTCTACTTCATATACAACATATGGTATACTTTTTATTTTTTTCCCCTACTTTACCACTTTGTCTTAACCAGCTGCAGGCTGTACTTTTACATACATCTTTGGCTCACCAAAGACTAACTGTTGTTAAAAAGTTAGGATTCGTGCATTCTTGTGGACATATTTCATTCTGTGCAGTGTCATACTAATTTGTTTTTTGCGTCCTTTGGAATTTTAGTAGCTATCTTGGACTTTTAAGCAGAAATGTGTCTGTATGCCGCCTTGCTCATCTGTAAACCTTAAACCAGGAGAGATGTGATTTTAACGTGCCGTTAAGTTTAATGATCCGGTTTTTTTTTTTATTCTATACGTATGTCTGGGCAAATAGTTCTTGTGAGAATGCATGTTACTTACCATTTGCGTTATCTTACTATGAACTCTCTCTAACTTTTACAAGACACATTTGACTATATTGTCCTGCACGGACATCCATTTCTTATAAAACTCCTCTTTCAGTATGTTGGTGACCGAAAAGAGACAAATCTAGGCCAAAGGCATGTTGATGGTCAAAGTGTTAATTTATTGTTCATCATTAAGAGCATTACGTCTTCGTTTTGGTGGCCAGTCTTTGTATATTTTGAAATTTGACCAACCTGTTAAATTCAGGTATTGGGGAATAAACGGTGCAAGCAGTTACTTTTTGTAGGCACCATGGCCGAAACAACAGTCAGCTCATAGTATGTTTCAAAGGAGCAGGCACAATATTTGATTCATTTTGTATTGAACCCCCCATTAGCTAGGATGTTTTGAACAAATGTAGTAATTTAAGATCCTCTTGTAGGAGACCCTTCATATACACTTTTCAGTAGACAAAGTGAAATGAAGAACTGAGAGCACAAAACGAATTAATCTGCCTTGGGCTGGCTGATGTGTTTTATCTCTTATTTCATAGACTTATGGTATTTAGAAGTTCATATTTATTTAATTTCTGGCCTCTTTGCTATTCCATGATAAACTTGTTTGGCCACATGGATAATGCCACATGAATGTTGAGACCAACCACTGTGGAAGAGCATTGACCGTGTGTCATGCCCTCGATGCATACCGCCAATCTTCTAGACTGACTGGGTTATTACTCCAAACACCATAACTAGTGGTTATGGTGCAAGGAGTGTCCTGTGCCCCCCCCCCCCCCCCCCCTCTACAGTGTAATTAGTCAAACCAATTTAAATTTGACAACTTTTATTTTTCAGACAAATAAACAGGTACAGAAAAGAGGAAGGGGGAGGGAGGGGAAGGTTCAGCAGATAATCAAATAGTACATTGTGGGCATCACATACTCATGGTCTGTGGTATAGATTAACAGTTTCTAGTAGGAGGTTTTCAAGTGTCTTTGACAATAAAAGTGGCAATGGCTTCTTTTTATACATACATTTTATGGTGTGGATAGTGTACATTAGTGGTACTCTGTTGTACAGAGTGGAACGATCTCCATGCGTCCCAGGTGTTCCATGTTGCCATGGTTGTCTGAGATGAGGGCCACAGTTTACTAAAGTTTTGTTCATAAGTGCATTGGCCATCTACGTCCGAGGTTGGCATATACATAGACGGGCATTTTGTGGACTTCCATGCTCTGGCTATTAATTTATGGGCTGACAGTAGGATATGGTAAATGACTTTCTGTTTAAATTTGGGTATCCCTTCTGGGAGAAGCATAGGTACATAGATTTGTGGGTCATGGGGTATTTTGAGTTTGGTCATTTTTCAAGGAGGCTTTGGACAGCGGTTCAAAAAGGTCTAATGGATGGACATTGCCACCATATGTGGTGAACGGTCCCTTCTTCCAGTCCACATCTCAGACAGGTGGGGGGGGGGGGCGCACTATCTGGGTAGATTTTAATGGAGACGTGTCGGTACCAATATACCACCTATAGATTACTTTTCGCTGTTGTTCCAACAGAGAGTGGTGGATTTAATCAGTCGGCTGGTGTCTAGAAGCAAAGCATTCCATTGTTGCGGGGGAACGTCTGTCCCTAAATCTGCGTTCCATTACTATGCTATTTTTGTTTCGGGGAATGGGAGGTGGTCCACAAGCCTTTTGTAAGGCATGGAGATGGGCTTACAAGTAGGTGGCAATTGCCCATTGATACAAATCTGTTCCCAGAGCGTAATATTCTGCTCTTTAGGCTCTGGGTGTGAGTCAGCAGTTAGTGAATTAAACCAATTTAGAATGGTTCGACTTCTTACCTGGGTGCCAGGCCTTGCCTCCACAGTGATCAGCTGATGCTCTCAGCCAATGAGCAAGACCTGCATTGCTTGGCTTATCTCAGCGGGCACCAGTGAACTTGTGATGTGCTGTAGTGGTTATGGTGCTTAGTGTTCCTTTAACGTCAGCTGGCAAACTTTCCAATAGACTTACTAAGACTGGGAAGTGAAACTAAGAATTTACGTATTGGGGAACACTGTCCCTTTAATGTACATGCAGCACACTGTGATAGGAATCTCTGAATCTTATTGTTGTATTTGATTTTCTGCGCAGCTTACTTATGGTATGTGTGCTTTACTTGTAGATATGGTCCTTTAGCTGCTGATTTGTGCTTGTGCGACACAAGCCCCTTTGCTCCCCCTCCATTCTCCTTTAGCATGCAATCTCCACAGGGCCATTGGTAAACCCCCGAGGCTGTAAATTAAAACCGCTTTATTTGATAGTCAGCCCTTCAGAGGCCCCCTTTCTTCAAAACTTTGTAACTCTAGAGGTTTGTAGCATGAAGTCAGCATCCCTGAAGGTACAAGATTTGACAAAATGGATTTCAGTCAAGGAATTTCAGGAAGGCAAAGGAATTTTTTTTTCCCTTTAACTCTAGCTATAATCTAACTATTAAATACTAGCCCTTGGCACTTTAACTGTACGTGATCTGATGATGTACAACCAGGTATTTGGTTCACTGTGCATCAGGGGAAATGTAGTCCATAGCAGCTGGAGTGCCAAGGGTAAACCTGGTACAACTCTTAATCCACAACAGCTGGATTGCGAGAGGTCTGCTAATTATGCTGTGTATACACAAGTTTGAAGGTCAGTCTTCCTTAAAGAAATCCAAAGATCGCCATTGCTTGTGATCTCCGTACTAGTCTATAACGGCATTCGTAACCAGAGAGTGAAATGGTCACTGCCGGCTGGATTTGACCTATTTGTTTATCCATATACATTTGGAGCAATGTATTAAATAAGAAAATAAGACCTCGATTTAATATTTTCAGATCAGCTTGTCAGAGGACTTATTATTTTTGGATAAACTTTTAAATGATTTAATATTATGAAAAAAATATTAAAATGTCATATTTTTATATTTTTTGATAAGTGTGTGTGTGTGTGTGTAATAAATGTATATATAATTAATTTATTTATGGTCGGTAACATAAAAGCCGTGTAATAACATTATTGATGGTACAGGTCAGTAGTGGTTTGCCGAAACGGACGTTAAGGGTAGACCTGTAATAAAAGAGGGCATCCCGGTAAAATTAATTTAAAGGAGAAGGGTGAGGTGGGTGGGATGAACTGAACGGCACGGCAAAGGTAAGATGGGGGGTGTGTGGTTTTTTTTTTTATAGGAACGTTAACTCCTCCCACAAATACAGGCCTTTGGCCTTGAAACACATACACACACATATATATATATATATATATATATATACACTATACATGATGTATTTTCTTATAACATTTAAGAAAAAAAAATATTTAAAAAGCTTATTGAAAAATATCAATTTATTTTAAAAGTTTATCTAGCAATATTACATTTTGCAATATTGTAATAACTGGATTCTGCACCAAAATGCATAGCATATTCAATATTACAACAGAGTAAATTAAAGTTTGAATGACAGGTGAATATACATTATATGCCTTTCTGTTTTCATGTGCAGTGATCTTCAGCTGTAAATATATCAAAGCCAGTGTTCACAAACCTAGGAGATCTGAGCAAATCTTTCAAACTGATGATCTTTGAGGCCTTCAGTGTTCCAAACAGACAGGCCAACTGCTTCCCTAGATATTTCTGTTTAGCTGCAGACACACTGCCATATAGAGTGTAGTGAAAAAAATGTGGACCTTATAGGCTTCCTTTGGTTAATGAAACTTTGCCCATGTTTTAGTAGAGAGGTGAGCTACATTCCAGATATATGGTGATTGGCTTTTTTTCTTCAGCAAGCTTTGGTTAATCCCCTGCCAGTGTAATGCAGTAAATGGCTGAGTTGTCACATGTTTTTACTGTCTCTATAAATCATTTATTCAATTATTAGTGACTTTATTTCCCTTTCAGAATGTCTGCTACAAATCGTCAACTTTATTATTTTGCTGACATCCCCATTTCTGCAATAATATTTTAATTGATTCTTCTCTTGGGTTTTTCAGGCCCGCTGGTTCTGGGAGGGCTATTTCCAGTCAATGAAACACATTGCGTTGGCGACCCTCCAAATCATCAACGACCGGATCTACCCCTACGCCGCCAGGTCCTACGAGGAGTGGAATGACCCTCTTTTTGTGGTGAGTGGATTAAGGACAAAATGACATATTAAGTACAAATTGACACTAATCCTGTAAGAAACACAAACAAAGCCTTGCCTTTGTATGTGTTCAAAGTGCATGTCATGCGCGACACTGAAATGAATGAGAAGTCTACTCATCTGCTAAAAGCTGAGTATACATTATATTTGTGAGACTATTAACCCGTTCACTCCCAATAATGGGAAGCAAGGCTATGCATCCAGATGACCAATCTCCGGGCTATTAATTGCATTCAAAGAATCATGACAGTTGTAGTTCAGCAAAAGCTGCAGAGCCAGAGTTTTTGAATACCCTGGTTTAGAGCAGTGCTGGCTAACTTTGGTATCCCAGATGCTGGTAAAATACATAAATCATTGTACATGGGAAATGTAGTTTAACACATCATGAGTACAGGAGGCCGTGCATTGTATGTGAACCAGCCTCTTACTGTATAATATGTAGCAAACCGCAGTTGTAAACAAGTTGAGCCAGCTACCTTTACCAGATAGTAAGCCGTAATTATATTAAAGAGACACTCTGAGCCCCATGACAGCACAGTTTATCGCAGTCCTCGTGTCTTTTTCATGTTGCTTTAAAATGGTTTGACAATAAAATGGGGCTCTCCTGAAACGCAAACCTGTTCCATTTCCACATTACGTGTATACATTTATCCAAATTTGGATGCCAGCGACCATGTGTTAGCGACAACCTATCCTGCATTGCATCTAGCACCATGGCAACCAAAAAAAAAAAACTTTGTGTACCTTTACTTAATGTTAGTCCAGGTCCTATATTTTACACAATTTTTGTCAAACCCAATTCCAGTACCCAGGTCTGCAAGTGTACTTTGACTTTGCGCTCTTAGTTGGACACAAGGCTGCTCAAGAATAAAGTCATGAATAGTGGCCTTTTTGTTGTATCCCATCCACCCCTCTTTGCCTTCTTTTAGGGAAGTGTCTCTATGAAAATATTGAACCCCAGTCAAGCCTTCTGTGTCTTTACTCTTTGCCATGTCACAATAAAGTTGGCATTTTCCAGAGAGTCTTCTGGGTAGGGAGAGAGAAGGGTTAAATTTATTCCAGTGGCGCCCTTTAACCGCTCCAGGATGAGAATCACGCTGAAATTCTTTCTCAGAGTGTTCTGTGGAAATACATTGTGCATAATTGGAGCAAAACACAGAATAAATCAAGACTTTTCCTTTTTGTAAGGTCTGGTAAGTCATAATTGAAACCATACACTGGGTTGAGGTTGGTATTTGTTTTAAGAAAAAAAAAAAAAAAAAAAATAGAAACATGAAAATACTGTGAAAAAGCAAAATGCTGCTCTATACTCTTCACGACCATGACAGAATCCGTTAATTTAAAAATAAAAAAGAGAAAAAGAAACCCCAAACTTTTTTTGAAGTTGGTGAAACCTTGCCATTATATTGAATGGCATAAAATCACTAAGAACAATGTCTCAAGCTTAGTGGCAGTAAAGACCACTGTTAAAAGGCTATATGTTCTTTTTTAGATTAAAAAAGTTACATTTGTCAACTCTGTCCTCCGTTTGTGCATCACAATGCAGCATCGTTTTCAAATGAATTGTTTTTATGAGGCATATGAGACCACATGTCTTGCAACCTTTCAAATGGCAAAGACAGAGTCTATAGACTGGAGCAAGACACGCAGAGTTATTTTAGAATATTTTATTTGACTTCATGACCTACTGATAGCCATTTGGTAATTTTAAAGAAAAATGATACGCATCTATGCCAAAGTAGTATTTTTACGCAAAGTGATTTCTGTACGCCTTTGCTCTGTTTTAGACTGATTACTGTGATGCTCAATCACACTACATTTCAGTGAATTATATTGCTGTGGAGCTCTGTGACATACTCCTACACATTACTGTTTGCTGTGGAGCTCTGTGATACTCAAACACACAGCACATTACTGTTAGTTGCATTTCTGTGGAGTCCTGTGATAGTCCTATACAATGTGCATTACTTAGAATTTTCTTGCTGTGGAGCTCTGTGATATACTCATGCACACCCCACATTTGTATGAGGTTTTTAAAGCTTTCAAGCTCCGTGATAGTCAGTCTCCCTTCACGTTACTGTGAGTTGCATTGCTTTGGAGCTCTGTGATATAGTCGTATGCAATCCCCATTGCTGCATTGCAGTGGAGCTCTGTGATATACACATTACTGTGAGTTTTATTGCTTATTGCTTTGGAGCTCTGTGATGTAGTCATGCACACTCCTCATTTCTATGATGTTCAATCGCCTTCCCCATTACCGTGAGTTTAATTGTGGTGCTGCCATGTGATTTACTCATATACACAACAAATAAAATACGCGTTTCATCGGAATTAATGAGTTTGTGATTCTGCCTTTCCTGCTTTTTCCTATGTTCTGCTCTGAAACCATATACATTGTTTAGGTGATGTGATCCCATTAAGAAATGCAGTTTAAAAGCCTGTTTAATATAGCTGTCAGTTTACATAAAGTTCAGTTATTTTGACTGCTGTATTCTTAGAAACTATTTCTCCATGTGGGCGTTGCTAGCCGTTTGTGGCTCCCATGCCTGGGTCAATAGGGCTTGCTGGATATAAAAGAAAAGCCAGCATTTTGTGCTATGTTTTTAACACATTAGAAGGCTGATCATACTAAGCTGGTAGTTGATAATGTACAGTTTGGTCCCCTCTTTTCTTATCTTGCAATGCTGTCTCTTCTACTTACATAAAAAATATATTTTAAAGGGACACTTTCAGCACCGTAACCACCACAGCTTATGTAGTGGGTTATGATATAAGGGGTCTTTGGTTGCATTCTCACCATTTTTTTTCCCCTTCTAATTGTTTTTGAGCTGTTTGACAAAAAACAGGGCTTTCCTGGCACCCAGCTCCGGTCCCCTCTGCTGCGGCCGAGATAAAGAGGATATTCACTCCTCATGAGAAAGAGGTGTTTTTCAATCCTTGGTAGAGGTGTAAACACTGTGTTAGTCATTGATATAGGTGAAAAGCCTACATGAGTATCTATCATGCCTAATAAAGTACTGTTCATGTTCTCACAAGCTTCCAATTGCACTTCTTGGCTTAAGTGCCCACTTCTGATATTGGCTTTATCTCATCCTTTATGTTTATCTACAAATTATTCTACCTATGGATTTACATAATGCAAAAATACATTCCTATGTATTTAGTGTGTCTCCGGTAGTATATAGGTGCCTGGGTAACTCCCCACATTATGTTGCTTACTGTAGTGGTATTGTGTTCCGTAGTGTAAAGACAAACCTTTTCCCAGAGGGTTTTGGTGCTTTGTGCGATGTATTTTAATTGTATTACACTTGATAATAGATCACCTTCAGGGTGCAGTGTGCTTAATTTGGGGTCTTCCAGTGCATAATTACCTGTATATTTGGCTACTAAGCAGAATCATTTTCAGAACAAGTGTTTGACAGCATCACTAAGGCAATATGTCCTCCTTGTTATCTGTGTGTTTAAACAAGTAATCATCTCTATTGGTCAGGAAACAATCATTGTGCCTCTGGAGACCTCTACCCAATGCTAAATAGCGTAGTGGTATTAGAGCTGGTAGATTTCACAAGTCGTGTCACAGCCTGCCATCATAATGGGGCTATAAATGGCCCCTGATGTTAAGCGCCTGTTTGCCTTTCTGTCCGACAGGGGTGTCTTTAAGTCCCCTCCCTCCCAATCCCATTGAGTTATTGGCTCTCAATGAGCCTGATTTCTCCTTTTGAAAGGAGAGAGGTCAGGAGGTCTCAGACAGCAGACACACAGGCAGGGGGTCGGCTCTTAAAAGCACTTGAGAATAAGTCCTAATAGACCCATTTGAAAGAGTTTTCCTTACAGGGGCACTTGATGCTGGAAACATTTAATGTTTGACCTGGCCCGGCTGTCAGTGTGTTAATGATTTTGTAGCATAGAACTTGGTCTCTGGTGTTCAATTCTTATCCGTTTGCAGGTTTTCGGCTGGTCTTTGAGCCCTGCGCATCAGTCAGTGTGTGACCATTCCAGACACTCGTCATTTACGCTTCCAGATCATTGGTGAACTATTGGGTTGGCAGTCTAGGTAATTTGCTTTCAACAGATCTAGAAAAGCTTTTTTGCTGCCACTGATGGAACTATAGCTCGGACAAGTGTCTCTCTCTATGCAAAAGGCAATCTCATTTATTGAAGCCTATTGGAAAGTAATGAATTTAGTGACACGTTTGGAGAAATTGCCCTAAATTGTAGCCACAGTTAAAGCATTGCTTTACGAATAGACTCCATTGTGCACGGAGTAAACAAAATATAAACTATTAGAAGAATGGCCAATTATCAGGGTATATATATATTCTTTCAGTTCACAAGCCGTTTTGCACAGCACATTTATTGCTAATTATTCTAGGTCTGCTGTGAAATGCCTTAATTGTCCCTACATCGTGTTGAAATTAAATGTTATGGGCTATATTTCAAAGTGCCATCTCTTTCTTGTGCAGATAGAGCCCTGCGTAGTACGTGTAATATTATATGTTTTAAATATTTTTATTGCACCTTGCCTGTGTTAAATCCTTAAATACCCTTTTCAAACCAATGAGTTTTCTTTATCATTTTCTGCACGGTGAGATTACTGCGAAACCAAACTGTGAGCAAGGCTTACATCTGTACATCCCTCTGATTATGTCAAAATAAATATTCTAGATAGCCATATGAGGTTACTTTTTAATCACTGCTAAGTGAATAGAATGCATTTGAAACCTGCCCCATAATTTTATTTTTTTCTTTGTAAACTTATGCTAGCCATCCTGGGGTAATTCAATAGCTGTGGATAACCTACAGACCGTGACATTCAGTATGTTAATATTTTGTGCGAGTGATGAGGATCGGTTCTAGCTGCAAAGTTAGTTGGGTGACATACGGCTAGGTGCTATGAATTTTGACTTGTTTGCAAAGAACTCTGTAACACTGTAATTGGTAGTGGCAACGTATTCTCACTTATTCCAAGTGCCGGACTGAGCTTCTGAATATGCATCACAGAGCTTTCAGCCACTAACGGGGGACAAAAGAAGCCCTGTATACCTCCAAAAAAACAAAAACCTGCTTTCATTCCTTTCGGCCTAAAAGCAAATAATTTGAACACAGGTCTTGGAGTCATTAAAGCTACTTAAAGTGTGTGTTGTTAGATCTGTTAATGTTAAATAATGCATAGTGTGCTCCTCAAAAGTTTTGTTTTATAATCCTTTGCAGATTTATTCGCATAGCCTGTGTTCAATGCGTTTGGGTTGTATCCGCTGCTTTTGCCATTGTCTAGAGATGCGTGCTGCAGCTTTAATGACATAGAATAGATCAATGCTGCTGCAGGTATAGTCACATGGAAAAGTCAAATTGAGCCCAACTTGCAGAAACCTAAGGCTTGAATTTATGTGGGTCAGTTATCAGTTGGTACCCTGCTTTCCCCATTGCCATGTGCATTGCCATTGCCAACTCCTCCACTTTTCCCTAACATGAAGCTCCCAGTCTCCATCAGGATGAGCTCCTATGAAAGATTTGACGTTATCGAGAACAACCTCATCGGAACCAAAAACTCCTCACCGAATGGCTAACAGCCAAATTGTGCTTGAGATGTGCTAAATAATTGTCAGTTTCAGGGCTCAAATTTATGACATTCCTATTAAGACCCCATTTGGAATATTTCACCGCTTAAATTATTGACTACTTTAGCTAGAATCAAATTGCTCAGGGCCAATACTACATCTCTAGTCTGTTGGATCACTACTACAACTTGTCATTGTCTTGCATTGTCTAGTAGCTGTCGCTACCATTGTCTAGATGACTGCTATTGCTGTGGTCCAATGGATCAGGATCAATACTGTTACTGGTTCTACTATAAATTCCTTATCGCCAAGTGTATTCACTTGCACTGCTGATTATACACTCATTCGGCTATTAATTGCTTTATTGCTCTGATTATTCACTGGTTCTAATACAAATTGCTTTATCACTCTGAATACCAAGTGTAAGAACTGAGGAATTTATAGGCAATGTTTGTACATGTTCCTGTTGGCCTTTTCACCTCCCCATCACATCCAAACACAGGGGGATTCATAGAACATTATCCAGTAGACAAGTGGTGCAAAATTCCAATATTACCATGGAAACTAAGGGAATGGTCCTACAGATCCCACTTGTTTCCATGGTGATTGTTCAACTGTTAGACCTTTGCTCACTTTACAAATAGCAGCATCAAGATGAATTCTTGTTCTCATTCATTGATAATCTTAAATTAAGTTATGGTCCCTTCATTGTGTTCTGGGTGGCTGAAAGCTTAAATCCAGCCCCCCGCACCATAATCACTTCAGTCGGCTATAGTGGTTTTGTGGCTGGTAGTGTCCCTTTAAGGTAAGCATTCTCCGTATAGCTGAAATGTACATATTGGCTGCATTAATTTTTTTTCTATACACTGAAATATCACAACCTCCTTATAAAATGGCAACCACTTACGGTAATTTCCTGTAATACCCAAGTCCAATAAATGATGTAAGTGCATATGTTTAATTTATTTGCCCAAGGGTAGCCTTGATTTATTTTATTCTATGGGGAAGGTAATTGTGGTTCTGTGTGTGTTTTGTTTACATGGAATTGTAAAGCATCAAACTTCATGTATATTTCTTTAATGACAAATTTTATTTTTCCATAATCCTTGTTTTGTCCAATACCAGCCTGGAACCTAAGTGTAGATCTGCCTATGTAATTGCATGGCTTGTAAAGTTGCTGATGAACTTGTTACTGCTTGCATTTTTGCTGGGAATTCTTTTGCCTTCCACGGTAATACCTGTTGCCTTAATGACATTTTCCATGTATTTGGACCGCCTTTCTAATAGTTATAAGCTATAAGCATTTTTCCCACTGAAGCTAATATAGCAAAATCCTGCTTTTCATTTGCTATTTACATTGCTAGCTTGCTTTGACACATTAAAACACCTGTGATGCAAGGCTTGCACAAATGTTTTGACAATCCAGGTACTATAGTTGTTGTTATTATTATTATTATTTATATAGCGCCATCAGGTTCCGTAGCGCTGTACAATGGGTGGACTAACAGACATGTAATTGTAACCAGACAACTGGACGTACAGTCTCAGAGAGGTGGAGGGCCCTGCTCAATGAGCTTACATTCTAGTTCTGTGTATATGTACAATATATAGCAAATGCCACAGGATGGGACTAGGGAACCCAGGAAGTAAGGGACACCCATAGCTATAGGTTCTACTAAAATAGATGTCTTACCCCTAAACAATCACATATTACAGTAAGACGCATTTAGCTGTGCATACATGCCAGTTAATAAATAAGTGTTTCTCTTTAAGTAAACCTATTGTGATAAGTTATTGAAGAGAAAAATAAAATAGATCTGATTGGTTGAATCATCCCAACAGTAACCAAACTTCAGAACAATAATATATTTTGCTGTCACTAAACTAAATTTGTGCCAGATACAGATTATCTCAGCCCAAGGCTGGGTAGCTTATGCAACAGTCACATTTTGTGGATCACTGTTAATTTATTCATTTGTGGGTTTTTTTAAATTGCAAATATTTTTTTATTTTTTTAAGTCAACAGACCTATGTGTTTATTGATTTATGTCCAGTGGTGCCCGTTACCCTGTGCCACTTCACCCCTCCTCTGTCTGTGCGGCACTGGTTGGCGCTCTTAATAGGAACAGACTGTGTGCCTTCTAGCTTGCCAACCCCTCTGGGTTCCATCTCTTTGGCAGGACTCAGGAGAAACAGCTTAAAGTTCTTAACAGGTTTGCCCTAATTAAAATTCAAATCTTGTAACTCTGCAAAATCAATCTTCGCAACGCGCTCTGTTATTTCCCCCACTTCAAGTTTAATGGATTCCTTGGCCATTTTTTCTTGCAGAAGAACAACCGTAGTTTTGTTTGAGTTGTTATTTAATCCGTCTGTATTGCGGCCTCTTTATTTACTTTTTTATTTTACATGCCCATTTTGTGTCAGAGTTCTGTATCTGCCTCACTCTGTTCCATTTCCTTTCACAAGGGAAAAAGGGGACGAGGGAGAGAGAGAATGAAAAGTCTTAGGACTTCCAGTGATGCCCAGGCTGGGACTACAGACAGTATTTTCCAGTCTCTGGAATCCATACTAAGCCCAGCTGGCTGACAGGGATCATGCTTTCTCTCTGTTGCCATTTCTAAATCATTGAAACCCACCTTTTAAATAGCTTTATGTTGGACTAGACCTCCCGTTAACTCTTCAAGATTGTGAAGGTTGTTTTAAAATAAACAAATTAAATAAGAAATGGTTGTCTGAGAATACTTGTTACATTAACTTTTTTTTTTTATTCTTTTTTTATTCCCCTGCTCATAGGTGCAAGAAGGGCATATAATCATTATGTACAGACATTGTAGAACAGTCAATAACAATCTGATATTAACCTTTGAACTAGTTATAATCCGGCAGGTAGTACAGAGCTGAGGGTTTTGAGTATGTAAGGAATCGCTACTGTCTGGTATGTGTGTTCGTGCCTATGTAAGGTCCGTGGCTTGGGTGGCGCTAGTAGGTGAGGGAGCAGTCCCCGCTATGTGGGTTCTTGGTTTTCCGTACATACTCCCCTGGGTAAGGGAGTGCTCCTGATCGTAGGTTGCAGGACCAGTTTGTTACATTTACTTTTATCCGTATCTTTTTAATCTAATTTCTTCTCTAAAGTTCTACACTTTTGTCAAGAATTGATAAGTCACTCAGTGCACTAAAGTGGTCAGTTGATTTCATCAACCGAGGCATTTTTCTTGCCATATGTGTGAGTAGAGTACATTATTGTGAAGTGAATACTAAATGGCTACTTTGGTTATGGTAACGAGAGTACCCATGTACCAGAGCTCCTGCACCGTGTGACCTATGAATGCAGAGGTTAGTATTTGCTTGCCCCCCAGTGCAGGGACATCAGAAAGAGTGCTTGTTGTGAGTACGAATACGTACGATGGTAGTCCCTACACTCCCCCTCACTGCGTCTGTACATATGCATGGTTGGTGTTGTGGGAGGCGCTAGTAGGTGAGGGAGCAGTCCCCGCTATGTGGGTTCTTGGTTTTCCGTACATACTCCCCTATGCAGGGACAGTAAATGTGCTGACAATAGCCACACAATGGGTGCTATCAGTTTGTTGATTGATTCCACTCATCATTTGTGATATGGCACTTATTGTTTAAACATAATGGACTCCCAATTTTCTCTGAAGTTAAACATCTAGCAATGACTAAGTCTATTACTCTACTGAGTTGAGTGCGTAGCACTCTGAAAACCATTTTAAAGTGGAAACATAGTCCTGTTATGAGACATATCTGCTAATATAGAGAAGCAGAAATAGATTGCATGTATTGTCTTGTAAGACTATCTGTCTCTGTGACCTTCTTAGCTGAGTTACTGTTTTATTTTCATTATTCTAGAAATGGAGCAGTGTATCCAATCCTCTGTTCCTGCCGCTGATCCCTCCACAGTCGCAAGGATTCACTGCCGTAGTGCTAACATTTGACCGTGTTGAAAGCCTGTTCCGTGTTATCACAGAGGTGTCTAAAGTACCAAGCCTGTCCAAGTTGCTGGTGGTTTGGAATAACCAAAATAAGAGCCCACCTGAAGGTAAGTGTATAAGGTTCTAAGAATGCAGTATCGATCACTATTATGCTACAACGTGCTTATCAGTTAGTTGGTGCCAGAGCTGTGGTGTGATTGTGTTCACCCACATGTGATCTGACAGAGCTTAGTGTTGTACATGATCTCTGGAACACCACGTATAAAGCTAGGTGGAGTGGAAGTGAAGCTCTAATCTGCCAGCAAGTCACACAAAGTTTTGGCCTTGTTACTTAAAAACAAAATAATAATAAAAGTACACCCTACATCAGCCACTGTAACAGTTATATTAAAGTCTATTTATTTTCTGTTGTTTACGGTAGAGGTGTTCTGGTTTTTTTTACTGCAAACCATTCCAAACTAACTACATTTTCCATGCACCCAATTTTTGTGTTGATTACTTATCGCTAGCATGAGAACATATTGCCAGTTATGATAAACTGGTAGCTTTGATAAACTGGGCGCTTTGCATGGGGTGTTCATAAAAAAAACAAAAGCAACCAATGAGCGCGAAAGAGTGCTTGCAGGGTAGATGGGGTTGATAATGGATTATTTGCCATTAGGAGAGACTGTCTGGGCCTGACTTCTTGTACAGAGTATATGGAGCACAGGCAGACCCATAAATAATGGCAGACTGTGTCCCATAATGACATTTACACTTTAAAGCCTCTGCCCTTTATTGACCATTAATGGCAGGATGTTTTTGAAGACTTAAGCCTTGAGGAATGGGTTTGAAGTCCGTAATGCCGTACAGTGTCAGATAAGACCTTCCCTATTGCTCTATTTTATGACCACGTCCATTTGTTTTTAATTGCCCCATGGAAACTCTTATGCTTCATAGCTATCTCTTCCATATGCCCAACTTTGTCCACAGTTTTGAACTACAATTCCCATAATTCTTTTCTTGCTAATGGTAGGTTGAAGAATAATGGAAAATATATAAAACTAAAACACTGTTTACACACCTTTGGATAGGTGGAGATTTACTGTTAATCCAAAGATTTGACAGCATGGTGTGTTTAAAGTTATTCTTACCTAAATCTAGCATGTAGCTTCCTGTCTATGGGTGCTGAGTTGTGGTATGCTGAAATGACACTTTTTTCCATTATTGTAGATGTAACCGTAAATCTTATTAAGGTGAAAAAAAATATATGGTGATACAACTTTATTAATTTGGATAACACAATGTATACTTGAATTTTTATTTTTTTTTACATTCTCTGAAAAAGTGACATCAATTCATAGTTGTCAAGATTGTTGCACCTTAAGACACATAGGTTATAAAAAAGAAGACAATATTTGTATGACGTAATTATTTCATGGAGGTAAATTATTGCCACACTCTTTGTTTTAAAAAAAAAAAAAAAAGTTGAAAAGAAATCCACATTGTGTTTGAGAAGTTAAAGACTCTGCTTTCCCCCCCCAAAATGATATTTTCAAACACTCGATAGAAACAATTCTGCGATGTGAATGATTATATGTAAATATGCTGTCATAATGTGTTCATATTGCAGCACTGTGCAAAGTACTTCATCAACCGGCTCTGCTAGGTTCACCGCTTTTACGGTAGCCAACAAGGGTGATAATTAGGAAGCCTGCATTTGACTGTGGCTTTGAAATGTCTGCTGAGGGATTGTTTCTCTGGCTCCCTGAGCTCCCAACTTTAATTTCATTTAAATAAATAGTGCGGTCAGACGTTTTAAAACTGCAGGGAATATGTATACGTAGACAGAAGCGAAAACGGGCTTTAAGTGTATTTATCTTCATTTTCGGTTCCTTTCATGCCCTACTGCTACGCAGTCATTTTATTTATTTTTAAACTGCAAGGGAAATGTGTTTGGAAGTTAATCCGCTGCCACTCAATAGATTAAATCGAACACAATTAAAGGTGCTCCGTCAACTAAAATGTTTTTAATGCAAGCATAGAAAAATGTCTCGATTCTGCCTGTGACATTGCCTTAACGTCTAATGCATATTTATTTTTCAGAGCAGACTGATTTGAACCTGTTTTATTCATTTGATCTATACATTTTAGCTGCTGCTCCCACACGTAAAATGTTATAGCTGTTTTTTTTTGTTTTGTTTTTTAATTGTGTGCTGTGTTGACACTGACGTGACGTGCAGCAGAGATAAATAAAAACACACTTCCTTCTACTGCATAGAGGCGCAGCCATCTTTGCTGTTCTTCCGATTAGACTTTATGTGCCCACTTTTTATCGTGAGGGTTATGCTACTTCTTTAAAATGTAGCTTAGTTCTGATAATGTTTTAGTGAAATTTGTACATTTAAATGTTTTTCTGACATTTTACTTCTCTCCTAACAGTTTCTCTTTGGCCCAAGATCCGCGTGCCCTTGAAAGTGGTGAGGACCGTTGAGAATAAACTGAGTAATCGTTTCTTCCCGTATGATGAGATTGAAACAGAGGCTGTGCTAGCCATTGATGATGACATCATTATGCTGACCTCGGATGAGCTGCAGTTCGGTTATGAGGTATGTGGCCGAGCTCTTCCTCGTGTGATCTTATTTAAAACCGTAACGGAGATTTGTTCACAGAGATGGCTTTCTGTTTTTGGTTTGTGCGAAGATACAGTTGCTCCTTATCTAGTAACTTTTTAAAATAGACGTGGCTTGCAGTCACTTGCCCAAACTAGGGTGGTCCCCGGGACTCTAGACTGCACTGATGATTGCTTGCATGGGTTTATGGAGTGGTGGGACTTCTTTTCATGCTCTAATAACAGACAAGGTTGATATACTTTGGGTGAAGACATTGCATTGCGATTTTTATTTTTTTTTGTTAACGCCATTCAAAATAATGAGCATTAAGACAGTTTTGCAGCTCCTTAAAATAAGCCCTGTCTGTAGGTGAAGCTCTTCTTGGGTTGCTCCTAAATGGTATATAACCTACCTATTCATTGCTCTAAAGCTAATGATTTATTTATTTGTTCTTATTATTATTATTCTTCTCTACCTGCTCTGGAGGGGAGGCTTATACATGGGGGTTTATAGTAATCTTTTGCTGCTTGTATTAATCGTGTACAGTGGTTTCATTCATGCCTTTTTATGACTGAAACTGCTGCCTAGTGCCGTGCTTTGTATATTTCAGCACAATAGAAGCACCAAGACTAGCTGAGAATTCCATACCACAACTAGCTTCTGGCAGCAATAAAATATATAAATATGATGAGACCCATAAGGACTAAACTGCAGTCCGTGGCTGGATCATAGACCATGGTTCGTTTTAAAATAAAAATAAAGGTTCTGTTTAAAAGTGTCCATTGCTAACGGTATCTTCAGAAATACAGTATGTACTCCGAAACCTAATTCCAGTCTGTGCTCATTTGAATGTAAACTTCTACAGGGAGTGCAGAATTATTAGGCAAATGAGTATTTTGACCACATCATCCTCTTTATGCATGTTGTCTTACTCCAAGCTGTATAGGCTCGAAAGCCTACTACCAATTAAGCATATTAGGTGATGTGCATCTCTGTAATGAGAAGGGGTGTGGTCTAATGACATCAACACCCTATATCAGGTGTGCATAATTATTAGGCAACTTCCTTTCCTTTGGCAAAATGGGTCAAAAGAAGGACTTGACAGGCTCAGAAAAGTCAAAAATAGTGAGATATCTTGCAGAGGGATGCAGCACTCTAAAAATTGCAAAGCTTCTGAAGCGTGATCATCGAACAATCAAGCATTTCATTCAAAATAGTCAACAGGGTCGCAAGAAGCGTGTGGAAAAACCAAGGCGCAAAATAACTGCCCATGAACTGAGAAAAGTCAAGCGTGCAGCTGCCAAGATGCCACTTGCCACCAGTTTGGCCATATTTCAGAGCTGCAACATCACTGGAGTGCCCAAAAGCACAAGGTGTGCAATACTCAGAGACATGGCCAAGGTAAGAAAGGCTGAAAGACGACCACCACTGAACAAGACACACAAGCTGAAACGTCAAGACTGGGCCAAGAAATATCTCAAGACTGATTTTTCTAAGGTTTTATGGACTGATGAAATGAGAGTGAGTCTTGATGGGCCAGATGGATGTGCCCATGGCTGGATTGGTAATCCGACTCAGACGCCAGCAAGGTGGAGGTGGAGTACTGGTTTGGGCTGGTATCATCAAAGATGAGCTTGTGGTGCCTTTTCGGGTTGAGGATGGAGTCAAGCTCAACTCCCAGTCCTACTGCCAGTTTCTGGAAGACACCTTCTTCAAGCAGTGGTACAGGAAGAAGTCTGCATCCTTCAGAATAACATGATTTTCATGCAGGACAATGCTCCATCACACGCGTCCAAGTACTCCACAGCGTGGCTGGCAAGAAAGGGTATAAAATCTAATGACATGGCCTCCTTGTTCACCTGATCTGAACCCCATTGAGAACCTGTGGTCCATCATCAAATGTGAGATTTACAAGGAGGGAAAACAGTACACCTCTCTGAACAGTGTCTGGGAGGCTGTGGTTGCTTCTGCACGCAATGTTGATGGTGAACATATCAAAACACTGACAGAATCCATGGATGGCAGGCTTTTGAGTGTCCTTGCAAAGAAAGGTGGCTATGTTGGTCACTGATTTGTTTTTGTTTTGTTTTTGAATGTCAGAAATGTATATTTGTGAATGTTGAGATGTTATATTGGTTTCACTGGTAAAAATAAATAATTGAAAAGGGTATATATTTGTTTTTTGTTAAGTTGCCTAATAATTATGCACAGTAATAGTCACCTGCACACACAGATATCCCCCTAAAATAGCTAAAACTAAAAACAAACTAAAAACTACTTCCAAAAATATTCAGCTTTGATATTAATGAGTTTTTTTGGGTTCATTGAGAACATGGTTGTTGTTCAATAATAAAATTAATCCTCAAAAATACAACTTGCCTAATAATTCTGCACTCCCTGTATATACAACTCCATAACATGTTTGAAAATATGTGCACAGGTGTTATTTTGGTTTACCTGCAGGATAGTAGAAATATTGTAAGAGAAGAATTGTGGATTTCTGGAATTGCCTCACAATACAGGGATCTGGAGTGAATTTTAGAGTGAAAGGTCAAGAACACTTGGCATAGACACTGTTGTTTTGGGCACGATCTAAAATGAAGAATAAAGTTTACTCTTTTTTTTTTTTTTTTTTTTTTTTTTTAGAAGTTACTTCACTTTAAGTGACTTTAAATGTTTCTTGGAAACACCGCTTTTAGATTCATGGAAGTTTGAGAGAGGCGACACTTCTTCTTAACTTGACTGGAAAAGGGACAAAAATAAAGCTCTATTTTTGTTTTGTTGTTTTTTGTTGTTTTTTTTTTCCACTCGTGGACCAGAGCCAAAATTGGAGCCATATTTGTACCGGATGACTAAAGCAAATTGGGTTTGGTTGAAGTTTTTTCTCCTTGGTCTTGTATATGGGTGTACTGCTCGTTTCTGAAGGTTACTGCCAGTCTCGAAGGATGGGTATTAAAGCCCTCTTGGTGCCAATTGTCAGACTGTGGGAAATCTGTTGCTGATAAAGCTTCATGCTGAGTTCTGTTTACTTTAGGGACATATAACATTTTCAATTTATTGGTCTTTTACCCATCATGTCATCTGGGAACAGGCAGAGATGATTAATGTCTCCACTATTGGAGCTTTTGACGTATTGCTTGTGTAATGTGCATATTTGTGTCTGCGCTGTCATTGCTGTGTGTGTTTATTTACATGTATTTACCCATGTATAAATATTACATTGTGCTCTCACTTTGTCAAGTGTGTGGAGAAAGAATGATATATTACATGTTTAAACAGAAAAATATTTAGTTAAGTACAATTATTTAATATTCTCATTGTGTATATATGTAAAGACAAATCTTACATAGATTTTAAACTAGTGAACAATGTGTTTAATAGTTGTGGAGCTCTGTGGCAAACAGCCTGACACACTGCTTAAATTACTAGACGTTGACTAGAATTTATAGAGGTGTGGGGAGCTGCAGTGGGCATATGCTGTTCAGGTAGTGTTGGTTAGAGAAAGTTACATAGTTACATAGCTGAAAAGAGACTTGCGTCCATCAAGTTCAGCCTTCCTCACATTTGTTTTTTGCTGTTGATCCATACGTTGCTTGTGTATTCTTTACGCCGAAGTGCATAACTTTGCATTTTTCAACATTAAATTTCATCTGCCATTTGAGTGCCCAGTCTAATTCCCTCTGCAGCAAAGTAATATCTTGCTCACATTGTATTATTTTACAAAGTTTTGTGTCATCTGCAAACACCGAAACATGTCTTTCAATGCTGTCTTCAAGATAGGTGTGGGATGCTACGATGAGTGGGCTGTACAGGTAGTGTGTGGGTTATAGGAGGTGTGGGGAGCTGGAGTTAGTGTGCTGTATAGGTAGTGTGTGGGTTATCGGAGGTGTGGGGAGCTGGAGTGAAGACGCTCATTATAAATGGAAAGGTTATGGTGCAGGGCGTGCCCTGCACTCCTCCCTGCTGACAGAGGTGTGAGCAGAACACCACTTTAATATACAGCAGAATTTGTTGAGCTTGCCTTAAAGGGACACTATATTCACCAAAACATCTTTAGCTCGTTGAAGCCATTTTAATGTTTAGATCATGCCTCTGCAGTCTCACTGGTTGATTCTCTGCCATTTAGGAGTTAAATCACTTTTGTTTCTGCTTATACCAGCCTAGCCACACCTCCCCTGGCTGTGACTGACATTACCTGCATGAAAAAAAAAACTTTTCATTTTCAATCAGATGTAACTTACTTTAAAAGTTTTTAACTCCTGATCTGTAAATTGAGCTTTAATTACATACAGGAGGCTCCTGTAGGGTCTAGTAAGCTATTAGCAGAGCAGGAAATAAGAAATTCGAAATTAAACAGAATTTACAATAAAGGAAGTGTAAACATAAATGACTCTTTCCAGGAAGTGTTTAGGAAGGCCGTGTAAGTCACAGGCAGGGGGTTGTGCCTAGGGTGCATAAACAAAGTGACGTAACTCCTAAATTGCAGATAAGAGCAGTGAAACTGCTTATTTATACACCAAAACTTCATTAAGGTATAGTTGTTTTGGTGACTATAGTGTCCCTATTTTTTTTATATTTGTCTGTTTATTGGTATGGGAAAAGCTCTATCCTTTGTTTACATTACCCTTCTTTAAGGGTATGCGCTGCCTAAAGTGATAGTAACATAAGTGCTCTCCAGGTTTAAAAGTGAATCATAAGGAACGTTCCTTTCAGCAGCTGCATCTGAGCGTCTGCGTCAAGCAAGCCTGTTCTACTTGCACGTCTAACATGCTCAAGAGAAGGGGAAAGTGTATTCCATCATTCTTCATCTGAAAGGATTGTCTGGACTAACTTTATTTCAGACCCAAGCCTGTAAATCAGTAACATTTAATGTAGCCAGTAGCATGTTGAACATTTTGGGGTGCTGCTAATGATTGCCCAGCCTGTTCTCATTTACCTATATTCTTGATCCTGTTGTCAGCAGTTTGATTATGAATGGAGTGGTAGAGATGGGGGTCTGATTGCATCCAGCTGCCAGCCACGTTGCCGGGGGGGTATGTCTGCTGCGGCGATACAAAACCATCACATCTTCACCCCCCAGCCCTGTTTTTTTTTTTTCCCCACCATCTCCCATGACACTTGCTGTAGCTGTGTCTGTCTCGCCCTGTCCAACAGAGTGGCATTTCCCCTCGTTTCTTTCCTCATTTGTATCTAATTTTTTTAAAGACCGTATTGAAACTTATGTGCATGTGATATATGCTAAAAGGTTGCTCTCTTTAACAAAAACATATTCTCACCACAATTCTCCTGGGTTGAGGAAAATATTCAGGGGTAGGAATATATGAATTGTTGGCTTATATACACATGTTACCTATTTTATTATGATGTTCATATTTATCTTTCTTGATAAGATATTCATTTGCCACTTTGGAAAATCAAGTTTATTGTTCAAGGTGCCTTGCTTCCTAAAAACGTTACTTTACTGCATTGATGGAATATTTTATCTAGAACTCTTTCGATGTATCAAAATTTGCCTGTCTTTCTAAATTCTGCATGTTTTGGTCAACATTGCCTTTTATAGTATGATCCTTCAGATCTGACCGACTGCATCTCATGCTGGATTACATCACGTTAGGGCAAGTAGTTGACATGCCCAATCTTTAGACCTTAAATTGTTCATGAATGCTTTTCCACGGGCCCCTTCCTCTAACTCAATTCCTCTTTCTTGCACAGGTTTGGAGGGAGTTCCCAGACAGGCTGGTGGGATATCCGGGTCGACTACACCTGTGGGACCACGAGATGAGCAAGTGGAAGTACGAATCGGAGTGGACCAATGAGGTTTCAATGGTTCTGACTGGAGCAGCTTTCTACCACAAGGTATTACTATTACTACAGTTTGTGGAATGATTTCTACACCTGTAAAGGGATTAATAGACCGTAATAATAATGTCTAAATGTGGACCTTCCTTGTCTTGATTTGCTTTTGTTAAAGTGACTGACATCATGCGTTGTCACTTTAAAGTATACAGTTTAATAAATATTTTTTTTTTTTAGCCAAAGTGTTAGTAAATGTGGGTCTACAGGTAGGTATTTCTCTAATACTTGATGTGAACTATCAATTTGTGAATAACAGGTTCACTTTTACTGGGTTGCATATCCTCCAAAAAACTTCCTTTTGTATGGAAAATGGGAAACGCTTAGATTCTTCTCAATGGTCTAATGTGAGTTTGTGTGATTTAAAAAAAAATAAAAAAATATATATATATTTTTTTCATCCCATCGTATCTTTTCCTTCAGTATTTCAATTATCTGTATACCTACAAAATGCCTGGAGACATCAAGAACTGGGTTGACGCTCACATGAATTGTGAAGATATTGCTATGAACTTCCTAGTGGCCAACTTGACCGGAAAAGCTCCTATAAAGGTGAGCTCCCAGCACTTTGTACTGCTTTGACAATATGAACTTTTCTTTCTTTCTTTCTTTCTTTTTTTTCTTCAAGCGAATGCCACGTTTTGGGGTATTTGCATATTTTGGGGTGACGCAGAGATGAGGTGTATTTTCCTGTTGCTGTCCCTCGCTGGTATTGCTGTCTTCTTTCTTCAGATCCTGACTCTTCATCCGCCAGTGCTGTGTTCTTGCGCATGCACAAGAGTACAACATTGGTGCCTATGGAACATCCACAGGAACCTCAATAGATGTTGTTTTGCAATACTTGACAGCGGTAGCTTTGCCTTTTGTCAAGTTTAGGAAAAATATGTAATACACATTAGCCCCACTTTGTTTTATGACAGTCATTGTGAATATTTTATAAACCGTGAATGATGTGTTTAAACCTGCCCCAAACAACAATTTCCCACTCGATGAACGTTGTAGTATGTAGTTCTTAATAAAATATCATGTTCAACATTTTCGTGCCTTGCTGGAGCTTGTGTGCTAGTGATTTTACATCTGGTTTTAAACCAACTGACAAGATACATAACCGTATCACCTATTGCCCAACTCATGTAGTGCAGAACATGGGTTGATTAGTTAATAGCGTGTACGGCAGCCTGTCACCGTGTAAAGGAAAAAACCCTAAGGGCTTCTGGGAATATTCAAGATGAACCATTGTAAGACCAGTCCTGGGAGTATAGTCATCGGATTGCCCTTTTTAGAAGGCCATCTGTTTGCCTGAGGACAGCTGACTAGAGGAATGTTAATTATAAATTTCGCTCCCAGGGAATGTTAATTTAAAAGTGATCTTGCAATCATCTTCCCCAATCCACCAGCATTAATGGAGTATCTTGGTGTAACCGGCCGTTCTTTGATCCCAAGCCCTTCACACATTCATTTCCCGTGGTGTCATCAGCAGCCGCTATCATGTGCCGCAGCTGAATCCCTTCGCTTGTAATCTGCCCATCCTTTGGTAGTCCTGGGTCCGTGCCAGTTCTGTAACCGTGATCACTGAAAATGGTGTTAGGGACCATAGCTCTCTCAGTATCTCTTCTCTCGGATTATCTCGTACTGCTGCTGGCAAGAGGGTAACACAACGTATTTGCTTTGGTGGTTGAAGGTTACTGGGAAGCAGTGTTTAAGCATGAAAACTCTGCAAGAACAAATTATGTTTACACAGGGACTTTGGCTGTGTGAAAAGTCATTAAAAGGGAATTAAAGGGGCTTGTCAGCACCATCTCCAGTACAGAAATAAAGAAGGGATAGATAACTGAAAGTGGAGTTGGCAAATCCTTAGAAATGTTTTTGTTGGGTCTCTACGGACTGCCCAACTAGAGTAGCCTTTGATGAAAGAACGAGCAAGCCTTGTGTTATGTAAGAAAACAAATAAAAAGTGCTATGTAAACAATATTATATATACATTTCTGCCCTTCCTGAAACCTTCATTTATCCTTTTCACCTTTACAGGTAACTCCACGGAAGAAATTTAAATGTCCTGAGTGCACTGCGATCGATGGACTGTCACTGGATCAGACGCACATGGTAGAAAGGTGAGGCATTTATCTCCGTTATGTTTTATTTGCAAAGCTGCTGTGACTCTTACACTTGTGCCACAGCGTAGTGTTATTGAAAATCTATTTTAAAAAAAAAGATTAAAATATTATACTCTCCGTTTTTAATATTAGATGGACCAAGACACTGCATGGCGAAATATGTTGGTGCTTTTTAAATTATAACGCTGCTGTAAAGCAGTCAAGCAAACTTCGTGTGTTCTTGTCAAAAAATGACAATGAATCTTTCAGCACAGAGCCTTCCTTTAACTGAAAGCAGATTGCGTGATGTGGTTAAAGAATATAGCTCATTAAAATATTGCAAAACACAGAAATGGATACACAGCACTCCTAATCCTTAAAGGTATCACGCTTTATTTATTGATGGTGCTTACCCACTGTTGACATCATTGCAGAAGATGCAAATTTCAATCACATTAACCCCTTGAGAACTTATTGCCTGGCACATGTTGCTTAAGGAATTAAGTAACTTCTGGTGTTTGGATTATGTTGGTGATTTAAAATTTGTTTCATTATAATTTATTAATTGTGAACTTATTCTGCAGCACTTCATAATTTTACAAAAGCTGATAAAATAGCAAATGAGAGAAAAGCTATGAAAAAAAATTAACTGTGACTCAACATTAACTAGTAAAGGTGGTGTTTGTACAAGCTTAGTGGATTTGTGCATCTGTGTATAATTATTACTATTATTTATAAAGCGCCAACAAATTCTGCAGCGCTGTACAATTTGTAGACTTACAAACAAGAATTTGTAATCCGACAAGTTGGGCGCACAGGAACAGAGCGGTTGAGGGCCCTGCTCAATGAGCTTACATTCTAGAGGGAGTTGGAGTATAGTGAATCAAAGAGGTGTAAGGGCATACATATTTGTTTGTAGGGCATACCTAATTGTTTCACCCTCTGTCTTTCTAAGAGAATCATTCAGTGTGTCTGAACCATCTGCTGTCTTTTTGTTATACCAATGAAGATTGTTGGATAACTGTTAGTGTCAGCTATGATGAATTGACTGCCTTTATGAATCCTGTCCTCACTGCAATTGGTTGTGTCAATTAATTGACACGTCTTGGAATTGGAACGAGTTTGAAATAAGACTAGGTGTCACAGAAATAGAAGATTCTCATGTAGTACTGTACTGTATGCGTAAAGACTAACCCGTATGTTGCTCATTGTTAGTCATTTCCCATTTAAATGGACAGTTTTTTTCCAAATGGCTGTGTGTTATGAGGTCTTCATCTCCATGCTCCCAAGTTTCCGGCATCCAAGGCTTATCTTCAGCTTGGGGTCGAGCGCTGATTGCCTTTCTGATTCCCTGTCATGCACACACAGCGCTTGGAATGGCAGGAATTTCCAGGGGAGGAATTGAAGGCAGACAAGAGGGTAGATGGTGTTTCTCCTGCATCTCTCTGCTCCAGCTCTCTTTGCTTTTGAAGTCAATGTTAACCCTTTTTCTTTGCAGCTCAGCCTGCCACATCAGTCAGATTCGCACAGATCCCCTGCTTGTTTATTTGCAACTTTGTGTGTGTTCTACTGTTATCCCCTTACACTTAACATCAGTTTATGCTCAATGAAAATGTGATGTTAGTTGAGTATTTTATTTTTTCTGTACATTTTGCAACCTTTTTTTGTACTGTGCTGCGGAATATGTGGGCGCTTTATAAATGCCAGTAAAAAATAAATATAAATTTGACACCTGCATTAACTTTGCAAATAAAATATAATGCGCTAAACAGTACATAATTATAAAAACTAGAACAATACAGACAAATGAGAAATATATATATACGAATGTCAATAGTAGATATGCTGTGTAAGCAGTGACACTGTTGAAGTTGCTGGCAATTAAGGTGACATTGCTATTAGGAAGAAGAAAGAATAATGTATGCTTGAGTCTGACACAATGTAACTAGAGCCCAGGCTTTTAATGAGGCTATTATGTAAGTGTGAACTGCTGTACGGCGGGGAATGCGGCCCTAGCAGAAGTAACCTTCTTCCCTCTAACCTTAAAATGGTTCTTCTATCCCATTCCAAACGTAACTTTTACAAAGTGGTTTGAACACTTTCCCTCCGTGCAGGCACCTGTGACTCTTTTATTAGAATATTGGGAGTTCGAAGTCATCCCAGGAGGCTACAGTGTTGTGTTCCTTATTTTAATACAGACTGGTGGAAGGATCCTGTCATCTGAATTCAGCCATGCATGTTACCTTTTCTTACAGCTTGGTGTCTTGCTAAAGGCTTTCAGCTCTTATAAGATTGCAACTCTCGCAAGTCTCTGCCAGACTTTGAGTGTTATAGTAATCCTACAGCTGGGGGACTGAAGTTGGTCAGCCAGCATGGAATAAATGTTTAGGCAGGCATGCCTGTGGTTGTTCTCGTACCCCAGTCCATGCCTGTAGCTCTGTTTTGTCCCGCTGCATGCTTTTTATTACAATGATTGTTCTGGCTGTCGTGCTCCTGCAGACTCCCGAATTCTTGCACCCCAGGAGTTAGTCACTGAGCAATGAGACACAGAGCAGCCTGTGACCTCATGTTCTGCATGTGGGCTCGAGTTGTCATGTCTGTAGAGTTATGTTCTCTCCCTTCTATTCTTGAGAGAGTAGCTGCGTGCTGAACAAGACAGATCTCCTGCGGGGAGGAACATGTGAATATTAGCAGAGGAAAAGGAGAGGGCCTGTGAATGGTTGGCCTGGAACATTGCAGTGCTCTAAGTGAGGCAAGAGTGTCTGAAAGGAATGGCTTCTCCTGCAAAGACAAGGCTGTTCGTGTAAGCAAATGTCTCTAATAAGAGAATCCGCAAAGAGCCCGGTACATATCGTTGACATTTGTTTACAATGTATTCTCTGATTGCACTGTGCTGTTCACTAGGAAAAGCGTATACATTTGTAACTTTCTGATACAAATAATACCTGCTTTACAAGCCCCCAAAGATGTTGTTGGTACCCCACAGAGGCTTTTCTAGAAGGTTAAACTCATCAAGAGTTCAGGTATGTGATTTTACAACTGCCCTCCCAAGACAGGATCTAAAACGCATGAGTGAATTTAGTATCTTAGCTGTAAATGGCTGGAGCATACTTAGCACTGTAGGAAAACACTCACTTTAAACATCCACATAAATGATGTTTCTGACAAAACATGTTAAGACTTTTGTTGCAGTAGGACTTTGCTAATGCATATTGCGACCGTAATCCCCTTTTGGTCCTACGTGAGCTCAATAAAGACTCAGATACACTCAGTGGAGTTTTTCTACCCGTTTTATTATCAGCAAGAATTGGTAATAGTGATGCTGACTTATAGGTTTTTCCTTAAAAAGTTTACTAAACTTTAAATTGCAGGGGGGAAAAGCCTGATCCTTATCGGAGATTTCCTTCAAAAATGCTGAAATTCACTATGGCTCCATCATATCCCAGTTTCCCCATATATCATTCCGATGTATCACATAACAGATAATATATGCAACATAATTTATCTTATAATGAAACAAGTGAGAATAAACCATAACTTATATTCTTAAGGAAAACTAGCTAATAGTTAATACAATGGGCATTTTATAAAGCATTCATAAACCATAGGATTGGGATTCGGGGTGTTTAATATTAAGTATTGACAAACTGGCAGTTTACTATTAATTTTCCGCAGTTTAAAATCTCTGAATTCAGGGAGAGTTTTTGGTTCTTACTTTGCGTGTGTTTGTGTTGTTTTTTTATTATATTTTTTTTTATTATACTGTATGGATGAGTAACACGTTTTACTTTTCCCCAAATCAGGTCTGAATGCATTAACAAGTTTGCTACGGTTTTTGGTACAATGCCCTTGAAGGTGGTGGAGCACCGGGCAGATCCTGTACTGTACAAAGACGACTTCCCGGAAAAGCTAAAAAGCTTCCCAAACATCGGCAGCTTGTGACATCTAAGAGGGATTTCGATCACTCCGCTTCCTGGATACTAATTCTGTCCCGGCGACATCCCATTCACACGCAGGAGACTTAAATTATTTCAGAATGTCTAAACTTTCAGCTTGTCGTTCATTTTTTTTAATCTTCTGTTTTATTATTGCTGCCCAAATGCATTACTCTAAACAATTCCCAAGCTTTAACACGAGCCACATCACCCTGGAACTAATCTGAACCACACGTGCGTTAACCTGCTTTATATTTCAATCATTTTGCTCAAAACCTAGTATCTGTCTATCTGGTTTTACGGTGAAATTGACGATCCAGAGTGAACAGTATATTTAACGGTTGCAGCCAGTAATATTTATATAATCATGGACCTAATATTGGTTGTCCCTCTGTCCTGTGACCTGCAATTCATAGCAACAATTTGTAGAACTGATCTCCTAATGTATCCAAACTGTAACTTCTTTGTGTTGTCAGTCTGCAACTCCCATGAGCCTCAGCAATTCTGATGCAGAGCATCATGGGGTTTGTGAGTTTCACAACAGCTGGATATCATCCATTTTGCATGTTGGCAGCTCCAGTCCACGTATTTCAACACTTTGTATGTGCTTAAGTTCATTTCGTTCTGTGCTCTCATTACTCATGTTTTGTTTTATTTTTGTTTTTTTTAAATGTATTTTATTGATTTGATTACAGATAGGTTGCATATCACATTTTTTGTTGTATCATTTTGTTTTTAACTTGTGTTATACTGACAAACCTGTCTTTTAAGCCTCCCTGCGTATTTTGTGTTTTCTAAACTGTTACTTACACAATGTTTAAATGTAAACAATCTATAGTATAATAATGTACGTCCTACTCAAGCCTTTAATAGAACAGGCTTTTAAAAACAGTTTTTCCAAAGCTTGTTTGAGGATACTTTTTCTGTTGCATTTTCCAGCAATTTAAAGGAATTCTAATGATCTGGCTGTGCGTCTACAAGAATTGTATTGGTCAGTGTGTGTGGGGGGTGAGGGGGGGATCTATAAGTATAAGCCTGTCCTTTGCCTATGTACCTGTGATGGGAGTAATGATACCGTAATAGGTAGCAGTGACAGTATTCTATTGAACATTGAAAACCTGCACATAATCTGTCATTGTACTCCCATCTTGATGAGCCTCCTGGGACCCAGCATTCATACAGTCCTGAATCCTGGCTCTGGAGTGTCCTTATTTTGACATGTTTTCTCTCACCATGTGATTTGAAATGTCTACAGACTGACAGAGAATCATGGGAAATGTAGTTCACTAATCTCTTGGGTGCATGGTTTAGCCACCACTGCTCTAAACCTATTAATAATGGTTGATCCCTATGTTTATGTATGTGAACATGAGATCTTTTTTTTTAATTTTTTTTATTTTTTATATGTGACATGACTTGAAGACACTGCCTGACGTACACTGAATTTTATGAGCTGCTGATATGAATTTGGTTAGTTAATCACTACTTGGATTTCAAAGGAACTGCTTTATTTTACTGATTTCATATCCATAGCCCTACCCATCAGAACGCAGGAATTGTGTGTCCTACAACCAATGTTGGCACTAGCGACTTACTATATCATTTCTATCCGCCCTTTTCTTATTTTCTTGTAACGTTCCGTCATTTACGTTAAAATGACACTTCTGTTACGGATGGTTTGAAGGACACTTCCACAAAGTCTGGTTGTGGTATCGATCACAGCAGCCTACATGCTTATTTTCTGCCATAATTCTTCTATATAATTAAAGTACTTGGGAATGTTTAGAGTTTATTGTTGTAACGGTGACCACGTGAAGCTGCAAGGTGTTTTGTAAGTTAGTGGCCATCTTATGACAACTTACCTTTTAGTATGTAAACATCTGACTTTGACTACCAGCTGCTGTTGTATCACAAAGTAAGGTAGTCTGTCAAGGTTGGAGACCCCTAATTTTGAAGAATGACCCTCTATTTTCCTACTCTACTTTGATAATTAATGGTTGAGATTTCCAGACCATGGCTAATCCAGCTCACTATCCCCTACTCGGAGCGAACATCACCTAACCCGTTGCGAGCCCCCCTTCCCTTACGGTTTAACTATTGAGCTGAAGGATTGTGTCAACAATGTTTATCTCACCCTCTTTCTGACTCCTAAATTCTGCACCAATTTTTAAACAGACGGCAAAAATGTTACAAGAAGCAGGCAGTCGGGTGTAGAGAATGCTGGGAAATCTGATATTTGGGGTACATGAGACCAGTAATGCATCAGGAATAGCATTTTTAGAAATATATTTT
The DNA here is from genome assembly GCF_036172605.1 of Pelobates fuscus. Taxonomy (NCBI): domain Eukaryota; kingdom Metazoa; phylum Chordata; class Amphibia; order Anura; family Pelobatidae; genus Pelobates; species Pelobates fuscus. Next base: position 114,973,701 of record NC_086328.1, on the reverse strand, counting down.
ACAAAAAATGCAAACTATATTTTATATGTTAACATTTTAGTTTTTTTTTTGGTTTGTTGCTCGTCTGCTTAATAAAAAAAAAAAGGTAATGTATTAAATGGTTCAATAAGCAGATTGTGTATAGATGGAATTTTAAACATTATTTTTTTAACACTAAAAGATCACATTTATTCTGTTGTAACATGCAATGTGTACTACTGTTTGTCCGTGAAATAAATTTAGAAAAATGTAGTCATCCACAATGAAAAATGGATTAATCGCTAAACAGTCAATTGATGACCTCAAAAGGAAAGTCCGGCATACAAGCCAAGCCTTTTCTTTTTCCCAGCTCGGCTCTTTTGGTCTGAATGTTATGATTGCACCATAAATTGTTGTTTAGTGAATAAACCCCAAGATCATGTGCATTCTTTGTAACTTTTAGATTCTGTCTGGATTCTTTAACCCAGGTGTGTCCAAACGGTGGATTCCCAGATGTTTCAAAACTCCAGCTTCCGTGAAGCTTTGTCATTCTAACGGCATGCAAGACATCATGGGTGTTGTAGTTTTACAACATCTGGGGATCTACCTTTTGGGCACCCTTGCTTTAACCCTATCACCTCCAGAAAAGACAGTTGCAGAGGAGGTTGCAATTCCAACAATAGGCCTACAACAGTTAACGAACAGATCTCATGTGAAGCTTTGCAGATTACTCTACAGCTGCTTGAAGGCTAACAGCGGTCTAGCATTTGCAAAGCATCCTGGGCCTTGTAGTTTTATTGCATCTAAAGTGCTACATGTGGGCTGACACCAAACTTTTAGGGTCAATGGGTGCATACTGTGTAATGTAGTTTGGCAATTCCTTGTATGTAGCACTGGGTGTGTTCATGCCGTTTGCTGTCTATTGTCCTATATTGATCATGTAAGGGATATATACGCCCCTGTTTACAATAAATGGAAACCAAAATGCAGTGGAAAAAGACTCAAAATGTTACCACTACTGGAAATAAATTCTAAGAATTTTAAACATTTAGCATCCGTGTTTTACTGTGTCATTAATCTTGCGGTATATATTTCTCTGCTCGTAGTTTTTCCTATTACTCCAAATGTTTCTATTCTTGTGGGGTGTCTGTTATTCATAGAAAATAGTACATATTCCTGAAATGTCTTTCTTCCCTCAATAGAATTTGCAATGCATTATTTAGGGGGCTTCTTGAACCCCCCCAACCCCCACCCCCATCTTTTTAACACCTGGTTCAATTCTTCATAGACAACAGCCTCCTGTTCTTAATCAAAGCGCTGTACTAATCCATTGTCAGTGGCTCAGAGGGGCATTTTCAGAGGTGTAGCCAAGAAGTATCCTCTGTCTTTCGACCTCTCAAATTATATATTACCTGTCACAAATCTGGCGGGTGAAGGACGGCCAGATGGGGTTAAGAGAGGTGGTGATTACTGCACATTCTTCTGAGAGTGGAATTATCCATCAAAGTTCTTTTAAGCTCAGCTGGTTCCACATCCGGATTCACAGCTTCCAGCTCTCGGTTCCTAAGTAAAACCAAACATGTCCTTCCACTTTCATGAGCTTATTCGCCAATATGTTTATGGCTGGAGCGCTTAAAGAGGACTTGGCACATTTCTATTTTTTGATCTTTGTAGAGGGTATTCATCCCAGCAAATGCTATTTATACATATGGTTTTGTCAGATCACAAGAAGAAGTATACATAAAATTCACTTTTTTTCTTCTCTTCACTTTTTTCTTATTACGTTCAGAACCAGAGATTTCAGGGCCACCATTTTGAATATCCAAATCTTCTACGGTCTTTTCTATATATTCCCCCCCCCCCCAGTGATTCCACCTCTTGCTGAGCCTTGTTAGTTTAAGGACAACTGTCTCCTCAAACAATGTTTAATATAATCCTTTTATCAAGTGTGTTTAAGGATATAGATTCTTTTTTAAATAAAGTATAATTTATATTTCACCTTTGATTGGACAGTGTTTGAATACAGACAGTCTCTATGGTCTTTTATGCCCAAGGTGGAAGGATCCTGTCACTTACTAATGGTAGGGATGAGTTTTTCCTATATTTTTTACATATCCTTCATTTCTCAATCCTTTTTTTTTTTTTCATCCTTTTTACCTTTCATTATAGCCCTTTGCATGTTTACTGGTCTCCTAAAATCTGGCTCTTGGATATGTATTCAGTTAACATTGAATTGCAGTGAATAAAAAGCAATTTGTAAAATCTGGCTAATTTCTCACCTATGTCTGGAAAATAATTCTGAGAGTTGTAGTTTAATACGTGCTTGAGTGTCAACGTTGCATACCACTGCTATACAAAAAAGAACCTCAAACTTACTGAACTGTGTGTTGGGCATATTCAGATCTGATAGTGAGCAGAGAATAATGAACAAAGTCATTCAAAAAATAGAAGAATTGGAAATACAAATTTTGGTCCGACTACACGCATTGGACAAATGTTTAAACTCCACTGCAATAGCTCAGCCAACTTGGAATAAAATGTAATAAATAAGGAATTATTTATTAATTATTATGTCTCCACAATTCCCAGTTTAGTGAATGAACTGATGAATGTTTAAAGGGACACTCTTAAGAACCATAACCACTACAGATCACTGTATTGATTATGGTTATATGAGTTTACAAACAGTTTAGTTTTATTTATTTATTATATTTTACCATGGTTTGACAAAAAATGTGTTTCGTCCTGGCGCTCATAGCGTACACCTTCCTGTTCCAGAATGTCAAGTGTGAATCCATTTACCCTTTGACACCGTGATATAGAATGTGACTGCAGATAAGAACCATTCGGCTCATCTAGTCTGCCCAAAAATTATAATCTGAGAGCGCTGAAGGCTTCTTAGTCCAGCCATGCTTCTTTTTGTTTTTCTCTCGAGTTTGCATAAGCATTTATCAAGTTATATATTTTTATAATAATTTTTTTTCAAAATTAAAAATAAATAAAATTTTAAAGGGTTTAACATTCTTAAATGTTAAAATATAATTAACTAATAAAAAACAAAACAGACTCCGTTACAAGAATCACCATTTTAATAAGTCATAGCAATAATGGTGTATAATACATATAGAGATGGCCTATATACAACTTATTTTTTTTAATTAATATTTTAGTGTTAAAATGTGTCCAACTCATTCTTTGTTAAGCAAAGCAAATACAATCACATAGGAAAAACATGAGAGAGGAGCAAATTGTCATTGAGGTTATGTCCTCTCACACTCCTTGTATCACTCACCCTCCTCCTTTCGCTCCCTAAGGGGTATTTATTTCTCTGTTGCAAGGCACTGCATGTTTAATCAGTAGTATTAAATAGATACCTCTCTACAGACTTAAAGAAGGATCCAATGCTACAGAACACGGCGGAGGAAACTGGCTGACATTCGCTTTTAAAATAGTGAGGCCAGTATGATATCCTCGAAAACCTTTAGATTATATTGAAATTGATCTGCACGAACGAATTTACATTGTCACATTCGCCATTTCTCTGCAGATATCCAGTATACATCAGTCTTTACATTTTCTTAGCAGTGAGTGAGATTGAAATTCTAGATATATTTTAAATTGCTGGAATGAAAATCAAATTTGTTTCCTAATCGTTTGCGTTTGTTTTTCAAACTGATTTATTTTTACCCTCCTATATTTTGTACAGATCTCATTGCTCATTTTGCTCCAAAAAGCTGAAATTCCCACACTGGTAAAAATATAGCAGTCAAGTTCCATATCTTGTACATTTTAATATGTTTCAGTGTGCCTTTTCCTATAGAAGCTATTAATTTGAAGGCGTAATGAACCATTCAAATATATAAATGCCATAGAATTGATCATTCCTCTTCACATTCGTGTGGTCTGATTTAAGGCTATTTTTCTTCCCCAGTCGCTTTTATGCATTCGACTGCCATATACCTATTAGAAATTACAATACGTTTATATCTGCCCTGCGTATATGCCAGGTGAATTGCTAAAACATTTACTGAGGTCCGCTAAGAACTATCTACAGCAGCAAATCCACGTATTTCACAATGTTTAATGCTGTCAAAACGCTAGATTGGTGCTTCTTAAAAAGTGGCCTCCAACAATTCATTTAAATTTACAATTTAGCTGGCATTTTTTCAAATTAACATTGTAATTACACCTTCGATGCAGGAATTAATCTATAGATAATCTATGCTGTTTAAAGTTACTGGCTACTCCATTAGTGTAACATTTGGTAAGGTCCCTAACACAGCTTGGTTCTGACGTGACATCACTGAGATGGGTCTCTCCCCACGTGTACTAGTAAGTGGTACACATGCAGTCTCAATAGGACCCAATTTCTACATAGCGAATGCAAGGACGCATTTGAAAAAAATAAAATTGGATAGTTGAGTCTAACCAATATTATTACAAGGGAAACGTGAGCTAGCTTATCATATAGATGGGATTCCAAACTTTGTGAAATCACGTCCAGTATGTCACAATTTGTGGAATTTGGCAGATTGTTTCTTTTTTATACTCAATTACAGGTTTCATGGAACATATTACAAATTCACTTTAGGATTATGTTTCCTTGTTACATTTTAATGGAACCAAATATATTTATCTCCAACACAATCTAGAGTAGACGGATGGACTTTATAAGCTCTTATGCATAGAGAGTGCTGGATAAAAGCCAACCAATGGAAAGCAGCATATGATCCCAAATGCCTCTATTTAACTTGACTTAAATTAAAGAGAACCTTCCATCTAAATAGAGAAAATGAGCAGAACATAAAACAAAAATTTAACAAAAATTGTGTAGAAGTTATTCGTCGGTCACTTGAAATTCTTATAGACATTTATCTCAACCTATCTTTTCTTTATCTATGGAACTCTGCAACCCCGTTCCTTTTAGGTTGCAGAACATTCTAAAAAGATATTCAGTAGCCAATCTGGAAGAGGAGGAGAGTGGCATTCTAGGAAAATTAAAATTTGTAGACACAGATGACCAACTATGGCATGTGTTTATGAAATGCAATTCTCACGTGGTAGATCATAGAAAATTTAGTTTACAGACCACGAACAAGGCCATTTTTGTTTTTCTATGCTCTGTTTGTCATATTTTGTAAGGTGATGGACTTTCTTAAAATTTGACATGTCCAGAAATTCTGGATACAGACCAACAGTTAAAACGTTTAAAGGAATCCCTCTGTGTGTACAACTTCACTAGAGACTTTTGTACGAATTAATTAAAGGTTGCTTATTTCGGCTTCAGTACCCAACTGCATTTCTTGTTTGAGAATAATCTTTAAAAAAAAAAAAAAGCACACTGGAAAAAGTGAGGATTTCTAAACCGACGCCTCTTCCATAAATCCCAGGATCCTGTCTTAGCATCTTTCTGATCTGCCCTGTTTTCTAAACCTAAGTATGAATTTCTAGAAAACCTCAGCTGACCCAGGAGGCGAACAGTGTCACTCGACTGCGGAGAGAGGAAATTTACAAGCCAAATTCTGTCTTTTGCACTGACCAGAAATGGTTTCTTTGGAGGTTTTCCAAGACTTTGAAAAACAAGAAAACCTTTTAATGCCGAGGTTGATGAGAACACTTAATCCACTAAAAATAGGGTAAACTCAAAGTTACAAATTTCTAAATCGCAGAGAGGTGACACATTGATGCCATACATCCGCTCTCCTGAACTTCAATTTGACTTATTGTATAGGTAGATAATGATCACTTATCCTGCTGTTTGTGACCTAAACTCCCACCATTTTCTGCCAAGCAAAAACAGCTTGAGACCTACCAGTTGTCTTTTTGACTAAACATGTTGTTACATTTGGTGGACTAACAGGCAGAATGGCTACAAACTGACCTTTTAGCTGAGAGGGTTCTTTGGCTACCTTCATCTCAACAGGAGAGATGGGGACCTTTCCAAACCTCCCATACTCCCCTTGTACCCTTTAGAGAAATGCGAAAGGAGAAAAAGAACAAAACACACACAAAAAAAAAACTCAACAAAATAATTAAAAGCAAAGCAATCCAATTTCCAAATATTATGAACATGAACAGGAGGACAAAATGTGATCTTGATGGCATCTGCATAAATTGTTCCCTGCACTGCTTGAAGCCTTTCTCTTGGGTCTTTTTGGAAATGATACAACCCGCGGACGTTAAATTATCTCCCAGTACTTTCTAGAAAATCAAAGAAGTGGCTGATATTCAGGAGTTTTCCAGCCCACTAGGATGTCAGGAATTCTCTGTATTACTCCACTATCCCCTCTTCAAGGCACTGTTGGGTGTTTGGAAGGGCACTACAAGTGGTAATAATGAGGAAGAGCAGATGATGACAGATTTTTGGTTTTTAGCGCACGCTTTGCTGAACTCCCTGTCTTTGGGGTGAAATATCCCTGATTAGTAACCTTAAGATTTGGATTGTCAGTGTACAGAATATTTCCTCTATCGCCCTCTGCAAACCCAATTTGCAGAGCTCCCAGCACTTCTTCAGAAGTAGACGTTTCAAAATTTGGCAAGTTTGGCTTCTAGTCTTTGGGGAAACTATGTAGAAGGCCTCCTTGTGGTGCGTTGTGTGTCTGTACCGTAAGGCATGGTTTAATGTCCATTTTATCTGGTGGTTCTGTCATGTGGCCCAGGACATAGCTGCGCTGTGTTCCTTGGCTTTCATCCTGAGAGCTGCAATGCTGGAGCTCTTGCGATCGGGCTCAGCATTCAAGTCGTACCCATTTATTCCAGGGCCCATGGCCCCACTGCTGAAGAGACCTCCCATGTGTGATTGACCCACATGAGCACCAGCTCCTTGAACACTGAGGAACTCGGACACTGCGCCAGCAGAGTGCGGATGGGTGTGAGGAGACATACAGGATGAGACTGTGTCACAGGGTACTACGCAGGCAGGTACTGGGGAACCTCCGCTGTTATTACCAATCCAGGAAGGGTTCTGAATCTGCAAGTAGGAAGAAGAACACAAATAATTAGAATGGGCTACAGACGTCCATTGTAAGAATCAGCCAAACTAAGAGTTCCAATATAAATGAGTGTTATTCTTAAAACAGGATATGAGCAGCTTAATCTCTCTTAATCTCCCATTTTTGGACTCCACCTCCTACACCCCTCTATGTCTTGATGCAGACTTTATTGGATGGCAATGCAACATTTTAGTATGGCCCTCAAGATGTTATCTAAACGACACAAACAAAAACAGATTGGGGAAGCATTTGAGTTAGGGAGAGAATGCACCGTTAGATTTAGGGATTTTATTTGATCGGGATAGAAATTGAGGTTAGATTTAAGTTATCAATGAAATTTACAGGGAGTGCAGAATTATTAGGCAAGTTGTATTTTTGAGGATTAATTTTATTATTGAACAACAACCATGTTCTCAATGAACCCAAAAAACTCATTAATATCAAAGCTGAATATTTTTGGAAGTAGTTTTTAGTTTGTTTTTAGTTTTAGCTATTTTAGGGGGATATCTGTGTGTGCAGGTGACTATTACTGTACATAATTATTAGGCAACTTAACAAAAAACAAATATATATTTCAATTATTTATTTTTACCAGTGAAACCAATATAACATCTCAACATTCACAAATATACATTTCTGACATTCAAAAACAAAACAAAAACAAATCAGTGACCAATATAGCCACCTTTCTTTGCAAGGACACTCAAAAGCCTGCCATCCATGGATTCTGTCAGTGTTTTGATCTGTTCACCATCAACATTGCGTGCAGAAGCAACCACAGCCTCCCAGACACTGTTCAGAGAGATGTACTGTTTTCCCTCCTTGTAAATCTCACATTTGATGATGGACCACAGGTTCTCAATGGGGTTCAGATCAGGTGAACAAGGAGGCCATGTCATTAGATTTTCTTCTTTTATACCCTTTCTTGCCAGCCACGCTGTGGAGTACTTGGACGCGTGTGATGTAGCATTGTCCTGCATGAAAATCATGTTATTCTTGAAGGATGCAGACTTCTTCCTGTACCACTGCTTGAAGAAGGTGTCTTCCAGAAACTGGCAGTAGGACTGGGAGTTGAGCTTGACTCCATCCTCAACCCGAAAAGGCACCACAAGCTCATCTTTGATGATACCAGCCCAAACCAGTACTCCACCTCCACCTTGCTGGCGTCTGAGTCGGACTGGAGCTCTCTGCCCTTTACCAATCCAGCCATGGGCCCATCCGTCTGGCCCATCAAGACTCACTCTCATTTCATCAGTCCATAAAACCTTAGAAAAATCAGTCTTGAGATATTTCTTGGCCCAGTCTTGACGTTTCAGCTTGTGTGTCTTGTTCAGTGGTGGTCGTCTTTCAGCCTTTCTTACCTTGGCCATGTCTCTGAGTATTGCACACCTTGTGCTTTCGGGCACTCCAGTGATGTTGCAGCTCTGAAATATGGCCAAACTGGTGGCAAGTGGCATCTTGGCAGCTGCACGCTTGACTTTTCTCAGTTCATGGGCAGTTATTTTGCGCCTTGGTTTTTCCACACGCTTCTTGCGACCCTGTTGACTATTTTGAATGAAACGCTTGATTGTTCGATGATCACGCTTCAGAAGCTTTGCAATTTTTAGAGTGCTGCATCCCTCTGCAAGATATCTCACTATTTTTGACTTTTCTGAGCCTGTCAAGTCCTTCTTTTGACCCATTTTGCCAAAGGAAAGGAAGTTGCCTAATAATTATGCACACCTGATATAGGGTGTTGATGTCATTAGACCACACCCCTTCTCATTACAGAGATGCACATCACCTAATATGCTTAATTGGTAGTAGGCTTTCGAGCCTATACAGCTTGGAGTAAGACAACATGCATAAAGAGGATGATGTGGTCAAAATACTAATTTGCCTAATAATTCTGCACTCCCTGTAAAGTGTGTGTTTAGGGTTTTCATTTTCAACCAGATGTTAACTTGCTTTAGAAGTTCTTATCTCTTGCTCTGTAAATGCCACTCTAATAACACAGGAGGGTCTATGGGCTATTAACAGAACAAGACACATGAAATTCTAGATTAAACTGAATTTGCAAAGCTAAAACCCATCTTCTTTGTGCCAGAGGGAACTTTTTATTACCCACAAAACTGGATTCAGATTTGAATTATCTTACGATCATGCCTATGCCCACAGTGTCTACAAGGATTCTACATAGGGTTTTTGAATTGTAAATTTTGAATTGGAAACATTGAATCAATTAACCAAACAAGTAGCAAACTATAGTACGCTGATATTATTAATAGTATTTTGAGAACAAGACAGGAGTGAATGCATAAGCTCGTCTTTTGAGATAGCTTAGAAATTCCTCGAGCCTTAGCCCTTCAGAAGCTACACAATTATTTATAACATTTATTAAATGAATTTATCTGCCCTCCAATATTTCTTTGTAACTGCCATGCTGAACAAGTAGTTTGGGGAAGAGTCAAATTTGAATGCACAAGTAAAAAGCTGTGTTTTTAACTTTTAGGTTGAATTCCTTTAAAAATCTTTGTGTGTGATGGTAGGAGCGCATCCCACGGCGGTAGAAAAGCAAACACATTCACAGAACTAGAACCACAGGCCCATGTCTGTGGGTCAGATTACACTCATTTACAAAAATTCAAAGTGAATTTCAAATTTAAGGCCAAGATTGACAAATTTGAAAAATTATCTGCTATGCTTTGAGTTCTTAAAAAAAATTGAATTCACTTTTCATTCTCACTTTAGTGATCAATTCTAATAATAAATTACTCTTAATATAATTATTATTATTAGCATTAACAAAGCGCCAACATATTCTGCAGCGCTGTACAATTCTAGAATGGGGATATTTGGCAAGTAATTTCTATACAGAATGTAACAGAGAAAGCCCTTCTCAAAAGAGCTTAGAATCTGGGAACTAGAACTTGCCAGAAATATGTTATGCGCCCTCGTCAATATCTACAGGACACATTTTTTTTTATAATTTTTTTTTTTTTTTATAATTTTTTTTTTATTTATAAATTGCCAATAAAAAAAAAATATCTACAGGACAAATTTTTTGGTCTGGACAGGATATTTCCCACAGCAACCTTGGAAAGCAAAACCGACACTTACTGCCTTTTCTTTCTTAATGCCTTATTGTTAACAGTTCTCGATGTACAGGAGTATTCTCCAAATACACGCCAGTTATCATGATCTGTGTCTTGTATGCATCCCAAATACGTATACCACGTGTCTCCACATCTGGGCGATGCTGTGACAGAAGCTTCAAAGTCAAATAAATTACACAGCGCGTTTCAGCAGCTCTTAACCCTTCACGTGTCAATGCTTCTAAAAGCACGAATCCACTTAACCCTGCGCACACCGCGACCCACGCTGCGCTTGATGCCTGTTCTGTGCGATGAAGAGCGCCAATGTTTGTTTTACATTCACTCAGATATTTTAAAACGTGCAGCTGTTTATAATGTTTATACAGTTTGATCAAACCGGTGTTATTTTTTATTTTAATTTTTATTTTTTTATAGTGTTTTACAAATCCACTGGTTCTTAGAAATGTAAGCTTTAACCTCTCAGTTAATATTAATGTTTATAGGGACTCTCCACGGAAAAGCGACAGGGCTGAGATTGGACATAATCCCAAGCAGATTTATTGTGGCATAAAAAGGGTCCTAAGAGTTTTTGACAGACTCCTGGTTAAATTAATTCCTGATTTCAGTGCGTTACAGGGATAATCCGTAAAAGATATGTGCAATAATATTATGAAAAAAATATTCTAAACGCATTGCTGTGGTTATGGTAGCAGGAGCGCTCTGGTACCATATTTAAGTAGCTGGACCATTTAGTAACAGTTTGACTTTAACCTTGCTGGAGTCTGTTGAGCACAACTCCTCTCAAGGGGAAGTTCTGTTCCTGCTTTCAGGAGAGCAAACGAAAGCTCCTAGCAGGAGCTTTCACCTCTCACTTCCAGGTAAGAGGAGGCAAGGAGTGGCACATGGCAGACTCTGGGTGATAAGTCAAACTGGTATCAAGTGGTTTGATTACTTACGTTGGAGGGGTGCAATGACACTCCTGGTACTATATCCACTACAGTGCATGATAGTGGTTATGGTGGTTGGAGTATTCTTTAATATAACAGGAAAACTAAAAAGGCTCCTTATGTTGGAAGCTCCTGCAGTTGCTGTAAGTACGCCTAGCACTGACCCTAGCACTGATCCATACGATGTCAAACCACTTGAGAGTAGTTTCCATCGCTCCAATCATCTTCAGGAGGAGGAATCAGTGGTTAGAGCAAAGAAAGATCGCAATCACTGGCTGAGAGCGTCAGCCGAGCTGTTTGGGCCAATTAGCGTAGTCCTGAATTTGCTTACTTTGCTCTACAGCGCAATACAGCTACTCTGGCTCGTAATGACCGTCTATGGCAGATGTGGAGAAGGTGGCTATAGGGGCTCAGGTAAGTTGTCACGACATGCTAAAACAGTTTGGCATCTTACTGTGGGATGTCGCACTCCAAGCACCATAACCACTACAGCAATCTGTAGTTATTATGGTGCTTCGAGTGTTCTCTCAAAGCATTGAGTACCCGTCTTAATGGTCCAACAAGGTCCTCTGTTCCTGTCTAACTACAGCTAAAATACTACCCTTCCTCCCTCTAACGTCAAAGGAAGACTTTCAGCGTCCACCTGAGCGCGGGATGTGCACGCGTAATATAAAAACAATATATAGCAAAGCTTGATAACAGTTAGTGAAATGGTGCTACAATCACCGTGTGTATCACGCGGGCCGCAGCGCACAATGCGTGACCCCACCTCCCTGGGCCACTGGTACAGGATCAGACCCTATAGACCAGACCGAGAGGCTCCTGATTGGTGGATACTCTTCCTGGAGAGGGGCGGGCTATCTGCTGTTGATGTTTAAGTTTTTTCAAATGCAGCAGGAACTTTAAAATAATAAACTAAAACGAACCCCTTTTTTTTTTAATTGTTTTGCGTATTTGCAGTCATACGTAATCTTATTATGGATTATTATTGGGGATCACTCCGAGCCGGGATGAAGGCTATTTAAATATCATGGTAATCAATGGAATGGGGTAGTTCTATAAAAATGGGTGCCATCAACATGAAACCAATGAAATCCGTTAGACCATTCAAACAAGCTGGTTTCCATGGTGATTGCCACAGATGTAGAACTAAACCAGACTTGCAATTTATAGATACCCATTCTTTAGAAGATAATAAATGGCCAGCAAACAGGACATGTTGGGGGCACGGTGTCTGTTAACCCTTTAACTAGACACTTTCAGCAATAAAAATACTGTTGAACGAACCCCAACGATTGGAGAGCCTGAGGTGACCTGATATGACTTAGGACGCAGGATAATAATGGCTAAAGCCATCCACTCAAACTGTAGGCTACCACTCCCATAATGCTTAGCCAACTTTACAAATGGTGGAGCATCATGGGAAATAATTTCCTACAGCAGTTGCTATGCCAACGACATTACTAACTAGACGGTTGTGATTAGAGTTAAAACCTGGAACAAGGTTGGCACTAGGGACTGTCTGCCGAAACCCATGACAGTTGTCCAGTATAGGTCACTAGCCATTCTGGCAGGGGAGCAGAGAGCTGATAGGCTTACGTTGATTTCTTCCCCGCACCCCATGTCCATTCTGATTGCAGCTCATATTTCAGAGATCACCCCCACGTCCCATAGGAATATATGAGATGGAGGGGGGGGGAGATTATGAAATGAAAGAATGTAACAGAAAAGCACCAGATGTGGACTATGGAGCAGAACATTCCAGAAGTCTCTCAGCAGCCCTCCTGCTCGTCAAACATTTGACCTTTTCCTTTCTTACAACTCATTCCTTTTTACACTCACTCTTGGTTTTATGGATACTGATTAAATACAAAATGACCGGGGAATCAAAGCTGCCTTAATCACAACTCCACAGAATCTTGTTTTACCCCTTCCTCCATTAAACGTTCTCATGCCCGCCTGATGGTGCACACACTGCTGGGATTTTAGGAACGGGTGAAGGACATCTAATAAGGACACGTTCATTTCTTGCAAAGGATGACAATATGACACTACTTTTTGTCCGGAGGCTAAATATGCAGAGTTATTAACTAAAGTGACAATTCTAACGTGAATTCAAAGTCAAATCCAAATTTAAGGTTAAAAAATGCTTCCCGTTCAGCTACTTTGGCCTTAAATCTGAAATTTACTTTAAACTTTCTCACGTTAGTAAATGCTGATAATATTAGACTCTGTATGTTTCACTGTAAGATGTGAGTAGATAATAACTGGTTCTCAGGGAAGTGATTTTAAGTGGCCACAATGTTTACTTTGTTAGATATTCCGTAATGATGTAAAATAGGGATGTGAAAACTATCAAATCAACTATAAATAAAGTTAACTGAGGCACAAGCGGGGGGTGCGTCTCTGCTACAATTCGGAGTTTAGTGTATAAAAAGCAAAGTACAGGTTAATCGAATGGATTTCCTATTTATGGAGCCGCCCTAAGGTGTACTCAGCACTTTACAGGTTACATTACAGTAAAGGGGGGTTCAGTAAGTGCAGTAGGTATACAGTGTATGTATATTTTATTTATATAGCACTAACAGGTGTACTCAGCACTTTACAGGTTATGTTACAGTAGAGGGAGGTACAGTAAGTGCAGTAGGTATACAGTGTAAGTATATTTATATAGCGCTAACAGGTGTACTCAGCACTTTACAGGTTACAGTACAGTAGAGGGAGGTACAGTAAGTGCAGTAGGTATACAGTGTATGTATATTTTATTTATACAGTGCTGACAGGTGTACTCAGCTCTTTACAGGTTACATTACAGTAGAGGGAGGTACAGTAAGTGCAGTGGGTATACAGTGTATGTATATTTTATTTATATAGCAATAACAGGTGCACTCAGCACTTTATAGGTTACATTACAGTAGAGGGAGATACAGTAAGTGCAGTAGGTATACAGTGTATGTATATTTTATTTATATAGCACTAGCAGGTGTACTCAGCACTTTACAGGTTATGTTACAGTAGAGGGAGGTACAGTAAGTGCAGTAGGTATACAGTGTATGTATATTTTATTTATATAGCAATAACAGGTGCACTCAGCACTTTATAGGTTACATTACAGTAGAGGGAGATACAGTAAGTGCAGTAGGTATACAGTGTATGTATATTATATTTATATAGCGCTAACAGGTGTACTCAGCACTTTACAGGTTACATTACAGTAGAGGGAGATACAGTAAGTGCAGTAGGCATACAGTGTATGTATATTTTATTTATATAGCGCTAGCAGGTGTACTCAGCACTTTACAGGTTATGTTACAGTAGAGGGAGGTACAGTAAGTGCAGTAAGTATACAGTGTATGTATATTTTATTTATATAGCGCTAACAGGTGTACTCAGCACTTTACAGGTTATGTTACAGTAGAGGGAGGTACAGTAAGTGCAGTAGGTATACAGTGTATGTATATTGTATTTTTATAGTGCTAACAGGTGTACTCAGCACTTTACAGGTTACATTACAGTAGAGGGAGGTACAGTAAGTGCAGTAGGTATACTGTGTATGTATATTATATTTATATTGCACTAACAGGTGTACTCAGCACTTTACAGGTTACATTACAGTAGAGGGAGATACAGTAAGTGCAGTAGGTATACAGTGTATGTATATTTTATTTATATAGCGCTAACAGGTGTACTCAGCACTTTACAGGTTATGTTACAGTAGAGGGAGGTACAGTAAGTGCAGTAGGTATACAGTGTATGTATATTTTATTTATATAGCACTAGCAGGTGTACTCAGCACTTTACAGGTTATGTTACAGTAGAGGGAGGTACAGTAAGTGCAGTAGGTATACAGTGTATGTATATTTTATTTATATAGCAATAACAGGTGCACTCAGCACTTTATAGGTTACATTACAGTAGAGGGAGATACAGTAAGTGCAGTAGGCATACAGTGTATGTATATTTTATTTATATAGCGCTAGCAGGTGTACTCAGCACTTTACAGGTTATGTTACAGTAGAGGGAGGTACAGTAAGTGCAGTAAGTATACAGTGTATGTATATTTTATTTATATAGCGCTAACAGGTGTACTCAGCACTTTACAGGTTATGTTACAGTAGAGGGAGGTACAGTAAGTGCAGTAGGTATACAGTGTATGTATATTGTATTTTTATAGTGCTAACAGGTGTACTCAGCACTTTACAGGTTACATTACAGTAGAGGGAGGTACAGTAAGTGCAGTAGGTATACTGTGTATGTATATTATATTTATATTGCACTAACAGGTGTACTCAGCACTTTACAGGTTACATTACAGTAGAGGGAGATACAGTAAGTGCAGTAGGTATACAGTGTATGTATATTTTATTTATATAGCGCTAACAGGTGTACTCAGCACTTTACAGGTTATGTTACAGTAGAGGGAGGTACAGTAAGTGCAGTAGGTATACAGTGCATGTATATTTTATTTTTATAGTGCTAACAGGTGCACTCAGCACTTTACAGGTTACATTACAGTCGAGGGAGGTACAGTAAGTGCAGTAGGTATACAGTGTATGTATATTTTATTTATATAGCACTAACAGGGGTACTCAGCACTTTACAGGTTACATTACAGTAGAGGGAGATACAGTAAGTGCAGTAGGTATACAGTTTATGTATATTTTATTTATATAGTGCTGACAGGTGTACTCAGCACTTTACAGGTTACATTACAGTAGAGGGGATGTACAGTAAGTGCAGTGGGTATACAGTGTATGTATATTATATTTATATAGCACTAACAGGTGTACTCAGCACTTTACAGGTTACATTACAGTAGAGGGAGATACAGTAAGTGCAGTAGGTATACAGTGTATGTATATTTTATTTATATAGCGCTAACAGGTGTACTCAGCACTTTACAGGTTATGTTACAGTAGAGGGAGGTACAGTAAGTGCAGTAGGTATACAGTGTATGTATATTTTATTTTTATAGTGCTAACAGGTGTACTCAGCACTTTACAGGCTACATTACAGTAGAGGGAGGTACAGTAAGTGCAGTAGGTATACAATGTATGTATATTTCATTTCTATAGCACTAACAGGGGTACTCAGCACTTTACAGGTTACATTACAGTAGAGGGAGATACAGTAAGTGCAGTAGGTATACAGTGTATGTATATTTTATTTATATAGTGCTGACAGGTGTACTCAGCACTTTACAGGTTACATTACAGTAGAGGGAGGTACAGTAAGTCCAGTAGGTATACAGTGTATGTATATTTTATTTATATAGTGCTAGCAGGTGTACTCAGTACTTTATAGGTTACATTACAGTAGAGGGAGGTACAGTAAGTGCAGTAGGTATACAGTGTATGTATATTTTATTTATATAGCGCTAACAGGTGTACTCAGCACTTTACAGGTTATGTTACAGTAGAGGGAGGTACAGTAAGTGCAGTAGGTATACAGTGTATGTATATTTTATTTTTATAGTGCTAACAGGTGTACTTAGTACTTTACAGGTTACATTACAGTAGAGGGAGGTACAGTAAGTGCAGTAGGTATACATTGTATGTATATTTTATTTTTATAGTGCTAACAGGTGTACTCAGCACTTTACAGGTTATGTTACAGTAGAGGGAGGTACAGTAAGTGCAGTAGGTATACAGTGTATGTATATTTTATTTATATAGCGCTAGCAGGTGTACTCAGTACTTTACAGTTTACATTACAGTAGAGGGAGGTACAGTAAGTGCAGTAGGTATACAGTGTATGTATATTTTATTTATATAGCGCTAACAGGTGTACTCAGCACTTTACAGGTTATGTTACAGTAGAGGGAGGTACAGTAAGTGCAGTAGGTATACAGTGTATGTATATTTTATTTTTATAGTGCTAACAGGTGTACTCAACACTTTACAGGTTATGTTACACTAGAGAGAGGTACAGTAAGTGCAGTAGGTATACATTGTATGTATATTTTATTTTTATAGTGCTAACAGGTGTACTCAGCACTATACAGGTTACATTACAGTAGAGGGAGGTACAGTAAGTGCAGTAGGTATACAGTGTTTGTATATTTTATTTATATAGCGCTAACAGGTGTACTCAGCTCTTTACAGGTTACATTACAGTAGAGGGAGGTACAGTAAGTGCAGTAGGTATACAGTGTATGTATATTTTATTTATATAGCGCTAACAGGTGTACTCAGCACTTTACAGGTTACATTACAGTAGAGGGAGATACAGTAAGTGTAGTAGGTATACAGTGTATGTATATTTTATTTATTTAGCGCTAACAGGTGTACTTAGCACTTTACAGGTTACATTACAGTAGACGGAGGTACAGTAAGTGCAGTGGTTATACAGTGTATGTATATTTTATTTATATAGCACTAACAGGTGTACACAGCACTTTACAGGTTACATTACAGTAGACGGAGGTACAGTAAGTGCAGTGGTTATACAGTGTATGTATATTTTATTTATATAGCGCTAACAGGCGTACTCAGCACTTTACAGGTTACATTAGAGTAGAGGGAGATACAGTAAGGGCAGTAGGTATACAGTGTGTGTATATTTTATTTATATAGCGCCAACAGGTGTACTCAGCACTTTACAGGTTACATTACAGTAGAAGGAGGTACAGTAAGTGCAGTAGGTATACAGTGTATGTATATTTTATTTATATAGCACTAACAGCTGTACTCAGCACTTTACAGGTTACATTACAGCAGAGGGAGATACAGTAAGTGCAGTAGGTATACAATGTATGTATATTTTATTTATATAGAGCTAACAGGTGTACTCAGCACTTTACATGTTACATTACATTAGAGGGAGGTACAGTAAGTGCAGTAGGTATACAGTGTATGTATATTTTATTTATATAGCGCTAGCAGGTGTACTCAGTACTTTACAGGTTACATTACAGTAGAGGGAGGTACAGTAAGTGCAGAAGGTATACAGTGTAAGTATATTTTATTTACAAACTACTAACAGGTGTACTCAGCACTCTACATGTTACATTACATTAGAGGGAGGTACAGTAAGTGCAGTAGGTATACAGTGTATGTATATTTTATTTATATAGCGCTAGCAGGTGTACTCAGTACTTTACAGGTTACATTACAGTAGAGGGAGGTACAGTAAGTGCAGAAGGTATACAGTGTAAGTATATTTTATTTACAAACTACTAACAGGTGTACTCAGCACTCTACATGTTACATTACAGTAGAGGGAGGTACAGTAAGTGCAGTAGGTATACAGTGTATGTATATTTTATTTATATAGTGCTAACAGGTGTACTCAGCACTTTACAGGTTACATTACAGTAGGGGGAGGCACTGGCGTACATCCCACAGTCGCAGGGATCGCAGCTGCGACCGTGCCCGCCACTCCAGGGGGCCCGGCCACCCTACGGACCCCTGCGACCAGGTACCCGCCGCCATGTTTTGCGGCTACGGCCCGCACAGCATACCTCCGGGGCCGCACATGAAGGGGTATGTATATTATATCTATGTAGCAGTAACAAGTATACTTAACACTTTACAGGTTACTTTACAAATGGTTAGTGCAGCCTTTATATTATTATTATTTTACTATTTATATAGCGCCATCAGATTCCGTAGCGCTGTACAATATTGATATTATAATGGTTTTATAGCAGGATAGATCGCCCCTTCTTTTTATAAAAATCTCCATTTTCAGCTGACTGTTCAGGTGTTAATTGGGAGGTGGTCTTTTTTTTGTCTACTCTTAACCCCTTAAGGACCAAACTTCTGGAATAAAAGGGAATCATGACATGTCAGGCATGTCATGTGTCCTTAAGGGGTTAAAAGGGTTTTGGCAGCAGCATTGTACAGTGCTCTTGAATAAAGGTGGTGTGCTTAATAAATAATAGTAAGCCATCTGTCCACAAAACACTTGGGAAGCTTCTATGACTGTAGCAGAGAGAGTGTAAATCATTTAACTAAAACCCCTCATTTCTATTATGTTTATACACTCAATGCCAACTTAAATAAGGAGGAGAGGCACATTTTCTCTAATAAAAGTGGATACGTTCACTCTTAATCCAATTTCCGCTGTAATTCTATAGATTATAGGTGTACACAGCCAATTTGTAAAAACCTCTGTCATCATCAAAATGTAAACTGGAACTAGGAGAGATCTGTGTAGCTCAGCGGTTAGTGCCCTGACTGAAGACTCTTACATGGTTATTCAATGAAGTGAGAATTCAGAGTGAATTTTAAATTTTAGGCCAAAGTAGCCAATCAGGAAACATACCTGGTTTTTCCAATTCTGATATTTTGGCCTGAAATTTTTAATTCACTTTGAATTAGCTCTGAATTGGCAATTTAGTAAATAAGCATGTTAGGATTGTAAATCTGACCTGACCCTTTAATAACTCAGCCTCTCGATCTTCTCAGTATGATTAAGGCCTCGATTTACTATTTTTGGATACAATTTTAAAAGTATTTAATATTTTGATTATTTTAATATTTTTAATATATTGATATATATTTTTTATATATTATATATTTTTGATATTTTATTATTTGATTGAAAGCAATCATTTTAAATGTTTGTGGGGAAAATATTAACTCGTTTGAAGAGGTCATCCTAAAATATTAAATGAAAGTCTAAGTTCGGTAATAATAACAACACAGACGACTAAATAACTCACCTGGGCGTAATTCTCTGCTCGGGTTAAGAGCGGCAGCTCATAGGCCGAGGAAAAGTGAGTTCGTACTTGCTGCATCTGTCCAAACCGTTCCCTCTTTCTCCACTTTGCCCTTCGGTTCTGGAACCAAACCTTGGAAAGAAGACAAGAGTGAAAGGTGCAAATGAGGCTTGTATTATGAAAAGATTTTTGGTAGTGTTGCCGTTTGCATGTATAGCGCCTACATATTCTGGAGTGTTGTATGGTGGCAGAAGATAATTGTGACGCAAAGGAAGATGTGCTTACAAAAAGCGAATTAGAGATAGTACTAATTTACTAATCAAATAGAGAGTTGTTAGTAAATTAGAAATTATATTGAAATCTTTCTGTCTATGAAGTTCTATAGAGTAATATAAAGAATTAATAATATAGATAAAATAAACAGTGCAAGTCCTCAAAACAAGTATCTAAAAAAGCTTTAATTTTGGAGACACTGAGCGGATATATATTATCAATAATGAGTTATGAGCATTTATTAAACACATGTGAGTGTAATAATAATAATAATGTGCACGTGTCTATATTTACGATGATATGATTATACTGGTTAATATCAGGTGATTTACAGATTGGTAGCTGCAAGATTCTCCCAGAGGGTATTTACAATGTCCTACCTCCTATTAATCACCACGTGTTTATTTAATATTTCAGCACAGAAGCACGTTCATTGAGACTGTGGCCCGTACAGCATATGGCGAGCAGGCTCATCAATCAAGCACAGTTTAGCGAAGCAAGCTGGGTCTGCTAGAGAAGAGGCCCTGGGTTCCCTAAACCAGGCATATAATCTCATCATTATCTATCACTAGTGACCAGCAATGTCACCGACTGGTGCATGGAAATAACGGTGATCACTTATGATCACAGATTATACCGCACACTATTATTCTGTCATTGGCTCAGAGGACCCCAGGTCCTGTTACCAAATAGGCCCAGCTTCTTTAAATGATGCTTGATTAATGAGCATGCTAGGGATCAGCTTCACTTGGCTGAGGATCATAGGAGTTGTTTACAATCCATTGCATGTTGGAAACAATTACCCCCCTAACCTTCCCCATGCCAAATTTTACCCTCACTTCCCCAAAATCGTAAAGGCCTGCATTAACTTAGTCCTTATTAACATTACTATTACTAAAGGGATACATCAAGTACCATGACCACTTCAGTGATTTGACGGGGTCACGGTGCCTGAAGTCTGTATGTGCAGCTATGAATCGCTGCGCATGCTGAGTTTAACTCCGTTGCTGCCGGAGTTGTAACTAAAGCTCCAGCTGGCTAATATCAATTGTGTGCATATTTAAAGTGTGTCATCAGGACGCAGAGCATGCTGGTGAAAGACGTCCAATAGCAGCAGAGCTTCCCCCTCAGTGCTGCCGATGTCCTTTCCTCAGCCTGTACTCCCCCTTTATCCCTCCCTCGGCAACAAAGGGGAGAGACATCAACAGAGGAGGATCAGGCTAATAGGAGATCTTGGTCTCTGTCTGGCAGTCAACAAAGCCGGAACAGAGATACATTTCAGCTTTTTTAACCCCTTAAGGACCAAACTTCCGGAATAAAAGGGAATCATGACATGTCACACATGTCACGTGTCCTTAAGGGGTTAAGTTTGGGAGGTGAGGCAGAATTGGAAGGGGTTACTCTAAACAAAACCAATGTTTTCTTAAAATACTAAGTTCCAATAAGCACAGCGTCATGCCTGTGTCATGACTGTAATGGAGAAATTTAAAGCTGGCCATTTAAATGCCAATGCATTAAAGGACAACACAAAGCACTATTACCACTACAGACCACTGTAGTGGTTATGGTGTCTTGCGTGCTCTAACTTCCTCTCAGTGTAAGTAGTCAAAACATTGAAGTATGGATTGACAACTTGCCTGGAGTCCATTAAGTGCCTATTGAGCATCTCCTGGAGTCGGAAGCTTTAACAAAGAGCTTCTGTTAGCTCCACTGACCTTAGCTCTGCCATGCCAGGCTAGGTCAATGAGAGTGTCACCTGCCAGGCTTGGCTCAGTGGCAGAGCTTCCGGCTGTAGTGGAGGTGGCAGCAGGCACTAAGTGGACTCTCAGTAAGTTGTCAAACTGCTCTTAAATGGTTTCACTACCTCATATGCCCCAACATTTCAAATGGATAAAGAGGTACACTTTCAATTTTGGGGTGTGAGTGGGCTGTGGTCATTTGCAGGGCTGTTCTGAGACATTTTAGATTACTTACTTATAACAATTTATGTAACAAAAATATAATGTAGAACAAGAACAACGTGTCTTATTTACACAGACTGATTTCTAAACACATTTATTGCAGTTTAAATAACATTTCTGGAAGTATTGTTGCTGTAGAGCACCAGGAACTGTAGGCTGTAGTGGTGCTGCTGTTTGAATGTACCTTCAAATGTATAAACAATATCTACAATATTCTAAACAGGTACAAATAAAGAACAAACACATTCCTCAGATCTCATTCATTGTATCTCATCCTAATTATAAATAGGAGAATCATGTGGCTCTTAGAGAGATGGAGCCAAAGTTCTGTGTTCACTGTTAATACATTTTAATTGTATGTGTAACATCCACATGGGCCCCTGGAGTCTGAATTGGGTCACAGGATGGATGACAAGACAGTCAGATTAAGATAAGAACTGGGCTATTTATCTCACGGTGATATTACAGCTACTCCCCGCCCCCCCCCCCCCCCCCCCATATTTACACTTTTATTTTAGGGGGGCGGATGGAAACCTGAGATGACATTGTTAGCATCCTGCCTTGGGAAAGCAGTGAGGGATGAGAGGGTCATGTAGATTATGCTTGTTTTCATTATATTTTTAATTTCCTGCAGCCTCTGCTGTCTTTTTCCTTTGCACCTACCCCCTATTGCTCATGGGGGATGGGACGAAGGGGCAGTGGAGAGAGAGAGGTCACTGTGAATGAAGTTTAGCAAGCAGAACAAAAAAAGGATAATTATAAGAAAGCGAAGAAACAAAGGACCCATGAAACTGCAAGGCCATTGATTCAATGTATCAATTCACGGACGATGGATACAAAAAGAAAACACCAGTTTTTTTTTGTTTGTGTTTTTGCTAAACACTGATTTTTTTGTAAAAAAAACAAACTGCAAAATTTCAGCAAAAAATTGTTTCTTGTCGAGCTTGAGAATTTTCCCAAATCAGCTACTCTTGCAAAATTTAGAACCTTAGATACATGTACAGATCTGAAAAGCCACAGTCTTCTCTAAGCCACCAGCATATAAAATGAGTTACTTGTTATTATTGTTAATAAAGCCCCAATATATTTCACAGCACTCTATTTTGTAATATTTTTTCAATTAATACAATTACACTCTGACAACACTGTTTTTCACCAAACCGGCATAGACAGGGCATTTCATGCAAATTACCCTACTTTTCCCATGATTCTCTCCTTTGGTCCAATTATTTATGTTTTTATTTATTTATTTTGAGCCTGGGTTGGCTCCTATTTGATTCCAATGGGAACAAGGCTGGTGAACCCAACTAGAAAACATTTGAAAAAGCTGACGTATTAATATTCAGTAAAGTTGTGAAAATGGGTAAATAATGACACAACTTCCACAAAACAGAGAATTATGGGAAACCCTCAATAAGCATCATTCAAACTATGGTCCGGCATTAGTGCAAGAGGTTAGCCAAGAGTGTTTGCTGCTATTGCATACATATATACTTAATATAGGACCCTCTTCATATACCAATATGGATATACAATTACAGGAAAAAGCTCAACCGGAGAGGGTGTATAAGTAATGTGGTATACAGGGTTCTGGGTGCTCTCAAGGGGAAAAACCCGTCCCCAAACAGGTATGACAATAAAGTGCAACAAATGTCAACCAACACCCATATAAATGTTATACTGACCAAGAGCAGGAGAAATAACAGCCCCGACGTTTCGACCCGCAGAGGAAGGCTAGAATCTGCATTATTATATGCCCTTTGTCTTCTAGAAATCTGTATAACTTATTATGATATTGCATGAATAAAATGTATTTGCTATGTGCAAATTCTGGTGTGCCTTGGGTTCATTCTCTAATTTCTGTATACCAATGTAGATGCCATGTTTTGCTGTACACAGGACATGAAAAGGGCTGCCCCGCGGTATAAAGAAATTAATTTGTTGGAGGACAAAAAGCTAGTAATAAAGGGAAAACTCAAAGGGACTGAATAGATTTTTTTAAACTTAATATGAAGCATAAAACTGGATAAAGCAGAATCTTTGAAGGCCGGATGATCATCATTTTTATATCTATTTTATAACAACCTGCATATTCTGTACTGCTGTAAATATGGGAAAATCCTAACGAATTGTGACATATTAAGACGGACAGGCTGGAAAGGCTTTAAAGACATGCCTGAATGGGACTGATTAGTGTGATTTAGGAAACAAGCACAAGGTTAACTAAACAAAAACAAAGATTTTCAAGGAATTGACGTCCTGCAGATAGAAAACATATTTAAAAGGGGCCGTAGATAAATATATGTATCTTACTTTCAGTTCAGTATTTCACTGGGGAGGAACTCCCACACCTTTTAGTAAATAAACTGGCCTTCCGAGGGAAATCACCTTTCATTGGATTCAGTGTGGCCATGAGTGTGGAATGATCGTGTATAAGCACACGCCCACTGCGCGGTGCAGCCTGTAAGCACACTCCCGCTGCAAGGTCAATGATGTCTGGGTGCTGGGTTGAATCATATCTCCCAACATTTCAAACACACATAGACGGATATTTTGATTTTAGGGATGTGGCCAGGTTTAGGCTTCTTAGCACCAATAACAATTTATACAACTAAAATGTAATTTAAAACAAGAGAAATTTATCATATTTCCACAGACTAATTTCTAAACACATTTATTGTAGTTTAAAGACACATTGCTGGGAGTATTATTGCTGTGGAGCTCTGTTATACACTCAGACACATTACTGGGAGTATTATTGATGTGGAGCTCTGTTATACACTCAGACACATTACTGGGAGTATTATTGATGTGGAGCTCTGTTATACACTCAGACACATTACTGGGAGTATTATTGCTGTGGAGCTCTGTTATACACTCAGACACATTACTGGGAGTATTATTGATGTGGAGCTCTGTTATACACTCAGACACATTACTGAGAGTATTATTGCTGTGGAGCTCTGTTATACACTCAGACACATTACTGGGAGTATTATTGCTGTGGAGCTCTGTTATACACTCAGACACATTACTGGGAGTATTATTGCTGTGGAGCTCTGTTATACACTCAGACACATTACTGGGAGTATTATTGGTGTGCAGCTCTGTTATACACTCAGACACATTACTGGGAGTATTATTGCTGTGGAGCTCTGTTATACACTCACACACATTACTGGGAGTATTATTGCTGTGGAGCTCTGTTATACACTCAGACACATTACTGGGAGTATTATTGCTGTGGAGCTCTGTTATACACTCAGACACATTACTGGGAGTATTATTGGTGTGCAGCTCTGTTATACACTCAGACACATTACTGGGAGTATTATTGCTGTGGAGCTCTGTTATACACTCAGTCACATTACTGGGAGTATTATTGGTGTGCAGCTCTGTTATACACTCAGACACATTACTGGGAGTATTATTGCTGTGGAGCTCTGTTATACACTCAGTCACATTACTGGGAGTATTATTGTGGTGGAGCTCTGTTATACACTCAGTCACATTGCTGTGAGTATTATTGCTGTGGAGCTCTGTTATACACTCAGTCACACCAACAATATGGAGCTCTTAGAAAAGAGGGACATTATTGTTATTTTATTATACATTGGGTGGACTAACAGACATGTAATTTTAACCAGACAATTGGACGTACAAGAACAGAGAGGTGGAGGGCCCTGCTCAATGAGCTTACATTCTAGAGGATTGAAAAGAGCGATAAAGTGATTTGATCACTATATAGGGACTGTCCCTTCTAAATAGGGACACCTGGGAGGCATGGGTTGTACCCATCTAAACCCTTCTCAATTCTAAGCAGAACAGAAGATCATAAATTTTTCAGCCACATTACAGAAAGGGTCAAGTTAGCTATTATGTAGAGTTTCTGTTAGAAATTACATTATAGTTAATTATTTATTATTTATTAAAGTGTGAATTACCTTTACAAAAGGTTATGACACCATGGCAAGATAGTTTTCCCCTCTGTTTCGCAAATTGCAAAACTAAGGCTCTAAAATTCAAGGAGCGTTTATATCTGACTTGAATAATTTCTTCAAATCAGTAATTTGCTTAAATGTAGGGACTTTCCCGATTTCAGGGTCCTGCAACGAGTTCCAACTTTGTTCACCGATGTCCTGCTTTTGAAGACACTGGGGAACTGTCTTCAGAAAGCATAGTCATGCGACACGTCCGCTAAGCTCCAAGCACTAAGACCATGAAACAGTAAACCATCTATTTTGTAACAAAAATAACAAAATGTGGGTTCCCAGAAAAACATTAAAAAATAATATCCATGTAATATAGTCAGAGAATAAGGATCCAAGATAAGGAGAGCAATGTTTAACTATATAAATGATAGAGATATGAAAGGTACTGCGTTATTAATGAAGACCAGGGGAAGATAGATTTGTTGCTTGAAACAAGGGTAAAGCTAGCTGTCTCGATAGATATTAAATCTCCATTTATCCTGAAAGAGAACGGATCTGCAAAGAAAGCTTTATAAATATCCACACGCAGGACAGAGGTCAATCCACAGATGAGGAAGATCAACTGAAAGTCTCGAAATTAAAAGAGTGGGCGAAATAGGAAATATCAGTAATTATTGAAGAAAAATATATATTTTGTAGATTGTTCCCTGCTGAATAAAGCAAAGGAACTCCCAACGCACAAATGCCTGATCCAAGGGCTGCGCAGACTTATAGAATATTTTCCTTTCGTTTTTTTTTTCCTTTCCTTTTTTTTTTTTTTTAAATTTGGATAAAGTGAAATCATTATCAAATAATTGATGTTAAAGTCCCTGAAAAATATTGAGACGTTTTGGTAGGTTTAATGAAAGGGAATCCATTATAGGAACTTCAACTGACTCTTATTTTGTAATTGTAAATAAGATAAATACAATAAAACTAATAAGGATTTTAACTATAGACTCACATTACAGTCCCTATGTTTGCTGCAAAACCACAAGATAATCTAGGAAGTGGCTGAAAGCACTTGGCCAATCCTGTTGCTCTCATTGCTGTTTATATCTCTCTTGCACAGGAGCAATTTATAAGATTTGTAATACAGTTGTTGCTGTAGCATATGGCAGAGACGGCTTTGAGGTCAGCTACTACAATTATTCACAGGCTACTTATTAACCAATAAAGTGGATTATGGCTTTTTAAAAATATATAGAAAACCATAAAGTTTACCTCCCCAAGGTTGACCTAAATTTTGAAATTCTGTTTTCAATTCACCAAGAAAACCGAGCAGAGCCTCGTCTAAGAAAATTATTTCATTGCATTGCTACTAAATTTATTTCAAAGGTTACTCCAAACTCCATGACTACTTCAGTTATTTGAAGTGGTTATGGTGCCTGGAGTATGTATATGCAGCATTTCGCTGTGAATGAAGCACACGTGGAGATTAACCACTCTGCTGCCGGAGGTGTAACCCTTCTCTAGCAGCGTAGTTTCATTAAGTGTCATTAGCTAATTAATTCTAATATTCTGTTCAAAATTGGTGTCTAACGCCACCACACACAGCTTGCTGGTACCAGACAGCCAATCGTAGCAGGCCCCTTACTCATGCTATCCTTGTCCTCCTCTGAACCCACCCTCACTGATTTCCCTACTTCTTCAGCAAGGGGGAGTGAAATCAGAGGAGGAAGATCGGACTGAGGGAGAACTTGGCCTCATCGCTAGAGCGTAAGGTGATTTTAGAAGTTTTTTTTTGTTTGTTTTTTGTGTTTTTTTTAAAACACTGATTTTTGGTTGAAGTAACCCTTTAACAGCAGAGCACAGTTTATAAGGTGATTACTAAATTTGGTTTACTCTTGCTTTTTTGGCGGTAAAAATACTTATAGATGTTTTCAACAATTCAACCAAAGGCAGAAATCAGAATCAATAACAAATTCAAAAGTAAGAAATCAGACTGACTGATTAAAAACCAGTAAAAAAAACAAAAAACAAACTAAATGTACTCCATCACATATTAAAAAGAGACCATATAGCCCTACATAACAATGGCTGGCATTTAAAGATGGTGGGATACTAGAGTCTTTCCCAGAATATGAATTTGCCACCTGACTTTCTGGGATCCAACCTATTCAACACCGTAAACCTATAGCTACACATATCTGGGACATAACCACCACTTTAAAGAGGTTCAGCTAAACCTCCAATGACAGTTCTAGAAGGTAGGACCATACACAAGCCTGTCTTTTAGGGCCTCCATGAGCTGACGTCCCAAAGCAAAGCCAATGGGTGATGTCAGAAATCTTGTTAGAACAGTCTAAACATATCTGAAAATGGAGCAGTTTTCAGGTCATGTCAAAATCATTGACATGATTCGTTTCTCAACCTTCCAGCCACATTTCTAGCCGTCAGTAAGTGGGAATCTAAATGGCAGAACTACTCATCATGACAGACACAACATGATTTTTTCCAACACACACTTACCATTAATCCTTAACACAACAATACATTTATTTTACTTTATTGCAACAAAAAGCTGCCTCCGTGGACTAGCCTCCACCGTGGTAGTCCAGAAAGAGCTTGATCCCTTCTACTGCACCTTTGATATTTATATGTTTTTTTTTATCACTGCAAGCACTCATCCAGTGCTAATGAATTGTGAGTGAAATGTATAAAAACCATTAACAATGAAAATAGTTTTACGAATTGTTTTCTTATTCGTGCCTCCTCTGGGAGAACGCTTTCATTTAACCCTTCGGGACCACTTCTTACGATTTAGGAATGCATGGGAACTGTAATAGTATATAGAATTTAAGATTTTTGTCTGCTGCTGGTTACATTAAACTACAGCAAACTGAGCTCAATGAAGCAGTGAGCTGAGCTATAAAGTAAAGCCATATTTAACTCACTACGCCAGGTCAGAATAGTAGTAATATCCATAGGGGCGTCATCGTAAAACCTCATAACAAATTAACAGTGATCATGAATTGTTTCGTTGGATAGGATTACGGCTATTACATACGTATGTAGCTGAACAAACTTAAAAACATGAGAAAAATAAATCCAGTTCACTGGCACAATATTTTTTTTTTTATTTGATGCTTTGATAAATGAAAAAATAATGTAAAACAATTTTTTCAGGATTTTCTTTTAAGGAAAATTCTATCCCCCCCCCCCCCCCACCTTTGTTGTGGTTTAAGGAACACTATAGGGTCAGGAACCACAAACATTTATTCCTGATTCAATAATGTTTAACCCATCATTGAGGTGGTTTGCCACCCCCCCCCCTTAGATCCCCTATAAAAGTTTAAAACTCACCTTATGTCCAGCGCCGCTTTCCCATGCATCTCTATGAGGAAAATTTAGCATCTCCATGCAGAGCGTGGGGACACTCAACATCAGGGCTGCTTTTTCGGCAGCACTGACCCAGGAAGCACTTCCAGTTGCCATCTGAGGAGTGGCCACTTGAAAGTGTCCATAGAGGCAATGTAAACACTGCTTTTTCTCCGAAAAGGCAGTGTTTACATGAAAAAAGCCTGAAGGGAACTATTATACTCACAGAACAACTACATTAAACTGGAGTTGTTCTGGTGACTATAGTGTCCCTTTAAGGAGAAAGGTTTGAGGGGAGGACATGGGTGGCACTGAGGGGAGACGCAGGCCAGCATTGTCTGCCTGGTGCCAGATCATACCTACACATTGTGTTAGAATCAAAAATACACAAAACCATATTCAAACTCATTCCTCCCCGATATAGTTGTTAATTTGCATATGGAGTTGTGAGATGATGTCAGAATTAGTAAGGGAATACATGATTTTAACTATTTTAATCCCTTTATCCTTTTATTTGCTTACATAGTGTACAGACTGCTCCCAGAGGCTCAAACCATTCAGTAAAAACTATAATGTTTCAAACTGCAACAATGGCAAAACAAAAACAGAACACAGACACAATCATGGAATGGCTGGCTGCATTTGGCCTGCTTAGGGGGGCACCAACAAATTTCCCAATTTTAGATCAAACAACCAGCAAACTCCACTCCCTTTCTTAATTTTTACATATATATTTTTATATTAATTCTGCAAGAACGATAATAATAATATAAGGCCTCAGTTACAAAGTATTGTTTCATTTTGTGCCCCGTTCCCCTTGCCAGCCCTCCTTTGGACTTAATACAAAGCAAGGATATCAAGTGGCAAAAAATGGGTTATCTTTACCCAGCCTAACTTTCGTATAAATAACACGTAAGAAATATAACTGTAAAAAAATAGAATGTAAGCAGTTTCATGGGGGAAACCTAGAGTGATTCCAACTATTTAAATCTTTATTTGTATTGCAATTCATTTTAAATATATACAAACATCACATAACGGCGAATAATCACAAACATAAACGCATACGGGACGGAATCCTTCATGATTTCTCTTAAATAATAAAAAAAAAAAAAAAATTTGGGACTTTGATACACGATCCTTATTCAATGCAAATGGAGCAACATTCGCACAGCTCGGAGACATCATTTTATTTCAACAATATAACAGGTAAACATGTTGTTCTAAAACAACTGGGTCGATTTATTGTACCCGTAAAGAGCCATGTAGCACGTAAAATGGGTTAGACTCAGTCAGACTAGTCTGCTAGCTTGCTGACTTCATAGCGTAATGTAACACTTCCAGCGTTAGTTTTTTCCAACATAAGTACCGAGTTTGTGTAAGGCCAGAAGAAAACGTTAAAAGTATTTACCTATATATTGTCCTTTGGCACCACAGAATAGACGGTCTACGTCACCGTATAATCTGCTCATTTTAAGGTTATATTAGTGTAATAGAATATCAATTCCTTAAGGTGTTAATATTGGTACTCTTTTTACTGCGCCATAGATCGGTCAAAAAAAAAAAGTTACAAAGATTTTTTTTAAATGTACATAAAATAAGGAAAAAAAGATGTTGTGGACATGTTACTAAACTTCCAAAGAAAGCATTTAGATTTTTCTTTTTACAGCTTACTGCGAATTATCTTATTTTATAGCAGTAGGTCTACTCTAAGGCATCCAATACATTTTTTTATTTTTATTATTATTGTTATTTTTTTGGGTGGAGGCATGTTGGTCAACATATTACGAATCATCATGTACCTGCACTCTGGCTTCTGTTAGGTCAGTCCGCATGGCCAACTGTTCCCGAGCGTAGACATCAGGGTAGTGCGTCTTTTGGAAGACTTTTTCCAACTCTTCCAGCTGGTAGCTGGTAAATGTAGTCCTGTTCCTTCGTTTCTTTCCTTTGTTGCTTTCAGATTCAGTCTTATCGATGGGCAGATCTCCACTCCCTCTGTCTTGGGATCCTTTTCCTGAAGTCTCCTTGCTGGTCATGTAACCACTCTCCATTCCTGGTGGGTCACTGTTTGGAGTCAGGGAGCTCTCTTTGGCTAAAAAAACAAGATACAATTAATTACAAAGTGGTCACACTGATAATACGATGGGGTAACATAGATATCAGTAAGCATTCCACTGGTCCATATAGTCTTCCACATTGTCATCTACATATAGGCACACTTTACATACACACATATTGTAGGTGCCATCACAAGACAATAATGTGCATGTTCAATGGTAAACTGTTCGTATGACGTTTCTCTGCTTATTTTGAATGAGTTCCCAGTAGTAAAAAAAAAGCCACAGTTAGTATAGGTCACTGAGTTAATGCACCAACTGCAATACCCGCTCTACTCTCAGTTACAGATTTTGTCCCAGAAATGTCATCCTAGACTTATATTCTTTTATCCTTAATGATAAAATAAGCAGCAGTAAGTTGGACATAGTTAAAAACAAGTGAAAATCTCTACTTTATGGTGAATGTATTTATGAACGAATTGTAGCAAACTGAGATCCAAATGGCAGAACCATCCAATCTGCTGCTCTGGTTGAGTTGGACTTTTTCTTCCAGATCAGATATGTTTGGCTTAGTTTCAGATTTCAATTCAGTACAATTCACTCTTTAGTGATTGTGCGGAGGAGGACTGACTATGATGCTGCAAGTTCTAGATTGTAACATATATGATATAGAAGAACTTCCCAGCTTATTTTTCCAGCTGGGTATACTTGCCCTAAAATGTGTGTCTTCCTTTTCTCTTCCCGAGAACGGAATAAGCCTCTTTTTTTCTATTCTTGCTCATTTGCCATGAATCTCTTTGTTTGAGTTTCTAAGTGTCTGTGTGGGGGATTCCTGTATTCTAGATATCCATCACAGGCCACCTTATAAGGTGTGTTTTCAACATGACTACACCAAGTTT
Source organism: Pelobates fuscus (assembly GCF_036172605.1). Taxonomy (NCBI): domain Eukaryota; kingdom Metazoa; phylum Chordata; class Amphibia; order Anura; family Pelobatidae; genus Pelobates; species Pelobates fuscus. Next base: position 114,941,583 of record NC_086328.1, on the reverse strand, counting down.
TTCTTTCTCAGTTCTGCCGGAAAATCCTTCCTCCCTTTTCCCCCCATTGCATGATGCATTAGGGTTATAGTTCACTAAAATCAAATGTTCCCATAGCTTAAGGATTTAGGACCAAGACTTCAAGACTCAACTTTCCGTGACCTTGGAAAGGTAATTTTTATCTTTCTGTGCCTACAGCAGCACATTAGATTGTCAGCTCCTCTGGTGGTGGTGATTCATTACAGACAAAATGAGCGCACTAAAGTAAAATGGATGGATCCACAAAGCTGAAGAGGATTTATTTAATCCCTCCAGCGCTGTTGGGGCCCAGCATCTACAATGTACTTTCTTATCTATCAAAATTTATGAGCGTATTGTTGGAAGGTCCATCCAAGACAGGGCTCAGCTCATGGTATTGATAGATTGAATCAGAAAAGCTGCTGCCACATTATATTAAGAACTGTCTATCGGTGGATTTAACATGTTTCACAATGTTCAACTGTTTTTAAAGGAATACTCCAGTTAGTTATACTGGATGGGTTTATATTATTAAATGGACACCCCAGGCTCCTACACACGTTAGCTGCTCTGTGTAGGTTAGGTTACAGCTAGTTATACTGGGTGGGTTTATATTATTAAAGGGATACTCCAGGCTCCCACACACGTTAGGTGCACTGTGTAGGTTAGGTTACAGCTAGTTATACTGGGTGGGTTTATATTATTAAAGGGACACTCCAGGCTCCTACACACGTTAGCTGCTCTGTGTAGGTTAGGTTACAGTTATACTGGGTGGGTTTATATTATTAAAGGGACACTCCAGGCTCCTACACACGTTAGCTGCTCTGTGTAGGTTAGGTTACAGTTAGTTATACTGGGTGGGTTTATATTATTAAAGGGATACTCCAGGCTCCCACACACGTTAGCTGCTCTGTGTAGGTTAGGTTACAGTTATACTGGGTGGGTTTATATTATTAAAGGAACACTCCAGGCTCCTACACACGTTAGCTGCTCTGTGTAGGTTAGGTTACAGCTAGTTATACTGGGTGGGTTTATATTATTAAAGGGACACTCCAGGCTCCCACACATGTTAGGAGCACTATGTAGGTTAGGTTACAGTTAGTTATACTGGGTGAGTTAATATTATTAAAGGGACACTCCAGGCTCCCACACATGTTAGGAGCACTATGTAGGTTAGGTTACAGTTAGTTATACTGGGTGAGTTAATATTATTAAAGGGACAATCCGGGCGGAAGCCAAAGGATTAAAATTCACTATAAGGTTTAATTGGCATGTACTATTCACTGTGGCAGCCATATTTCTTCCTATGCTTTTGCTTGGGCAGTGGCGATTGGTGAAAAGTGTCAGAATTAATGTCCGCTCACTGATATTTACAGTGGGGGCTGCAAAAAGCACTGTAGGAGGCAGGGAAGATGAGCACCGCGTACCGAACTTCAAGGTGACACCATTCAAAAACTACTCAACACATTCATTAAGGTCTTTTCACGTTTGCTTCTATCAAAGTTTGAAATCATCGTTAATGCGGCAACGTCACATTGTCATTTTATTACTGCATCTTTTTTTTCTCCCCCTATTTCCCCTTGATTTTTTATTTTTTTTTTACATTCACTTTAGTTTGTGTTTGTTTTTATTACCAAACATAAAGTGGTGAATACTATGTGTTACGTTGAGCATGATCTTTGGCATTCTTTGGCAGATTAAAGATTGATTTCCGATATCAAGCTAATTTATTCACAGTCCACCAGTCAAAATAATCCCGCAGAAGGGCAAAGTGCAGACATTATGGACAGAGGAGAGCAAAATGGTGGCGCTCAGATATTGAGATTTAGAACAAGGAAGGAAATATATTAATGATAAATAAAGGTGAATGGTAAGGAGGGAATCTAGACATTAAGATACTAGGGGCATATGAAAAGAAAACCAACCAGACAAACAAAAAACATCACAGTTTAATTTGAGGATAATTTTGGCTCAAACTACTAAGTTATTAAACCATTGCAACTGTTGCAGATCTAAGAGAGATGGCAAGATGCTTGCTATATTACCATAAGTCACATCCTTATTGGGCTCAATAAATAGCGAGTCAGAGAGAATGAATAAACACTCTTAAACCATTACGTAATGCCACTGCTATAAAGTAAATTTATTAACATACCCAAAATGCTTACAATTAGTACCTGGCTGGTTCAGTAGGCTCCTGTGGATTCAATGTTGACACCGTGTATTTTTTTATAATTTTCTGCAAAATTTTAAAACTTACAAAGAGATATGGTATTTTGAAGTGATTATATTAGAAGAGAGTTAAAGATTTGTTTAACTACATTTAGGTATGAAACAGGACTACTGATACTTCATGGGTAACTAAAAGATTATTTTGTTTAACTCCTTATTGACCAAACTTCTGGAATAAAAGGGAATCATGACGTGTCACACATGTCATGTGTCCTTAAATTAAAGCGGTTCTGTCACACCACATCAAAAATGAGTTTTTCATAAAGATAGAATTTCAATCAAATACTCTGATTGGCTGTGCTGGAACTTCACTGAAATTCGAACCCAGTAAAATATACGGAGACAAAGTCTCGGTATTTTTCCTGTGCTTGACAAGATTGACAAAAAGGCAGAGTTACTGCTGTCAAGCTCGTCATTTACCCCAACCGTCACCAGTGATGGCTTTATGGAAAAAAAGCTATCTCTATGGAGGATCCCGTGACCTTGTGACCTTAATGATGTACTCTCGTGCATGTGCGAGAGTACAGTGGCAGCGCTAATGTCGGCTCTTGGCAGCTAAAGCGGTGGGAGCTGAAAATGACTAGATGGAAGAGGATGGCTGCGCACACGAAACACAGGTTCAGATAATCTCTTCATTCCCTCCCCCATGTCCACAGGACCCCCCAGCGGCGATATCCCCATCGGGGGTCTTTGCAAATTATGCAAAGCCCCCAGAGGGTGACAGAGCCGTTTTCATTTTTTATTTTTTATTTCTGACTCAGCTTCTTTTCTTGTATTTACTTTGTTCTGTATTGATTTAAGGCTACGCTGGCACAGCCTGGCATCTGATGTAAATTCCAAATGTCCCGTGATTCATGAACACACATACAGGTAATTTCAGGAAATCGTGGAAAAATAATGCTAAGACAGATCACCTCAAAAACACAGTGGTAAATGTGTATTATACTAAACTCTGCAACATATCTAAACCACATAAGCACTTTGGCAACATTTCCTAAGGCGAGGAGACACATGTAATATACTTATTAATTTGTCCCACTTAGTGTTTGTTATTGTTATATATTTCATCTCCTAATGAAGAGTAGGAGTAAACACACACATGATTACTTTGTATTTTTTAGAGACACTGAGTTTAAAAAGAAGGATAGGTTAAGTCAACTTCACTGATAAGGCAGCAAACTGCATCAGAAGATGACATAGAGGGAGGTGAGCCACACAGAACAATTCTGAATGTATTTATTGTAGATGCAAGGAGCCTATCAACTCTACTGACACAACCGCTAGGTTAGGCCGCAGAGATTTTGTTGCTTAGAGTGTCCCTTTAACTGTGTTATGCCAGAAACATGATATTTTTTTTTAAAGATTATGTTATTGAGATAAATTGTGCGTCTGACCAAAGTGGACCTGAAGATGGCCATCGCCATAGAACAATGGTAAGCCTGCAGATGACTAATTAAGACATTACAAAATAAAATATACACACAAGTCATAATAATACAAAATATGATGAACATTTTCTATAACAGGACATTCTAGGTATCTGCACAGTTAGGTACAGTGTGTAGTATAGGTTACAGCTCATTTTGTACATAGAATAGAATGTGACGGCAGATAAGAACCATTCAGCCCATCTAGTCTGAACAATTTTCTAAATACTTTCATTAGTCTTTGAAAACACACTTCTTCAGGAAAGCATATTACCCCACTCCCTCTAGGATGTAAGCTCATTGAGCAGGGCCCTCAACACCTCTGTTCCTGTGCGTCCATTTGTCTGGTTACAATTACATGTCTGTTATTCCACCCATTGTACAGCGCTACGGAATTTGCTGGCGCTATATAAATAATAAAATAATAATAATAATAATAATAATAATAATAATTAGTCCCTGGCCTTATCTTATAGCTAGGATAGCCTTATGCCTATCCCTTGCATGCTTAAACTAATTCACTGTGTAAACCTCTACAACTTCAGCTGGGAAGCTATTCCATGCATCCACTACCCTCTCAGTAAAGTAATACTTCCTGATATTATTTTTAAACCTTTGTCCCTCTAATTTAAGACTATGTCCTCTTGTTGTGGTAGTTTTTCTTCTTTTAAATATAGTCTCCTCCTTTACTGTGTTGATTCCCTTTATGAATTTAAATGTTTCTATCATATCCCCCCTGTCTCGTCTTTCCTCAAAGCTATACATGTTAAGATCCTTTAACCTTTCCTGGTACGTTTTATCCTGCAATCCATGAACAAGTTTAGAAGCCCTTCTCTGAACTCTCTCTAAGGTATCAATATCCTTCTGAAGATACGGTCTCCAGTACTGTATACTATACTCCAAGTGAGGTCTCACCAGTGTTCTGTACAACGGCATGAGCACTTCCCTCTTTCTACTGCTAATACCTCTCCCTATACAACCAAGCATTCTGCTAGCATTTCCTGCTGCTCTATTACAGTCTCTGCCTACCTTTAAGTCATCAGAAATAATCACCCCTTTCCTCAGATGTTGAGGTTAGGACTCTATCAAATATTCTGTACTCTGCCCTTGGGTTTTTACGTCCAAGATGCATTATCTTGCACTTATCCACATTAAATGTCAGTTGCCACAACTCTGACCATTTTTCTAGTTGACCTAAATCATTTGCCATTTGGCTTATCCATCCTGGAACATCAACCCTGTTTGATATCTTAATATCATCAGCAAAAAGACACACCTTACCATCAAGACTGCTGCAATATCACTAATAAAAATATTAAAGAGAATGGGTCCAAGTACAGATCCCTGAGGTACCCCACTGGTGACAAGCCCAAGCTTCGAATATACTCCATTGACTACAACCCTCTGTTGCCTGTCACTCAGCCACTGCCTTACCCATTCAACAATATTGGAATCCAAACTCAAAGATTGCAGTTTATTGATAAGCCTTCTATGTGCAACCGTGTCAAAAGCCTTACTGAAATCTAGGTACGCAATGTCTACTGCACCACCCTGATCCATTATTTTAGTTACCCAATCAAAAAAAATAATAATCAATGATTAGTTTGGCATGATCTCCCTGAAGTAAACCAATGTTGTCTCTGATCTTGAAATCCATGTGATTTTAGATGTTCAACAATCCTATCCTTTAACATGCTTTCCATTACTTTCCCCACTATTGAAGCAGACAATTGAACTACCACTCCCAGAAACCACTGCTGCATCCCTCAATCAATTATAGAATAAGATCAGCCGTGCTATAGTAAATTAAGAAAGCATTGTGAACGTTGTGGATTAGTAAGCACTCACTTAAGATGCTGCACAACTTGGTGTCATGCAGCAAATGCAGGGACTTCAAATATATGCTTATTATTATTTTTAGCAGTTTTCTTTAAATATTTGTTTTTGTTTCAATGCACTATAATAATATATCTATATATTGTTTTAATGCACTGTATAATATTTCCATATTATACAGCGTCAGTTGGATCATTAACGTATGCACCGACACAGTGTTTATCCCTCGCATTCAGTAACTCCAGTGTTACGTTCTCAAAGCCAGGAGGAGAAAATACTACAGTAAAACGGTATGTGGGCTTAATGTGACAATACTGAGGAGAAGCAGTGTACCATCTCTCTGATAACCTGTTAACTAGGCCATAACTCTGTCCTTTGAGGCCCTGACGGCTGATAACAGGACTTTGAATTGTTGAAAAAGACAGACAGTGGGCTCTGAAAAATCCAAGTACTGGGTCCTCTCACAGGAATGAATCAAAGGCAATAAAAGCGGGCAATGAAAAAATATCTTGCAGATAAGAAGCTCGTGATGACAGATCTTTACCTAACAGGATCTGCTAAAAGTTTTTCCACAAGCAAAGCACTGTGCTGCACATGTTATCGGCTGGATAGTAGTAGTGATTGTCAGCTCTTCAGCCCAATACCAGACACCTTCTGTATTATATATTTTATTCCAGGTTGTATACTATTATTTTTTTTATTATATCTATAAATTCAGGAGGAGTACAAAAATCAAAAGCATGTAACAAACCACCCAAACACCGTTAACACAAATTATGATGATACAATCAAGATGGCAAATGTATAATATATTTATGATGATACAATCACGATGGATCATAGATGATCCTATTGGTCAATTAGATAATGGTAATGATGAGATTGGTCGAACATTAAGCATCATATGGGAATTTGGGTACTTCCTGACTTTAGACACATGGAAATATAGATTTTGAAACACATCAGAATATGAATAGTTTAAGAATACTTGGGAGGTAGGAAATTGAGAAGGCAGAGGGAGACCCAGTAGGGTGCCAATTAAGCCTTTTTATATCACTAGTAATGCCATAAGAGAAACCTGTTTATAAAAGGGGTGAGCCAAGAGCCAATATGGAAAGGGGTCACTGAGGGCTGGCCATTTAATATTATCATCGTTAGCATTTCAATAGCACCAACATATTCCGCAGCACTTTCAAATTATAAAATGAGGATATCTAACAACAGGTAACGTAGCAGAGACAAGAGAAGAAGGCTTTGCTCAAATCTATGCTTGCAATCTATGAATATAGATACATATATTAATCTATTCACACTTTGAATAACCCTTAAAGGAACACTATAGTCACGTAAACAACTTTAGCTTAATGAAGCAGTTTTGGTGTATAGATCATGCTTCTCAGGTTTCACTGCTCAATTCTCTGCCATTTAGGAGTTAAATCCTTTGTTTCTGTTTATGCAGCCCTAGCCACACCTCCCCTGGCTCTGACTGACACAGCCTGCATGAAAAAAACTGGTTTCACTTTCAATCAGATGTCATTTACCTTAAACAATTTTTTCTCTTGCTCTGTAAATTAAACTTTAATCACACACAAGAGGCACTTGCAGGGTCTAGCAAGCTATTAACATAGCAGGGGATAAGCAAATCTAAATTAAACAGAACTTGTAATAAAAGAAGGATAAACATTAGATGACTCTTTACAGGAAGTGTTTATAAAGGCTGTGCAAGTCACATGCAGGCAGGTGTGACTAGGGTTAATAAACAAAGTGATTTTACTCCTAAATAGAAACATAGAAATATAGAATGTGACGGCAGATAAGAACCATTCGGCCCATCTAGTCTGCCCAATTTTCTAAATACTTTCATTAGTCCCTGGCCTTATCTTATAGTTAGGATAGCCTTATGCCTATCCCACTCATGCTTAAACTCCTTTACTGTGTTAACCTCTACCACTTCAGCTGGAAGGCTATTCCATGCATCCACTACCCTCTCAGTAAAGTAATACTTCCTGATATTATTTTTAAACCTTTGTCCCTCTAATTTAAGACTATGTCCTCTTGTTGTGGTAGTTTTTCTTCTTTTAAATATAGTCTCCTCCTTTACTGTGTTGATTCCCTTTATGTATTTAAATGTTTCTATCATATCCCACCTGTCTCGTCTCTCCTCCAAGCTATACATGTTAAGATCCTTTAACCTTTCCTGGTAAGTTTTATCCTGCAATCCATGAACCAGCTTAGTAGCCCTTCTCTGAACTCTCTCTAAGGTATCAATATCCTTCTGAAGATACGGTCTCCAGTACTGCGTACAATACTCTAAGTGAGGTCTCACCAGTGTTCTGTACAATGGCATGAGCACTTCCCTCTTTCTACTGCTAATACCTCTCCCTATACAACCAAGCATTCTGCTAGCATTTCCTGCTGCTCTATTACATGGTCTGCAGAGAATTGAGCAATGAGACTGCAAGGGCATGATCTATACAACAAAACTGTTTTTGGTGACTATAGTGCCCTTTAATGAGGTGCTGCTGATTGAACCTGAAAACAACATTTATCTGAAATTAAATAGTAACACACTATGGGATAAGGAGCCGATTAAATCAGAAAAATAGCAAAATAAATAAACAAATAGCCCAAACAACAAGAAACAGAATACAGTAAATAAGTAAAATGTGTACAAATAAAAAAGTACATCAAATAAAACTCTGTAGAAGTTTATAACAAAAAACGTGCTTCTGCCATCTCCTATTATAGGCAAGACCTATCCATCACATGACCCTGTCTCAGGACACCTGGCCTCCCCTAATTCTCCCAATAGTTGGCTGAGCTGAGTACAGTCAGCCGGTGTCAAGAAGACAAAGGGAATGTGCATTGTGAGCACATTTAGTCACACTCAGAGTTAAATTCAGGGCATTTCAAGCCAATATTTCAGCACTAAACCGGAGCTTGGTACATGGGCAGCCATGATTGGCTTGGCACTCTGGGATACTGCAACCCTTTTGTGGGCGCAGATATTGTCTGTGACGCTGATTGCATCATGGATCATGGATACGCCCAACTAACTGATATCATACCTGCTAAACGATGAGGTTTTTTTTTCTTTACCTGTGGGTCATTCCAGCAGCATTAGATACAGCTTAGTAAGATGGATATAATATCAATCAGTTTGTATTACTAGTAGAAAGTGATTTATATTACGGAAAAACATTTTCAAGGGACATTGAAATTTTAAAGGATAAATGTGATAATTAATTTTATTATTTGAAAGAAAATATTCAATGGAATATAGACTTGTTTTGTATTATTTTGTCATGAATACATATAAGGTAAAAACATTTAATCAAATCCCCTGACTTACTCTTGCTCTGTGGGGGCAGTCTTCTTTATACCTCCCAACATTAAGAGGTAGGAATTTGGCACAGGCGGTCAGTGTTCCATAATTTAAAGGTCTTACTCTTGCTATGTGGGGGCAGCCTTCTTTATACCTCCCAACATTAAGAGGTAAGAATTTGGCACATGTGGTCAGTGTTCCATAATTTAAAGGTCTGAAATCCCAGAGTGCATTTTTAAGATACCACCATCTTGCTCATAATAAGCCAAGCTAGTGATTACCTGCATGTTTATTGTTTGGATTATTATTATTATTATTATTTTATTATTTATATAGCGCCATCAGATTCCGTAGCGCTGTACAAAGGGATAAATTATGATAAGTTATGATCTGACCAAAGAAGACTTTAGATTATGGAGATGCACTGAAAGGAAGTATTTATTTATTTATATGTGTGCATTGCAAATTAATAGAGATTCTGTAATCTCCCATTTGAAATAATAAAAATAATTATGAAAATTTTTCTTTTAAGCGGGGCATCAGCTCTTGAATCCCTGTTGCAGATATAGAAGGAACTACATTACTCAGTACAGTTAAACATGGCACAATTATTATTGTACTAAAGGATCACGGGAGAATAAAGTTAATTTGTGTGAAATACAGTGTCACTTTGTTTCTTAGAATTCACTTGTGACGTTTGAGTGCTATTTTACAATTCAAATTATATCAACGAGGCACATCATTTGTAAAGCCTCTAAATGCTTTCCTATGGACACTTTGAATGCGCGCGGCCGGGGAAGCTGACGTCGGCCGGGGAAGCAGATGTCGGAGTGGGAGGAGAGGTCACCTGTGCCGAGGGAGCCCGGCGCTGGAATAAGGTAAGCTGATGAAAGGGTTTTAACCCCTTCAGCGCCACAGGGGTAGGGGGGGGGGGGACGACACCCTGAGGGTGGGGGCACCCTCAGGGCACTATAGTGTCAGGAAAACCGCTTTGTTTTCCTGACACTATAGTGATCCTTTAATTAAGTGCCGCATATTTTAGGGCTGCAGTCCACTTCAAACATAAGATAACACTAGTATTGATTAGTGGTTTGTCTAAAGTGGTCACATTAATAGCAATAAATATTTAATAATGAAACAAATCAGCTTTAATCCACCGAGTACAATTATTTATATAGCACCAAAATATTCCGCAGTGCTGTAGAATAGGTAAACAAGACAGCCATTTAATTTTAAAGCGACACTTCACTGCCCAAATACAAAATAAATTTAAAAAACTGTTTAGTAGATATACCCCAAATGAAAACTTGTATGAATTTAATTATGCATTTTTTCATGTGGGGTATATCGAAAAAGACCTTGCAAAAACTGCAGTTCACTTGTCTGCTGTTTTTGTAAGCACTTCCATTCTAACTCCGCCCAGACTTTCTGTGGCTGTCCAATCACAGACGTCCTAATGCAGCTTAATGAGAAGTCTTTGCAAGGCAAGGCTCAGGACAATTTGAGTTCAGTGCAAATAAGCTAACCAAACCAGGAAGTAACAGGACCTGTTGTCTGATTGAAAAGCCAGTGGGTGTAACCAGGTTAAAGGGACACTCCAGCCACCCAGACCACTTCTGCCTATTGGAGTGGTCTGGGTGCCAACTCCCACTACCCGTAACCCTGCAACTGTAAATATTGCAGTTTTCATAAACTGCAATAATTACCTTGCAGGGTTAACTCCTCCTCTAGTGGCTGACTAGGAGACAGCCACTAGCCACTAGAGGGACTTCCGGGTTCTTAAGTGACTTTTTGGTCGCTTAAACGATGCTGGATGTCCTCACGTTCTGTATGGGGACCTCCAGCGTCGCCGGAATTACCATAGAAAAGCATTGAATAATGATTTCCCATGAGGAGGTCTAATGTGCGCTCGCGTCCATTGGCGCGCATGCGCATTAGGTCTCCCCTGCTGACGTCGGCAGGGCAGGAACGTGAGCGGAGCCTGACACAGCGCCGAGGGACATCGGCGCTGGATACAGGTAAGTCACTGAAGGGGTTTTACCCCTTTCACCAATATGGGATGGTGAGTATGAGGGAGGGGGGCCCTGCAGGATCCCGTTGTGCCAGGAAAACGGGTTTGTTTTCCTGGCACTGGAGAGTCCCTTTAATTTATAAAAGTGTTCATTTCTATTGAAATCTGTACTATTTACAAAATGAAAAAGAGGTCGCACTCTTCACACATAAAGCTTTTCAGCGACCTAAAGAGCTTTAGGGGTCTGTAGTGTTCCTTTAACAAAACACGGGCATAGTATGTGAAGAGGGCTCTGCCCAAATGAGTTTACAATCTAAACCGGAGCAAGATACAATACGTTATGATTTAAAGATACGCCATGTCTTCTCCTGGCTTGTAAATCACTTTTGTACATACTACCTCTTCACGTTTATAAAAGCATGGCATGCTACCTTTAGAGTAGGACATGTGGCAGCTGTTAATGTCTTTGCCATGGGATGAAAAATAGCATTTCATATCAGCATATTCACAGGCCAGATCTGGAAGGGATTGGGTTAATCTGTGGAGACAAGGCCTATTTGTAAATCTGCGCTCATTATCATGAGTTATTTCCTTGAGTGAGGAGGTGATGATGTGGCTACTGTGTGTATATGTACTCTGCGAAACAACCGCTCCACAGTGGATTAAAGAGACAGGAAAATCTCTTTTATCTCCAGGAAAATAAAAAAATTAATGATATTTTCTTTGGCATTACTGAGCTGTTTGGGGTAAACGCACTTACAGTCTCCGAACAGCTTGCCATTCCTCCAGCAGGTTTAACAATTTATTTAGCCTGTTCTCTGGGAAGTGATCCCTTCCTATGCCTCTTTGACAGTCCCTTTGTGTGAAACATTCGTTCAAGCACAAAAGGCTGCAGACTTGCTACTCTAACTCCGCCAACATCCCAGGCTGAGGAGTACTGGGTTAAGGGCACACAGGGTGAATGCAGAGGTGAAGCTAGAGTGAATTTTACGTTTGAGACCAAAACAACTAAATTATTGTATGCTCAAAACGTCTCAGGAAAGTGGTCGGATTGCAAGTGTAATGTGTAGCAAAGATTAACAGAATTTTTTATACCAGCTAGCCCCCCATTACATCGGGGAAGGCACCCTAAGAGCGCTTATATCGTCTACATCTTGTGAGTGCAAAAGATTGCTGAGCAAAATATTGTATTTTATAACAATATCACACTATGTTTTGTTTTACGTTTTTTCTCTGTATATTTATATAGCCATATCCCGAATCTTCTCGTTTTGGTTTACACTTATATGATATAGGTCGCTTGTTTGGGTAGCGACCTAGGGAGGCTGTTACACATCTTTATAAGATAAGTACCATTGCTTTTTATATTATTAATTTTCTGTATATTGTTTGAGATATATTTGTAAGTTAACAGAATGTAACTCTGAACCTTTATTTGTGAATTTCATTACTCACAGGGTTGTAAGTGGTTGTGTATTGAAACTCCACAATTACGGTATATTGATAAATTCTATTTTTATTAATTACATACATTTCTCTTGCTGTTTTTTTTTTTGGCACATTTATTAAAAGATATACAAGTGAAACCGGTAAACTTTCTAAATAAAACTATTTCTAAAAAAAAAAAACTATTTCTAAAAAAAATAAAATAAAATAAAATATTGAATTGTACCAATTGCCAAGTGCAAAAAAAAGAATTTCCACTGGTTTCTGTCTAATTATTTGGCACCCCCACCCTCCCTAAAAAATTTAGATAGTATTAATGTGTAGTAGTTATAGTGTTTCAGGAGTCCATTTAATATGAATTGCATTAATAATACTAAAGTAACCAAATTACTATTGTAAAGAATTGTATAGTGCATCGGGGGACATCTTTCTGTGTTCTTCAAACATCTAAAGCCAGAAATAAATATTTGATTATTATAACTTTGCTCTATTCACATTTTATCTGGATAATATAAATGTTAACTTGTATGAATGAGTGAATTAGCTGTGTAAATTCCAGTTTAAATATATAAAGAATTTATTAAAATATCATGTTTGTAGGTTTTATTCCCCTCATGTCAATATAAGTGCCAGGTCTACACCATACGTGAAAAGCAGTAAAATCTAAAAATATCATCCTTGTTTTGATTTTAAATTGTTATTTATACTCGTGTGACTCAATTCTGTGCATGTGCCCTCCCTGACAATGCATCTCTATGAGAAACATCGGATTGGTTGAAAGGACATCGGTACTGACAATCTCGCAGTGGGTGGAGTGGAGTGATGCGGTGACGGACTGCCTTGCTACTGGATTACAGCTGAGTTAAGTCCTGTTCTAAAGGTAGTTAACTCTTTATTTTTTATTTTTTAATAGGGAAAAGAGGGCCCAATTGTTCAGTATTAACATTAAAGGACCACTATGGTCACCCAGACCACTTCATCTCAGAGAAACTGCTATGTTTACATAGCAGGGTTAATCCAGCCTCTAGTGGCTGTCTTCCAGACAGCCGCTAGAGGCGCTTCCGCGACGCTCAATGCGAACATCGAATTGAGCTCGCAGAGTAATGCTCTCCTATGGGCAGTTTGAATGCGCTCGCGGCTCTGACCGCGCTTGCGCATTCGGCTCCACTCGGGAGCTGACGTCGGAGGGGGAGGAGAGGTCACTAGCGGCGAGGGAGCCCCGCACTTGATAAAGGTAAGAGGCTGAAGTGGTTTTAAACCCTTCAGCCCAGCGGGAGGGGGGCCCTGAGAGTGGGAGGGGGGAGGGGGGGAGGGGGAAGGACCTAAGGACTATATAGTGCCAGGAAAACTAGTTTGTTTTCCTGGCACTATTGTGGTCCTTTAAATGTATTTATTGGTAACACTAAAGTGTCCCTTTAATGCATTAAAATGTCATATAAACTCCAGCTTAGGATGTTTCGTTTTAAGGTGTTACCATCATCCAACAGGTGTGGGTCCATGTAAGTTACTATTCAGGGCTTTGCAGCTGTGTACCCAGTGGAAATGAATCTACATCATACCTTTCAATCACCGATGTGACATTAAAACATTGCCAAACTGCACATGTCCTTCTGACTCTGCAAAAGGTTTTCTAAATGACATAATGACAGAACCAGGTGTAATCCTTATTATCCAATGAGTCAGGAGGCCCTGGATGGTGGACCAATCAGATTAGATCAATTTAGCAGTTATCCAAAATTAAGAATAGGCCAAATCTCTCTTTTTCAACATGCGGTGGATTATTTCTCCCATGATGCTTTGCTTTGCCAGACAAGCACGCCAGACAGCATGATAAAAGATATATGTGTTATCAAAAATGCCTTTTTATAAAGATTCAGCATATTCCACGTCACTGTGCAATAATTCCAAAAAGTTTCAATACTGCTCAGCTGTATTAAGGAAATTTAAATAAATGAAGTTCTGCCAACCAAGGATTAAAAACCACTATAACCCTCTCTCCTGGCACATGCATCATTTTTATCACAAGACTTAGAAGATTAATAAATTAAAGCTGAGTGTATATGGTAGCACTGTACACATATATAAAGAATTAGTAAAAACCACTGCTAATGTGCTATCCTGTTCTTTAACAGCAACATTCACACATTCAAGAGGTCACCCATTCAGACTGGAAGAAATGAGTTTTTACTTACAGCAAAGGAAATGGTTCTTTACAGTAAGAACATTAAAAATTTGGAATTCTCTACCCAAAAAGGTTGCCATCAGATTCTATAGGTAATTAAAAAAAAGTCTGGGATGTTTTTTGCAAAAACAGAATATGAAAGAGTATAATTAATGTGTGTGTGAACAGGTTGCTGAGCCAAAGAGAAATCAGATTGCCGTTATGGAGTCTAAAAAGATTTTTCTCTTTTTTTTTGTGGCATAATTGCTCATTGCTTCATATATTTGTTTTGCCTTCCCTTGGGTTAACAGAACTAAAAGAAATCTTTTCAAGGTTAATCTTGATGATGTTTTTTTTCATCCTATATTACTATATAAATATGTCAGCAGCCAATCAGCAAGACTGTACCTTTTTTTCTTAAGGAACGGATTTAACTCTTGCAATGTATAAAAGCAACTGCAGTATGTGTAAAATCTCACGCTATTACGCAATGCATAGTAAAGAAAAGTGACGTATCCCCAGAAAAATATGGCAATCTTGCAATCCCATTCTTGGGATTTAATTTTCTTTTCCTTTCTTAATTTAAGTTTGGACAGCAGGTGGTACAAAAAAATATATATTTGGAACACGTTAATATCAGTGTACAGCAGCAAATGATATCCCCAGATGTTGTAGAAATACAATTCCCATGATGCTTCACGTGCCTTTAGAATGACAAAGCATCATGGAAGCTGTAGTTTTTTTTAGACAAAATACGGGGATATATCTTTTGGGCACCCCTGCATTAAATTAAATCAGATAATGTTATGAAGAAAAGAAAAATAAGAGATTAGTAGAAAGAGGTCACCGTGAAAATGAGAGCCAAGATCCCCGAATGTCCCAGATAAGTAAAAAATGGTTTCAGTTTTTTATTAATGAGGTATTAAGAGCCTAGCTGCCTACTGTTTTCCATGATGCAATAATATAAAGCCCTGCTAGTTTTATCTAACAACAAGGTATTATTATTATTATTTTTACTGGTATGTATATAGCGCCAGCATATTCCGTAGCGCTTTGCAATATTATGAGAGGGGAGATTTAACTATAAATAGGACAACTACATGAAAAGTTACGGGAACAATCGGTTGAAGAGGGCCCTGCTCAAACGAGCTTACAGTCTATACTAGGAATGTATGCACATCAGTTACAAAAGTCTCAAACAATGAGATTTATTCAATAAATTGTGAATGCTGGGAACTGACAAGGAAATTAAAAATTTTAGGCCGAAATAATTTAAAGTGGAACTGCTACTTCTCTGCAATTTATACAATCAAATAAAACATTAATAGGTCAGTCCAGACAAGGCCAAGTTAGGATACACACTGCAAAAAAAATATAGAAACTGTTTCATTTCTCCTCTTCTCCCTATGCTCTCTCTATGCCGACAACCAGATGCAAAGGAGAGACTGTATAACAGTGATTGACAGGGAGGTTAATATGGAGGCACCCAGGAGCATCTCACATATTAACATATATTTGTTACATATAGGGATAAGTAATCGTAATATTAAAAAAACCCAAAATGTGACAGTTCTCCCCTCACTGACCTCCCCACCCCCCCCCCCCATTCCCAAATAAATATTTTAAAATGTCTCATCACTTAATATTATAGTATAATCATTATTTATTTTATGACTATCTGTTTATTCTACTTTTATTTATCTCATTCACTGGGACACTTTCACTTTTTATGGAGTGTGTTTGATGTGAAGCTCTGTTATACTAACTCATTTCCAGAAAAAAAACAGACCATAAAAAATGTTGGACAGGTGGATTAGGGTTCAAAATAGGGACTATCCCCGCTTAACAGGGACACTTGGAAGGTATGTTCTTATATCTTATACACTGTAACTGAAATGCTGCCTACATTTTTTTAAATATAAGGAAGGAAAGTACTGCCCAGATCACATCCATCTATGACACATATGCCCTGGCACCGCAGAGATCTAATGCTATAAGATGGTTTGGTTCAACATTATCCCAAGTGGCACCATTTTCTTGCCTATCAAACAGGCATATGTGCCAATGCCACCAAGGATTTGCACAGAATTCCTCTCTGATACACCAATTAGTATCTTGTCAATAATAGAAATAAATCAATATCTGATATTTTTCCATTTATCGCTAAAAATGTATAATATAAAAAAAAAAAATGATTTCCTATAAACCTAGAATATGCAATCGACCGAATTTGGAAATTGTGGAAAATCTACAGATAGACAAAGTAACAAAAATGTGAACCCCATTTATATAGCTCGGCTCGAGGCCAAATAGATACATTCTCAACAGTTCGGTAAGTAACCTCAACCAATGTTTTGACAGTGATGTAAAAGGAATCTCGGCCCTCACTGCTGATGTGGACTTTGGGAGGTATGTACAGGAGATTTAACTCAATCTTTTGTTTGTTTTTATCTGTAATCGCCACCCCACCATTCCTGCTAGCTCTTTGGACTTCCTTATTGACACAATATGCGAACCACACAAACGGAGCTAAGCTTGTGTTTGATACCCTCGCCACTTCGCCCCAAAGCTCCCCCTCTCACTCCAGCCAGAACTGCTTTATAATATCTATCCTTGTTTTGAAGTTTTGGAGAGAGTTAAGACTGACAGATAGCAAGGGCTGGAAACCACATGTTAAAAGGTTCCGATTTCTCAGTTTTTCTTTTTTTTTTTTTCTTTATCCCCCCCCCCCACTTCATTCCCTTTGGAAACCAGATGTGGACAAGGTTAGATTTTCCTTTAAAGTCAATCACACATGGAAAGCAAATGGGGGAATTTGAGAATCCCCGGCTCCAGAGCTGAACTTTCGGATATTCAATAACCGAGGACATGAGGAGCCGCCATCGCTGACTCGATGAAACAGACTGTGATTTCCTTTGGCCTCATTGATAGTGATATCAAGAGTTCTCTGGCCGCGGGCAGTGAAATGCAATGCTCTGCATATGGTTAGCGCTGCGTTGTACACATAGAGCTATTTATCAACAATCCCCAGGTGTCTAGATTATGCACAAGATTTAGCCGCTATTTAAATGAAATATTTAAGGTTTCAGCTGTGCTAAAAAAAGACCCCACCACATTTCTGACATCTGAAATTACTTTCTATGCAATATATTTATTCTTTTGTTTTGTTTTAATTAAAAAAAAAAAAAATCCAACAACACATAGTTTTTTAGTTTCCCCTGCTTTTACCTCTGTTCTAGACATTTATGGCATTCTCGGCTACCTGCATTTCACCTGTACCTCTGCCATTTAGATTGTACACTTCTGTGCGGGGATCTTAAAACCTACTGTATCTATATATATATATATATATGTGAGTTACCGGTATTTCCTTTGCTCACAAGCAAGAGGCATTGGGCTGTTCCGCCCCAGTAGAGGTATGCACAGAGCACCTTCCTCCCCCCCATAGCAGGTGCCTGCTCTCTGCAATGCATTTTTATTATTATTATGTTGTTATTATTTATATGGCGCCAACACATTCCGCAGCGCTTTACAGTGGGTGGACGAGCAGACATGTAGTTCTGTTTCTCTGCACAGTCAGTGTCCAGCTTCCTTGCGTGACTTGTAGTAATGAAGCTGGAGCCGGGATGTGATGTCATCACATCCCTGACATCATTACAGAGCTGCAGGGGACTGGGCAATCAGCACAAAAGGATCACAGCAACTCCCCCCTGGACTCAGGAATGAGGTTCCAAGGTGAGAAAAGGGAATCTGGCTGGACCTCGTTTTGAAAAAATAAGAAATTGAATATAAATGAAGTGTGTGTTTGAATGTGTGGGTCTGTGTGTATGTATGCGAATGTGTGTATGTCTCTGTTTGTATATGGATGTGTGTGTTTTTATGTATCCATGTTTATGAGTCTGTGAGTGCATGTATCAATATGTGTCTGTGTATATGTGTCCATATGTGTATGAATGTATGAATGTCTATGTATATGAATATATGTGTGAGTATGAATGTCGATGTATATGAATGGATGTGTGAGTATGAATGTCGATGTATATGAATGTATGTGTGAGTATGAATGTCGATGTATATGAATGTATGTGTGCGTATAAATGCATATGAATGTGCACATGAATAGGCATTTGTGTGTGCAAACTAACTAACAAAAAGGGATTGGTGGATGCGTAGTGAGACAAAAAAAAATCTACAGTTCTTGGAGGAGGTAGAGGGTGTCAAAATACATTCCCATCCTGGACGCACTAACCTAGGCAAACATCTGCTCACAAAGTTATTCACTAAAGTGTGAATTGTCTGGATTTCAAAGTTCAGTTTGTATTTTAGGGAAAATAGCCAAAGAAGAAACTGATTTGGAGAGTTTTAAATTCCTTTTGTATTCCAGACATTTGAACGTTTAATGAATAATCTTGTTTGTGTATATCGTGCTTCAGAGTTTGTTGGTGATCAATAAATGATCATCATATAACTAATCCATTATTAGATAAAATGGAGGTGGGCACATGTAGGGCATATTCCCACTGAGTATCTAAACATGCTTTTTATTAGCCAAACCTAGCAATCTAACAGTGACATCATAATTACTTAAACAAACTTATTATTATAATTCAGTGGCACAGTCATTTCTGGTGTCAGTGCATTTTTTGCAATTACCCAATGAAGTGATATGTATGCTTGCATGGAGGAGGCCAAGGAAGTAGTAGTTAGAGAGGTATACTTACCTTAAGGGAAACTATAGTGCCAGGAAAACAAAGCTCCCTATAGTACCCCAAAAGTCACAGACCCTGTGCCCCCTCCATGTGGCAGAACCCCTTCGGTCACTTACCTGACTCCAGTGCCGATGTCCCTTGGCACTGATTCAAGGTCCACCTCTGTTCCTTCCCAGCCAGTGGCCCCACTTACATTAGTACTTCCCCATTGAAAAGCATTGTATAATGCTTTCCTATGGGGTTTTACATGACGCTGGATGTCCTACTACATAGAGTGAGGACATCCAGCGTCAGTTAGGCGACCACAAATCGCCTAACAACCCAAAACAACAACTGGTAGACAGCCACCAGAGGTGGAGTTAACCATCAAAGGTAATTATTGCAGTTTATTGAAAACTGCAATAATTACAATTGTTTCTCTTTGGCACTGCCATCTTCTCACCAGCATCATTCTTCATTTGCCAGGAGCCATCGTTGAACTGTCACACACACAAGAGTACATATTTGGAGATTCCTGTGAGACAGCAGGTTCTTCCGTAGATAATTTTGTGCATGCGTAATAAGTTGCCATAGACAACATCTTCGTCCATCTTCAAGAACCAGACCATCTGTGCGCATCGAGCCAGTGACAGCTCGTGTTTATCTTTTCAAAGAAATTCCAACACAGTCAAAAAGAACTACATCAAGATTCTTTCAGCTTGTCCACGAGACAAAACAGAACCTGCTGCATCTTGTGATGTCTATGAGTTTTTTTTGGAATATCAATGAAATTCCAAAACAGTCTACATGAGTTTCTCATCAAGATTATAATCTAAATATGACAGTGCTGCTTGAAGGTCATGAAGACCATATGGGGGTCTAACCCTCCACCCTTCCAAGTCCTCATGAAGAAGAGGACAGCCCAGTCATGGCATTTAGGGGTTTGTTCTGGAGAACACCAGAGAACAACAGCTTTCTCTATATCAGTGGTTCCCAACCCAGTCCTCAAATACCCCCTAACAGTCCAGGATCTAGGTATTGCCCAGTTGTGTCAAAGGTGATTTTAGAAAAAAAAAAACACTTTCGACAAAACTGAGTAATCTCTGAATCCTGGTGGACCAGTAGGGGGTACTTGAGGGCTGGGTTAGGAACCACTGCTCTCGATGATCGTTATCCACATGCTTTATGTTCAATCTTTGTGTAATCCAAACCTCTGACATTGGGAGTTACGAAATTGGATTGGGGTGTGGGCCCCCGATTTGCAAAGCACTGGAAACATTTTTACTTGGACAGAAACGACTTGCATTTGTTTTGTGATGTGCGTATTTCTTGAGCTGTAATTATAGAGCACTGGAGAAAAATCCCAGTGCAGCAGGAATGGGGTAAAAAATCAGGACTGCCCTCATCAATCTGAGATAGTTAGGAGGTATGATAATCAATAAACAGCTGCCTGACTGAATTACAGCACTGAGCACCCAACATTATAACTCCCACCAATAGCCAAATACTGATCAGTTCCATTGATATTGATGTCATGATTAAATCAAGCTACTGTAGGAGATTTATTAATAATGATAATTGTGTTCGACCTGGCCATACAGTGTTTTGGCCAATGCAGCCAGGAACATCCCACTATAAAATAGCCATAGACTTGGTGTCCAATGTGGGGCCATAGGCAGGGCTGGCTCTACCACTAGGCAAACTAGGTAGCCACATAGGGTGCACCGCTGCCAAGGGCACACCCAGTGGCAGAAATTAAGGAGTCGCTGAGGTTGCGAGTGCTCCCTCTGTGTTCAGCCTGTCAGTGGGGTCTATGAGCCGCTGGGCTGGCCACCTTAAGGCTCCCCAGGCAGAGCGGGCACCTGCTTACCTGAACGACAGATGCCTACTCTTCCAAAATACAGTGTGTCCGGGGTAGGGCTGAGCATGTGCAGCGAGGGTGGGCTGATGTTCTCCTCTTCGTCACTGCTCCCTCAGATACCTTCTCTAGTGATGCTGGGAGCTGGAATATGACATCACTCCTGCCCCAGTATCACTTAACGGCATGCAAGGGAGCAGTGAGGAAGAAGATTCAAGCAGCCCCACACAAGACCTAAAGGTAGTGATGCTGGGTGGGCTTAAATGTTGTTTTTTTTTTTTTTTTGAAGACTACAAATAAAATGTATTTGTGAGTGTGTGTGTGTCAAATCAGTGATTGTGTCAGTGAGTATGTTATTACTACACGGTGTAGAAATAATAAAACCATGCATTATAAAAAATAAAAAACTGTAACAAGGAACCCCCACGCACTTTTTCCCAAGCGCTGCCTCTTTTTTCCCCTTTTCTTGAGCAGGGGGTGCATTAGCTGGTCTTGGCTAGCATCGGCACTGACTATAGGAGCAAAGAGACTCACATTCCATATTCCCTAGTTACTATGTAACAGGTCAAAGCAGAGCAAAGACAGAATGTTGTGGGTTCCAGCATCCAGCATCCCTACTAAAACATTTCAATGTGCATGCTCCATCATTTTTGTGTGTGATGCCATGGAAGATACTGCACTAAGCCTTCGCTGTGTCACTGTGCCCACTATATCTCTTGGCTAACCTCAGCTGGGTCCTTGGACTCAGGGCCCAGTAATAATGCCACCCTCTGCCACTCCTGTTACTGCATCATTGGATATAGAATATTGTACTGCCCTGCAGAATTTGTTGGCGCTATATAAATAATAATAATAATAGTAATTTGGCTCATACACATAACGGGGCTTATTCAATAAACTACGAATTGTGGAGAATTTATAAAAGAATTTATGGTCAAAATAGCTAAATTTGAAAAATTTGCTAGCCCAGCTATTTCTCCAGCTTAGATATTCTCGTCTAAAATGTGCTTTTCTCTTTATATCCTTGTTTAGTAAATATCCTTAAAAGAGTTACAATGTACCTTAGGAAATATACTTAATGTGTGGCTTCTGCCCCCCCATCGCTCTCACATTCCTGCTCTAGAGAGTTAATTTCCTGCATCTTAACATCAAACAAGTGTTTGTGTTTATAATGGTGTGTCCTTAATAAACTGCTGATGTAACTGTGTTTAGTCTGCGAAGCAGAAGTGTTAACCCCTTGACGCCTGGCTGGTGAGATCTATAGTGATCTGTTTGGCAGCTTGCTAAACAAACCTCGGATTCTCTGTTTATTGTTAACTCACATGGTACTGAACTGTGCTATGTTACCCCGTACTGTAACACAAGGAAAGCCAACCGATAGCTTTTCTGTGACTGCCTCAGGTCGATGTCATGTTCGCTCTAACATGAGATGTTAGAGATTATTGTACAATAACTATATTCTCTTTCTGTACCTTTCACTGCAAGAACATATAATTATATTATATTATTATATTTTTTTGTGTAAACCTCATTCTCGTGTTCTGTACCAGAAGCCTGGCGGTCTGATGGTTCTGTGCAGTATCTTAACTGTTCCTAGAACTGGACTCTTCTGGACCTGGTCCCACCTGGTATCTGTCGAAGTAACTCCCCCAATTTGGGATCGCAGCCCCATAGTGCTCCTACCACAACTGGGACTACTATTGCCTTCACTTTCAACATTCTTTCTAGCTCTTCTTTCAGTCCTTGGTATTTGTCCACCTTCTCATGTTCCTTCTTCCTGATGTTATAGTCACTGTGTGTTGCCAGATATTTTGGTACACAATCCCAATAACTTGGTTATGTCTCTATGTGTATGCTGTTCCTGCTAACAACTTGCACCCGGCTACTAAGAGCTGGAGTGACTCTTTGCAAAGTCTGCACCTTTGGTCTTGCTTGGTGTGGTAGACCTCTGCTTCTATTGATTTGGTGCTGAGTGCCTATTCATATGCAGCTAATATTAGTTCCTCAGTTCTATCTTTCATTCCTACCTTGTGCAACCTGTCCATGGGGTGTACCACCGGCCACATCCACTATCTGCCGGTGGTACAGAGGTTTGTCTTGCCATGGAATCTCCTCCTTTTCTGCATCCCCATATCTGTTGTTGTCTCAGTCATTCCCTTAGCAGTAATCTTTGGGAGCCATCTTCATGATGTACTTATTGATTGTCTGTATTTCATCCAGGACTGTGGCCTTGACACTCATCAGACACTGACCTCCTTTCTTTCGGCTGGTGTACAGTTTTTGAGAAGTGGATTTTGGTAGAATCCTCTATTCATAGTGAGTAGTTTCCTGGTCTTGACATCCATGGTGCTCTTGTCTTGGCCATGTTATTATTCCAGCTGGGTATCTGATGTGTTGATGGCTTGAATCTTGTAATTGCCATTGAGTTGGGACTTCAGGACCTCTCGGACTCTTTGCAGGTACTGTTGCTATACCCCTTGTCTCTTCCGCATGGTTGCCAAGTGTTTGTGGTACCCCCAGGTAGCTGTTCTCTACATCTCCTACTTGACCTTCTGGTACCTGAACGCCTTCTGTCCTGATCATCTTCCCTCTTTTTCTTATCATCTGCCTACACTTATCTAGTCCAAACGACATTCCTATGTCCTTGCTGTACATATCCTAGTTAGGTGGATCAGTGAGTCAATGCCCACTCACTCCGGGCATACATTAATATTCTCCATGTAGAGTAGGTGGCTGATGATAGCTCCACTCTTTAACCTATATCTGTATCCACTCCATGATTATCTTGCTAAAGGGGTTGAGGCCTCTGCATAACAGCATTGGGGATAGTGCATCACCTTGTTATATGCTAAATTTATTTACTTGTGTTATTGACCTGGACTTCTAGAGATGTTTTCCACTTGCCCATCAATTCTTGATAGTGATGAAGGCTCTTAGTGTCTTACAGGGACATCAAGACACTAAGAGCCTTCATTATATATATAAAGTCGGGGGAGTGGCTTATATATGACTGCTGGCATGGGGATCAGACTGGTTTACAAACCAACATGAGTTTTGCACTCCAGAATACTATTGCATTGGCGCAAATACCAAATAATGGCCTTGTACAGCTATAAGGCTGATATTCAATGCTCTTCTGTGTGATGAAGTTTCCTGGTGTTCCAAAAAACCCAGGCTGTCAGGACACCAGTCCCAAGTAGGCACTGTCTGGAAAGACTGGGAATGTTAAGAGATATGTATATAGATACAGTGTGTAGTTCTGTATATAATGGCTGCAAGAGGATATAAACAATGTAGCATACAGTTCCAGTTATGGTAAATTACAACCCTCAAATGTAGGTAGACTAAGGAACCGTAAGTATGGGCATTGCTGGGATGAATTTTATATCACGACAAATTAGCATACCGTTTTTTTAACAGATTTCCTCAGCACAGTGTTTATACTACAGTTATGAATTCTGGGTAAAACATGCAAATGGTTACCCACAATGGTTACATTTGTCCTCGGTATCAATTTAATACATGTTGTCAGGCAGTCTTCACATTTAGCATGATGACGCAGAACACAGCTGTACTTCTAATCTTATAGAGAAGCATTGAGTTCACTAGTTCTCTGTGAGAAGCATTGGATTGGCAGTGTGCCATGATTGTCACCCATGTGCCCAGTGGTGTATCCTGGTTTTGTGCTGCCCTAGGACAGACACACACTCACTCACTAACAGACGCACACTCACTCACTCACTCACTAACAGACACACACACACTAAAAGACACACACACTCACTCACTCACTCACTAACAGACACACACACACACACACACACACACACAAACACTCACTCACTAACAGACACACACACACACACACACACTCACTAACAGACACACACACTAACAGACACACACACACACACACTCACTCACTCACTAACAGACACACACACACACACACACACACACTCACTCACTAACAGACACACACAAACACACTCTCACTCACTAACAGACACACACACTGACACACACACACACTCACTAACTAACAGACACACACACACACACACTCACTCACTCACTAACAGACACACACACACACACACACACACACACACTAACAGACACACACTTACTCACTCACTCACTAACAGACACACACACACACTAACAGACACACACACTCACTAACAGACACACACACACTAACAGACACACAAACACTCACTCACTCACTCACTAACAGACACACACACACTAACAGACACACACACTCACTAACAGACACACACACACTAACAGACACACACACACTTACTCACTAACTAACAGACACACACACACACTCACTCACTAACAGGCACACACACACTAACAGACACACACACTCACTCACTAACTGACACACACACACACACATTAACACACTCACTTTAAAAAAAAATGAAATCCCCCCAGGCTCCTTACCTTTGTGAATGCTGGGGGGGGGGGTCTCCCTTTCGCTGGGGATCCAGTGGGGCTGCTGGGTGGGCAGGTGGCGCTGGCGTCATATCCCGGCTCCCAGCATCACTCTGCGGCGTGCGAGGGAGTTGAGCAGAGAGCTCACTAATCAGTGCTCCCTCGCCAGCGCCGCCTGCCCGCCCGACCGGATTTTTAGTTAGCCGAATGCCACCAGGCTAACAAGGTATTTGCCTGGGCATTTGGGGGCGGCTTTTTTTGCCACCCCCTGAAAAGTGCTGCCCAAGGCAAATGCCTTGTTTGCCTTGCGGCTAATACGTCCCTGCATGTGCCCCTAATCCTTCTCTACGATAACAAAAGTCATCAGGATTGATAACTTCATCTGAGGAGGAATGGGCTAAGAAGAGGAGTCTGTCCCAGTGATTTAATTGTTGGTTTATAACAAAAAAAGGAGAGCCCGTAAATCTAACAAGAATACAGGAACAAATCTAATTAAAAAAAATATATATTTTTTTTGTTATTTAAGTTGTTGATTTAAGAGACCTGGGCTGCATGCAAAGCACAGAATGTCCGAGTGCAAGAAAAGGAATTATTTACTAGGCCCAAGAGACATACAGTAAGCTCACATAACTCATCCTGACAACATTACTGGTGTTTTTGTTCCGGGTCTCTGCTGTCTGATCCCCAGGCTGAATACAAATTATTCACTAACGTTAGAATTGCATTTTCAAGCTTAGGCCAAAATAGACGATTTAGAAACATTCTCCAAGTGACTTTTATGTTCACTTTGATTATTTTGGCCTTGCATATAAAATTCTCCTTGAATTCACACTTTCTCGCTCTAGAATTCTTTTGGAGCTTTGAGTAAATGTATTGAACTGCACGTTGTGCTCCATGGACTAATTTAGACCAAACTAACAGAGTTCTAACAGCCGAGTTAGGATGTGTAGGTGAAAGTCAACGTTTAACTTCATTGAATAATCTCTCACTCGGCTTTTCTGTTCCAATACTCCATCTTATAAGCGGTTATCATAGCTACCCTTGTAAATATTCACAAAACAGAGTGAAACTGTGGTGAGATAGAGGCCATGTTTGCAAAATGA
The DNA here is from genome assembly GCF_036172605.1 of Pelobates fuscus. Classification (NCBI taxonomy): domain Eukaryota; kingdom Metazoa; phylum Chordata; class Amphibia; order Anura; family Pelobatidae; genus Pelobates; species Pelobates fuscus. Next base: position 114,915,047 of record NC_086328.1, on the reverse strand, counting down.
TGGAGATATTCTTGACTTAACCCCTTAAGGACACGTGTGACATGCCATGATTCCCTTTTATTTCAGAAGTTTGGTCCTTAAGGGGTTAAAGTGCATTTTTTGCTGTGATTTTCTCCTTAATTAAGTATTTTTTGATATACTGTTTAGTTGCCAATGCAACCAGGAATACCCCACTATACATTAGCCATAGACTTGGTGTCCAATGTGGGGCTATAGGCAGGGCGGGATCTACTGCAAGGCCAACTAGGTAGCCACCTAGGGTGCACCGCTGCCAAGGGCACACCCAGTGGCAGAAATACAGGAGTTACAGAACAGTTTGAGGGACACTCCAGGCACACCCCAAGCAGCAATGCAATTTATGTGTTTGATAGTATGAATATCGTACATTCATATTTTATGTTTTTATCACATTTAAATCTCTTTCCTTTTACTAGAGACCAAAAAATAAATAAAAGCTTTGCAGAATTCTGCAGCATAGCCGGACCCCTTAGTCAAGCCCCCCCCCCCCCCCCCCTTAGCTTTGCCTTTTCCTGTCAATGCATTTATTTACATCAGAAACACCAAATTCTATATTTTTATCTTTCACATTTTTTAATAATGTTTTAAATACTTTATCTACATAATGCATTAAAATAAGGGACCCCTTCAGCGTGGAATGCCCTTAACCCCTTAAGGACCAAACTTCTGGAATAAAAGGGAATCATGACATGTCACACACGTCATGTGTTCTTAAGGGGTTAAATAACCCTTCTCCACCAAGTTATTTTCATTTAAACAGATACTAACTTTGTTTCGTCTAAAAATTAAATGATGTACATTTCCACAATTGTATAGGTTATTTGTTCATTCTATACAGCAAAAGTAAGGGTGTATTTTCTCTGAAAACACAGTGTTTACAGAACAAATACAATAAGCTGTAGTTGTTCTGGTGACTATAGTGTCCCTTTAACAAATCATTTTTTTTTTAAATGTTCCTCAACTGGATAAAATGGAGACTGATGACTGCCTCAGAGTGAAAATGTACCATATCAGACCATATCAGTGTAATCACCAGGTGAGAAAAGTGTTGATGCAGAATTATTGTTAAAAACAACATATGTGAACAGCTAAACTTAAAAATTGCATATATTTTTTTTTTTTTAGATATTTGGAACATTGCTACAGAAATGGACATAAATATAACTGCACCAAGTGTGGTAGAAGGTTACATTGTAAATGCAGGTGGAACTTAACCCCAGGATTGAGACCCAGAATTAATTACCTAAGGCTGTTTCAGTGGGTCTCATTTGGGGTGGACAGGCACATTATATTTCATCATAACCAAATGTATTAAAATGCAAAAGCTGTGGATCTAAGATGTTTCAGCAACACAGTTGTAATGGTAGATTAGCAGCGTACATATTGTAAATCTGAGGTCCCTTTAAACTTATACTTTTAACTCAGCGTTCTCAAAATGGGCATATTATCATTGCTACTTTTTTTTCTAATAAAAATATAAAACATTGTGGATGAAATTTCTAGGGAAGACTAATATTTGTTATCCACCTACAGAGTCTGGACAAAGTAACAGAAACAGCATTAACAGAGAGGTGAATTCTGAAATGAGCAAATTACGATGATAAATGTAGCCGTAGAGGTTAGTCATATTCGGGTGATTGCCAGCTGTATGATTCAGTTATAAAGTCTGACCAATATCACTTTGATGTGTGAGATTTCAAAGTAATATGGAGGAACTGAAACAGTTCTGTCTGGATAAATTGTATAAATAAAGAGTAACAGTAGTTCAAAATCAAAGCTCAGTTATTTAGATTTTTCACAGGATTGTTAAAAAGTATGACAAGACCAGTGCACAAAATAAAAATAGTACCAAAAAATAGATTGTGATCTGATAAGAAATCCCCCCTGCCCCATGCGTGCTTTTTAGCCCATGGTGTCTGTTGATATCTATTAAACATGTTGGATGAGCGATAGATTTAAAGGCGGCCATTTTGTATGAGACATTATTACTCATAACAATATCTGTACGGCCATATAATCTGTTTATAATATGGGACCAGGTACATAGAATAGAACGTAGATGAATAGAGATAGATAGATAGATAGATAGATGGATACAGACAGAGACAGACATATAGATGGATACAGACAGAGACAGACAGATAAATAGATACAGACAGACAGAGACAGACTGATAGATAGATAGAGACAGACTGATAGATAGATAGATAGATAGATAGATAGAGAGAGAGATAAAGAAAGAGATAGATAGATAGATAGATACAGACAGAGAAAGACTGATAGATAGATAGATAGATAGATAGATAGATAGATAGATAGATAGATAGAGACAGAGTGATAGATAGATAGATAGATAGATAGAGACAGACTGATAGATAGATAGATAGATAGATAGATAGATAGATAGAGACAGACTGATAGATAGATAGAGAGATAAAGAGATAGATAGATAGATAGATAGATACAGACAGAGAAATACTGATAGATAGATAGATAGATAGATAGATACAGACAGAGACAGACAGACAGAGACAGACAGACAGATAGATAGATAGAGACAGAGACAGACTGATAGATAGATAGATAGATAGATAGATAGATACAGACAGACAGAGACAGACTGATAGATAGATAGAGCGATAAAGAAAGAGATAGATAGATAGATACAGACAGAGAAAGACTGATAGATAGATAGAGACAGATACAGACAGAGACAGACTGATAGATAGATAAATAGATAGATAGATAGACAGACTGATAGATAGATAGAGAGATAGAGAGAGAGATAGATAGATAGATACAGACTGATAGATAGATAGATAGATAGATAGACAGATAGAGACAGAGACAGACTGATAGATAGATAAATAGATAGATAGACAGATAGAGACAGAGACAGACTGATAGATAGATAAATAGATAGATAGAGACAGACTGATAGATAGATAGAGAGATAGATAGATAGATACAGACTGATAGATAGATAGATAGATAGATAGACAGATAGAGACAGAGACAGACTGATAGATAGATAAATAGATAGATAGACAGATAGAGACAGAGACAGACTGATAGATAGATAAATAGATAGATAGAGACAGACTGATAGATAGATAGAGAGATAGAGAGAGAGATAGATAGATAGATAGATAGATAGATACAGACTGATAGATAGATAGATAGATAGATAGATAGACAGATAGAGACAGAGACAGACTGATAGATAGATAAATAGATAGATAGATAGATAGATAGATAGAGACAGACTGATAGATAGATAGATAGATAGATAGATACAGACAGACAGAGACAGACTGATAGAAAGATAGATATATAGAGAAAGACTGATAGATAGATAGATAGATAGATAGTTAGAGAGATAGAGAGATAGATTGATAACTAGATAGATAGATAGATAGTTAGAGAGATAGAGAGATAGATTGATAACTAGATAGATAGATAGATACAGACAGAGACATACAGATAGATAGATAGATAGATAGATAGATAGATAGATAGATAAAGAACGAGATAGATAGATAGATACAGACAGAGAAAGACTGATAGATAGATAGATAGATAGATACAGACAGAGAAAGACTGATAGATAGATAGATAGATAGATACAGACAGAGACAGACTGATAGATAGATAGATAGATAGATAGATAGATAGATTTACATGCATTCCATTTATATTAAACAATTCATCTGTGTAAAGCAGAAATATATGGAATATTATTAGTATTATTGCCATTTATATAGCGCCATACATATTCTGCAGCGCTTTACAATATTATAAAGAGGGAACGTTACAGAAACAATAGGTTGATGAGGACCCTGCTCAAAGGAGCTTATAGTCTAGAAATGTTAAATCTTTATCACATATTTAACAAACTGGAAATGAGAAATTTTAGCAACATCAAATTTCTCACTTAGATCAAATTACTTAATTGAAAAAAAATCTTTGAAACAATATAAAGGGGTCAACTCCTATACGCTTACCCTTTCTCTATGTATATCCAATAAATGATGAGATACAGAGATACTGTTGTGTAGGGTTGGGTTAAAAGTGAAAGGATTGTGAAATAAAGTGCTCTAGATAATGAGTGCTCGTTTGGTGTCATTTGAGCCCTTTCCTAAGGGAATTAACCTTAAAGGTCACGAAAACCTGCAATGTTTGTCACTCCAGTTAATCAAAGTGTCACCTTTCCCTTCTTTGTATTTGATCTTTAAGAAATAGTGTTTCCCAAACTTTTTTTTTCCGTGGTGCAACATCTAAAATAAATTTTCATGTCACCCGGCCAGAAAAGGCAAAGAGTTCAGTCAATTCGATTTCTGTTAATGTATTTGCACAAAAAATTTTTATTTCTAAAGAGCTGTAATAAAAAAAATACAGAATTATATTTTTTCTGTAGCTTATAATTACTTGTTACCAAATGTACAGAATTATTATAATTTTTATTTATTATTATTTATAAAATATTTTACCAGGAAAGATACATTGAGATTTCTTTCGTTTTCAAGTATGTCCTGCGAAACATCAAGCTTTGATGAGTTGCTCCTTTTACAAAGTCTAAAAGCTTTCTATATGATAAAGAAAATCTTCTAAGCAGGTCGCCATCCGAAATTCTGTAAGCCCAATTACATAATACTACAAAACATTATGTTGGATTTGCATTGCTGAACTAATATTGCTACTCAGACATAGAGAACACAGACATATGTGCGTTAGGTGGTCATTTTAGTAGGTAAGTCACTCTAGCACAGGTTGGTACCATCAAGGTTAGTCTCAAGGTTGCCTGCATTGTTTATACAAGGCAGGATGCTTCATGGGTTCATGTGATTTACACGAATGTACCACCTGTTAACAGAAATCAAGCTCTGTCATGGCATACTATTATTATTTTATTATTTATATAGCGACATCAGATTCCGTAGCGCTGTATGACATGTTTCGGACACTCTGTTTTCCTGTTCTGGTGATTATACACCTTACGTAGCCTCACCTGCCCATTCATATCTTTATAATGTTGTGCATTTAAAGATGCTATTTTCACACTTCTGTCTGCTTGAAAAAAACGTCCATTCTCTCTTGGCCTCTTTCGTTAACATTGTGTATCCAACCAATGAACACTGCCTGAACAGATACAATTATGATTCCATTTTCAGTAAATTTAAATTTTATGTAAAATATAGTATGTTTGCTGCACTGAAATGATGGAACCTCTACGTCTGGTACCCACCATTATCCACAAGTCACTTAGATAGCGAGCTGCCCTATAAAAGGTGTGTCTGCATACTTTCTGTGCTGAGTTGTTGCTACATGACCCCATTCAGGGTCATTCAACATAAAATGAATTGTAATGAACAAACATCGGATTCAAAGTGAATTTCTCATTTGAATTAAGTCGCTGAATTTAAAACATAGCTGACCTTGAAAGTGTTTTCTCTTTGGCTAACTTGGTTTAAAATTTGCAATTCTGTTGGAGCTTTGGATGGGGCACTGGTTGGAGCTTGGGATGGGGCATTGGTTGGAGCTTGGGATGGGGCATTGGTTGGAGCTTGGGTTGGGGCATTGGTTGGAGCTTGGGATGGGGCATTGGTTGGAGCTTGGGTTGGGGCATTGGTTGGAGCTTGGGATGGGGCATTGGTTGGAGCTTGGGTTGGGGCATTGGTTGGAGCTTGGGATGGCGCACTGGTTGGAGCTTGGGATGGGGCATTGGTTGGAGCTTGGGTTGGGGCATTGGTTGGAGCTTGGGATGGGGCATTGGTTGGAGCTTGGGTTGGGGCATTGGTTGGAGCTTGGGATGGCGCACTGGTTGGAGCTTGGGATGGGGCATTGGTTGGAGCTTGGGATGGGGCACTGGTTGGAGCTTGGGATGGAGCACTGGTTGGAGCTTGGGATGGGGCATTGGTTGGAGCTTGGAATGGGGCATTGGTTGGAGCTTGGGATGGGGCATTGGTTGGAGCTTGGGATGGGGCATTGGTTGGAGCTTGGGATGGTGCACTGGTTGGAGCTTGGGATGGGGCATTGGTTGGAGCTTGGGATGGGGCACTGGTTGGAGCTTGGTATGGGGCATTGGTTGGAGCTTGGGATGGGGCATTGGTTGGAGCTTAGGATGGGGCATTGGTTGCAGCTTGGGATGGGGCACTGGTTGGAGCTTGGGATGGGGCATTGGTTGGAGCTTGGGATGGGGCACTGGTTGGAGCTTGGGATGGGGCATTGGTTGGAGCTTGGGATGGGGCATTGGTTGGAGCTTAGGATGGGGCATTGGTTGGAGCTTGGGATGGGGCACTGGTTGGAGCTTGGGATGGGGCACTGGTTGGAGCTTGGGATGGAGCACTGGTTGGTGCTTGGGATGGGGCACTGGTTGGTGCTTGGGATGGGGCACTGGTTGGAGCTTGGGATGGGGCACTGGGTGGAGCTTGGGTTGGGGCACTGGTTGGAGCTTGGGTTGGGGCACTATTTGGAACTTGGGATGGGGCATTGGTTGGAGCTTGGGATGGAGCACTGGTTGGAGCTTGGGATGGGGCATTGGTTGGAGCTTGGGATGGGGCACTGGTTGGAGCTTGGGTTGGGGCACTGGTTGGAGCTTGGGTTGGGGCATTGGTTGGAGCTTGGGATGGGGCATTGGTTGGAGTTTGGGTTGGGGCATTGGTTGGAGCTTGGGATGGGGCACTGGTTGGAGCTTGGGTTGGGGCATTGGTTGGAGCTTGGGATGGGGCACTGGTTGGAGCTTGGGTTGGGGCACTGGTTGGAGCTTGGGATGGGGCATTGGTTGGAGCTTGGGATGGGGCACTGGTTGGAGCTTGGGATGGGGCACTGGTTGGAGCTTGGGTTGGGGCATTGGTTGGAGCTTGGGATGGGGCACTGGTTGGAGCTTGGGTTTGGGCACTGGTTGGAGCTTGGGATGGGGCATTGGTTGGAGCTTGGGATTGGGCACTGGTTGGAGCTTGGGATGGGGCACTGGTTGGAGCTTGGGTTGGGGCATTGGTTGGAGTTTGGGATGGAGCACTGGTTGGAGCTTGGGATGGGGCATTGGTTGGAGCTTGGGATGGAGCACTGGTTGGAGCTTGGGATGGGGAATTGGTTGGAGCTTGGGATGGGGCAATGGTTGGAGCTTGGGATGGGGCACTGGTTGGAGCTTGGGTTGGGGCATTGGTTGGAGCTTGGGATGGGGCACTGGTTGGAGCTTGGGTTGGGGCATTGGTTGGCGCTTGGGATGGGGCATTGGTTGGAGCTTGGGTAGGGTGCTGGGTGGTTTTAAGTTAGAGCGTAAGAGGTGTTATCAACTAAATATTTTGACCTGATGCTCCTGGTCTTTTTTTACATTTAGCAACGATCCTGCATTCAGGTAATTCTGGAAGTTGTAGGAAATCAACATCTTGGAGGCCAGAGTTTGAGATCCCTGGTTTAAAAAAAGTGTAATTTCAAAGTTTTTTTTCACTAATCCTTCGATTCCAAGCACTTTTTGTTTTAGAAATAGCAGAAAAGTTAAAGGGACACTATAGTCACCCAGACAACTTCAGCTCATTAAAATGGTCTGGGTGCAGTGTCCTTTTAGTGCAGTGTCTGGGTGCAATGTCCCAATGTTGTTTACATTGCAGCTCCAATTCTACCAGACAGCCACTGGCAGGGCCGCCATCAGGGGGTGACAACCGTGACAGTTGTCACGGGCCCGGCGGCCCTGGGGGGCCCGGACTGCTCGGGCCCCACTTTCCCTCCCTGCACACATAGATAGCGAATATCGCTATCTATGTGTGCAGCCGCGGGCCCCCGGCTCCCTGTTACCGCAGAGGGGGCCCAGGCAGCACACAGCTTCTCTTCTCCTCTTTGCTAATAACGCTCGCGAGACCCGGTTGCCATGGCAACGCTCCGCGGGTCTCGCGAGAGTTATTGGAGGAGAGAAGAGGAGAAGCTGTGTGCTGCCTGGGCCCCCTCTGCGGTAACAGGGAGCCGGGGGGCCCCACCATGCCACCGGACCACCGGGGATGGAATCTCCCCCCTCCCTAGACACAGGTAAGCAGGGAGGGGGGAGAAACAATTTACCTATTTTTTTTTTTTTTTTTTAAATAATGTTAAAATGCCCCCCCTCCCCCTCCTCATTGGACATTTACACACACACACTACATACACTGACACAACACACACACTACATACACTGACACAACACACACACTACATACACTGACACAACACACACACACACTACATACACTGACACAACACACACACACACACACACACACTGACACAACACACACACTACATACACTGACACAACACACACACTACATACACTGACACAACACACACACACACACTACATACACTGACACAACACACACACACACACTACATACACTGACACAACACACACACACACACACTACATACACTGACACAACACACACACACACACACACACACTGACACAACACACACACACACACACTACATACACTGACACAACACACACACACACACTACATACACTGACACAACACACACACACACACTACATACACTGACACAACACACACACACACACTACATACACTGACACAACACACACACACACTACATACACTGACACAACACACACACACACACACACTACATACACTGACACAACACACACTACATACACTAACACACACACACTAACACACACACACACACACACACACACTACATACACTGACACAACACACACACTACATACACTAACACACTACATACACTAACACAACACACACACACTGCATACACTGACACAACACACACACTGCATAGACTAACACAGCACACACTGCATACACTAACACAACACACTCTGCATACACTAACACAACACACTCTGCATACACTAATACAACACACACCGCATACACAAACACACACACTGCATACACTAATACAACACACACTGCATACACTAACACACACAGTGCATACACTAATACAATACACACACTGCATTCACTAATACAACATGCACTCTGCATACACTACACACTAACACACTCACTGCATCCCCTATACTGACACACACTCTGCATTCGCTACAAATTACCACACTCTGCATTCACTACACTAACACACACTCTGCATCCGCTACACACTAACACACTCTGCATTCACTACACTAACACACACTCTGCATCCGCTACACACTAACACACTCTCTGCATTCACTACACATTAACACTCTGCATTCACTACACTAACACACTCTCTGCATTCACTACACTAACACACTCTCTGCATTCACTACACTAACACACTCTCTGCATTCACTACACATTAACACACACTCTGCATTCACTACAAATTTACACACACACTACATTCATTACACTGACACACTCTGCATTCACTACACCCTAACACACACTCTGCATTTATTACACACTAACACACACTCTGCATTCACTAAACTATGCACACACTCTGGATTCACTATACTGACACACACTCTGCATTCACTACACTAACAAACACTCTGCATCAACTGTACACACAGCATCCACTACACAAACATCCTGTATTCACAGTACACAGACAGTGTCTAATACACACACTTCATCCACTACAGACACTGCATCCACTAAACACATTTCATCTAGTACATACAAACACTACATCCACTACACAAACACACACTACATCACTGTACACACACTACATCCACTACTCAAACACTCTGCATTCACTACACTAACACACACTCTGCATCCGCTACACACTAAAACACCCTCTGCATTCACTACACATTAACACACACTCTGCATTCACTACACATTTACAAACACTCTGCATTCACTGCACTAACACACACACTACATTCATTACACTGACAAACTCTGCATTCACTACACACTAACACACACTCTGCATTCATTACACATTAACACACACTCTGCATTCATTACACACTAACACACACTCTGCATTCACTAAACTATGCACACACTCTGGATTCACTATACTGACACACACTCTGCATTAACTGTACACACAGCATCCACGACACAAACATCCTGTATTCACAGTACACACACTACATCCACCACAAATTGAAACACTCTGCATTCACTATACACAGACACTGCGTCTAATACACACACTACATCAACTACAGACACTGCATCCACTAAACACATTTCATCTAGTACATACAAACACTACATCCACTACACAAACACACACTACATCACTGTACACACACTACATCCACTACTCAAACACACTCTGCGTTCACTATACACACTGCATCCGCTACACTAACACACTCTGCATTCACTGCACAAACAGTATCTAATGCACACAAACACTACATCCATTACACACATTCTAATTCACTTCCACTATACACACCACATTCAGTCCCGCATCATTGTCAGCGGACTAGGTAGGGCGTGGGCGGGCCCGGGAGGGAGGGGGAGGGGTGGGGAGGGAAGGGGGGGGGGGGGGCCAGACCTTGTGCTTTGTCAGGGGCCCCAAAATTTCTGATGGCAGCCCTGGCCACTGGAGATGCTTCCTGAGTCGTAACGGGCCTTTGGTCCGGTATCTAACGCTGGACGTCCTCACGCTCTGCACGAGGACATCTAGCGTCAGATTTTCCCCATAGGAAAGTATTGATGGAATGCTTTCCTATTGGGAGGTATAATGCGCGCACGGCATTTGCTGCACATGTGCATTAACGCCCGATCGTCGCGGGATGTTGGAGTAGGGAAACGTTGACCCAGTGGTGAGGAACATCAGCACTGGCATACAGTGAGTAAATAAAGGGCACAAGGGAGGAGGGAGGCAGGGGGAGTAATAGTGCCAAGAATACAGCTTTGAATTCCTGGCACTATAGTATCCTTTTAACAAAACTAATTCTAAGTTATTTGTAATTGTGTCTTTATAGCATATAGCTAGCACACATATGCAGGACATTTTTACTGTAAATTATTACTCATAGATAAATATAAAATATATACATTTTCATTATGTAGAGATAATACAGATCCAGAAGTATTGTATGATGCACGTGAGGCCCATCTCATGATATACAGGCTATACTCCTACATAATATAATAACGAGAAGGGCAGATAAGGTGCAGTTCCCACATTCCCTGCTTTGCTGGTCCCTCCTAGCATATCAGTCCTGAAAAAACACATAACTGATGGCATTCGAAAAAAAAAAAAAATATCAGCAGAGGGTACAAGTACACTCAGAGGGAACATCTGTCCATCTTGTCCTTTGACTGAAATTGATGCATTGAAGGTTTAGGCAAAAAAATTGAATAGCGTGAATGACTGCAAATAAAGTACAAGCATTTCAGAAGAGATTAAGGACAGCATGTACCAGACGTGCAAAAATTATTTGTTGAATAATATTCGACAGGTAAATCCTGGACGTATCAATTAGTTCAGGTGTCGATTAACAGGAATTTGATTCGTGTGAACTGGCTCAAACACATTATTGCACAAGTCTAGTATTTAGCATCAGAGACAGGTTTGGTGGAGAGTAGATGGACCCTTGCAGGTCATCAAAACCTAAGATAGCTTTAGTTTAGTGCTGAGTGTGATGGGATTTGTACTAAAAATTGCAGCTGTGGCCTACACGTTAACTATACCTCGGTATGCAACGGAGAGAAGTAGAGGCTATATAAGGGGTACAAAGACTTGGCTGTTACAGAAAATTCATATCTCAACCAGATCACCTCCTAATAAAAACACATTGTGGGTAACCAAAATTTCATCAGGCCGCGCGCCAAACCAGAAGGGGCAGCAAAGGAAAGGTTGCAAGCAGTCGTGTTAACGGGATATATACTTTCTGTACTTGTCTGTGTCACCTCTTGCTAAAATTGGATAATCTTAAGGGAACTTTGAGCCTCAAAAACTTCCTTTAAACTCGCAACACATTATGCACTGACAAATTAATAATGGGTGTAAATCTCTTCTGAGCACTGCACATTACATAATGGGGCGATACTTTCTTAAATTACTATATATTTTTATAGCAAACTTTCACACGGCAAACTCATGTTACCTGGAATATATTAAATGTATTGCATAATTAGACATTTATATATATTTATATATATATATATATATCTAGAGAGAGAGAAAAGGGCAAAAATATAAAGTACTAAAAACTTGGAAAAAAGTTACATTACTAATATTATTTTGTGTGCGACTAAACCGTTAATTGGAAAGATTGGATTTAATGCAGTAAACAGCTAGTGGAGACTAGTGAACATACAGACGAAATTTAAGGCTAAAAGATGAGAGTGGTAAATAAATCTTCAAAATTCTTCTAAATTAGCCATTTTTCGCAAACTTTATCATAATATTATTTTTAACTTGGTTCTCCTATCACCACATATAAATCCCATGTAGTCTAAAACTGTGTGTTCTAAAACTGTGTTTTTGGCAGGAAGCAAATCTGAGTCCTAATGCTAGTTTAACGTAATCCCATTGGTTTTGAACTGACTCACTAAATTCATCAGATAGCAGGTAACTGCGTACAGTCACTTGACTACTTTTATTTAAAATGGGCAAAGTGAAAATCTTAAATTGTTGGGATGTGAGTGGGGGTGGGACCGGGGGCGGGGGGGGGAGGGGGGGGAGCAATTTAGCAAATAGCAATTTATACAATTAAAATGTAATTTAGAACAAGTACAATGTATCTTATTTACACAGAATGATTTATAAAGACATTTATTGTAATTTAAAGGCCTATTACTGGGAGTACTATTGCTGTGGGGCTCTGTTATACATTTAGAAAAGAGGGACATCAGGATAGAAAAGAGAGACAGAGTGATTTGGGTCAAAAATAGGGACTATCCCTCTTAAAAAAGGACACGATAAAGGTATGCAGTTTTTTGATACAGTGAAGAGTCTAATGAAGGTAATCTACAGAAATGTTGATATATATACTGTTTCAATTAAAGGCTGGCTCACTGAACTAATTATAGAAATGAAGAATGGGTCACACAGCTAAATATACAATTAAAGGATGGGTCACCAAATTAACTTCATGTTTGTAATTTGTGCCTTTTCAAAACCTATTAATGAGCACTGCTCTAAAATACCTCCATCAGGGAGAAATCATTAAACTTTGATACCACTTATTGGTCTATCTCCTAAACAGCGATTTCGTGATAGCCTGATCGACGATTTGCAAAATTTAGGTAAAATTAGAAGACCTAGAATGAAAAAAGTAGGTAGTCAGGCTATCATTAATCACTGTTTGATTATAATGGAAAATAAAATTAAAAGTGAATTCAAATTCTAGACTAAAATAGCCGAATTGTAAACATTGCTAACTTGGAACTTTTTGGGGATTCAAATTTGAAATTCACTTTATTAGTTTCAAGTGATTTGTCTGAATAAAATCCCTTTTAAATAATTCCAGAATAAATTATTTTGAATCTATCCCACCTGTTGACTGTTAAAAATGTCGACAGGTAAAACTACAGATAAAGTGATTCTGAACTGATTCATCCAACAATTACCGGGAATTCTATTCGGAAAATTTGCTTTAAATTATTTTTGCACATCACTGGTGATTCCCTTCCAATCCTCAATAATTCACACTTTGGTTCATAACCCTGATTCTGGCTTCTGAGACTGGTGAAAGAGTAACAATACATTTCAAAAATCCTCAGAGGTTTTTTTGGCAAAACTAGAATTGTGGGGAAACTCTTTGAAGAGAATTCAAAGTGAACTTAAAATTTTAGATCGAAATAAGCAAATTGGAGGTGTAGCTGACACCATTTTTTTTCCTGTTCAGATATATTGGTCTTACATTTGAATTTCACTTTAAATTCACTTTGCATTTCCGACAATTCTCCCTTTAGTAAATAATCCGGTTAGTCTACAACACAATGTACAGGATGGTCTCTCCAATAAATCATCACATTCTGCAATTTAAGAGTCTGGCTCTTTCTTTGTAAAAAGTGAGCAAAGCTTGAACATTGAGGCCTTAATGTCCGATATATGTTTTTTCTAAAAATGTAGTTTTATTGCATATTGACTTAACGGCCTCTGAACGAATACATAAACCTAATGTATCTTACAGATAAATAACAATTCTCAGGCACATTTCTAAAGGCTGAGTATTAACATTCCATTGGTTCCATGGAGATTTCTTTTTTTACTTGTGTTCTTATATACGTAGCTGAAAAGAGACATGTGTCCATCAAGTTCAGCCTCTCTCACATGTTTTTGTTGTTGATCCAATATAAGGCAAAAAAAAAAAAAAGTTTGAAGCACTTCCAATTTTGCAACAAACTAGGAAAAAAATCCTTCTTGACCCAAGAATAGCAGTCAGATATCTCCTTGGATCAAGAAGTTATGTTACCCCATATATTAAAAAACACATCCCTAAATCTTGTGTTTTTGCAAGTATTCATCCAGTTGCTGTTAAAACATCGATGCAGACTCTGACAAAATCACCTCTTCAGACAGAGAATTCCACATCCTTATTGTTCTTTTGCTTTAGACTAAATCTCATTTCTTCCAGTCTAAAGAAGATGTGTCCTGTGCATAGTCCTCTCTCTCTGCCTATCTCTCTCTCTCTTTTCCATCCATCTATACATTGTTCTGTCCAGTTGATAAACAATACACATTCTGTAATTTATGTAATAGAACTTATTGAAGGATCATGGCTTGGTGTTTATGAATACAGAACTGTACTCTGTTTCAAGGTTCCATTTGCTGCAATTCACAGACATTTTCTATTTGGTTTCTATGGTGATTGGTCCAAATTTAGCATTTTGTCCTAGAAAAGCTATAGTAATTTGGTAAATAAAGTCCTTGATACAACTCTAGTTTCTCAATCACTACCTTTCTCTGCTCCAACTTACTCTCCCCCTCATAAGATTAAAAAAACTATTTTTTTCCCCTTTTTTTCATGCTTTACAGCAAAACCAAGTTAAGTAAAACTAATGTTTTTCAAACAGTGTAAACAGCTCACATCAGTCTCTGGGATGTGTGTATAACATGGACTGCTCTGTAGCCCTCTTCTTTATGTGATTTGAAACCGGCACCCTGCTGTGCTCTCCAATCTGTTTCAGGGCCTCAGGGCTGGAGTGGGGTCACACATCGGGGTACGTTTATATTATTTTTTTGAAAAACGGTCTAAGTGAACTGGGCATGCAGAACACATTCCTAATCTAACATTTATTTGTAGCGTGTGTGCTCTCATATGGAATATATATCTCCCAGCAGTGAAACACAAATGTATAGACATTCAGCTGGTGCAGGTGGTTTTTGAGCTAAAGGTTGGGAGATTAAACTTTATGGTCTTCAAATCCTTTTGTTTGATGCACACAATTACATTTACAAGCATGTAATAAAGCATCAATTGATCAGTATTTAAAATGTGTATGTATTTGTCAAACAAAAAAATTATTATATGTAATGAATATTATATGTGAACTCTCTACAGTGATATATATATATATCTGTTCCTGCCTAATATTATAACTATCAAGGGAATTTGTACATCCATAAATGTTCCGATCTCGTGTAAAGTTATATATATATATATATATATATATACATACACACACACATACACATACACATACACATACACACACACATACTTTTTTATGTGTTTAATGTCAGATAGACAAGATTAATTAGTGAGGAAGGAATTGTATTATTTACTATATTCATCTTAAAACCCAATCACACACTGGTGGAGTCTTAAAATGGCCAAAGAACAAAAAAAAATTAAATAAAAAAATTGCAACTTGCAATACAATCAGTTTTCTGGTCTATATCCAATTTTCTGGAATAGTGTACGTGTATGCATATGAAATCTGTTATTTTTTTTTTTTTAATAAACAGACAGTTTTGTTACTTCTTAATCATGTGGACAGGTTTTTAGAATTTTAGAAATGATGGGATTTTTTTTAAAGTTATACTATATTACTATATACTATATTAAATTCAGCTTTGATGATGTTTTTTATAAAAAAAATTGTATAACTTTTTTTCTTTTAGAATTTATTATTATTTTTTTTTTATTTTAATTTTTCTTTACAAAGTAATTGGATGACTTCATTCAAGTATTGAATTGCTGAACAAGACAATAGCGTAAACGTATGTGAAACACCAGAGGTTTTAAATATAATTTAAGGAAATGTATCTCCTATCTGTGTCTCGGAACACAGAGTCCTACACTCTAAAGTCCTCAGAAAATGTCGAAGAATGTGATATTATTAAGTTTAACATACAGAGAAACTTTATTTAATTAATCAGATAAGTGATAGTCAACGTTTAGACCCAGGGATGAGTTTTTGTGAAGACGGACCTTTATTTTT
This sequence comes from Pelobates fuscus, assembly GCF_036172605.1. NCBI lineage: Eukaryota > Metazoa > Chordata > Amphibia > Anura > Pelobatidae > Pelobates > Pelobates fuscus. Next base: position 114,898,695 of record NC_086328.1, on the reverse strand, counting down.
TTTTACATCTTATCATAAAAATTTCAAATAAAGCTAGCAGAAAAAAAGTATTTTGCTTTTATTTTCAAAGTCCGTCGTAAAAATTGCAAATAAAATTCAGTAACCATAAAGTATCGCACATAAAAGAAAAAAATCATATGTTTCCCAACAGAAATTTGTAAATAAAACCCGGTATATTTTTGTCTTGACATAGATCAGAGTTGTTGAAGAGCCCCATAAATTATAATTCAAGATTTATAGGGTACTAGAAAAAATGTTTTTTGAGTGCGAATGGTTGCCAATTTTTTTTTTTTGTTGTTGTTGTTAGCAACCCCTGATACGTTTGGTGTTTTAGAATCTATATTTTAATAAATCAAACTCAATGCTTTTTGGTTTTTTCAAATGTTTAAAAAGGAAATTACCTTTGCAAGTTTCATTATTTTCCTCTATGATTTACAAAGTGGAAACTAATTCCACGGCACTATAGAAAGGAACATAAAATATTTATGAAAAATAAATTTGAAAAAACAGAAAGTGTGGATTTAGAGAGACCGGTTATTGCATAGTGCAACTAGCTTCAAAATTGTGCGCGGTTAATAATCGGATACATTTTGCTATAATTAAATAAAGGTATTTTCTCTCAAACGCAAGGTGGAATGTTTCATCCACAATTGTAACACTAATTCTGTTGATAAAACACTTTCAATGTACGAAAACACCAAAAATCAATAATTCTCAGGTAGTACATGATTTGGCTGTGGTTAAAATTTTGACGATAGCTTGAACTAAAATATTAAAATTATTTTTATAAAAATCCTAGGATAGACTTAACCTTGAACCAGGGATGGCAAAAAAGTAGACCTGCAGGTGTTGGGAAACTACAACTGCCATGATACCTTTGCAGCCTTCAAACAAGCAAAGCATCATGGGATATGTAGTACTGCAACATATAGGGATCTATCTATCTTTCTCTCCACTCCTGCCTCTACCATTTCTTAACTTCTTTCCTTCAATGCAAAATACATGTATTCTGCTATCAAACTGAGGAGTTAGTTGTCAACCTCAATTTTCATCCTGCAGCTATGACATAGAAAGGCTGTTTGCTTATTTAAATAGGAAAAAAACTGCTTTCAAAAATAAATCAAATACAATTGCTTGCTTTCATTGGTTGGGTTTGCAATACGTCTTCTTTGAGCTGCATTTGCCATTATTTTGAATAAAACTCGAAAAAAAAAAATACAATATTTTTTTTAAGTACTGTCCTTGTATTTATGTATACATAATAAGATTTTGAGGCATTTTAATTTGTGCACATTATACAGGTGTTGATTTCAGGAAAATATGTGAAAACTATTATTTTTCTCCAAAATATTGTATTAAAAATGAAAGTTTTTAGCCAATAAAGATCTACCAAATTAATATCTCCATTGGTGTAAAACCTATCATGGCTCTATTATTATAGAACTGGCCGACACAGACAATCACACGTATCCTTCTACAACATCCAGCATGTACCCAGCCACCGTCTGGCTAAGCATGCTGTGAGTACTAGTTGGCCACATTACAGCGAAATTATTGTGAGTTAACAACCAACGCGCATGATTTAGGCTACAACGCTGGAGTGCACAAAATCTCTAAATCGAGTCTTGGCTTCCAGACTTATTTACTATAGTGAAAATTCCATAGGAATTTCAAATTCAAAGTAAAAATTTTTGAAACTGGAAAATTCCCCAATTCACCTATTCTTTAAATTTGGCTAATCTGGCTTTCTAATTGAAATTCACTTTGAATTACCTTGGTATCCTCACTTCACTAGATAGCCCTGTTAGACTCAACTCTAATTCTATATATTTTAAGTTTTTTTTTTTTTAACCTAAATATTAAAAGTCAGTCATCAACTTACCCCAACCCATTGCTTGGTTAATATCTCCACTGATGCAATGAAATATTATTGTTGCCCAGTATGTTAAAGGTTTCAGTAATCAATTTGAACCCTATTAACCCATTTGACTGTAAGCCTCTACGAACCAGGCCTTGGATGTGTTTTGTTCTGCGTGTCTAAAGACATTTTGTAGTTAAGATAAAACTATACCACCAACCCCCCTCCCCCTAGAGAAACAGGAGTAGGTCATTGTCAAATACCATCCGTGAGTACTATATATGTCTAGGCATTTATTTACGAAACAGCAAATTGTTTATTAATATTAATAGATGTTAATGAGATATTGCAATTCATTTGCAGGCTGTAATCAATACAAACCATTGCAATGGAGTAAAATTATTATTATTGTTATTATTATTTGTATTTATATAGCACCAACTAATTCCACAGCTCTTTACAATATTATGAAAGTGGGGGGGGGGGGGAATTTACAATAAATGAGACAATTAGACAGTGACACAGGAACAATAAGTAGATAAGAACTCTGCTCAAACGAGCTTACAATCTAGATGAGGTGGGGTACAAATACACAACAGGGCAGCAATGGTGACAGCCACCAAACAAGGTGGACACATAGCAGAGATGGAGGTGAGAGTGGAGTATGTATCTTTAGGAGAGCAAGTGACAGATTTGGATGAGTATAGATAAGCTACTCTGGGAGTCCATAAGCATTCCTGAACCGATGTGTTTTGAGGGAATTTTTAAACAATTGAAGACTAAAGGAGCGTCTGATGGGGGTAGGTAGGCTCTTCCAAAAGAAGGGGTAAAAAAAAACAATCCAATCAATTTATGTGTAACATAAAACTGCTAAAATTGTCACAATTACACGTTCACCCAAAATTCTACAGATCGACCATACTTTATATACTAAAGTGCAAACACGTGCCATGTAAAACCCAGGTCTTAATGAATTCATATATTTTTTTTGATATTTACGTTTTGATAGAAAAAAAATTTTTATGTTTTGTTTATTTTTCATATAACTTTGCAGAATACCATAACACTTTATATATATATATATATAAAAAAATAATATTAAGTTTAACTGAATGATACGTTCACGAATCAAGGTATTAGGTCCTATTTTATTTTCTACTTAAAAGGGGATCTTATGGACATATCGAAAAAGGAAAAAAACACAGAGGGAATTACAGAGCATGGCGCAAAACAGATTTCTGTTTAAGAGGCTCCATAGTTGAAATCTGATTGCCTTGTGTATATTTCACTTTCTCAGCTGATACATTGGCCATGGTTACGGCCTTGGATAATGGGATGTGACAACATGTTGATTTCTAAGACAACAATTGCTATGTGCATCCTGAATTTAATTCCAAAGGGTCTTCAGCTTTATAAACCTTTCCAGCCAACAGATCTGTGTAATGTAACAGAGTCACCAATCAAAGCTATATTATCTATACATCTAGTACAGCTGCGAATAGCAGAAAAAGAATGATGACCTAATTTTGAGATATTTGTGGAAAGACTGATATACGGAAACCGAAGAAAGTGGATCTATTATTTACAAAGGTTTTCCAGCTGCAAAACTGAAGCAAAATATAAGAAGGAGGGGTTAGGCCTGAACTATGTAGAAAAAATAAACCGCACTGCGAAATATTGCGCGTTGGGGACGTTGGAGTCATTGTGACCTTTCCCGGATTTGTAGACAGTAGGGTTACTCAGCGTAAATATTTGAATCAAAGATAACAAATTTACAAGAATTTTCATTTGAGACGATGGTAAGAAAATAAAAATTATCGGGGGGGGGGAGGTTGGAGGGGAGAAGGGAGTAGGGTGCATTTAGATAATACTTAAAAATATTATTGTGAAAATCCATAAAAAAAAGAAAAATGATAAGCACAAATAAACCTTACGGATCTGTTCACTAAATAAAAATGTGTTGTGACTTGAGAACCAATTTTCAAAATGTAGGCCAAAGTAGCAGGATCGGAAAAAAATATTTTTTTTCAAATCAAAGCTTTTTTTCAACTGTGATTATTTTAGTCTAAATTTTAAAAACTGTTTTCACATTCCCATAGTCCTCTCTGTTTAGTGAATGGAATTTACAGTTAAGGCAAAAATCACATTTCCACTTTCCTACTATGAATTGAAATTAACTTTTTTTTTTTTTTACCAATAAGTATACATTGAGAGTCATCTCCTTCCTACTTGTGCCTTTTTTGGTCAAGCATTTTACAATATTTTATTCAAAGCGATGTCATTTGATTTCCAAAGAGGAGAACAACTAATCTGTGTATTTTACATGTTGTAAAACTTGAAAGGTTATTCCACAAATTGTGAATTCAAGGTGAATGAATTCAAATTTAAAGTCAAAATAGTCAAACTAAATACATTCTGTAAACCAGCTATACTTTCAATTGAGCTGCTATGGCCTTAATATAAAATAAATTTTAAATTCACTTTAAATTGTCACTTTGGTAAATAACACTGTTAACCTAGTCTTCCTTGTAAAAAAAAAGGATTGCACGCACATTTTTCTACTTTTTAGAACTGCTTCAATAAGCACAAAATTGTAGTGCAAAAAATAGATTAAAACACCCAAACTGCAAATAAATGTACCAATTCAGCTGTTCTGTAGTCACTGTGATTATTTAACCTACATTTTACAATTTGGTTTTTAATAACCCTCTTTGGTTTTTGAATAACCCTCTGAGATGGTGGTTGAAAGATATTTATTGTACCAGTTAAGATCATATCTTTTTGTTTAATGCTTTAATTGTGATGGCTGTTTTGAAGTTTTCAAAACATGAAATGCAAAAACTTATATATATATTTTTAGGTTTTATTAAGATTAGGATATATGTGTATGCTTTTATATATGTCATATAATTTTGGTTAGAACACAATTCAATAGTCTCACAAACATTCAAAGACACACACACACACACACACACACTCACACACACACACACACACCACCTGCCAGTAAATTAAATAGGTCGATTAGAATTAGGTATTATTTGAGGTATTGTAAGGAGCACATAATCGAGTATAAAAAAAATTAGACGTTTAGCATTAATTTATTAATAGAGGTCTTGGTTAAGTATAGATATTAGTAAATATTGAGATGGTAAGGTTAAGATATAAGGTCTTATATTTGCATACGATATGAGGCTGCATTATGCGATAAAGTCCCGAATATTGTTCAGTTTTATCCAGATTAACCCCGGATTAGTTCGCGATTGATTGAGTTATTCCGGCGTTAACTATCAGCATAATAAAAGCGTTTTTAGCGCGGACAATGCGCGCTGTGCGGAGCGCCCGCGGAACTGAGTGAATCTCAGGAATCGCTGGGAAATAGGTTCTCTATAATAACAGGGATTTCAATGGAATCACAGCAGCCTCTATGGCAATCCCAGGACAGCAATCATTATCGGAAAATCGAACTACTCACATAAAACCAATACAATTCAATGTAAGCCATACATTTATAGAAATAGAAAAACAGAAAGTATTATTTAACTACAGTAACCACTTTAACAGTTTATATATATTTAATTGTAAAGTGCTTTAGAATATGCTGCCGTTAGACTCACGCTGACAATGTGTTTGTACCATAAATATTATAGAATAATTATAGAATTTTAAATAATAATTTGTGTGTATATGTGTGTGCTCTCTCTCTATATATAATTTCACACAAACACACATATACAAAAATAAACAGTATCTATATATTTAATGCAGTGTCCACTTTGTATATATTTAATGCAGTGTCCACTTTGTATATGTTACTTTGTATTTATCATATACATCGATCGTGTGTACACACGTGTGTAGCTGCTATCTCTGAGTTGATACATTTCTGTGTGAGCTGTGTCTTGGTATATTCATTCACACAGGACAATCCATACAATGCAGAAATAAATAAATAAATATATCCCTGGACCATCATATACTTTGCACTGAGCACCAGGGCTCAGTATACCCTAATAATAGCAGTAGTGACAGTAATCAGACCATTATACTCTCTATCTCCTATCTCAGCGATGCCCAGATACTGAATACTTACAGCAGGAGGCAGGTTCAGACTATTCCTGGGCTCATTCCATTCTGGTAGTTTATAGCATTCCCCCCATCAGACTAGCAGGGGTTAATTGCTCTGACTATTAAACATTCCCTGCTGGGAGAATGAAAGGTCTGGCCTGTACAGGGGCAATAAAACATATATTGCCCCCATCCTACCTGTGGCAGTGAGAAATTAGTTAAAGATTCGCTCCCAAGTTCTACAGAGACAGAAACTGGGGCAGCTTGGGAGCAGGAATGAGTTTATTAAGGAAAATAGTTCAAATAAATAAGGTTACAAGTGATTGGACCTATTGATCACATTTTTCAGAATTGCCCCAGGTTAGCATTTATAAAGATAGATAGATAGATAGAAAGAGAGAGAGAGAGAGAGAGAGAGAGACAGACAGACAGACAGACAGACAGACAGGCAGGCAGGTAGATAGATAGATAGATAGATAGATAGATAGATAGATAGATAGATAGATAGATAAATAGATAAATAGATAGATAGATAGATAGATAAGGCAATGATGAAATGTTTAATTGAAAAAACGAGTAAAAAATAAATTCAAATAATATAATAACAAATTCTATAAATATCGTTAAATTGCTTTGATTTTACACTTTCTCCTCTTTTTCTGCACATAGCTTAATAAATTGCTTTCCCTTTCCATAAAGCACTATTTGCCTCGCCTCCCAGAACCACATGCAGCGGGGCTTTAAATATTAGCCACCCCTGTCACCCCTGCACCAATACCCCATAGGGCACGCGTTAAATTACACTTAATCTCCATTAATTTTAAGAACTGTAAAGAACCCTGTAAATGCTACTAATCTGGGATAAAAGGGCAGTAAAATTCAACCAAGGGCTAAATCAGTGCCCTGAGTAATGTGTTCTAATAAAGGCTACAACTTAACAGCTACACAGAGCGAGTATTACTTCTGATACTTTATATCTCTCTCTACATATTATTATAAATAATTACCGATGTAACATTAATTTACCTACAAGATAAAGTGCTCGAACTATTCGTTACGTTTGCAATAAATAATCATATACTTATTTATGGACACTGTTTTTTTATTGCAGAATAATTCTGGGTCAACGTTCTAAAACTGACGCAGTCGCCATGGCAACTAATGGAATGTTGCCCTTGACCGCCCCACTTTTAGAACGTTGACCCAATATTATTATTTGTAAATATTCCCTTTTGTTTACAGGATACAAAAGTAAAATTTTTTTTTTTTTTTTTTAGTGAAGGGATTTATACAAAAAAAATGAATACGATTTTAAACTTGTCAAGAAAAATACAAATTAAAAATTAAACTATATAGATGCATAATTTATATATTAAATATATACGTTTTAAAAATAAAATAAAAATGGGTTTTCAACTGTATGAAATAATTCGCTGTTTCGCCTAGAAATTCAACGGTTCATTTGACATTAATTTACGTTAAATGCATAGAAATAATTACTCAAAAGATCTAATACTCCAAAAGTATTTTTAATATACCAGAGTAATACTTCTGTGCTACTACAAATATCTTTTTTTAGTTACAGGCTGAAAAGAAACTACATTTTTTTTTTACTAATTAAATATTATAAAGTTCTATCACTGCAAAATATTCACAGTATAAAAATAATGAAAAAAAAAAAAAAGGCAAATATTAAATTACAACCTCCTATTTTAAAACCCTGGGTTTTGTTTTTAGCCAAATTCTGCATATTAGGTTTTAGTCTTTGATGTCCTTTATTTATTCAGCTAGTTGCCCTCGGCTACAACACAGGGGAAATCTAGAATCTCTGGAAAAGCCTGTGCAATGTTTGCATCCAAATTTCAGGAATCAAGACATTTACAAGTCTACAGATCTAGGTTGTTATGACAAATAAGGCAAAGAATGGGTGGTAGAGCAGACAATGGGTATTGGGATGATGGGTATTGGGGTGCACCCTCTTACCGTAGCAGGGAATTAGGGGGTCCCCAGGACTGTCCTGCAGTTTCAAGCTGTCTGCTGGGGATTTGTTGCAGGAGCTGTTCTGCATGTAGATGTGAGGCTGGTATTTGGTGAAGGAGCCCTGTTGCTCTCCTGTGCCACTCTGTCCATTGCCATCCAAGGACTGGCACTCCTGCTGGTAAGGGCCCCTGGACTTGTCCCCAAATCCTTGTCCTTTGCTGGCCAGGAAAGCAGGATTGAACTTATCACTTGGCTGGAATGCCCTAAAAGGCGAGCTCTGTGTCTGCCTGCCCTGGGCAGAGGCTGTGGGGCTGTAGAAGCAATCCATAGCTGGGAGATCACAGTAAGACACACAGGGATCAGCATTCATTCCTAAAATAAAAGGCCCAAATGCCCTTAATTTTTGGAGAGTTACCAGCACTCTAGACGTCTCCCTCCTGTTCCCTCCCCCTCTTCTCCCTTACCTCTCTCTCTAGTTCTCTCCCAGGATCTCTTCTCTCTGTGTGAAAATCTTACAGCAAGATATCTCTCCTTCTGCTCTGTCTCATTCTCTCTCTCCCTCTCTCTCTCTGTTACTTAGCTGTCTCCAGTTCTCCGTTTCGCTCCCTCTCTCTTTCTGTCGCTCCCCTTTCCGTTTTCCTTTCTCTCTCACTCTACCCCCTCTGTCTATCTCTGTCACTTTCTTGCTATCCTTTTTTTTCTCTTTTTTTCTGCTTTCTCTCAATTTACCTTTCCTGCCATCCTCTCTCCTTCCCTCTCTCTGTTCTTCTTAATTAATTTTCCTCTGTGTCCCTACCCCCTGTCTGTCTATTCCTTGTCCAACTCTTTTTGGGATCTAATCCCCCTTCTCATCTATTTCTGTTACGCTACACTCTCTATTGCCTCTCTCTCTGCCTGTATCTTTCTGTCTGTCTCTCTGTCGCTCCCTTTCTGGAAGGCGGTCTCTCTCTCTGTCTCTGGCTGTCTCCTGTCTCTCACTGTCTCTCTCACACAGACACTCACAGCTGGAGATGTCCCCAGTTAGTGATGCGCTGGAGCTGTGGTTGCAGAGTTGGTCCTGTTGGGACAGAGATGTCTGTCAGTGTCAGTGCTGTCTCTGTCAGTGATAGACAATTCTACTTTACTCTCATTAATAAGAGGGTGGTGACACTGGGGGTAAGGGGGTGGGGGTGGGGGGGTCCATGGACCATTAAACTTTCTTCATAAAAACCCTTTTTAGATAAAAAGTAGGCAACAAACTCATGACATTAATGTAATTAGAGGCTGAATGTGTTTCTCTGTGATCAGACCGGGACTTTTGGCTTTGTCCTGAATGGAATGCCCTCAATTTGCTGTGCATGCTCTCTGCCTGACCATGGTTAGATTGGGGAGGGGGGGTCTCTATAAGTGCCATTATAGTACATACCCCCACCCCCGGGATATCCATGGGATATTAACCCCGATGCTGCTTTGAGTCCACTGTTGGTTATATATCACTTCCCATGGATACAATGTATTTCTCTCGCTCTCCTTCTTAACCCATTGTCTGCCAGCTGTTATAAAGATACAGAGAGAAGGCTTACAAGGTCCCCGATAAATTGGGCAGCGCTATGACACTGGCAGTAATATGGGAAACTGGCACACTGTGAGCAGTAATATGGATGACTGGCACACTGTGAGCAGTAATATCGGAGACTGATATGTGGGCAGTGATATGGGAGACTGGCACACTGTGAGCAGTAATATCGGAGACTGACATGTGGGCAGTTATATGGGAGACTGGCATCATGTGGGCCATGATATGGGAGACTGGCACACTGTGAGCAGTAATATGGGTGACTGGCACACTGTGAGCAGTAATATCGGAGACTGACATGTGGGCACTGATATGGGAGACTGGCATCATGTGGGCCATGATATGGGAGACTGGCATCGTGTTGGCAGCAATATGGGAGACTGGCACACTGTGAGCAGTAATATGGGTGACTGGCACACTGTGAGCAGTAATATGGAAGACTGGCATCATGTTGGCAGTAATATGGGTGACTGACATCATGTGGGCAGTAATATGGGAGACTGGCATCATGTTGGCAGTAATATGGGAGACTGACATGTGGGCAGTAATATGGGAGACTGGTATTATGTGGGCAGTAATATGGGAGACTGGCATCATGTTGGCAGTAATATGGGAGACTGACATGTGGGCAGTAATATGGGAGACTGGCATTATGTGGGCAGTAATATGTGTGACTGGCACACTGTGAGCATTAATATGGGAGACTGACATGTGGGCAGTAATATGGGAGACTGGCATCATGTTGGCAGTAATATGGGTGACTGACATCATGTGGGCAGTAATATGGGAGACTGACATCATGTGGGCAGTAATATGGGAGACTGGCATCGTGGGCCATGATATGGGAGACTGCAATCATGTTGGCAGTAATATGGGAGACTGACATCATGCAGGCCATGATATGGTAGACTGCCATCATGTTGGCAGTAATATGGGAGACTGACATCATGTGGGCAGTAATATGGGAGACTGACATCATGTGGGCAGTAATATGGGTGACTTGCATTCGGTGGGCAGTAATGGGTGTGACGATCATCCTATGGGACAGTAATAGGGGTAACTGCATCCTGTTGGCAGTAATAAGGGGGACTGGCATTCTGTGGGCAGTAATATGGGTGACTGGCATCCAGTGGGCAGTTATAGGGGAGACTGGCATCCTGTGACACAGTAATGTGGGTGATTTTACCATCCTGGGGGACAGTAGGTAATGTGTATGTATCAGCCAGCCCTGCGGTAAGCAGTAATGGGTTGACTGGACCAGCCTGTGGCCAGTAATGTGGATCACTATGCCAATTGTGGAGCAATATTGTGGGTAATGCCCTTTCTCACAGCATTACATTGTGCCAAACGTGTAAGAGTAATGGGCCCTGTAATAGACACTGGCCCCATCCTTTCATTTCCATGTATCAGAGGACCCCTATTACAGCAGAACAATGTGTGACAGAGCAAGGGCTCACCATGCAGTAACAAGGGCAGAGACATATAGCGCACACATAGGCAGTAGAGGACCCTCACCAATGTAAATCTAGATGGGATTTGTTAATGCAGGTTCCTGGGGATAAACAAATACTGGGGTTTTCTTAAATGACGTTGTGTCCCACCCAGGGCTGGGCTTGTTATACAATTCTCCTCTTCCTATAATGTTTATCATTTAGGACATGGGTTCATATCTCAGCCAAACACATAAATCATTATGCATCCTAAAAATATTTACACATGCAGCAAGAGAGTGCATTCTGGTTTATAGATCATAGGGTGGGATACATTACTACACATTGCATGTACATATAGAATATATACATTTCTGTATACATTTATCACATACATTTGAACATATTGTTTTCTGCACATCCAGGGTCATTTTAGAGCACTAGGCATGTAGCACATACAGTGAACACATACTAGGTTCACCTCACATTATAGTGCACACTTAGAGATTATATATGTGTATTACTGTGTAATATAGCATGTATAATATATTATAGCATATCTAGTGTAACACAGATTATCTGCAATGTATAGTGTTATAAAGAGTATGTATAGTGTAACCCAGAATTTACAGTATAGTGTAATACAGAATCTAATATAGTATGTATAATAGAGTATATTATATTATATAATGCTATACAGAATGTACAGTATAGTGTAATATAGAATCTAATATAGTATATATAATAGAATATATTATATTATATAGTGCTATACAGAATGTACAGTATAGTGTAATACAGAATATAATATAGTATGTATAATGGAATATATTATATTATATAGTGCTATATAGAATGTACAGTATAGTGTAATATAGAATCTAATATAGTATATATAATAGAGTATATTATATTATATAGTGCTATACAGAATGTACAGTCTAGTGTAATATAGAATATAATATAGTATGTATAATGGAATATATTATATTATATAGTGCTATATAGAATGTACAGTATAGTGTAATATAGAATATAATATAGTATGTATAATAGAATATATATTATATAGTGCTATATAGAATGTACAGTATAGTGTAATACAGAATATAATATAGTATGTATAATGGAATATATTATATTATAAAGTGCTATATAGAATGTACAGTATAGTGTAATATAGAATCTAATATAGTATGTATAATAGAGTATATTATATTATATAGTGCTATACAGAATGTACAGTATAGTGTAATATAGAATATAATATAGTATGTATAATGGAATATATTATATTATATAGTGCTATATAGAATGTACAGTATAGTGTAATATAGAATCTAATATAGTATATATAATAGAGTATATTATATTATATAGTGCTATACAGAATGTACAGTATAGTGTAATATAGAATATAATATAGTATGTATAATAGAATATATATTATATAGTGCTATATAGAATGTACAGTATAGTGTAATACAGAATATAATATAGTATGTATAATGGAATATATTATATTATAAAGTGCTATATAGAATGTACAGTATAGTGTAATATAGAATCTAATATAGTATGTATAATAGAGTATATTATATTATATAGTGCTATACAGAATGTACAGTATAGTGTAATATAGAATATAATATAGTATGTATAATGGAATATATTATATTATATAGTGCTATATAGAATGTACAGTATAGTGTAATATAGAATCTAATATAGTATATATAATAGAGTATATTATATTATATAGTGCTATACAGAATGTACAGTATAGTGTAATATAGAATATAATATAGTATGTATAATAGAGTATATTATATTATATAGTGCTATACAGAATGTACAGTATAGTGTAAGCTAATATAATATATAATATAGCATATATATAGCATATATAATTGTTTATGTTATATTATATAATGTAATATAGTATATATAGTATTATAGCATATTATAGATAATGTAATACACTAATGTAATGTAGTATGTTATAGTATCACACCCACACACACTCATACAGGATAGTGCAATGCAATAATGTAATATTGCTTATTTTATGTAGTGTAATACAGTTATGTGATATATTATATAGTGTAATACAGTCATGTAATATAGTATATAGTGTCATACAGTAATATAGTGTAATATAGTGTAATACAGTCATGTAGTTTAACATATTATATAGTGTAATACAGATATGTAATATATTATTTAATGTAATATAATATAATGTAATACAGTAATGTAACAAATTATATATTTTAATAAGTCATGTAATATATTATTTAGTGTAAAATAGTTTAATACAGTCATGTTATATAATATAAAGTGTAATACAGTAATGCAATATATTATTTAATGCAATATAGTGTAATACACTCATGTAATATATTATATAGTGTTATACAGTGTAATACACTCATGTAATATATTATATAGTGTTATACAGTGTAATACAGTCATGTAATATATTATTTAGTGTAATACAGTGTAATACAGTCATGTAATATATTATGTAGTGTTATACAGTGTAATACAATCATGTAATATATTATTTAGTGTTATACAGTGTAATACAATCATGTAATATATTATTTAGTGTTATACAGTGTAATACAGTCATGTAATATATTATGTAGTGTAATACAGTGTAATACAGTCATGTAATATATTATGTAGTGTTATACAGTGTAATACAATCATGTAATATATTATTTAGTGTTATACAGTGTAATACAATCATGTAATATATTATTTAGTGTTATACAGTGTAATACAGTCATGTAATATATTATGTAGTGTTATACAGTGTAATACAGTCATGTAATATATTATGTAGTGTAATACAGTGTAATACAGTCATGTAATATATTATTTAGTGTTATACAGTGTAATACAGACATGTAATATATTATGTAGTGTTATACAGTGTAATACAGTCATGTAATATATTATTTAGTGTTATACAGTGTAATACAGTCATGTAATATATTATTTAGTGTTATACAGTGTAATACAGTCATGTAATATATTATGTAGTGTTATACAGTGTAATACAGTCATGTAATATATTATGTAGTGTAATACAGTGTAATACAGTCATGTAATATATTATTTAGTGTTATACAGTGTAATACAGTCATGTTATATATTATGTAGTGTTATACAGTGTAATACAGTCATGTAATATATTATTTAGTGTTATACAGTGTAATACAGTCATGTAATATATTATTTAGTGTTATACAGTGTAATACAGTCATGTAATATATTATGTAGTGTTATACAGTGTAATACAGTCATGTAATATATTATGTAGTGTAATACAGTGTAATACAGTCATGTAATATATTATGTAGTGTAATACAGTGTAATACAGTCATGTTATATATTATTTAGTGTTATACAGTGTAATACAGTCATGTAATATATTATGTAGTGTTATACAGTGTAATACAATCATGTAATATATTATTTAGTGTTATACAGTGTAATACAGTCATGTAATATATTATGTAGTGTAATACAGTGTAATACAATCATGTAATATATTATTTAGTGTTATACAGTGTAATACAATCATGTAATATATTATTTAGTGTTATACAGTGTAATACAATCATGTAATATATTATTTAGTGTTATACAGTGTAATACAGTCATGTAATATATTATGTAGTGTAATACAGTGTAATACAGTCATGTAATATATAGTGTAATATAGTGTAATACAGTTATATCATATAACACATAGTGTATAGTGTAATACAGTTATATAATATAGCATGTATATTATATCAGGAAGTGTTCTATAATGGAGCTGATATTGGGAAAGTTACCCATCCAGGCAGATGAGACTCTGTTTACTCCTGGTGACCTGCAGCTCCAGCAAGTTTTCACCAGACTTTCATTTTTGCTCTTTACTGCTTCCTTAATTCTTTCCTGATTTTCTCCCTCTGCCTCTCAGGGTTTAATAAAAACCAAATCAGATGGGGGTTTCCTTCTTGCCAGGCTGTACAGAAGCCTGAGCTGGGATTCATGATAGAACGTTCTCTTTTGGGACACACAGACCTGTGCTGGGTGAGTAGGACCTCGCAGTTCTAGGTCTGCACTGCAGGTGACATTGGGGGTCCAGGAATGAGGGCGCTGGGGGCAACTATTTAATACGTCTCTCATAATTCAATGATCAGACTCAGGTCCAGGGCAGACTACCAGCCTCACTTTATTTATCACCGTAATTACAGAGAATCTCAAATAAATCTTTCCCAGGAATTGTTTTTATTTTTATTTTATTTTTCGTTAATTAGTCTCCTCATTAAAATATTAGAACTATTAATTACTGTTACTGGTTACATTACTATTAACAAGCGACAGCTGATTGAGAGAGGGGAATTAAGGCTTCTGTTCACAAGAGCTTGCACTCACTCTGTTCAATAAAGCCACATTCCCCTCACATGCTCTCTGACAGTTTATGAATAATTTAGGACTGCATTTCAAACGAACAAAATACATAAAACGATCAGTTCCTTTTTCTCTTTGCTGTATCATTCACATCTATCTGTAGCCTTACAGCAATGATTACATACATTTATGTTCTGTGTTTTCACAAGTTCCAGCCAATCTGTCCCTTTCTTCAACAGCCATTGATATATATGTATATTGGAGGGTGTACTTACTTATCGGTGAATTGTGGGAAGTCAAAAAGCAATCAGGAAAGGAACATTTTAGACTTAATTAAAGTAATGAGTTGGGAAAAAGGGAATTAAATGTGATTCTTCTATTTGGTTCTTTTGTCTAAATTTCCAAGGTCTGTATTCAACTGCTCACAGCCTAATTTTTATTCATCGAAATAAAAACAAACAAACAAACAAAACAAACACAACCAAATTAAAAAAAAAAAAAAAAAAAGAACTCCCCCCCAAAAAAAACCAAAAAGAAAATTGTGAACGAATCAGGTTGTATATGAAAATCTAATTTTATTTATTTAATCCCAATCCCAATTTATGTTCATCAAGTTTAAAATCTAAAAAGGGAATTCGAATTAATCTGTAGGATAATATCGTTTATTTTACATTTTTTGTTGTTGTTTTTTTTGCTGTGCATTAATTCTGGTGTGTTTACTTTAGCATCTTGCTTTTAGTTATTTAGTTATTGTTAATATTAGCTGGCTTTATACATCTGTTTTTCCTTAAAAAAAAATATACAATGACAAAATAGAACAAAATAAACAATGCAAAAATGTTATAGCCAGACATTTAAACACCCAACAATTAAAAGTATAAAGGTAACAAACACAGACTATTAACCATTTCATTGCCTGAGTGTTGGTATTCAGCTTGCCCTGGAGGGGTTAATCCTGCATGGTTTGTTTTGTTACACAACACCCTGTCAGAATGCAGTTGTGGAGGTAGAATTGGGATCTGGTGTCAAAGTATACTTTGTATCACATGTAATTACCCTTCATTTTAACCCCATGAGGATGGGATAATGCCAGGTAGGGCAATCATACCAGCTTTATACATTAGTCTATTCCCAGGTCTGAAACCAGTGAGACTGTTAACTAATTATAGAGAGAAAGATCAGGAATCTTACAAACTAATAATGAATACTATGTATCTAAAATTGGATATTAATTAAAGCAAAACGGGCAAATAATGTAATATATATAAAATATCTCTGCGTGCTCCTGTATTTTACTCTGTGTATATGTGTTTTAATATACGTGTGTGTCTGTATGAGTATGTGTCTGTACCTGCATATGTGTATATGTGTCTGTGTGTATTTTTGAGTGTGTTTGAATGTGTGTATGTTTGAGCATGTCTGTAACAGATAGACAAATATAGATGTATATATTTAAGTGTTTATGTGTGTTTGTTGGTTTATGTATTCTTGTGAGTGTGTGTTTATGTATTTGTGTATATGTGAGTATGTTTTATGTTTTTGTGCTTATGTGAGTGTGTGTTTATGTATTTGTCTATATGTGAGCTTGTGTTTATGTATATGTGAATGTGTTTTTATGTATTCCTGTATATATGCGAGTGTGAGTTTATGTATGTGTATATGTGAGTGTGTGTTTATGTATTCCTGTATATGTTAGTGTGTTAATGTATTTGTGTATATGTGAGTGTGTTTTCATAAATTTGTGTATATGTGAGTGTATGTTCATGTATTCCTGTATATGTGAGTGTGTTTTTATGCATTTGTGTATATGTGAGTGTGTGTTTATGTATTCCTGTATATATGCGAGTGTGAGTTTATGTATATGTGTATATGTGAGTGTGTGTTTATGTATTTGTGTATTTGTGAGTGTGGACTGTGTGCTTATGTTAGTGTTAATGTGTGTGTTTATGTATTCCTGTATATGTGAGTGTATGTTTATGTATTTGTGTATATGTATGTTTATGTATATGTGTATTTGTGTATGTGAGTATGTTTATGTATTTGTGTATATGTGAGTGTGTGTTTATGTATTTGTGTATATGTGAGTATGTTTATGTATTCCTGTATATGTGAGTGTATGTTTATGTATATGTGTATTTGTGTATGTGAGTATGTTTATGTATATGTGTATATGTGAGTGTATGTTTATGTATTTGTGTATATGTGAGTATGTTTATGTATATGTGTATATGTGAGTGTGTGTTTATGTATTTGTGTGTATGTGAGTATGTTTATGTATATGTGTATATGTGAGTGTATGTTTATGTATTTGTGTATATGTGAGTATGTTTATGTATTTGTGTATATGTGAGTGTGTGTTTATGTATTCCTGTATATGTGAGTGTATGTTTATGTAAGTGTTTATGTATATGTGTATTTGTGTATGTGAGTATGTTTATGTATTTGTGTATATGTGAGTATGTTTATGTATTTGTGTATATGTGAGTGTATGTTTATGTATATGTGTATATGTGAGTATGTTTATGTATATGTGTATATGTGAGTGTATGTTTATGTATTCCTGTATATGTGAGTGTATGTTTATGTAAGTGTTTATGTATATGTGTATTTGTGTATGTGAGTATGTTTATGTATTTGTGTATATGTGAGTATGTTTATGTATTTGTGTATATGTGAGTGTGTGTTTATGTATTTGTGTATATGTGAGTGTGTGTTTATGTATTCCTGTATATGTGAGTGTATGTTTATGTAAGTGTTTATGTATATGTGTATTTGTGTATGTGAGTATGTTTATGTATTTGTGTATATGTGAGTATGTTTATGTATATGTGTATATGTGAGTGTGTGTTTATGTATATGTGTATATGTGAGTATGTTTATGTATATGTGTATATGTGAGTGTATGTTTATGTATTCCTGTATATGTGAGTGTATGATTATGTAAGTGTTTATGTGTGTGTGTTTATGTATTCCTGTATATGTGAGTGTATGTTTATGTAAGTGTTTATGTGTGTGTGTTTATGTATCGATGCATGTATTTGAAAGTGACAGTGATGTTATGTTTTTCCTTACATAATGCACACACTTTCAAGATATCGCTGTTTTTTATCCTCTGAGATATATACTATGTTGCTGCAGAGCTTTCTTTAAAAGTACTCAGGCTATAACATAACGCTGGCTTTTATATCAGTTAATCTAGAAGTCATTTGATAAATATGAACTGTTGGCAGCAGTGGAAGCTCTTGGTAGTCTCGGGGGTCTGAGCCAAAGTAACGAAAAACACATTTAGTTTCAGGCCAGGCAGTCAGAGGTAGTGCATTACCTTTGCATTGGCTGGCTGAGAGTGATGGCAATTGAAGTCCAATGCAGCTAAAACACTACATCAGCATAGGTTAAACTTGGCACTAGAGGTGCACTTTAGTCTGACCAGGGCATTATGGGACATGTAGTTTACAAGCTGCAGCCCCAGTATCACATGGGTTTCCCAAAACCCATAAATCCAGTTTGAAATATATTCTGGAAGCCACATATCTGTCTTTTACTGGTAATATTGTGAGTGACACAAAATCATTTGTTGAAATTTTTTGAACTAATGTTTTTTTTTAATGTGTACCACAAACTGTCTCAAACTTTTAGACAGAGTTGAAAATCTCTTTTGACTTTTGCTGCACAACAATAGTTAAAAAAAAAACCATACATTTTCCCACAGAAAGCATTGCATTTACCAGCCTCCATCCTGATCAGATTAACATGCATGAAAAAAAAAAAAAAAAATACTGTGCCATATTTTTTTTACAGGATCAAAATCCTCTGAAATTTCTTTTCAAGGCCCAGTGTACTTTAACCCTTTCCTTGCCAGTGCAATGTGTTTGAAATCAGCCGAATAGCTGTAATAATTTAAAAAAAAAAAAATCACACACACCAACTGGGTTATTTACTAAATGGGGAATTCCAAGTGAATTCCGAGTAAAGGTTTAAATTAACCGAACTGGACAAATTCTCAAAGTCATCTATGCTTTCAATTCGGCTACTCTGGCCTTAAATGTAAAATTCACTTTAAATTCTAACTTTGTAAATAACGAGGTAATCTTTTTCCTTTCAGAATTAAATCCGAATGGAAAAATTGCGTTAAAAACAGCGGATCTGGAGAAAGTCCTCAGGGACAGCTACCATCACAACTCTAAGTCTTTATGACTTTTGTCATATTCGCACATACTTTGATAATATGTGACGTTTAGTAACTAACTGGTTCATTTATTTATTGTGACCTATTCGCTAAAATCTCTGTAGGATATTTTCAGAATAATTAAAACTATGTTTATCAAGGAGAAACTAGAACAATTTTAGGGAGGAGAGCTGAAATGTGAGGGATTTATGATCTTGGAATTTTTTGATTGACTGGTCAAAACTTAGCACTTGACTCCTAGATTATTCCAAGTTTTTTTTTAGCCTTAGTAAATATCCCCAGAACAGAACACTCGGTTTAGCTTGTTGAAGTGCTTAACGTGTGAACAGTGTGTCCTCTTTTTTTCATCTTACAAAAAGTGTAGATTTCAATAGAAATTGGCACATTTATAGAATAACCTGGTAACACCCCCCCTGGCTGTCAATCAAAAAAAAAAAAAATTCGACTACTTCCTGGTTGTTTAGCTCAGTGGAGATAATACTGAAGAGGCAGCAATTGTTTTTAGAAATACCCTAATAAATATAAAGCATAATTAAATGCATGCATGTATTCATTCAATCTCCATCTCTGTTCTTCAGGCCTCATCTCACACTCAAACTCAGTGAAGCTCTCCATTCTTTCTCACCACTTCCCACCCACCCAGGTTCCCCCTAAATATATAGCATGTCCTACCAGCTGTTTGAGATTCTCTCTCAATTACCTCTTCATTCCCTTTGCATTTTACGAATAGCTGCTTCTCTCTGTTAACTCTTTTAGCCATCACCTCCAAATTTCCCCTGCTGGCTCTTGTCTCAAATCCCCACTGTATCCTTTAGATTGTAAGCTCACGGGCCATCTAGCTAAGCGCTTTGCATAAAAGAGCTCCCATGGCTAGTTATCAGCTTACGGGCAGGGCTCTCTCGACCTCTTGTATTTGTCTGTGTATATTTTACGTTCTCCACTAATTGTACAGCGCTGCGGAATATGTTGGCGCTTTATAAATACCAGTAAAAAATAAATAAATACAATTCAGGCGAATCTATTGAATCGTGATTCGTTTTGTTTTATTTTATACGTTTTATGTTTGTGGAGTGAGGAGTCACTTTTAAAGTGGCTTTTTTAATGTGACCAAATGGCTTTCGTTGGACAGATAAAGTATTAAAAACTTAGATCCTGTGCGAACAAATACTCTTGTATGGGCAAACAAAAATAACTGATTTAAGTGGACTCAAAAATCAGAGTGATCTCGTAACAATTTGGTTCCCACACTCCAACTTGATTTCTAATTATCTTGTAGAATTCTGACAATAGATGACTTCGAAATCCCAAGTTGGCTTGGGAAAAAAGACCAGTTATCAGCATTGAAAAGTACTAAAAAAACCATAAACTAAAAAACAAAATTGCAATATTTTCGCACTCAACATGAAGGGGGAGGCATACTCACGTCCCCTCCTCCTACCCCTATTCTATGGCCTAAACAATATGGATTTATCCTATTGTTCATTTGATGGATGATAAGGCAACAACTAGAATGTTGCTTCCCATTTTAATGGGGCCTACGGACCCTCAAATATTTTTTTTTATCCTCATGCATTTCTTTTTAACTGTCATCAAAACAAAACACTAAACCTTTATTGAATACTATCGTAACAACCTACCTTTCTACCCTACCTTTACCTTTTGTGTCACTATACCCCACTCCCTCTAGCATGTAAGCTCCCTCTGTTCCTCTGTGTCCAACTTGTCTGGTTACAAATACGTGTCTGTTAGTCCACACATTGTACAGCGCTACGGAACATGTTGACGCTTTATAAATATTAATAATAATAATAATAATAATAGCTATTTATCTGCTTGCCGCTCAGTAATGTTTTTTTTTTTTTTTTAGAGTATGATTGTTTAAGTCAGGACATCAGGAAAATGTGATACAATCACATGTTTGTTAGTCCACCCATTGTACAGCGCTATGGAATCTGATGATGCTATATAAATAATAAAATAATAATAATAATCTATAATCTTCAGTTTCAATATTTCTTCAATCTCAGTTTCAGGATTTGGGTACAAGTAGGTGTTTTTTGACACTGCTTCGTTCTACGAGCTGTTATATCCAAGGAGGTAATTCTAATTGATGTACCCAACTTTAACTGATCTAGGCAGTGGGAATTGGTTGCTACAGGCCTCTTAGTAAACAACTGATCTTCTAGTGAATTGGGGATATTTTTCCTAGACTGTTATTCCTCCCAACATTCTACAAGTTGGTTGTAAAGTCGATCTTTAGTAGATAGAATCCATAGCATATAAACAAGCAGCTAAAAAAATTGGGAGTGAGGTTCATTTTTATAACACCTGGTACTTTTAAGTGCTCTATGTTTTGCTATGATGTTGGCTGAGAGCGAAGTGGATTCATCCAGTGCCAACACATACAACGTTTATAGGTCTAATTTTACATGGATCTCCCTCTGCCTAGCAATGAATAAAACTTGCCCAATATTGAGTCTGATATAGCAGAATTCCCAGCCTTGATCTCCGTGTTGGAGCAGGTAACGCTACTTAACAGGCCTTGTTCATATAAAAGAAGTTATAATTCAGTTCCACGTACCTGAATTTCCTCTGATACCTATTGTTGGGTGCGTCTCAAATGGATTGCAAGCTCTTCTGTACAAGGCAATGAATGGATTTTTAAGATACTGAATTTGGGTAATATAATAATAATAATAATAATAATAATAATAATAATGATAATAATGTTACAGTGTTGAGAACGATGTAAAGTATAGATTCCACAATCTGTCTTCCTGTTTACTAACCTATACCAATTCACACAGTCAGTCAGCAGCTGCAAAGGCCACTTAGTTACTGTCATGCATAAAAAATCATATTCACTTGGATGATGAATATATAATTGTCCCTGTATATAAATCAACGCCAAGACTCCACCGTGAGTATGTCATATACTGCTATTGTTTCTTCTGGCAAACCCCTCCCCCACTCACGGCCACCCTCCCCCACTCACGGCCCCCCTCCCTAGCAGTTAAAAGGTTAAAAACCCTCTATTCACTTACTTGATTCCAGAACCGAGTTCCCTTGGTACTAGGTCAGCTCTCCGCTTCCTCTGACGTCATCTGATGGGGGACATATGCATTAGGTCTTCCACATTGGAAAGCATTGCCTCAATGCTTTCCTATGGGGATTTTACTGATGCTCGCATTAGGATGTCCAACGTCAGTTAAGGGACATAATCTCCTGGAAGCGCCTCTAGTGATTGTCTGGTAGAAAGCCACTAGAGGCTGTCTTAGTACTGCAATAGTTTCTCAAAAACTGCAATGTTTTACCATTGCAGGACTCAGGGGGGCAAGGACATTGCACCCAGACTACTTCAATGAAATAAGTTGATTTGGGTGTCTATAGAGTCCCATTAAGTAATGTGAACAAGAGCAAATGTGGGCTACAATATGAATAAGGAGAATGGAAGATCTTAGTTATGAAGAAAGGCATTAAAAGCTGCACTTGCTTACAGTAGAAAAAAATTACATATTAGCAGGGATGTGATAACAGCTGCTCTGCGACCTGCTCTGTGACAGCACAGTACAAGATGTCATCTACTGACATTAAGAAAATAGTTTTTGGCTAAAACAAATTAGAGGATTCTTTACATTAAAACGGTGAAGATAGGGCATTCTATGCCTAGAGAGATTGCAATATTAAATAAAAGGTCAACAGAAAAATCAAAGAGAAAGGAGAGATCGAAAGAGGAAGAGATTAAATGACGGAATAAAGTTATTTCAATAAATTATTTGTATACATAACTACCTCTTATATATACACTTTTTACATTAATAGACAATTAAGGATTCCAGGTGTCCCTTTACGATTTATTTCCGATACAGTTAGATGTCATGTGTTGACAAGTAGATTGGAAATACGAATTAAGATTAATGTGTTGTAAATGATAAAATTTAAGTAAATTGGAGATTTTGGTTTGATTTTGCTAGTCACTTCTAAGCTATTACTCAGTGTTTAGTAAATGAACACAATGTGTTATTACGCAGTGATATATTTACGGCAGTTTGTATTTACATACTATTTTGTTTGGGATAACTATTCCCTGATGCTGAAGCATCGTAAATAAATACAGGACAGTTAAAGAAAATAACAGTAATCTATACATAGCAACGTAAACCGAGCATTAAAGTGGGTTAATGCAAACAAATGTGTAGATGTAAGCGAAGGTCACAATTTTCGTAATCCTAACTGGAAACTAAACGTGTTGTGGGTTAATTCCCAGTTATATTTAGTGCGAAATTTGGCAAACATTTTCTTTTCTTTTTCTTTTTTTTGCATTAAAGGAAAAATGTGGATATAGTGCCACTATAGCTCCCTATGGTTTAGAAGGAGTTAAAAACCTGATTCCAGAGCCGATGTCCCTTGCAACTGGGTCAGACTCTGCCTCCGCTCCTCCTCAACATCAACAGGCGGGGGGACCTAATGCGTATGCATGGCATGCGCCACACTCACATTAGGATTTTCCTGATAGGAAAGAATTGTATAATGCATTCCTATGGGGTCTGTGTGACGCTGGATGTCCTCATGCACATCCAGCATCAGTTAGGAGACTAAAAGTCGCCTGACGGCCCGCAAGCACCCCTAGTGGCTGTCTGGTAATTATCAGATCATCTACTGTTATTGCTTACTTTCACCGGTGCGGGGGGCGGTAGAGTGAAGATGAGGTGCTATGGGATAACTGATTTTCTACAGGGAAATCTGGAAAACGGCAAAATACGTTATTTAATAATAAAAAAAAGATAAAGTCTATTTGTTGACCAAAAGCAATGTAGCTATATAAATACAACGTAAGCCATATCTAATAAAACAAAACACGAGTATAATTGCTACTTTTGTGTTTTGTTTAAATGTTTTTATTTCAAATATTGAAGTTGCTCATTGATTCCTAGCACACTGAGAAATTTCAATTGGGAACTGCTAGGCATTGTGCTTCCAGAGCCCTACATGTTGCCTATTGATTATAGCCAATGGCCTGTTTATTCATCCTATCATCTGAGATTGGAACTAGTTAACCCAGCTCGAGGGCCATCAGTTGTACAGCTGGAAGATTTTGATACATCACCTCTTTAATATATACATAGCATTCTAGGAAACAGCTGGTACTCCTACCTTGTAAAATCATCAAAAAACCCAACAAGACACAAAGCAGGCTCCACAGAAAGAAATCTTCCCAGACCAGAGGGCTTTGTGATTTGAAAATTACATAAATTCAACAAAGAAGGAGTGTTCACCCTTGTGTAATCAAATATCACAGAGAGGATCAACGTTCGGAGGGTCTGGCAGTGCAGTGGGTACGGGGTCCAGCTGCAGGATCGAAGAAAAGAGTATAAGGAAATATTTTTGACAGGACTAAAATCATTGTGGCTTGCGTTGTGAGCTATGTTGTGTGTTTTCCTTCGAGTAAAATGGTTACTTAACCTCCAGAGTAAAAGTGCTTTGTTGCACTGATGTCAAAGACATTATTGACTTGTCTTGTCTTTTTTCTTTTAAGATTTAATGCATTGAATATACAGAGCAATTTTAAAACAGCCACTTTTACCTCTTTTCTTGTAGTAACAGATATTGCCACTAGAGGGCAAATTGAATTTTCAAGCTGTAGCAACTTGCTAATACTGTTATTGGGATATTAGGGGTACTATCAACCTGATTGAGGGTAAAAAAAGCATTTTGAACCACTATGGGTCATAGTAGTGGCAGCTACAGCCCTAAAATATATAAGTAAGTGTGCTTGTGGTCTAAGATTACTATAGAACCCCATTGATGGTATTATATTCCCATAATACATTATTCCCTGTCACTCATTGATCCTCCTTTGCATCAATTACCCTGGCTGCCTCACTTAACGACCCCGTCAATTTCACCCATTGTGTCTGCATGAATTCTTGCTGGCCCCTTGTTTAAATCAGTTACTATATCCACCTTTTCTCACCTCATCTCTATCATTGTATTATTTCGATTTATTTTTAAAATACCAACGCATTTTACTGCCCTACCCAGCTTGTGAACGTGATATATAGGAATAAAAAATCATGATGTGGGCCTTGATTGTATGAGGGTACAGCCTTTGTCACTGGAAAACAAAATGGGACACTCATAGCGGTTTGTTTTATGCTATATCACATAGTCTGTCACACTCTACGTCACTCTGAATAAATCCAAATTACACTGGCAGTCCCCAGGCAGAATAACGTGTTTTTATTTAGGTACCCCGATTACTACAAATTTTGTGCCTTGGTGTTATTGTATAGGAGCTTGTAGGATCTTACTTAGTTTAACAGTTAATATTTAAATTTATTTAAAAATTACAATTCTTTGTTTTAGCTTACATCTTTTATTCTAAACTTTTGCTGAGTTTCAAAATCATCTGGATTTTCATTTTCAAAAAAACAAAGTTCTCACTTTGATGGGTTCTGCTTTAGGTTACGGCTAAAGGCCTTGATGGCATTAGGTAAGGAAACAGTTACTTCCTCTCGACACTTTGATACTGCAATCACCCGTCCTTTAGAAGTGTAAGTGAGATGGTGGCTGCGGAATTCACATTTTACAGAGCAACACGTATTTATCCATCTCAGTGTTACATGTACCCTAAGATCTCGGGGTCTGTTTAACATCGTCACAAAAAATGCTGGCTGAGGTGGTCACACTGACAGGGAGGGAGCACTAACAGAGGAGGTACTGCGCAGTTATGGCCGTCTCATACAGCTAGCAGGCATGGGTATATTGTGCTTAAATTGTGTTTAATAATTGCCGGGGGAATGTGGAAATGTAAATTAGAGAGGAAGGAAAAATTGCACAAAAAAAAAGGGGCTCAAGTTTGGGAGGAAGGGGTAAATTGCAGAGCAGTGTGGGAATTTATATTGGGTAGGCAAGGGGGGACTATGGGGATGTAATGGGGAATCGGCAAGTAAATGTTGGCATCATGTGATTACTGAGGAGAAAGACATAAGGATGTAGGGATGTAAATGCTATGGGATTCTTGTTAAAGGGATATTCCAAGTACCATAAACACTTCTGAGATCTGCAGTGGGTCTGGTGCCAGGAATCCCCCAGCACCGTCCACCGGTTTAAGAACTGTTTGACACTTACCTGACTCTTTCAGGGGTTTGCACTACTTTATGCTTTCGGTCTGAGTTGATTTGCTACAGTGGGTTTTCGTACTGAAATGGGATATTAGTCATTGGCTAAGAGTGGTAAATGTATTACCATCAGCCTGATAACCACTATGGCACCATGTAGTGGTTATGGTGCATAGAGTACTCTTTGAAGTTTATTGAAAGGAATGCAATGGATGGCCATAATTATTTATGCATCTGTGGTCCCTTATCATTACTTCTGCCAGCAGTATAGTTTAACCCACACAACACAACCACTGATTTTCTTCCTCCACATATCATTGAGTAACAGTCATCATCACCGAATTCTTTATGTTTCTGGGTTCTGTATACCTGACCGAGCTCCAGGGATATGTGAAGGGCTCAGGGCTACCTATTCTAAAGATTTTATTATGTAAATGGCACTTTTCAGACTCTTTTATTGCTGGGGCATTGTTCGAGGTATATTAGGGGGCTTAGAGAAAGCTGAAGCAGAAAGAGCGTTAGTTTCATGAGGGAAAGTGTGTTAAAAGACAATGGAATGACTGGTAAAATTCATGCACTTGGTGTCTGACAGCAGTGTTTACACAGGACAGAGGTTCCCTCTAATGGCCTTTAAGTGCTGGTTAAGTGTTTCCTTTTCAGTGCTAAGTTTTCCAAAAAGTTTATCACTGGAGTGCTAAAACAATCACTACATCTGAAGCAACCAGGTGGAACTGGGCAAGGAGTGTTTTACAAGCCAAATTATCTTTGGAAAAATACATGAATCGCACCCTGAAAAAGAGCTAAAAGTGGGAACTTTTCTGCTGTTCACAGTTTTTATGTAGCAAACAGTGTGGCAAACGCTCCTTCCCACGTACATTTACCACAGACTCCTGGAGGAATATAGAAGCCGGCCTCCTGCCCACCGACTATGGTCCAGGTCTGGGACACAGTTTGGGAGTTACCCTGCTCAGCCGCCACTAGTAGCTTTCCCTGGGTGCCCCTGTTTCAGCAATTTCCCTTCATGCAAATAGAACCGAAGGCTGGCTCTCTGGTGGCCGTTCGCATGAACCAAACCCACGAATAGTCCCAGTGATACTTAGCCGTGACCACTATGGAACTAAATTTGACATGAGAACGTTGTGGGTTCCCGGTCACCTCAGCGGGACTTAGCCACGAAAGTCATGGAGCTATTTTTGGCATAAGGTGACCGTGCGGTTCACGGACAACTTGGTTTGCGGTTTTGAACCACTTTGAAATCCACCAGGAGAGAGCTTTTTTGAAGGAAGGTGCCTGAGACTAAGGGGAACAAACGCTACCTAAGAGCCAGGCAGAGCACCCCATATTGCGACCACAGGAGCTACCGAAAGTTGAACGGCAAAAGCACCAAACGCCCTGGAACTATTTTGGGCATAGGACCACATGTGCGGCCGGTCAGAACTTTAACACGGTGGTGTTTCAACTACACTGCATGGATCTGTGCACTATTTGGAGAACTTGGGCACTCAGATCAGGGCTATTCAATGATGTATTATTTGTGGGGTTATTTAATGTTTTTATTATGTTTTGGGGTATTTTTATGTTTTATATTTTTATGTTTGCTTATCTGTTCCTGGGAGATAATTAGCTTACCGGTCTTTAATGCAATTATCTCCCAGGCCCAGAGATACCTGGGAGGGGCTTGTGGTGAAGACAATGGAGACCCCTTGCTGGGGTCTGTGTATAAAAAGACTGTGTTTGGATGCATTAAACCAGTTGACTCCCAGAACTATGTGTCGCCTAGTTACTGGGAGGGGAAGGGCTATAATCCCTGCTTAGCAGTTTGTTTCAGCTAGTGCAGGATTCTGTGGGGAAAGTCTTTGTAAGGACTAGAGCTCCCAGGACTGGGTGTCATCCAGTCCCTGGGATGGAATAGAGCTAGCCCCCATCCTGCTCCAGGAGGACCCCAGTCAAGCCACGGCGACTGGGGCAAAAGCACTGAGGGTTTTCCCTATTTCAGCTAGGAAGCGGTCCTTGGCAGAGGTACCCAGCTGGTGTACAGGGAGCTCCGCTACAAACAGAATAAATAAAAATTCTTGTTAACTGAAAAATTTAATATTAGCACTGTTTTGCTTAAAAAACAAACCTGGTGGTGGAGGTGCAAGCGGACCAGTCACAAGGTGCATAAGCTGCTGATTAATTGTTTGGTTTGGGGGTGCCAACCCCGGCCAGTATACTGCTTTAACGTCAGGGTTCTCCGGACAAACACACAGAAACTTAACTCCACCAGGAACCTAAAAAATACTGCTGAGGATGGAGTTGGGGAGAGGTGGCTGACCTCCTTGCCCATATGATTGCTGCACAGTCCCACTGCTCACATACCCCCCTTTCCCTGCCCCCCGTGGACCGGTGGGGGTTATCCCGTCCTCACTGGCCTGAATCAGTCTTTGTGACTGCACAACGCTCCTGTTCTGATCTGTATGCTGACCAAACTTCACCCATGCAAAATGGCGGTTGCTCTAGCAACCAGCACACTAGGTTTGAGTCTATTCTGATGACCTCCTCACAACTCTGCAGAGAGTACCTTACTGAGGCTGGGTGAGATCTTTCAGAGATTTCGTCTCAAACTGCGTGAAAAACCCTGTGCTGCTTTGTTTTTACACACCAGTGGTTCTCGTACAGGCTAGTTAAAACTATACAAGTTTCTCTAGCTTAGTATTACATGTACAAATGTGTTTACTACTTTCCATGTCTGGTACTACATATTGCCTCCTATTGATGTTCTGACATGTTTGTCTGACATGTCTTGTAACTTGTGTTTTACCTAGCTCGTTTTATTTTCTCTTTACATTCCTAAAAACTGTGCTGATATTGTGATTGCCACACACTGTTCCCATTTATGTTTTAATGTCCTTGCATCTGCTGTTGGGGCAAAGCAGGACTGCTTGTTATATGTGCACAACACCAAATAAAGATTGACCAAACAACCAAAAATAAAACAAACCTTGAAAATCGGGTATCATAACACGGAAAAATAAATTATTAGAATTTTTGTATTTTAGTTTTTTTTTAATACACTTTGAGGAAGACTTACCAAATGTGAAAGGTGAATGCTTGTAGTTACATTATCTTTATGTTTCAGTTGGCGAATGCACCACATCCTGTACCAGCCAATATACCCAGGGGTGCACTGAGACAGGAATTCTGCATCCTTAACTGGATGACATTCTAACGGAGGATTTAGACCAGATCTCAGCATTCTATATCTGACAATTATTTCAGGGATACGTCAATTCAGGATCTCTGCATTCTACACTGGAAGACAATCTCAAGGCTGCACTCAGGCCCAGACTCAGACTTCTATTACACCTGACTATATTTTTAGGGTGCATTGAGATGGGTATTTCAACCAGGAGCCTTTTGTCTATAAAAGGCCAAATGTGGCTTCTTACACTTTCTGTCATTTAATTTGAATCACTCCAGCATGATGCGTTTTACATGAGCCTTCTGTAAAAAAACACCATGGTAAAAATAAATAAATATTCTAACGTTATATCAATATATATCTACTTTTAATGTTAGTGTGTTTCTTTAAGGATCTCTTCAATCTGAGGCAGAACAATATTACGGCCAAATGTGCAACAATGTCTGCGTACAAATGGGTCACCTTTTTCTAGTCATTCGATATGTTTCCTCTCCTGTTTCAGTGAAAAATGCAAGTCCCCGCCATGTGGTCAGAAAGCACGGACCTAACAATGGGCTAACGAAGGAAGGTGTTGATTACAGGAGCTTCCTTTAATTTGGTCACGTTAATAGTGGCTTGAGGACGAGCTTAAGAATGTCTGTAAAATGACAGCTCTGTCATCCGGTGATGATTATCACCTGTCCCTTATAGCGGCCCCAGATTTATAGAGTGCCACATTTTAATAAGAACCACGCACCTCTGCGCTTGCTGCATTAGGAGATTTCAGGCAAAACAGGCTGGTTTTGCTATAAATTTCTCTCGCAACTAATAATTCAATCCAAATCCTCATGGCCCATAGTAAATGTTTAGGGGGCAAGCAGAATGTCCATATTTGGCATTTGTACCCACCAAGAACTATATATCTGTCACCTGACCCTAGTTTCCACAGTCAGTCCTTAGTTTGTCTTTGTGTTCTGTGCCACCACTGCTGGTTTTACCAAGTATCCAGGATGTATCACCCAACAGCATTGCTCCGAGACCTATTCCCCCAATTAATTGCCATCATCTCAATTCATTATATGCAAGTCATATTTTCTCCATTCCAGTGCTCTCTTAATAATAGATCTTGTTGAAAATATGTCTCTCGAGACAAACAAAAAAGAAAAGCCCAAATAATTCTAGGATATTACATATGAGAATTTCTTTGTATGTATTGTTTGAATGCATGTCTGTTGTGTGTAAATACATATCTGTATTTATGTGTGTGATATTGTGCCGTATGTGAATGTTATATTCAGCGTGTGAATGCTGTGTGCAGCGTATGAACAATGTGGGTAACATATCAGCAGTAAGCACCATAGGTTATGTGAATGCTAAAGGTATTATGAGAATACTAAGGGCAGCATGTGATGGTATATTTACACTTGTGTGTGAATGCTGCGCGCATGCAGTATGTAACATTATAAAACTCCCAAGATGCTTTGTCACTGATGGAATATGTGTCTTAACTGTTTATTTATATATTTATTTTTAAATATTAAATTACTTAATATTATATTCAAAAAAGTACATAGACTTTGTATATTGAAGGAAAGGGCGGATAATACTCATAATAATGTTACATTACTAGAGTTCTCTATAGTATAAATAGTATAGTCTCCAAATATTTTTGCTTCTCGAGAAACTAAAGGTAATTCTATAGAAAAAGTGGTATTGTTAACAACCATTGTCTGGGATGTCTATCTGTGTGAGAGTGATTTAGCAGAACTAAGGGTTGGCACGGTTATATATTGACTTAGCTCACATGTGCAATGAGCTGAATTATCCACTTTTTGGTCGTGCCTACTTTCACAGTTACTCTTTTTCCAGAACGTCCCCCTCGAAATGTACTTTCATGCTGCCTAACTATGTCATTTTATAGAGAATTTGTATCATGTTTTGCCATAAACCTTCAACTGTTTCTCTTAAAAGGAACTCTTAAAGCATTATTTTGCAAAGGTCTTCCAGGTGGCATGTCCACTTCCACGTTGGCACCCATGGAGAGGGTCAGAAAGGACATATATTTAGCTAAAACTACACCTCCTCTGTGCCGGTTTATTCCACACTTTCTGGCAAATGACATAGTGAAGAGTTGTTTCACACACGAAAGTACAAAATGGGGAACCACTGTGGAAGATCCTATGAGACCAGATAGTCCTAAAATAGCTTTTCTTGAGCATGCGCAGTGAGAAGTTAGAGGGATCTATTGAATATCATGTGAGATAATGGTTCCTATCAGCTGTTACAAGTGACATATGATGACATGATGTGTCAGACGAACGAAAAACTCAGAAGGGACAATATCTAAAAATAAGAAGAGGGGTTAAACACATCAAATGAGAAGTTGGAGTAGCATTTATGCTAAATGTTTCTTAACCCCTCTAGATTACGTGGTCTGCTCAGCAATTCAACGTAATGTCATGGACTTCTTTGGTCTCCTGTCTCCACTGGAAGCAGGAGCTCTGTTTAATCCATCACTGTGCGGGGAGCAATCTGTAGCTTGGTCTGACTAAGCTGTAATGACCACGGGGGAGTCCCCAGCGTGTCCATAAATCAGTGGCACTGCTTTCTTTAACCTTCCTAATTAACCTCTCCCTCTGACGGCTGAGAGGTGTGACATGCCGCTGCAATGGATTAGAACTCAATGGATTTATGAGGTTCTGTAAAACGAAGAAAGAGTTTCCAGATCGTTTCAGAAACAGCTCCAACCTGCATTGTGCCTCTATATGGGATGCATTTTTTTTCCTTCGCATATTGTTAAAAACGTCTTCATTACTTGGACCATACATTGATTGCAATAATTACTATGAACCTATTTAAAATGCACGCACCGCAGCTAAATTTAGGATAAATTAACAGAGTTAGAAATATTGAGTTTCAGGATATTTCTGACCTGAAATTTTCAGGATCAAAGTTTGGCAAAATCCCATTTCGCAATATTGGGCGGCTTCATTATGGTCACCTTACGTATTTCCTGGGCCCCAGACAACAAATATTTTCAGAGGAACACTCCAAGCTCCATACCCCAAAATAATCCTGCATTGGTTATAGTGGTAGGAAGTGCTCTGGTGCCGTCCCCCATTGTAAGTAGTCAAACTATTTAGTAATGGTTGGCCTTCTTATCTGGGGTCCAACGGGCACTGTTCCGTATCTTTTTTCTTGTTGGAATCTCTCAGCCAATGAGTTGGCCTCGCTCTGTAGGGCTTAGCTCAGGAAAGGTGACAGAAGCTTCCAGCTATCCCTCACTGCACTTCCAAATAGTTAGCCTCCTTACATGGGGAAAGTCCAGGGCACTCATGGCACCATAACCACTTCAGTACGCAGTAGTGGGTATGGTGCCGGATGGATTCCTTTAAGACCTCTTAATGCTTTCCACATCCCAACTACCGCTCACATATCAAAATGCCTTAACTCTCCACATATTACAGGTATCCCTCTCTTATATCATATACTCTACCCTTTTTCCTACCTTTCCTACCTTTTCCCAGGATGTGGGATCCTGTCCCCAGTGCTCCAGCTATTGGGTGTGTGCTTTCCGTGGTGCACAGCCGCACACCTCTCTCACACGCTGCCAGTGAGAATCAGCGTGTCCTGGAAATAAACTAGATCCATATGTTTAGAGTAATGGTAGCACGTCATGCCAGCACAATCTTCATCTCGAAATAGTGAGAGTCATGTGTGATGGAATTTATCTTGATTCCAAGGCTCAAGCTTATAGGTGTCATATTATGATATCCTATATTAAAATTGGCTAACTTGGACTCAGGAAATGCTTAATGCTTAAAACGACACTTAAGACCATATATGTCTAGTTCCGGGAGCAGATAGCCCCCACCTGAGCTGTCTCTCCTAAATCAGTCTGTTCTTTCTCTTTCTCTGAACTTATTTGTTATATGGACGTGAAGTTCATCCCTATGTCTTATCTGTACTCCTTTCACCCTTTCACCTCCCTTCACCGCTACTGTAGTTTATGCTGCTCAGAGAGAGAAATAATAATAATAATAATAATAATAAATGTAATTGCATGGTGTGGAGCAGGTGCCCAGTTTTCCCCTTCCTAATGACGGATCTGATTTGAATTGCAGGAGTGACGGGCAAGATGTTTGCCAACCAGCCCAGACTTTTTGCTGCTCAGGTGTCCATCGCTTCTGTTCTAGTGATCTGGTGTGTCATGAAGGCAGCAGGAATGACAAGTCATATCTTTGTCACACATGGCACTGTGTGCTAGCATTGATTGGGCTCTGTAAAGAGACGTACAACCATTTACTGATCCGGCATTGCTGCAGTATGCTAGCACCACAGGGAGTTTAATAACTACTCTAGTAACCTACTTTTTCAAGTACATTAAATACATCCTACCCCTACCTCTTGTGTCACTTTACCCCACTCCCTCTTGAATGTAGGCGTGTTTGAGCAGGGCCCTCAACACCCTCTGTTCCTGTGCGTCCAACTCGTCTTGATACCAGAGGACTTGCTCCCTTTCCTGCATTAGTGGCAGCCAGTCGCATCCAATCTGTCCATTGTCCTATGCAATTCATATCACAGGTGTTAAGTGCAATTCCAGTATCGTGTTTACCTCTGCAATCCCACTCGAAACCTATTCCTTTTACCTGCCACCTATTGTGTTCATGATCACTGCAAATTGCTTGTTTGTTCTCTGTTAAAAAAGTAAAAAATATCAGTTGTTCTTTGTAGAAAAACTCTCTTTGTAGAACCTATCAAAATCTGTAAAATTATCAACACCAACAGCGTGCCAGTAATTAACTCCAGCTTTCATATGCAAATTAATTGTCTAGTCTACAGCAAAATGGACAGAGGTTTCCCAAGTTGCACACACAAGTTTTAACTCACTTGTGACATTTCATAGGAATTGTATGCATTATTTTTCAGTATGTCAGTAATGTAGTTGCTCTGAGGTCTATATCCTGTCCCTGCATGCTTTTTAATGTAAGCATTGCCTTTTCAGTCAAAAGGCAGTGTTTACATTGCTGCCTAGTAACACCCCTAGGCACAGTCACTCAGAAGGCCCTTTATAGGTGCTTCCTGCAGAGTATGCAGCACCTACATTTATGCTCCCCATAGGGATGTATTGATTCAATGAATCTCTATGAGGAGATGTTGATTGGCGCAGGGTGGCATTTTGCTGCTCATGCGCAATAGTTCACCAATGCTTTCCTATAGGTTTGGCTGAGATTGGCAAGATTGATGATCTGGGCCTCCTGCCTGTCTCCCTCAGCTCGGCCGCCTCACTCAGTTCTCCATGAGCCAGTCAGCTCGGGGGCTGAATGGGCTCACAAATCCCAGGTGCAGGACTAATTTCCTGGTTGCCATGGCGACCTGGCCCCTGGGATTTGTCAAGCCCTGTATTAGCTGCACATTGAAGCAAATCAAAAATTCAGCTCACTGTTTATATGTCAATGGGAATAAAAATATTGACCAGTAATATCATATGTATTAAGGCAATTTGCCTGGATGTGTGGGAGGGGCTGGTTTGCTACCTCTAGCC
This sequence comes from Pelobates fuscus, assembly GCF_036172605.1. Classification (NCBI taxonomy): domain Eukaryota; kingdom Metazoa; phylum Chordata; class Amphibia; order Anura; family Pelobatidae; genus Pelobates; species Pelobates fuscus. The sequence continues at coordinate 114,863,379 of NC_086328.1, read as the reverse complement.
TACTTAAGGCACTCCCCTTACCTTGCTCCTTACCATTCGAGGTCAGAGTTGAATGAGGATCCACTTCCGGGTTCTCTCAGACGCCATCTTGGTTTTCTTACCCACAAGTTTTTCTGCAGCAAGCTGTGTCCAGGAATCCTCTTGCAGGCCTTTTCCGTCCGTCCAGCTTCTTACCCGGGTCTTCGTCGTAGATCGCGTCCCAGGGACTCCTAAACCGTAAGTAAGACCTACCTGTCATGCCAGGATCGGTTCCCACGGCGCACGGTACAGCACGGGTCCTCGCTTTACGGTTTTCTCTGCACAGTCGCATTTCAAAGCCTTTTTCGCGGCTTCATTTCTTACAAATTGTTCGGCTAAATTATGCGTATTAGAGAAGCGATCAATTCGTACAAACTGTTTTTCCCTTACTTCATTTAAACGATTGTCATTTCGGTTTGTGTTTTCTGGTTGGCACTTATTCATAGTATATTCTATGCACGATTGCTGTTCGCATTATAATGCATACGGTTAAGCTATTCATGCTAACTTCTGTTTCCCTTCATACTAAGATTCGGTTATTCTGCTATGTATTCACATAGATCTTTTTCGTGAGTTACATTTCATCATTTCATGTATTTACATTTGGTTAAAAAGTTGCTTGGTTAAATAGACAGACCATTTTCATGCTATTTTTAAGGTATCACTTACTACATCAAGGGTATGAAACCAGCTAACATTTATGTATAGACCATTGGACTCCCACGCTTACTGGAGTTTTTTTCATTTTTCATTACAATTAAATCAGCCTACGTTACAGGCCTCATTTCTTTGTTGTTAACCATGACACATAAGGATTTAATTCCTTTTCATGCATACTCGGGTTGAATCACACGTACTGATCCAACCAATCATACGTTTCCTGCACAGTAATATACATATATATATAACTTACATTTTATGTTCCCCTTACACACCATTATTATATAACACATGTGTTGTTGGTACATAGGCCACGACCTCCCTCAGATATCTTATTAAAGCCATGCCAACATTTCTGAGTAACACATATATATTGCATAGTAGCAACAATTTATTTGCAATCATACGCAAGCAAACCTTAAAACATTGCTGCTACAGGCTATAAGTCTGTTTTCTTTCCAACAATCCACACTCATCATACTACTTTCTTTTACCCATTTCAGGCTGTCAAGCTTATATATATTTGTTCCACACAGGTTTTTTTCCTGTGAATTTGTCATACTACCAGGTACGTACACCTGCTCATATGGTATTTCTACCATACATTTCATTTCAGCCCCCTAGGATAGAGTGCTGGCAATAGGGTCCCAGGCATCCCAATAGGTATTTACCCCTTCTTGGCAATCGCCATCAGTTAGTGGTCCCGCGAGGCCAACACCCCGCCTCAAACGTTTCAGAAGCAAACACCCATTGGGCCACACGTTAGCTAGCCGCCTCGCATGTTGCATAGAGAGGGCCTCACGTGTCACTCCCTTCCCCTGTTTTCTGTCTTACAGTCACCGAGAGGCCTAAAACTCCTGCCACTACGACGAGTGGCCTCAATAACCCCTCGCGTCAACGCATAGATAGAGCCTCTAAAGCCGCTTGGCAATTAGCAGGGCCTCATCTGTCACCAAACATGTTTTCGCCATCCAGCCTAGCTAGCCTGCCAGTACAATTTGGTAGTTTCCTATCTTAATTAATTGTTTTGTTTATAGTATGTCTCAGGAAGGGGTAGAGGATTTCTCCATGCCTAGCACACCGGCTAGAGCTGTCACTCCCACACAAGGAGGAGAGCTAGCCAGTCCAGCATTGATCAGATCCTGGACGATCCCACGTATAACCACGGAATTGAGGAGACGACAAATCCCCTAACCCGCTACAGCAAGGAAAGCAGAACTTTTCAAACTGCTACGCACATCTACAAATAACATGGATGCCGGGGAAGGACCCAGCCAGTCCAACCCATGAGATATACATGCCATGTTATCCTCACTCATGGCGTCCATGAGCAAGGTCAACTCCAGGCTGGAGAAACTTGAGTCGGTCACCACGGCCCTTACTCTAGCAGGGCCACCCGCTGCTGCTTCACAAGCACCAGCTGACTTGCCATTAGTTGCTCTAGCCATCACCCTGGATGACCAGGAAGTTAGCCCGGCTCATATGATACCTGAGCATATAAAAAGGGATATCCTGGAAGGTAAAGACGTCAACCTGGCTTCCCTGTTGATTGCCTCCCAGGATATTGTTGAGAATAAAACGTATGCTTATGATGATGTATCTGTTATTGTCAGGTCTAGGGATGCCCGCCTAAACAGGAAACTGACTATCCCTGAATTTGTACTAGCTTTTGGTATTTACAGGGATGTCATCTGTGCGGTCTATCCCAACAGAAGAGAGGAGTTTGATCTCTATATGCACAAGCTGGTAGACCTGGGCAACAAATATGGTGGTTCAGCCTTCTATGACTACCATAGGTCTTTTTCTGCAAAAGTGTCTGGAGCCTTCTCCCAGTACGGAACACGATCCAACTGGGGAAGGATTGATACCGTCATTTTTTGCAGACACTTTGCAGGTCTAAGAACACCAGCTTGTGCATACTGCTCCTCCACAGCTCATACTACAAACTTTTGTCCCAACACGGCGGACGAACATGCCTCCACGCAAGGAGCTAGTTCCTCTGGGGTTCCAGAGAAGTTGTCACGAGACAAACTGGGACGCCCAATCAAGTTTCTGGGCAAGTCCCAGATATGTAATAATTTTAATGTTGGGTCTTGTAATTACAGTGGATGTAGACTATTGCATGTCTGTTCAAAATGTTTTAGGGCACATGCAAAGACCATGTGTCCAAATAAAATGTATTTCAAGCCTTACCTAACGTCCATTAATATGCCAGTATTCACTGCATTTATGTCTCAACACCCATCTAGACACCTAATAGACTTTCTTATCTCTGGTTTAACAGAAGGCTTCCATACAGGTATCCTACACTTACCAGTCTGAACTCTGGAATGCCCTAATCTACAATCCGCCCAACACAACCCCACAGCGGTTGACACCCTCATAGCTCAAGAAGTGGCTGAAGGCTTCGTATTGGGGCCTTTCAAAACTCCCCCATTCACAGAATGGTGCACTAACCCCATTGGTATTGTCACAGGGAAATCTTCCCGAAAACAGAGACTCATCATTGACTTATCGGCACCCCACTCATCGGTCATCCCCAGTCTTAATTCCCTCATCCCCTCTGAGGAATTCTCCCTGCAATACACCACCATAGATCATACAAGCAGGGGTTGGAGCCTGGCTCAGTAAGACCGACATTACCAACGCCTTTAAATTACTACCAATCCACCCCACACTGTGGCACCTGCATGGCATCAAGTGGTCCGGGAACTACTATTTTTTCTCCTGGTTAACCTTTCGGTCCAAAAGTAGTCCAGCTATTTTTGACACATTTGCCGAAGCATTATGCTGGTTACTATTAAACATAGCCAGATGCCCTACGGTATTACATTACCTGGACGATTTCCTACTGGTCGAGGAGAACACTTCCCCTCCTACTAGTCTCAAAGCTACCACTACGCTATTTGAGCAACTAGGTGTGCCTATCTCCCCTAAGAAAACAGAGGGGCCAGACACGGTTATCACTTTTCTGGGTATCCAATTAGACTCCCCCACAATGCAAGCGAGCCTACCACACGATAAGATAGTGAATATTCTCACTTACATAAATAGCTACCTTCTGCTCTGTACTTGCAACTGCAAAGAGCTACAGTCTCTGCTGGGATCACTAAATTTTGCTATGCGCATCATACCTCAAGGCCTCTCCTTTATATCACGACTATTGCATCTTTTCCCACTTTTCCTACATGACACGCACACGTTGTCCTTAGATACCCAAGCTACAGCAGATCTAAACATGTGGAAGAGATTTTTATCCACTTGGAATGGTAAAAGTATGTTCCTTCCTCAATTGACTGACTCATCTCCCACCATTTGGTCAGATGCGGCATCTAGCACTGGTTTTGCAGCAATTTTTGGGAACGAATGGCTTTGGGGCAGCTGGCCTTCAGCAGTTCAGGATTTGGAAGGTTTTTCCACTACCTCAGCTCTTTTTGAGATCTATCCCATCGTGGCGGCTGCCGTAGCATGGAGTAATTTATGGGCAAACATGCCAGTTCGTTGCTACTCAGATACCCAGGCAACCTGTCACATCATCAACAAAGGTCGTTCCAAATCCCTTACGATCATGAGATTTCTGAGGAAACTCACTTGGTTGGCAGCTTGTCATAATTTTTTCCTATGTTGTTTCCATGTTCCAGGTGTATGTAACACAGCTGCTGACAATTTGTCTCGCTTTAAATTTCAGGCGTTTCATCAAGCACTCCCGTCAGCGGCGCCCACAGCCACCATCACTCCAACATTTCAACAACTCATACTGGACTAGAAACCATCATGCAGCATAGCAGGACATTGTCCCAATTGGCACTTTCAAACAATACACACACAAAACATACAACAGAGCTTTCACACTATTCAAAAGATTCCTTCTGGAACATAACATCATGCAACCATTTATGACATCTTTTTTAGGGTTTGCTTCCTTTTGCCACCTTAATCTTAAAATGTCATATAACACCATCAAACTCTATCTCACTGGCATTCAACACCACATGCTAATCTTACACCCAAATAACAACAGTTTCATGGCCTCTCACCATATTAAGACCATACTCAGAGGTATTCAGAAATCAGAACCCACACATACAGCCCAGAGGCTACCCATAGATAACCATATCTTTAAAGCATTATCTAACCTGCTTGACTTAAAACCGTTTGACACCAATACAAACTCCATCATCAAAACAGCAATATACATAGCTTTCTATGGATTTCTAAGACCGAGAGAATTCACTACAACCTCCACGACCCAAACTACTCTTTTCCTCCTCTATTCCCACTTGACAAAACATATGGATCATTACATCCTGACTTTACCTCACTCCAAAACCAGTCAGCACATACCCGTAAACATTCCGTACTATCCCACGCACAACAGATAGTGTCCAGTCAGGGTTCTTGATGCCTACATACAGCATCATAACTTACTACCCACACAACCATTACTACAGCTGCAAGGTTCAGTACTCACCACTACAACCTTCATGACCTACGTCAGGTCCTTGCTCACACAACTGGGCCTCAACGCAGCCAACTACTCAGGGCACTCCTTTCGTATAGGAGCCGCGTCCACAGCCTCCACTGTAAACATCCCAACTCATGTTATCAAAACACTGGGGCGCTGGAAGTCATCCGCTTACTCACGGTACATACCTAACCCAGTACAAGAATTAACATGTCTGGTTGATAAAATGTATATGTATTGGTTGTCTGTAAATAAATGTGTTTACTTCAATTTTGCCCTCTTCTTTCTCAGGCCTACCTCATCGTCGGTTCCGGCACACCACAACCGACTTGCTCTTTTTATTATCCTACATTTATCTATGGTATTTCACACTGTACTATCATAAGCACCTAACACAGATATTATATTATATATTTCGATCAGAAAACAGCTCAAGACAATAAATGTATCCCCAAAAACACGTTTCCCAAATAGTTAAGGTTTTTAAAGGGACTCAATATTTCTTCCCTTCTTCCCTTCGATTTCCCAAAGATGTTCATTTTAAATGTGAATTTATTCAAAAAAAGGTTTACCACAAAACAAAAAATTGCTGTAAAAGGAAAACCACATTGTAAAAAAAATACGTTAGAAAAATTCCCTAACTCAGAGCATAGTCACAGCTCGGCTCAATTTTGAAATTCGCTTCACTGTTAAGCGAGTAAATCCACAAAAATGTTTCATTAGAAGCTCTTGTCTTTTGAAGACAAACATTATTTTTTCCAAATGGATTTCACTACAATCACTATGGACATAAAATTTCCATAATGGTTTACCAGCCTTTCGGACCCACCTTATGTTCACCGAATGCAATAGTTTAGTCCTCTAAGGGCACCGGCTATGTGTTGCCTTGACTCCCCCACCTTGTTTGGAATTCTCTGTGTTACCATTTGAAGTATTGTATCACATTCTTCTTGTCTTCGTTCCAAGCTGCACATGTTAATATGTGTAGTTGTTTATATTACAAGGCTTGATAACCAGCAAAACCTATAACACATACGGCCAGATGGAGGATTTTGTTGCAATTTTTAATGGGTGTTAACTTGATGCAGCATCTGCCCCAGTACATTCCACGATACTCCTGTTACCGGCACGCCCACCACATCCACACGATACAGAGACTACTACCACTGTGAAACTGTGGTTTATGTTATTGTTTTAGCAAACGGTTAAATGATATTGTTCAGTCGTGTTTTATTTGGAAGAATACAAAATCTAGCTCTGTCTTCTGAAAGTAAGAGGTGTTTTAGTAAATTTAAAGCAGGAAAGAGAAGGAAAAGAGGTTATGGAACATTTGACTAGAAAGAAGAATTCTAGTACCAGTATTGAGGTCATCGCCAGGGAAACATTCTAGAACTCTTTCATGCTAGAACACATGTTATAGACTCCTCCTATATTACACAAATAAAGATTCCAGTACGGTCTTGCACTAGTGCAAAATAATGTTCTAGACTTTAGGGAGGAAATATCCTAATATTCTCTTAAAATCTTGTAGTTATTTTAGATAAAATTTACATAATAATTTTTACTAGTAAAATAGTAAAGTATTTAGATTTGGAGATTTGTTGTGTTGTGAATTTAGGGTGATCGGTAAGCACTAGTGGTGCTTCCTGGGTCAGTGCTGCACAGTGTCCAGCACTGACGTCCAGCATCTCCAAGCTCTGCATGGAGATGCTGAACTTTACCCATAGAGATGCATTGGTTCAATGCATCTCTTTAAGGAAATACTTATTGGCCAGGGTGGCACTTGGCTCCGCCTCAATCCACCTCCTTGGCTGAGATAATCAGAATTGCCGATTTCAGCCAATGGGAACTACTATGGGAAAGCATTGGATTGGCTGAGATCATCAGTTTTAAAAAAGGTAAATTTTCTAATTTTTAAAAGGAGTTGAGGGGGGGGGGGGGGGGGGGAGAGGGGTCAGGAGAGCTAACATGGTTTTTAAACACTATAGGGCCAGGAATATACATTTATTTTCCTGACCCTTCCTTTAAAATAGAGAAAATAATTTGTTCTGTTTTTTTTTTTTGGGGGGGGGGGAGGGGGTAAATTTATATTACATAGTTACACAGGTTGAAAAGAGACATGTGTCCATGAAGTTCAGCCTTCCTCACATCTGTTTTTGCTGTTGATCCAAAAGAAGGCAAAAACTCAGTTTGAAGTACCTTCTTGACCCCAGAATAGCAGTCAGATTTATCCTTGGATCAAGAAGCTATTACCCCACAAATTAAAAATGATATCCCTGAATATTATGTTTTTGCAAGTATGCATTCAGTTGCTGTTTAAACATCTGTATGGACTCTGATAAAACCACTTCTTGAGGCAGAGAATTCTACACCCTTATTGGTCTTACAGTAAAAAAAACCTTTCCTTTGCCTTAGACGAAATCTTCTTTTTTCCAGTCTAAATGTGTGACCTCTTATCCTATGTAAAGTCCTTTTTATGAATAGATTTCCAGACAATGGTTTGTATTGACAATTAATATATTTGTACAAAGTTATCATATCCCCTCTGAAGAGCCATTTTTCTAAAGTAAAGAGGTTTGAATTTGTTACCCTTTCTTCATAACTAAAATGTTCCATTCCTTTTATTAATTCTGTAGCCCGCCTCTGCGCATTTTCTTGTGTTATATAATTCTTCTTTAGAACTGGTGCCCAAAATTGCACAGCATATTCAAGGTGTGGTCTTACCAGTGATTCATAAAGAGGCAAAATGATACCATCTTGTTTGTAAGGTGTTAGCATTCTTTTAAATACGGTACTGTTCTTAAATTGTCTCCCCTGGGGAAATGTTCCACTACACTATAATAACTATAAATTATAATTTCATACTAATGTAATTGTTCTTGTACTTGTGCTATTTAAGGTTCAGTTTAACCAGCAAAAAATTGGTCTTGTACTTTATTATACTGGAGAAAATTCTTCTGTGACTTTTTGATAAGGTAATTAGTAATGGGTATTACCAATGAAAAGTCCTGGTTGTTAATATTTATTTCTCTAATTAATCTTGTGAGTACAGGAAGTTCTATAAAAAGTCGTAACAAAATGTATATCACACAAGAAACCAATGTGATACAAACATATGATGTTGATTAATTAATTAGCCACCTTACAAGATTTTTTTATTTGATCCTACTTTAAAAATATATTTGGAGGATAAAAAGTGTAAGATAATATTTAATATTCCTTTTCTTGAATATTTCAATAAGTATTAGCAAATAATCAGAAATACTATTTTTATTATGCACAGTAGGCTAGAGATTGAAAAACTTCAAATAAAGGTCAAATATGTTCCTTATGGGTATTTGTAAGAAAAGTCATGGCATTTTGTGGTATGCAGCAGCCAAAAAATAATGCCATCATTATTTTAATATAATGTATATATGTATTTATTTATTGTAGATATATTTACAAGACAAAGATGTCATTAGTATTGTTAAAAGTACCACTCCAAGCACTATAACCAGTGGTGTATCCTGGTTTTGTGCTGCCCTAGGCAGGACAAAACTCAGGCGCCCCCCTAGTCCCCCTGCCACCCCCACCCAACCCTTCCCCCCACCCCGCCTTCTAAATACACACACTCACACACACACACACTCACACACATTCACTGACAGATACGCATACATTAGCTAACACACACACACTCACTAACAGACACACTCACACTCACTAACAGACACACTCACACTCACTAACAGACACACTCACACTCACTAACAGACACACACACACTCACACACTAACAGACACACTCACACTCACTAACAGGCATACACACACGCACAGACACACTCACTAACAGACATACACACACACACTCACACACTAACAGACTGACACACACACACTAACACTCACTGACATACACACACACACAGACACACACTCACACACTAACAGACTGACACACACACACACTAACAGACACACTCACACTCACTAACAGACACACACACACACAGACACACGCACACTCACTCACTAACAGACACACACAGACACACACACACTAGCAGACACACACACACTAACAGACACACTCACACTCACTAACAGACACACACACAATCACTCACTCACTAACAGACACACACACACTAGCAGACACACACACACTAACAGACACACTCACACTCACTAACAGACACACACAGACACACACACACTAACACACACACACTAACAGACACACTCACACTCACACTCACTAACAGACAGACATATACACACACACACACACACTCTCACTCACATTATCACTTTTTTTTAATTTACCCCTCCCCCCCCCCCAGCCTCCTTACCTTTGGGAATGCTGGGGGGGGGGGTTCTCTATCTCCCTGGGGTCTAGTGGGGCTGCCGGTCGGGCTGCTGGGCTGGTTGCTGGGCGGGCGGGCAGGCGGCGGCGAGGGAGCACTTCCTCTGAGTGCTCTGCTCAGCTCCCTCGCGCGCCGCAGAGTGAGGCTGGGAGCCGGAAGATGACGTACTGGCTACCAGCCCAGCAGCCCGACCGGCATGTCGGTTAGCCGCAAGGCTAACAAGGCATTTGCCCTGGGCATTTGGGGGCGGCTTTTTTGGCCGACCCCTGGAAAATGCCACCCAAGGCAAATGCCTTGTTTGCCTCGCGGCTAAAATGTCCCTGACTATAACCACTACAGAGCTCTGTAGTGGATATAGTGCTAGGAATGCGTTAAAGAGACACTATAGTCCCCATTACAACTACAGCTTAATGTAGTTGTTCTGGTGTCTAAAGCCAGTCCTTCCAGGCTTTTTAATGTAAACACTGCTTTTTCAGATAAAAGGCCGTGTTTACATTGCTCCATAGGGACACCTCCAGTGGCAGTCACTAAGACAGCCACCAGAGGTGCTTCCTTGGTCAGTGATGCACAGTGTGCAGCACTGATAATTGGCATCTCCAAGCTCTGCATGGAGACGCTGAATGTTCCCCGAGAAGCATTGATTCAATGCATGTCTATGAAGAAATGCTGATTGGGAAAGCATTGGATTGGCAATTCCTTAGGGCAACTTTTTAATGTAAAGAGAGAGGGGCTACAGCACAAAATAGTGATTTTACCACTACAATGTCACACTCTAGTGTTCCTTTAATACCCTCCCAGGGTGATTATTTAAATTGTTTGCTGTGGAGCTCCATGATACACTCATACATACTGCACATTATGTAAGTTTTATTGCTGAGGAGCTCTGTGACACATTCACACACACTGCCCATTACTGTGAGATTTATTGCTGTGGAGCTCTGTGATACACTCATACACACTGCACATTGCTGTAAAACTCTTTCATACATTCCTATATATTTCTGTGGAACTTGTACAATTCAATGCACCACAATTTGCTGTGAGTTTCATTGTTCTGGAGCTCTGTGATTACCCTATTACACACTGCTAATTACTGTGAGTTTCATTGTTCTGGAGCTCTGTGATTACCCTATTAAATACTGCTCATTACTGAGAATTTCATTGTTCTGGAGCTCTGTGATTACCCTATTACACACTGCTCATTACTGTGAGTTTCATTGTTCTGGAGCTCTGTGATTACCCTATTACACACTGCTCATTGCTGTAAGTTGTATTGGTGTGGGGCTCTTTCATACATTCCTTTATACTTCTGTGGAACTCTGCAGAACCTTCACACACAGCACACATTGCTGTGACATTGTCTCTTACAATTCATTAGAAACATTAATGTGGAATTTGTTGTTGTAGAGCTTCTGTAATACATTCATATATATATAACATCCTTATTTCCTAAACAAAAACTCAAGGGTAGAAAAATTTAATAAGTTTACTGGGATATTTGGATCCCGAAAAGAAGGACTCCCAGTAAAATACTCGAGAGGTGTAACACTCTAACGAAATATGTCATAGGATGGAAATCTGGCTTGAATTAACTTCATAAATAAACATAAAGTAGAGGAAACTACCAAAGTGGTGCCTCGGTTATGGCAAGAAGACATGTCATATTGTTTTCTAAATAGCGTTCTATATACACAGCCAGTCTGTTAGGGCTACTGATGGTTTGATAACTAGGTCAGCAAAAATCATTTGACCCCAGCCTCAACTCTTCTAATCAAAACCCAGCCTGAATGGGAGAATTTAATCATGCCACATTCTATGATTTTATTAGAAAAAGTAGGATGGTGCCACTATTGTAACACTCGGTATTCAAAAGGCCAATACCAGGATTCTTATGTGACTAAATCACACTTTGTTGTTAAATAATTTAGGACAATGATATAATATTTATATTTGACAATAGTTTCAACACATTTGGGAGTTTTATTGCTGTGGAGCTCTACGATATTCTCATACATGCTGCACATTACTGTGAGTTTTATTGCTGAGGAGCTCTGTGATTCACAAACATGCTGCACATTACTGTGAGTATTATTGCTGAGGAGCTCTGTGATACACTCATACATGCTGCACATTACTGTGAGTATTATTGCTGAGGAGCTCTGTGATACACTCATACATGCTGCACATTACTGTGAGTTTTATTGCTGAGGAGCTCTGTGATAAACTCATACATGCTGCACATTACTGTGAGTTTTATTGCTGAGGAGCTCTGTGATACACTCATACATGCTGCACATTACTGTGAGTTTTATTGCTGAGGAGCTCTGTGATACACTCATACATGCTGTATATTACTGTGAGCAGCTGAGGAGCTCTGTGATACACTCATACATGCTGCACATTACTGTAAGTTTTATTGCTGAGGAGCTCTGTGATACACTCATACATGCACATTACTGTGAGTTTTATTGCTGAGGAGCTCTGTGATACACTCATACATGCTGTATATTACTCTGAGCAGCCGAGGAGCTCTGTGATACACTCATACATGCTGTATTTTACTGTGAGCAGCTGAGGAGCTCTGTGATACACTCATACATGCTGCACATTACTGTGAGTTTATTTTGTAAGAGAGAAACCATGTAAAGAGGGACATAGGGTATATTATGGCTTTAATTAAGATAACATCTCATTTACTCACGTAACTCTGTTGCTTTGGTGGCTGCAAACAAATTTTGTAAATTTGGAAGCAGTTGGACCACCCAACATCTATCCCTCCTCTATGTAAAAGAAACACTCCATCATCTCACAATTAGTATTATTTACAAGTATTCTCAGCTGCACTTTAAACAAGTATATACTTAATTAATTACACACCAGTAACATTTTATAAAACATCAACACATTATATAGACAAAGTTCCGTACCTACACACCTTTCTGTACAAGCTTCGACACAAATAGTTAAAGAATCACGTCAGTTACCGTTTCAACGTCAACTTAATGAAATTGTTATGGTATTCAGGAGGCCCGCGGGCACTTTCTTACCTGATGGGGTAGAACACCGAAGCGGAGTGCTGCCTTATTGGCTTTAGTGGTCAACTGACGCTCTAAGCCAATCGGTAGCTCCCTATTGATAAAAAAAGGCATGTACCCAATATATATATTACGTATATAATTTGCAATACACGGTATGGAACCCATTTGGTTCACAGTTCAAGTGAGAAAAAAGGACAAAAATGATGTTTATACATTATGTTATATATATATATATATATATATATACATACATACATAAGTATATATATATATATATATATATATATATATATATATATATATATATATATACTTCTCACTTGATCTGTGGATAAAATCACATTTTAGTTGCTGTCTCTTAGCTATTAATCAACTTTTTTCCATCCATTATCTCATTTTTTCAGCACGAACTTTGAATCACGAAACAAACGAACATGCTCATCCAATGTCCGACTTGTTTGTTCGTAACACATCCTTATGGTGATCCAGAGTTACAGATTGGCTGATATTCGGAGACCCTGCCTGCCCGTCTAAGCTTGTTTGTGCAATACAACCCCAACCACTCAAGGCAAACACAGAGGAGTTGTAGTTAGTTTCCTGTCTTAATATTCAAATTAAACAAATAAATGACCGAGTGAGAACAGGCAGTTAAATATTAAAATAAAGGATAAGGTCACTAAATCTAGACAGGTATTGATGGCTAGAAAGGGAAATATGTTATCAGTTAAACAATGTTTACAGCAAGGTAGCAAGATAGGACTTTGCATTTCTTGTCAGAGATAAAGAAATATAAACACAAGCAAATTAGAGAATAAACAACATGTTACGAAAGTATACATTGTATTGAATATATACCATATATATATATATATATATATATATATATATATATATATATATATATATATATATATATATATATATATATATATATATATATATATATATATATATATTTATAGCCAAAGAAAACCAGCACTCCCAGGATTTGTATCAAAAATGAAAATAAGTCTTTATTCCAACGGTCAACGTTTCAGTTCCGCTAGGGAACTTTCATCAGGACAGAATACACACATTTAAAAAATGGACATTGTTTAAATAAGGAAGGTAATCAGTGAAACTCACAGTTCAGATGTGCAGGGGGCTAATCATCCTTCCAAACGAGCGTCTGGGCGAGTGCAGGAGGCAAAAGTCTCTCTGTTCGCGCGCTCAGGCTACTTCCTGGTTGCTCGCGTCCTCCATCACCATGGAGACGTCGGGCGCATGCGCAATAGGTATATCTGCTCTCACTGCAGTCACCCCTCGCTCGGAAGATAGGATTTGTGCATTGTATCAACTGAAACATTGTTTCAAAACCCTCAAACTGCCGGACAAAATTATGTACTCATTTGGTTAATCGCATACAAAGAAACACTACTATTATATATAGATAAATGACTCCAGACGGACTCAATGAAAAATTGACCTACACCTCCTTTCTATAAAGGGACATGCGAAAGAGAAGTCTTTAGCCGCAAAGGATCAGCATGGACTCCAACCCATTTTTGTCATATGGTGAAATCCGTTAACTCTCTACTCTAGAACGATGTATAGAATGGAGAGGTCCCTAGTCATAATATAATACATTATGACTATAAGTGTATAGTGAGTTGTCCAAAATGTATTGATGGCCCTCTTTGATTTTTAATTTATGTTTTTTTGGTTTTTAAACTAAGTTTATGAGGTTGTATTGATTATCAATCAGTATATATCATTAGGGTAATTGGTTTTGACCATGGTTCTGGACATGGTGCAGGAGGAGTTAAGGATTTTCTGCTTGTGATGTTTCATATCTTTGGATTTCTTAGAGGTAAAGAATTTTCCCCACAGTCCAGGACAGTGGCATACAGGAACTTATGCACAGATTCGGCACAGATCATGTCACATTAATTAAGTTTTTATTTTTTTTCAAATATCCTGATGTAGCTATGTATCAGGGAGTTTTTTGGAGTATCTTTGTAAAAATAGCACTTGTTAGGCACTAATAATTTTTTTGATTGGTTAACTCCTTTTTTATAATAATGACAATACATTTATAACTAATATATATTTAGTAACACCTAGAAGGCTCACGTAATTATAATTCTTTATATATATATTTATATTGTACATATTGTATATATTGTATATTCTAAATTGAGAGACATAATGATAAGACATATTGTCCACTTTAATGTATTAATGGAATATTGGGCCATGGAATATGGCATTCATATACATTAGCATGTTTTTATTTTATTTTTTTGTAAACACATTTATCTATATATAATAGTAGTGTTTCTTTGTATGCGATTAACCAAATGAGTACATAATTTTGTCCGGCAGTTTGAGGGTTTTGAAACAATGTTTCAGTTGATACAATGCACAAATCCTATCTTCCGAGCGAGGGGTGACTGCAGTGAGAGCAGATATACCTATTGCGCATGCACCCGACGTCTCCATGGTGATGGAGGACGCGAGCAACCAGGAAGTAGCCTGAGCGCGCGAACAGAGAGACTTTTGCCTCCTGCACTCGCCCAGACGCTCGTTTGGAAGGATGATTAGCCCCCTGCACATCTGAACTGTGAGTTTCACTGATTACCTTCCTTATTTAAACAATGTCCATTTTTTAAATGTGTGTATTCTGTCCTGATGAAAGTTCCCTATCGGAACTGAAACGTTGACCGTTGGAATAAAGACTTATTTTCATTTTTGATACAAATCCTGGGAGTGCTGATTTTCTTTGGCTATATCTATTTAGTGCAATCTAGCACCGGGTCTACAATCAAGTAAGTTGGAGTGCAAGGTCTCTTTTTCTTTTTATATATATATATATATATATATATATATATATATATATATATATATATGGAAGGTTATGGTGGGGAAAAAAGTGATTGAACACCACTTCCACTTGAAGTCAGTGGATAGTCAATACATTGTTAAACAGAGATCTGCACACCAGTCAAGCCATTAGACTTGCTTTTACCACATAAATCAGAAATTTGCAGTGATATTAATACCGCAAGGGATTCTGGGTGGGTATATACAATTTATTTTAACAAGGAATCACACTTTATTCCAGTTTAAACATGGATTTCTTGGAGTTTATGTTTGCTGTGTACAACAGCTTTGAAACACAACTCATTTATATATATATATGAATCCATGTTTAAATGAGCTGAAAATTTAAGTAAAAATAGCATTCCCGTATATACTCGAGTATAAGCCGAGTTTTTCAGCCCACTTTTTGGGCTGAAAAACCCCAACTCGGCTTATACTCGAGTCAGAGTCTGTATTATGGCAATTTGCATTGCCATAATACAGACTGGGGGGAGAGGGGGGCTGGCAGAGCTGTAACTTACCTCTCCTGCAGCTCCTGTCAGCTCTCTCCTCCTCCGCGCCGTCCGTTCAGCACCTCGGTCAGCTCCCAGTGTAAGTCTCGCGAGAGCCGCGGCTCTCGCGAGACTTACACTGGGAGCTGACAGAGGGAGCTGCACAGACCGCGCGGAGGAGGAGAGAGCTGACAGGAGCTGCAGGAAAGGTAAGTACAGCTCTGCCAGCCCCCCTCTCCCCTCACTGAACTGCCACTGGACCACCAGGGAAGGAGCCCCCCTCCCTGCTATGTATCAAGCAGGGAGGGGGGACGAAAAAAAATATAATAAAAAAATAAGAAATAATAATAAAAAATTAATAATAACAAAAAAAAAGAGGTATAAGGACAACTATGGGAGGGAGGGGGGGTATAAGGACCACTATGGGAGGGAGGGGGGGGGATAAGGACCACTATGGGAGGGAGGGGGGGGATAAGGACCACTATGGGAGGGAGGGGGGGTATAAGGACCACTATGGGAGGGAGGGGGGGGGGGTATATGGACCACTATGGGAGGGATGGGGGGTGATATGGACCACTATGGGAGGGATGGGGGGGGATAAGGACCACTATGAGAGGGAGGGGGTGGGATAAGGACCACTAGGGGAGGGGAGGGTAAGGACCACTAGGGGAGGGGTGAGTCAGGACCACTGGGGGGGGGGTGAAGGAACACGGGGGTGGGGAGGTAAGGACCACTGAGGGAGGAGGAGGGGAAGTCAGGACATATGGGGGGGGAGGGGGCGGCAAAATGTTTTTTGCCTACGGCGGCAAATATCCTTGCACCGGCCCTGCACACACTGCATTCACACACTGCATTCATACACACACACACTGCATTCATGCACACACACACTGCATTCATGCACACACACACTGCACTCATACACACACGCTGCACTCATACACACATGCTGCACTCATACACACACACATACGCACACACTGCATTCATTATATACACACACTGTAAATAAATATTCAATTAATATATTTTTTTTAGGATCTAATTTTATTTAGAAATTTACCAGTAGCTGCTGCATTTCCCACCCTAGTCTTATACTCGAGTCAATACGTTTTCCCAGTTTTTTGGGATAAAATTAGGGGCCTCGGCTTATATTCGGGTCGGCTTATACTCGAGTATATACGGTATTTAAAAAAAGGCATCTATCTATACCTGCTTCAGTTACAGCCCAGTGATTTTATTCTGAATTTTGCAGTCTGGTTTTTACGTCACTACAATTCACTGGTCAGTGAATAAAGCCTAATGAAATGTATCTTATATAAACAAGAGGTAGCGAGGATCTTGCAAAGGAGCTTACGATCTAATATTAACCTTGAACTCCTTACAATTCACACTTTAGTGACTATTTAAGTGCATTGTGGTGAATTAACTGAATATATATCAGTAGGCTAAAACTATTTTGGCGTATAAACACATACACACACACGCACGCACACACGCACACACACCCCTCTAAGAAACTGCTGTTTCCATACTTTATAAACAACAAAATAAAAATTATTTTCCATTTGTTTCAGAGTGTTGAAATGTATCTGCGAGCCAGGAATTAGATGGGGGATTCTCATTCCTTTGGACCGGCCCCAAAAGTGCCTGAAGCTAAATTCTCTCCCCCGATCCCACCGACATGCACAAAAGACTTCACTCTACCTTAGCCAGAACCAGAACTAGTGGCCAAGTCTGCTCCTCACAGAGCTCTGACCTACGCTGCATTCTCAGGCCGTTCACCTTAAATTGGGAGATTTCTGAGCAAAAACAGCTTGGAGCAATCCACCTAAAACAGATCCAAATGCGGAATATCAGATTTCTCGCCTAGTGACGGGCATGACACAGGACCGCAGGGCGGGTGTCTTCAAGGGAGACCTTTTTCTCCAAATGCTTTCATAACTGGATAAATAAATATGTTATGGAATCTTCACTCATTTTAACCCTTCATAAACTTCAGAATGTATATACAGCATTATCAAAGCTTCCCCACTCACTCATCTGATCAACGAATAAGGCTCTGAAAAGCTGACTTACTAAACAGCGAGTTAAGATATCAATGCCAATCCACCATGGGATTCATTCATTATACAGCAACTAGTTGCACATTGAAAATTACATTGTAAAATTTAGGCAACAAAAATTGTGGATATGCAGAAATTCACTAACGTAGTTGTAGTCACTGCTTGGATACTGTAGTCCACATTTTGTAATTTTGTTTTCAACTCATAACAATTTGCAGCTTAGCGAATAAGCCCCAATTTTTTCCTGTACAGATTTAACATTTTAATGCGCATTTGAAGGGCGTCACTTGAAACGTCTGTAAAATTTATATACGGCAGAGAGCACTCTATTAATGTATCAATGCATCAATTAAATACTACTTATTATTATTATTATCGGGTATTTACATAGCGCTAACTTATTGCGCAGCGTTTTACAATATTATAAAATGGGGAAAATAACAATAAATGATGCAATTACAAAATGTTAAAGGAACAATTGGTTGATAAGGATACATACTGTGGGCAGCACATTTCATGAAAGAAGTGATGAGTACCATGAGAATGCAGAATATCTGACAAACCTAAAATTTGGTGACTCGAAAACATGAGATCAAAATATTCAAGCTGGAAATATAAATCTACCTTTTAATAAAAAAAAAAATGTATCAATGTATCATTCTTGCCACTTTGTTCTCAAATCACAGTTTATTCCTGGGATGTTATGGAATAATTATGAACTAACCTTATAATACAGGGAAAAGTAGCCAAGTTGGGATCTGTATGACATGATGTGCAGAGAACACTTCAGGGGGGGGGAAACCAGTGGGGCTGTCATGACCCCCCCCTCTTCAGAATATGCAGGTTCCAGGGCCGAGTTTAAGAATCCCGGTATACCCCCCCCCCCTCCCTAACACCATCACCCCCTCCCGGTATATCCCCTCCCTAACACCATCACCCTAGTTTACCTCCTCACTATCACCCCTCTCAGTATACCCCCTTCCTCACACTACCACCACAGTTCCCACCATAACATCCAGATGGCCAGACAAGGTCAGGTCACCCCAGAAGGGGTTTTCAAAAATTTTCCAAATCCATTTTCAGTTCGCCCCATTTTACAGTTTAATTAAAAGACCCCAACATGCGGTGTCTGTTGTACAAATATTACAGACCATAGCGACCTCTTTAGACCCTATCTGACTACGTTATCACGCTGGAAAAAGAAATTCCAAGTGTGAAATGCACTTTTATCGCTACATGGTATGTGCAGACTCATTTCATGAACTTAAGACCCCATGAAATTGACCCCCTTCCTTCCATGAAATTACTCTGGATCATAAATCTCTTGCAAAGGGCTCAGATGATGTGATTGTATTGCTGAGGTTCCTCGAAGAAATGCCACAGATCTCAATTTTACAAATGTACAAAAAAAAAAAAAAAAACATTTCTAATATATGGGAGGATCTACAATAAAATAATATTTGTTTAAGTGAATCATTAAAAAAAATAGACTTGGAGATTGAAATTCTTCTGAATATGGGCCAGCCAAATTCCCAAACTCCGATTTGAAATGTACCTAAACCACGAACTGAACGAGCTACACAGTGGCCAAACATGATTGTTTTGATTCAGGATTCTAAATACTGCCTGTGACACCAATAAACACAAACTGACCGATTCGATAAAAAGATGATTAATGATTGAAGGCAAGATGACAGTCACTAAATCTAGATTTGGTTCACAGATCAAGTAAGAAGTGAGCAACAGTGAGCAAAAGAGAAATCAGCAAAAAACCATAGATTTATATATTATATATTTAATAAATCTACAATATATAAATATGGATTGCTCCTCCTCTTTTTCCATTTGGTTTTCTCTTCTTTTTCCATTTGGTGATCTCTGAGCCAAACGGTGGGAAAATGCTCCTATCAGTAAACTTCAAAATAGATACATAACATAATATTATATATGTATTTTGCAATACAATGATTGAGACATTTTTGCTTTCTTTTTGATCAACTGAATTGTTTCCAAATCAGGTTTTCAATTATTGAATGATCTAAAATAAAATACAACGGTACTATTTCATGTAAAAAACAAACAAACAAAAAAACCCACAAAACTAAATGATTACTACCTTTACATATTATGATACCAATATTTTATATTTTGGATTACGGAGTCATTTTAATATTATAAATGAGATATAATCCATATATTGGCACTCTCCATTCAATGTTATATCTTCTCATGAATAAACTGCAACCCAAGTTTGAGGAAAAACTAAAAAATAAAAAACCATTTGAACATGTTGGTGAATATTCTGTATCTATTACAATAACTGCCCTAATACAACCAAATTTTGTGATACCTTGACTCTGACACAAGATCCTCATCCCGGCAATTTTAGTCACACAACTCACCATCCATGACGATAAGACGAAAGAGATGGAATTAGACATGTATTTGGCTATTGTGTAAAAGTAACTGATGTTTTCATTTTCTTACTTATCTTTTTTGAATATAGGAAGACACCCATAGTGGCATTTGATGAGTTAAAGGAAAACTATGGGATACAATGCCCCCATTTTTTTTCTCCCGCATTAGCCGAATAGCAGCAGAGGATTTTGGTGACCGAAAATACCTGTTTTTTCTTTTTGTCAAACCATTCACCCAGGACAATGCACAAAATGTAAATATGCTATAGTGTCCCTGTCTCTAGATCTATCTCTAGATCTAGGTCCTGTCTCTGTTTGCAATAACAAAAAAAAAAAAAAAAAAGAACTTTGACTTATCCCTTTTCAGCTCTGTTGCTCCATTGGCGTTGCTAATCTCTCCGCATGGCCTCCTCTACGATGGTCCAATCAGATTCTCCTCATACAGGAACATTGGACCTAAAGGGCATGCGCAGTGGGCGCCGTGCTCGCATTCAAACTTCTCCAAAAGAAAACATTGACTCAATGCCTTCCTATTGGGGCTTCGGCATCATGTGACAGTTAGTGTTATTAGTTTTCGCTAGATGCAGATAACAATGTATTCTAGTTGGTGCTTCTACTAATTGGGACATCAAGGTTTTATTCAACCATTCCAAAAACCTGCTTCCCCTTGATGAAATAGTAATCCCTCTGCTCAATGACTTGTTTCATCTCACCATGTTTCAGAAGTAATGATCATGCTGTACTGATATTGTATTCCAATAAATCGAGATACCTCACTGTACCATCATCCTTGGGTACGTAATTATTAATTATTTCTCTATATACATCCTTATTCTCTGAGCTCATACTATTTTCTTTCCATTTAGTCTCAATTATATATAACTACCTGTGTCTCTCCTCCCCTATTCCAGCTTCTACCCAAGCACACTAGACCGTCTCCCATCAAGGTTCAGTTCATCATTTCTACAGAGATTGTACCTGAAGCAAAATCAGCCAAGTGCTCTTTAAAGGGACACTCCAGGCACCCAGACCACTTCTGCTCATTGGAGTGGTCTGGGTGCCAACTCCCACTACTCCTAACCCTGCAACTGCAATAATTACCTTGCAGGGTTAACTCCACCTCTAGTGGCTGTCTACTAGGCAGCCACTAGAGGTCACTTCCTGGTTTGTAGCAAGGAGGAGGAGGCAGCGACGAGGGACATCGCCGCTGCCTCAGGTAAGTGACTGAAGGGGTTTTCACCCCTTCAGTAACTGGGGATTGGTGGGTGGGAGGGAGAGGGACCCTCCAGTGCTAGGAAAACGGATTGTTTTCCTGGCACTGGAGTTTCCCTTTAAATCCCAAACCCTCCTTCCTACACCAGTATTTTACCCAAACATGCAAAATATATAAAATGCTGTCTACAATAGATAGATACATGCGCAGACAGGCAGATGAAAGAAAGACAGACAGATAGATAAATGATAGATAGATAGATTGTTTAGTTCCAGTACACAGCTATCCGTTCCTGAATGATCTATAATAACCTCAAATAATTGACTAAGTGATTTTGAATGACAGCAGTTCCACTAATTTTAAAACACAGTTTCTTTGTGATGTAATTTTCATAGAGGTCCCACTACATAACCCAGTATAACACTTACCATTGTATTAGTCGAACTCAAAGCATTAAAATAGAATACCATTGTTTATATGTTTATTATCATTTTACAATTATTGTTTTATTATTATCTCTTGTTCACTTTAAAGGGTTATGAAATATTTTAATTTTTAAACAATTCCTTTGTGTTTTAACACATAGCAATTGAAGAATGCTTTCCAATTCCTATAAAATATAAATAAATATATATATTTTTAGACTTGAACAGTGGTTCTCAAACTGTGTGATGGGCACACAGGGGAGCCACAAGATATTTTCACGGTGGTATAATCAAAGCACCGGGATCTGTGACTCCCTCTCTCCTGCCGGCTCAGCAGGAACGGAGGGGAGACCAGAGATCTCCCTCACCGTCCCGCTAGCAGTGTAATGCAGCCGGCAGGGCAGGGAGGGAGAGAGGACCGGGTGAGCGCTAATCTCCCCTGGGTTCTCCTTTCCCGAACTCGGAATGTTGCAGCGGTTTCCATGGCAACGCTCCAAATCTTGCGAGAGGGAACTCTAGCAGCTCCAGAGGCTGCTAGAATTCACTCTCACCACTTGGACCACCAGGGCTTCTCCATGGGACCACCAGGGATTGCCTTGTACTGTACCCCTCACACACACTGTACCCACCCCTCACACACACACTGTACCCACCCCTCACACACACACTGTGCCCCCATACACACACTGCCCCCCATACACACACACTGCCCCCATACACACACACTGTACCCCCACACACACTGTACCCACCACTCACACACACTGTGCCCCCATACATACACTGCCCCCATACACACACACTGTACCCCTCACACACACTACCTCCCATACACACACTTCCCCGCAAACACTGTACCCCTCACACACACACACTGTACCCCTCATGCACACACAAAGCACCCATCACACACACACACACACACACTACATCCTTCACAAACACAATGCACTCCCATACACACACTGCACCCCTCACACACACATACTACTGCACCTATCCCCAACAACAGCCCCTATCCCGGCAGACCCCAGGTAAGTTGTTGAACTGTTCTTAACCAGTTTGACTACTTACACTGGGAGGGAACCCCAACACTTCTGGCACCATAACCACTACTATTCCGCAGTGCTGTACATGTATGCAAACTAGACAATTTTTTTTACTATGGGCGCCTTGGAAAAATATTAAATATTAAGGGCGCCTTGAACCTAAAAGTTTGGGAACCACTGGACTAGAACACAACAATACTTTTAACCTATACTTCAACGGTTTTATCAGTTAGTAATTCACACTTAATGAATCATTGATTTGCATTTCATCATCATGTTGCCTCTTCAACTCGCCCTCTTTGTCTGTACTTTAGTTGTGCACGCACTCACTGTTTTAGAGGAGAAAACTCAATGAGCGCACTTCTGTTTTGTAATCAAATTCCTTTACCCCTCATGTAGATCCTTTGCGTTTCGTGGTCACTTTTTCTAAAGCCGAGTGTTTTATCATTATGCTATGCTTTGCTCTGTGTAGCCCCAAAGGTATATGTCTCAAGGCTGGATATGTGGCTCCCATTTCTGCTCCTATACAGTGTTTCAAAATCCTTTGTTTTTTTTCCTTTGCAGAGGATAAGAAAAGCTTACAGCATGGTTTAACTATGCTGAATGGGACTCTTAACTACTACAACATGTTCAGAGTTTTATACAATCATATTTCAGGAGAGAGAGCAATGTCGAGAGGACTGATCGAAACTCCACAGACACAGGGGCATTTGGCAGTAAAACACTTTCTGAACAATTCATCTATCAGCACTACTGTATCAAAGTATTTTGCTTCTTCCTCCGTTCTGAACCGTAGATTGACTGTGACATCACTTACTACACTTGTCTGAAGGCCTTTGGATAATTAAAGATAAATGGGAATAAGAGAGGACATATGGTACTACGGGATCCAGAAAATGCATTCTTATTTAGAGTTCAGTTGATAAAGAGAGCTGTAATCACTCTGAGTGGAGGGTGTTTTATTGGAGATGGAAGATGGTCAAGCTATAAAAATAAATAAATTATTGTTAGTGATATAGCGAACATAAAATTTTCGGTTCGCGAACCGCGAACGTGAATTTACGCAAATGTTCGCGAACCGGGCAAACCGCCATAGACTTCAATAGGCAGGCGAATTTTAAAACCCACAGGGACTCTTTCTGGCCACAATAGTGATTGAAGGGGGGGAGGACCTACTCTCCTTCCCCCCCGGCCCCCACCCCTGGGCAGCGGGTGGGGGCCATAAAGATAATGAGGGGGGACCTACTGTCCTCCCCCCATGCCCCCATCCCTGTGCGGCGGGTGTGGGGGCCATAAAGATAATGAGGGGGGGGACCTACTGTCCTCCCCCCCAGGCCCCCACCCCTGTGCGGCGGGTGGGGGCCATAATGATAATGAGGGGGGGGACCTACTGTCCTCCCCCCAGGCCCCACCCCTGGGCGGCGGGTGGGGGCCATAAAGATAATGAGGGGGACCTACTGTCCTCCCCCTCTCCGGCCCCCACCCTTGGGCGGCAGGTGGGGGCCATAAAGATAATGAGGGGGGACCTACTGTCCTCCCCCCCAGGCCCCCACCCCTGTGCGGCGGGTGGGGGCCATAATGATAATGAGGGGGGGGACCTACTGTCCTCCCCCCAGGCCTCACCCCTGGGCGGCGGGTGGGGGCCATAAAGATAATGAGGGGGGACCTACTGTCCTCCCCCTCTCCGGCCCCCACCCTTGGGCGGCGGGTGGGGGCCATAAAGATAATGAGGGGGGACCTACTGTCCTCCCCCTCTCCGGCCCCCACCCCTGGGCGGCGGGTGGGGACCATAATGATAATGAGGGTGGGGACCTACTGTCCCCCCCTGAGTGGTGGGTGGGGGCCCTAAATACAAATGGGGGAGGACCCTAGTCACCCCCTCGCCCCCCCCCCAAAAAAAAATATCCCCCTACCTACCCCCCTCACCCTAAAAATGATGAGAGGGGACCTTTAACTAAGAACCTGTAAAAAAAATTA
The DNA here is from genome assembly GCF_036172605.1 of Pelobates fuscus. Lineage (NCBI taxonomy): Eukaryota > Metazoa > Chordata > Amphibia > Anura > Pelobatidae > Pelobates > Pelobates fuscus. The sequence goes on along the minus strand of NC_086328.1, from coordinate 114,838,346 downwards.
GAAAAAAACTACTAACCATTCAATGTTTTCTTTCTTCTAAAATCTTCTTTTTTCAGCCCCAAAAAAGGCCAAATAAAAAAACATAATAACCGGCGCAATTAAAACAAAAAAAAAACAGCGCAAAAAAAAAAAAATCCATCTTCACCCATGGAGGGCTCCGCGCAGACTGAGCTCTGCAGGGCGGGGGAAGGCTTATAAAGCCTTGCCACGCCCTGCAATTAGGCTAAGAACACTCTGATTGGCTGGTTTAAGCCAATCAGAGTGCTCTTTGTCATTTTACACAGCGTGGGAAAATTCCAAAGAACTTTCCCACACTGTGTAAAATGACACAGAGCACTGTGATTGGATGGCTTGAAATCCATCCAATCACAGTGCTCTGTGTCATTTTACACAGCGTGGGAAAGTTCTTTGGGGCTGGGGCCGGGGGGGGGGGACAGTAGGTCCCCCCATTGTGATTTATGGCCCCCACCCACTGTGCAGGGGTGGGGGTCGGGGGGGTCGGACAGTAGGCCCCCCCTCATTATTTTTATGGCCCCCACCCACCACTCGGGGGTGGGGGCCGGGGGGGAGACAGTAGGTCCCCCCATTGTGATTTATGGCCCCCACCCACCGCGCAGGGGTGGGGGCCGGGGGGGGGGGGACAGTAGGTCCCTCCCTTATTTTTTTTTAGGGCCCCCACCCACCATTCAGGGGTGGGGGTGTGGGGGGGGGCAGTAGGTTTTTACTACCCTATATAACAATTTTTATTCCCTTATATAACAATGTTTGGTATTTAGTGAATATTCCCCTGTATAACAATGTTTTGCATTTAGTGAATATTCCCCTATATAACAATGTTTTGCATTTAGTGAATATTCCCCTATATAACAATGTTTTGCATTTAGTGAATATTCCCCTATATAACAATGTTTGGCATTTAGTGAATATTCCCCTATATAACAATGTTTGGCATTTAGTGAATATTCCCCTGTATAACAATGTTTGGCATTTAGTGAATATTCCCCTGTATAACAATGTTTGGTACTTAGTGAATATTCCCCTATATAACAATGTTTGGCATTTAGTGAATATTCCCCTATATATCCATGTTTGGCATTTAGTGAATATTCCCCTATATACCAATGTTTTGCATTTAAAATAAAAAAATAAATAAAAAAATAATAATAAAAATAAATAAAAAAATAAATGATTGCAGCTTCCGAATGAATTTAAATTGTATGCTGTCCAGTAGGTGGGAGGGTCTGCTAGGGAGGGTCTGCTGCTGATTGGCTGTAATGTGTCTGCTGACTGTGAGGTACAGGGTCAAAGTTTACTCAATGATGACGAATAGGGGGCGGACCGAACATCGCATGTGTTCGCTGGCGGTGGCGAACGCGAACATGCTATGTTCGCCAGGAACTATTCGCTGACGAATAGTTCGGGACATCACTAATTATTGTTACTATAGTAATGAAGACAGGCAACCATAAATTCCACATAAGCAATGGGTGTAATAAAAGACCATGAAAAGGGTACAGTTTAATGGAGAGGAGGGTTGAGTTAAAGAAGCTATTGCTGACACATCTGGTTTATCGGAATTGAATTTTTAGGACCAATGCTGAATTCAATGGAGGAGAGCTGAATGTAAAAGGGGACAGTTGGATATAGATGATAAGACTTCAATATCATGAGGGAGAGCTTGCTTTAGCGGAGAGCATCTTGAAATGATGGAAGAGAACTAGATGTGATTGAGAAGACATGGAAGTGAAAAAGGAGAGATAGAAGTGATTCAGGAATGCTGAATGTATGCTAGATGAGGGCATAATGTAAAGGAGGAGAGCTTTATGTGAAGCAAAAGTGTTGGTGGAGAGGTAAAGTGGTGGTGGAGAGCTAGAATGGTGATGGAGAGCTAGAATGGTGGTGGAGAACTAGAATAGTGGTGGTGAGCTACAAGGTTGGTGGGAAGCTAGAATAGTAATGGCAAGTTAGAAGGGTGGTGGAGAGCTAGAAGGGTGGTGGTAGAGAGCTAGAAGGGTGGTGGAGAAGTAGAGTGGTGGTGGAGAGCTAGAATGATGGCGGAGATCTAGAATGGTGGCGGAGAGCTAGAATGATGGTGGAGAGCTAGAATGATGGTGGAGAGCTAGATCTCATAGAGAAGAGATGAGCATATTGTGAAAAATGTGATAATGGATAGCTAAGTGTGAGGAGGGAATGGTGGCATAAAGCTGGATATGATAACAATTGACTTCACTCTTTGTCGAATTCTGTCAAGCGTAGGCAATATACAAAGACAAGGTCATCACAACTTATCTTTGACTGCATTGCAATTTCAGGGAAATTCCACCATAGTCAATGGGAGTATTTCATAAATATCATAAATATTTTCTTTTTATAAAATACTAATTTTGGAGGGGCGGGGGAGAGGGGAGCTACAGAGTCACTTTAAAGACCTGCCCACTCCCCGAGTGCATGGAAATACATCTCTCCCACATTGAGATATCATAATATTACATACATGACTTGTATTACAAAGCTCTATGCTCTTCTTGTTGCTGTCTAATTACAGGAACATTGGCGCAGTTCACTCTGCATCCTGCAGATTTAAGAGGACAATGAAAAAACAAACATAAAACTTTTTTATATTCCGGCTTTTATGGAAAACTAAACAAGAGATGCAATTATCCCGATTTTGCTTTAAAGTGGTGCACCAGAGCAAATGTTTAAAGTGAAATAAGGAACTAAACAGGCCACAATTATTCTGCTTCCCTGCTGAGTTAACCCTTTTGCATTCAAATGGGGCGTACAAATGCTTTGCTCCACCACTGATTCTTAGAGGGTTAGTGATGCATTCCAAGAATTCCTTAAATCATTGTCCTATTTGCAGCTTTGATCCAGATATGTACATTATATTATACGCTTTAAAACTTCTTTCAATATAGTCTGTTTCTTTTTAAAACACTAGGGCTCGTCACCTTAAAAAAGTCCTTTTTTTTCTTTTAACAACCTTTCAATTAGCAAAAAATCTCTGCTACTCTCCCATTTAGAAGACATGGAATTGTGAATAGCCTTTTCAGTTGCTGCTTTGATACTTTTTTTTTTTGTGGACAAAAATGTGTATTGATAAGGTGGCAAATGGGGTACATAGCTATCACATAATATTAGGTCAAAAAGAGAGATTTGGGCATTATAGGCAAACTAGGCAACTATTGTAAGCTCTTGGCGAAACCATGACCCATGATCCTATGACCCTTCATTTTGGACATCCAGGTTAAAAGCTCTGAGGCCTGTGATTTTTTACAAATTAATGCAGTTTTAAGAGTTGATAGCGGCTGCAGGGTGCTCTATGCACTATGACCTTTCCAATATTTCAAAGTTGTGATGGTGCTTTAGGTTTATTGCAAATCAATATCACAAGTATTTATTTTATTATTGCTACTGTTTTGTTCTCACGGTACTACTGAATAAATAAATTAGCAAAAACATAAATCTTGCCTGAATAATTTTTTTTTTTTTTATCTAGTTTTCCAAATAATTGTTGGAATTGACAAGTTTTTTATATTTTTTATCAAATTGTGTACTGAAGAATCCAGTTTGAAAACTCAGTTGTTTGACTATAAAAAATGTTATGCTAAGCAATACTAGTAGACACCGGATTGGTTTCCCCTGCTAAAAATACTATTCATGTGATAAACAAGAATTCGGGAGACAGGAAGATCCTATCAGTCAGCCCCAAGGCATAGGTAAAAGGAGGGTCTTTTAAACAGAACCATCCAATACATCCGCAATAAAAAGATTTAATTAAGAAAAGACCCACCACTTGTTAGCTAATGGCAACCAAAGTAGGATATTTGTATCTCATTGATACCACGTTGAACAAGAAATAAATGGAGTATCCGTCATAACAAAAATGCAGTCTTTCAACTGAGAAACTCCACTAGAATTGACATTTAATTCATAACTATCTTTACGCTTTCATGTTAAAGGAGAACTTTCTCGAGCGTGCAGGTGGATAGCTACTGGAACATTTTCTTCTGAACTAGGCAAGATCCATAAGGTCATTCATTCATCTAAGAGACGTTCTGTTGTCCTTAGCCTAGTTGTCCTCAGGCCATTAGAACTGTTGCAAGATGAGCGGATTTATCTTGGTAGTTAGTGAGGCTTTTAATTCCAGGGCATGTAATTTTAAATTATAGAAAGGGAAGCTTCTTATAATTTGAACCATGAAGGCCCATTGTTTCCAACAGTGGCACTGAAGGGTCTGTGCTGAATTAATGGCTTTTATTAATTGGTGGCATGTGACCACTTCAGGGGGAAAATGCGAAATATTTGTCTACTGACTGCAAACAGATTTCAATGACCCATTTTATTAGATAATAGCAGTAATAATAGGCTCAGCTCTTGGAAGCGGGAATGCCTGTCAGATTGGATATTAGGTTTATTATACAGTCTTCATGGCCATATGACTCTCCCCGATGCTCTTTAATACCAGGGATATGGAACATGCAAGAATAGAGTTGAGCGGACACCTGGATGTTCAGGTTCGGCGGGTTCGGCTGAACTTCGAAAAAATAGTCTGGGTTCGGGATCGAACTTGACCCCGAATTTGACCCCGAACCCGAGCCCCATTGAAGTCAATGGGGACCCGAACGTTTGGGCTCTAAAATGCCTCTAAAAAGTCCTGGAAAGGGCTAGAGGGCTGCAAAAGGAAGTAAAATGGGGGTAAGAGTAGGACAAGTGCCCTGCAAACAAATGTGGATATGGAAATCACTTAAAATAACTTAAAATAACATAAAATAAGCAGCCGCTTAGTAGATAACTCCCTAATTCCCACGGTATCGGTATCAACTAAAAGGCTGAAAGACCTAAATTTGTCTTTCAGCCACATTTACTAATACTAAGTAAAGATTACTTAGTATTAGTAAATTCAGCCCCTACTCACTATACCGCGAGTAGGGTTGTGTCTAGTAAACAGTGAGCAGCCAGTGGCTGCTCACTGTAAAAAAAACAAAACCTTATTGGCCCCGACCCCTGAACGGTGGGTGGGGGCCCTAAAGTAAAATAACGGGGGTGGGGGGAACCTATTGTCCTCCCCCCGGCCCCACCCCTGCGCGGCGGGTGGGGGCCCTACATAACAATGAGGGAGGGGACCTACCTTCCTCCCCCCCCTGGCCCCCACCCCTGAGCAGTGGGTGGGGCCCTAAATTTAGAATAACGGGGGGGACCTATTGTCCTCCCTCCCGGCCCCCACCCCTGGGTGGTAGGTTGGGGCCCTAAATAAAAATGTAACCCCACAGTCACCCCACGCCCCCCAAAAAATAACCCCTCATCCTAAAAATAATGAGAGGGGACCATAAGCTAAATACCTGTCAAAAAACAAAAAAAACCCTTACCATTTGATGTCTTCTTTCTTCCAAAAAAGGCAAAATAAAAATTCATAATAACCAACTCACTTAAAAAATAAATAAATTTTCACCCATGGAGGGCTACGCGCAGACTGAGCTCTGCAGAGCGGGGGAAGGCTTATAAAGCCTTGCCCCGCCCTGCAATTAGGCTCAGAGCACTCTGATTGGTGGGTTTAACCTCTTAAGGACACATGACATGTGTGACATGTCATGATTCCCTTTTATTCCACAAGTTTGGTCCTTAAGGGGTTAAGCCATCCAATCAGAGTGCTCTGACAGGTAAATGAAGAGACTGACAGGTAAGGGCACACAAGTCAAACGCTTGTTGATTGGCTGCCCTGCGGTTCGGGTTCGCTCAACACTATACAAGAAGAAGACATTATTAAGAGTAGAGTCTAATTATGTTGCTATATTTCATCTTTTAATAATTTGGGCATAAACTAAAGACAATCTGCTTAAAAATCCAACCTGTATTGGTAGATGAATGTAAATCTGGCAATTTATAAGTTTTCAGCTGGTAGTTACTGCATTTTATGAAACTCCTAGTTCACTGAAGACATTAAAAACATACATGGTAAGTAATATGTACGAAAATAAATTACAACATTTTTAGATATCACCTAAAATAAGACTAACAATAAAAGTCAGAATTATGTCAAAAAGGGAATGAAGAATACTAAAAGTAATAAATTCACTAGCAATATATAGATGATTATATATATGTAGCATAAAAATATATAGATAATAGAGATACATAGATAATTATATATGTAGGGCATGACTGGTAGACTAGTAGGCTCACAGTCCTGGATGAAACACAGAACATCCACAAGTACATCACGAAGATGGCTCCCAAAGATGACCATCTAAGGGAATGCCTGAGACTTGGCAAGGCAAACCTCTCCATGGTGTGTACCAATGGCGGATAGTGGACGTGGCTAACATGACAAGAGCAATGCTTGTCTTGTCTTCCAACAAAAGACCTTTCGTGCCTTTGAGGGCACCTAATATTAATCCCACGATAGAAAGCAATCATACATAATCTAGATCCCCAAAAGTGCAAAAGTGCAAGTGGGTTAAAATGATAGCGTGGTGGCTTGTCCATCTGATGTCTGCAGAGATAGAGATACAGCACTCACAGGACCCCTAACGGGCGTGTTGCGCCCGACCTGGCTCTTTCTTTCTTTCTTTTCTTACTTCTGAGTCTGGATATCAGTTGGCATCCTCTGTACACAGTATGTCGGTTACCTTAAAGGTACACTTGTCCTAGCTTATTTTTCCAGTTTCCTCTTGGGGTTTACCTCCGCTTCCAGTGTACTACCTAGATCAAAAATGAAAATGAGCAATTTCAATGGTGTGATCTAGTAAGCACACAATATATTGGCACGTAGGACAAATTCAGGCCTACATTACTCAGAGTCTCTTTAACTCAGAGGATATAGTTTGAGTGGAATAATCTTCCATATTAATAGAAGTTCTCCTTTGAAAAACACAGGTATAATTCCAAAAGGACTGAAGTAAAAATATGAATGTATCTATAAGCAACATATAACCAAATGACATTACAATGCAACAACAGCTGTCATAAGACCACTGAGTGACGTTTCACTTCTATCTCTAATATATTAGTATTGTCTATAGTTCTTTTAAAGTCTGCTTCTCCTGATTAAAATTAAATGTGTACTGAACCTTAATTAATATTAGCATTGATATAGCTCCAACATACTCTACAGTTATAGTAAAAGGGATATCTAGAGGTGAAGACGGCACTGCTCAAACAAGCTTACAATCTATGAAGATTTTAAGGTTAGGTGTCTTAACAAGGGACACTTACTGGTGAGGTGGTTTGACCAGGATTTGAACCTCAGTTTCACAGTTCTGACGTTACGACTGCTCTGACCACCAACCTGCAGATAAAGCGATAAAGTAGGCATCTATTATGAATCAAGAAAGTTTTGAGAAAATAACTCTCTCACCACTGAAATTCCCTTATATATATATATATATATATATATGACATTTTCATTTTACCACTGTTATTTATTATTACTATAGTTCTGCTTTAATATTCACTTAAATATATTATTGGATGATAGTTATTCATTGTATTCCCCCCATTTTTTAATTATAATTATTTTATGTTCTGTATTGTTATTGAAATATGTGTTAATAAAATCAGTTTGAAAGAAATTCCCTTATAATGTACTCTACATAGAATACATATGGAAGAGACTCGTATAACAAAAATGGAAACAAATGATCTGAGAGACACAAATTTTCATAAATATAGAACTGTGTGATACAAAATAAACACTGTGTTCCAATAAAGCAGACATATAAAAGCCTATTCACTAAGCAGTCATTTGCAGTGAATTGATAACTTATTGGCAAAATTGACATCAAATTAATTACGGTACGTTGGGACAAAAGAAAATCACAACTTTGGATATGTGCTGGAGGTATTTTAGAACTCCGCTATTTTGGGCTAGATTTTGCAAGTTTTTTCCCAAGTAAGCAGGAATTACAGATCCTTTAATATTTGCCACAGGCCGCTGACATGCAGGCTATGTTGGCCCCGTAGCGTAAAATGTCTTGGTTGGCTGCACTGGCGCTTGATTAGGGCCAGTCATTTCCCATGGCCTTTGGCAGCTCAGCTGTAAGGGTTTAGGAATTGGGAGGATACACAGAAGGGCTATTAAACAGTTGCCAGTCATTGTGCGCGGAAGATGTTCTCTTTCAGTTAAAAGAGAAAACAAGACATGTAGAACCATCAAAGTGTAGCCTGTAATTCAATTAAATGTAAAGGAATCCATCTTTTAAAGGCTAAAGGGCTAGACCTCATGTCTATAAGAATCTCTAATTTAAGCACAATGGGATAGCTAAACAGTGGCCGTCTAACTGTAGGTGATCATGAGAATTATATAAGAAATGGGCCGCAAACAAAATTGCATGTTTGGCCATACTGGAACCATCCAGAGCAGGATTACAACTTTAGGGGGCCCTGGGGTTAGGGGCTAGGAATCATGAATTTGCTTAGAACAATCTACATAGAATGGCATCAACCCTGAATCCCCTAGGACATTTTGGGGTACTGCCCCAGCAAACATATGTCCTAGGGATCTGTCCCACATTGTGACATTTCTCTTCAGATTTCAAAATGCAGGAGGGCACTAAGATTATACAGCACTCTGTGCATGGTCTGCCTTAAGGGGACAAAGTGTCAGGCAGAAGCCCGCTTTCTTCCCTGCCCACATCCATCCCGGAATATTGACAAGTATGCATCTACTGATGTGGGATTATTAAAAAATCCTTATTATACTTGTATTGAATTATTGTACTAACTCCATTTTAACTTTATACTGTGATGATCCTCCATTTTGTCCTCCTAACCTGACTTCTTCAATCCTCCATTTTGTCCTCATGACTTAACTTGTTCATTTTAAAACTACATTACGTGACTGAACTTCTCAACCCAATTAGTACAGTAGACAAAGACTGTGTTTTCCTGCAAGGACAAATACCAGGAGGTGCTGGTTACTCCTTAAGACTTGCCGGCTACTCCTTAGAATTTGTAAGATAGTATAGTTTGAAGGCCACAGAACACAGTAGTAATGAAATGTTCTATTCATAAGAGACCTTGCACCTGGACATAAAGCCTGATATCATTGACCGTGTAAAATGACGCTTAGGACCCCCTTATCCCCACCCGTGTCCAGAATAATCCCACCTCTGGTGGGTGGACACGGGACTAACCTCTTAATTTTGAACCAATAGGTAAGACACTAACACCGACACTTAACAATTAATCCAATTGATGATGTTTATTTGCTGATATTCTAATAATCAATGATGACGCAAAATGCCTCTTAAAAGGGCCTGCGCGCCCGCTTTTTACTCACTTGCCAATAAACTTTCTCGAAGTTATTTTAACCTGAACCTTGCGTGTCAGACTTAATTACTTCAGCGTATATACGCAATTTAATTTTATTGATTTGGACAGGAACAGATAGACATTTGAACATTTTGGTTTACTTTCAAAAAGTACCATAACAACTTGGCGCCCAACGTGGGGCATCGGGCTATGTCCGGCCGGTGAGCCGTCCTAAGGAAGACAAGGGTGGACGGAGGAATCCGGGGGGAAGGAAAGGAGATTGATCACCTCCAGGTACACGGTAGAGACTTCTGCAGAGCCACCGGTATGTTCCGGCCCCTTTGATTGACCCGTCCACGTGTCTGTGACTGCTTCCCGGGAGGACATCAAAGACAGGTAATATCTTGCCCGGTGTCTCGTTACTCACTTGTTTACCTGCATTTTAGTCTATCTGTTGCCTGGGTGTGTTTGAATTGTTTGCCTGTTTCCCCATTTTGAGATAAAGGGGGGGTGGACCTGCAGGGGATTTGCCTGGGGTTCTGTCTTGCTTGTTTTCCCCTTTTTGGGATAAAGGGGGGTGGACCTGAGGGGACTTGCCTGGGTCTTCAGTGTGTGTGTCTATCTGTTTGTATTTTACCTCTTTTGGGATAAAGGGGGGTGGACCTGCGGATTCGTTCCTGGGGGTCTTCTGTTGCCTGTTTTACCTCTTTTAGGAACCACGGTGCTGTGGTTGTAAGGAAAAAGGGGGGTTGACCTGTGGATGCGTTCCTGGGGGTCTTCTTTGCCTGTTTACCTCTTTTAGGAGCCTCGTGGCTGTGGCTGTAAGGAAAAAGGGGGGTGACCTGCGGATGCGTTCCTGGGGGTCTCTGTTGCCTGTTTACCTCTTTTAGGAACCACGATGTTGTGGTTGTAAGGAAAAGGAGGGGTTGACCTGCGGATGCGTTCCTGGGGGTCTTCTTTACCTGTTTACCTCTTTTAGGAGCCTTGTGGCTGTGGCTGTAAGGAAAAAGAGGGGTGTTGGAACTGTGGATTTTGTGTAGACTCATAATTTCCTGTGATCCTTCTTGTGTCACTTTGAGAGCCTAGCTAGCTTCTTTGTGCACATGGTATTTCTGTTTATTTGTGAGGGGGCTTAGTCTTGTGGCAGAGGACTCTGTTTCCTGGGGGGATTCAAGTAGGCATTGCTTGTTTTCCGCATCACGAGGTAGTGAGACTTATAAGTGGGTTTTATAGGGGCACTACGGGAGTGAGGATAGAGGTGGCCACATTCTTGTGGACTGCTGTGTAGAGGGAGGCTGACGGAACTCGGACCGGTGTCAGTTGTTTTCCGTGGCCGCTGGTAGTGAGACTTACGAAAGTCGTTCTCCGAGCGGAGACACTACGGGGTTGAGGGAGGTGACTTTGGAGTAAGCACACGAGTAAAGGAAAGGGATTATTGTTGATTTCATTTGAACTGTGATGCATGCACTGTATTTCAATTGTATTGTTGTCTTGTTTGTCTAATTAGGAGTCTCATGAACTCCTGTGTCTGTCTCTAAGGATTTTCCTTACCTTTCATCTTTTCTATACTTCCTATATTATTATACTATCCACTCCCATTCCTCTTAAAAGAGAAGTGATTGGTCACACACTTCTCACCTCGCTCCAATCCGTGTCTACCACCCCGGGTAGGCGGATTCAGTGACTAGTCTACGTTTTGGGAAGACGCACCTGAGAAAGTCCCACGGTTCTCGGGTGGCAGTCGAGCATTGTAGACGTTCTTGTTCAGTTCTCTCTCTCTCTCTCTCTATATCCAGGACGCTGGTATAGGAGTAAAGGGAATATGGGACAGGATCTAAGCAAGCCCAGTAAGGGCTGGTTAGCATGTGATTTGGTAGAAAACAGAGAGGGTGAGGAGATGGTTAAAGGTGTTGAAAAGATTGCAAAAGTATGTAAAATTACTGTACCAACGGGTGGAAGATTGCAACCAGAAAGTTGGCGCAAGTTACTGGCAGAAATGAAAGGCAAGCTTACAGATAATGGTTTATTAAAGACTGCTGAAGCATGGTACAGAGTAGCGAAGGCTATTCAGCTAGAAGGTTGGGTTGAGGAAGAGATAAATCACAAAGGTGTGAAATTGTTTGTGTATCATAATAACTGTGTTCAGGGGTTTACCCTCAGCCAGCGCCCCAAAGTGGCGCCCAGGGGACGTCTATCCCCAAGGTTCAGTCAGCAGTAGGTGATAGCCAGCTGACTATGTTCCCCACTCCCAATCCTTCTAACACCCATCCCGTCACCTCCCCTGTCTGCCCGGTCCTGAATTCTGATGGATCTTTCTTTTCCCCCTCCCCGTCCCTAACATTCCCATCATCCTCATCCATCCCTACGCTACCTGCTGTACCTTCCCCTAAAATTTCACCTGCCATTCCTTCCCTACACTCTCTCTCCGTTAATGATCCCCTCCCCTCTTCATCCGCCCAACTAACCACCTCCTCCACCCTTGCCCCGGCTCCTCCCTCTACACCCACCCCTACCAATCCCTCTCCGTTCCCTCCCATCTCCGCCCCAGTTCAACACCCCGCCTCCTTCCCCTCCCCAGCCTGGCCCTACCCCTTCCCATATCCCATGGCCCTGCCCTATCCCGGATATCCACTACCCATTCCCCAAGCCTCTCCCCAGGTTCCGGTCATGCCCAGTCCGGCACAGTCTGCCCCGGATGTGCCCACATCCAACATGGCCGCCACTTCTTCCCTTAACCCTACTACAGTACCCTTTCCAGCCACCAATATGGCGGCCCCCAGTACGGCCCTGATGCCAGTAATTCCCGGTGACTACCTATCTAGTTATGATCCACTAGCCACCCCTGCATCTGGGACCCCCTCTCATCCCCCGGTCCTGTCACCTTACTCGGGCCCTGCCCGTAAGAGAGCCCAGATCATAGAATTAGATGAGGGAGAAGAGGATAGGTTATCCCAGGACTCGTTGGAGGCTGCAGGAGCCGCTGCAGGAGTCTCCACTCATCGTTCTATCGATGATCCCTTTGGACACAAGGGTCGGGGAGAGCGGACCCCTCCTAAGTATGTTGCTTTTAACCCTACCCAAGCTAGTGCGTTAATGAAATCGCTCCCTGACCCAGAAAAACAGCCTATGCCTTTTTACCGAGGGATAGTTCAAATTCAAAAGACTTATTCCGCCGCATGGCGTGACTTACTGAGCATTTGTGCTATTAAAGCGGGGGATGCATATTGGCCGAGCATGGCCCGTCACCTCAGTACAGATCTGCTCTCCAGTGATGTTGATTACCCTTCCGGGGTAACCTTTTGCACCCAATTAAGAGAATGGGCTAAGGATAAACTTGCAGATCAGGCCGCTGGCCTTACTGATGTTATTCAAGATAAAGGAGAATCAGTGGAAAGGTTTCATGCAAGACTGTATCAAATGTTCACAGACTTGGGATTTGATCTTACTGACAAAATTCATTCACAAATGCTGTCAGGTGCGTTCGTCCAAGGCGTTAAAGACTCTATACGCAAGGGAATCATTGCCGCACGCCCTGAATATAAGGTCGTTCCCCTGGATACCCTGCTTTTAGTTGCTAGAGGTTTGGAATCTGTTCAGACCCCAAGAAGACCTACTTCAGCTCCTCTCATGGTATCCCGCTCCGCTCCGGTCCCAAGAGGTCCCAGACCGGAGGAGGGGGGACATTGCTTTAATTGTGGAGCAAAGGGACACTTTAGAAATGACTGTCCAGAACCTAAAAGGGAGCAAAGGGAACCCAGAAAACCACCCAAGCCTGCCCCGGCTCCCAAAGCCACCAAACAGGTTCCAATAATTGAGGAACCTGATGAATAGGAAATTGGCAAGCCTGTGTCTGTGACCCCTGTCATGGCAGTGTCTACAGGGGACAAAGGGGGGCCACTTGCCACAGTGACTTTACCCATTGAAGGCCACCCCACCACATTTCTAGTTGACACAGGTGCAGCCCGTAGTGTTCTGCGAGAACAAGACCTGCCAGACCCATCCTTCCTGTCCAATATTGATGTCTCTTGCGTTGGAGTGGATGGCCAGCCAAGACATAGCCCTTTAACAACTCCACTACGAGTTGGCTCTAGCCTGCTTGCTCGCTTTGTGGTATCCTCCACATGCCCAATTAACCTATTAGGTGCTGATGTCCTCTCACGCCTGCAAGCATCCATCACCTTCACCCCAGACGGGCAAGTAGAAATGTTCACACCTCTGTCTGTATCAGATACCTCAGCCCTGTGCTCCTTGCCTCTGATGCTGCATTTAGAAAAGCCCCGTGAGGAAGCAGCAGAATTAAGGTCCAATTTCCCAGAGGAATTAAAAACACAGGTGCCCGCCAAGTTATGGTCCTCAGGCCCAGAGGACATAGGTCACCTAAATGTTCCCCCTGTGGTGGTAAAGCTCATTCCAGGAGCTAAGTTACCAAGAAAACCACAATATCCATTAAAACCAGCCCAGTCTGCTGCTATTTCTGTCCACATCAAGGCACTCTTGGAGAAGGGTGCCCTGGTGAAATGTAAATCTGAATGCAACACCCCATTATTTCCTGTGAAAAAGAAAACTCCAAAGGGTGAGCCAGAGAAGTACAGGATGGTTCAGGATCTCCGTGCTGTTAATTAAGCTACCGTCCTGGACACCCCTCTTGTACCAAATCCCCATACTCTGCTCTCTGGAGTCCCACCATCTGCAAAATTCTTCACAGTTATTGACCTGGCCAATGCCTTTTTCAGTGTCCCACTGGACCCATCCTGTCAATACCTGTTTGCTTTCACTCATGAGATGCAACAGTATACCTGGACTGTCATGCCCCAAGGGGCACAAAATTCTCCAAGTCAATTTGCAAAGGCCATGGGTACCATCCTTGACCCATGGCAAGCTGAGCACCCAGAAGTTGTCCTGCTTCAGTATGTGGATGATCTACTGCTGTGTGGAGATGATATTCCCACTACTGAAAGGTGTTCAATTAGTCTTCTTTCCTATTTGGCAGAACAGGGATGCAAAGCTTCACTCATCAAGCTACAATTCTGTCAATCTTCAGTGATCTTCCTTGGACATTGCCTATCTCAAGGTACCAGACATCTTACCCGGGACCGGGTAAGAGCTGTTCTGGACATTCCACCTCCAAGGACTTCAAAGTCTCTTCATGCCTTCCTAGGCCTCATTTCCTACTGCAGAGCATGGATCCCAGAAGCCTCTCTGCTTATGCAACCTCTCTATGATGCTCTTAAGTCTGACCCGTTTTGTCTGACCAATGAAGCCCTGGACAATTTCGATGCTTTAAAACGTGCCATTGCTTCTGCTCCTGCCTTGGGCCTACCTGACTACTCCAAACCTTTCAAATTATTTGTCTCTGAAAGACAAGGCCATGCAACAGGAGTTCTCACCCAAACTAATGACTTAAGAGGCCGTCAGAGGCCTATTGGATATTTCTCATGTCAACTGGACATTGTGGCCAGAGGGACCCCTTCCTGTCTCAGGGCTGTTTTTGCTGCTAGAGAGCTCATAGAAAGAACCTCGGACCTGGTCCTTGGCCACCCTCTGGTTGTCCTAGCCCCTCATGACATTTCTGCTATCATCAACCAAGTCCAGCTCAAGCACGTGTCTCCGGCCAGACACCTGCGCCTACAGTGTCATCTTCTTTTGCCTGACAACATTTCCATCCAAAGATGTCAAGTGCTTAATCCATCCACTCTTCTTCCACTCCCTGAGGGGGGGTATCTATTATGGATTTATCACGGATGAAACCTACATTTACCTGCTCTGTGGATGTATCAAGAAAGTCATGCATCCACATTTGTCATTTTATGAAGATGAGACACCTCTTTGTGAAGGCCCGGATTACGCCTTCTGTACCATGTGGTACAAGCCAAACATTACTCCCGAACCTTGCTATGAAGATGAGCTTTACCACTGGACCGATGTAAAGCTCACTGCACAAGACTTCTATTGTGACTCTGAAGGTAATAGCATGGTCTTGGTCCAGCTACCTCAACAACTCAACTACCTCTACCGCCATTGGGATACCGCTATCCCACATATTCCTGTTACCAAGTTGAAGACAAGGTCATGGAATGATCTTGGGCCAATGGCAAAACTATGGGACACCATGAATGAAGAACAGCTACAGGAAAATGGTATTGCCAAACACCCAACAACTGACCTTCTAGAAGCATGGCCACGCCATTTCCTGGAAAAAGAATTTCAAGACCTGGTCATAAAGAATGATTATGACCCAGAAACACCTCATGACTGCTTTGAACAGATGAAAATGGAAACAGTGCACTTACCAACTGTGCATGAGAATCCATTACCAGATCCGGATTTTACCCTGTTTGTGGACGGATCAAGATATGCCGATGAAGGAGGAACATATCACACAGGATATGCCGTAACCACAACAGACGAAGTCATCAAATCATCATCCTTACCGCCAGCAATGTCTGCGCAAGAAGCTGAATTACAGGCTCTGACTTCAGCATGCAAAATTTCCGAAGGAAAACGTGCCAACATCTATACAGATTCAAGATATG
The DNA here is from genome assembly GCF_036172605.1 of Pelobates fuscus. Lineage (NCBI taxonomy): Eukaryota > Metazoa > Chordata > Amphibia > Anura > Pelobatidae > Pelobates > Pelobates fuscus. The sequence goes on along the minus strand of NC_086328.1, from coordinate 114,822,561 downwards.
CTCTGGGTGTGGCACATGACTTCGGCCTAATTTGGAAGACAAGAGGATTTCTTACCACCGCTGGTACACCAGTCAAACACAGCACTGCAATCAAGGAGCTAATGGATGCCCTCCTACTTCCCAAAGAAGTGGCCGTTTTGAAAGTTAAGGCCCATGGGAAATTGGATACAGATGAAGCAAGAGGCAACCATTTGGCTGATCAGGCTGCTAAGCTAGCGGCCAGGGATCTGCAGGAAGTGGATGAAGAAGTGTCCGGACAAGAAGAAGAAGAAGTCCCTATTTTTGCTCTGCAAACTCTTCCTACTGATTTGCGAATTTTACAAGAACAGCAAGCTGCAGTCACTCCTGAAGAAATCCAGAAATGGAAAAAGAAAGGAGCTGTCCAAAAGGACGGAATATATTACAACAACTTCAAATTTTGTCTTCCCAGAAATTTGTATCCAGCAGTTGTCCAATGGGCACATGGGCCTGCACACCTGTCAAAAGAATTGATGGCTGCCCTCATACAGAAGTATTATGAAGCACCTGGAATCACAACATTGATCAATAGCTTCTGCAAGGCCTGTGTCATTTGTGCAAAATGCAATCCAGGAAGACCAATTAAGGTGCCTGCGAAACACCTGGCAAAGCCCATGTACCCCTTCCAGCGAATTCAAATCGACCACATCCAAATGCCCAAGAGTGGGCCCCATGAATATGCACTAGTAATAGTGGACATGTTCTCAGGCTGGCCAGAAGCCTACCCAGTGGCCAATATCACTGCAAAAACAACCGCAAGACGCTTACTTACAGATATTGTATGTAGATTCGGACTCCCAGAAGTCATTGAGAGTGATCAAGGCCCAGCCTTTACAGCAACTGTGACTAAAGAAATTTGGACTGCTCTAGGGGTGACTCTAGCCTTCCATACCCCTTACCACCCACAAAGTAGTGGTAAAGTGGAGCGCATGAATGGCACTCTAAAAACCAGAATGTTAAAAATGTCACAAGAAACAAAGATGCCCTGGCCAGAAAGCCTACCAATAGCTTTATTTAGTGTTAGGCACACACCTAGAGGGAAGCATTCACTGTCCCCATATGAGGTTCTATTTGGGACAGCACCCAGACTAGGTTGTTATTATCCGCAGCAGTTGCAACTCCAATCAGATGTTTTAGTAGACTATGTAACTGAAATTGCAAATGTCCTAAACAAAATACATGCCCAAGTTTTCTCTTCAATTCCAGATCCCGAATTGGATACAGGTTCCCATAACCTACTCCCCGGAGATTGGGTCCTGGTCAAGAAGTTTGTGCGGAAAAATACCCTAGAACCAAGATTTGACGGTCCATTCCAAGTTCTCCTGATTACCGCAACCTCCGTCAAATTGGCCGGTAGGCCAAATTGGGTCCACGCTTCCCACTGCAAGAAATCTCCTGCCCCAGAGGAAGCGAATATCGCACAAACATGTATCTCTGGTACATCTTCTCCTTAATTAGCCTTATGAAGGCCCAGCAAGTAGCCATTACCAAAGACATTAGTGGGTACACCTTCTGGTATAATTCATCGTGCACCCAGGTGGCTACTTATACCTTTGACTATTGTGATATTGTAGAATGCCCATTTCCCACACCACAAATCCAGAGCATCTATAGAGATATCCCTCATTCGAAAGACCCATATGTTTGTGTAGTTGACAAACAATGGGGGCACAATTGTGATCATTGGGGGGCGGCGGGATGGAATGCCGGGCCTGCCTGGGGTTACAAACCAAAAAGTGCCGTATCTAAAGTAGATGATCATGGTAGATCCCTCCTCCAGAGGATGACTTTGAGAAAGCCTGGGGGGAGTACACCAATGAAATTAATTCTTAATATTGAGCATCCAAGCCCAACAGATGCAGACCAGTATGTGATGGGAATGTATTGGAAAAAGGGTTCCTATAAAAAGTTAGGGCACTTCTACCTTAAAGATATGTGCAACTCTTCTGAGTGGCAAGGGGCCACCCATATGGTCCCTAACCCATTAAAACCTCATATCCAGACCTTTCAAGACATGATGGCCATTGCTAACCCCACCTTTGAAGATACTATGGCCGCTGAAACAGGTTTTAATGATGTAAATTTATGGTTAGAATGGATGAAATATAATGCTAATAAGCATAATAGAACTGCATGTTATGTGTGTGGCGGTGCCCGGCCTCACCTGGGTACCGTGCCTTTAATCCTACCAGTAGATATAGAAGAATGTGTTTTAAGCCTTTTTGCCTATCACTATAATTTTAACAGGTCCATATGTATTGCATGGACAAAGGAGTATCCTCTCCTAACCCAGGATGTCAAACCCCCTGATGGTATTACCATATATAAAGGTAATTACACTTGCTATGCCATGTACGATGGTATTGGTAAATTTGTAGGTAACTTTTCCAAAGGTTATTGTGCTACATACAGAACTGTCCCTGTACGTTTACTGCAGTATCACACTAGGTCATTAGGAGATATTTACTGGTTGTGTGGGGATTTACAGTTAAGATCCAGAATGGACACAGCGTGGTGGGGGGAGTGTACGTTGACTAAGGCCATTATGCCTATACACATTATCTCTGACACACACCTCAACACCCATGGGCCCAGCCACACTAAGGTTAAACGTGAAGCCCCAGTAAAAGGAAGTTTTGACCCTCACATTTACATTGATGCCATTGGGGTGCCTAGGGGGTACCCAATGAGTTTAAAGCAAGAGATGAGGTTGCTGCAGGATTTGAATCAATTTTTACCATAGTTACTGCAAACAAGAATTTAAACTGGATAAATTATATTTATTACAACCAACAGCGTTTTGTTAATTACACCAGAGACGCCCTCCAGGGATTGGCCGAACAGCTGCAGGCCACATCCCAAATGACTTTCCAGAATAGAATGGCCCTAGATATGATCTTAGCCGAGAAAGGAGGGGTTTGTAAAATTTTGCCCGACACCATGACATGTTGTACATATATCCCAGAAAATACAGGCCCTAATGGTAAAGTTACATTAGCCATAGAAAAATTAAATGATCTGTCTGAAGAGTTAAAAAGGAATTCTGGGATAAAAGATCCTTGGGAAAGATGGTTTGGTTGGATGACAGGATGGCAAAAGGCTTTAATGCAGATTGGTATGGCTATACTAATTTTTCTTTTTATTTTTGCTCTTCTCTTTTGTTGTGTCCTCCCATGTCTGAGAAAATCCCTCATGAAGACTGTTGACCAAACGGCACCCACTTTCACCCATCTCGAAGTTGATGACCAAGACTTCCAAGACGTCAACTCACCCTGTCTGCCGCTGCAAACAATCCCTTTCGTTGATAAAGTGCAGGAATTCTAGGAAGGGACTAGCTTAGGGACAGCATCTGTCAGTGAATGGTAAAGGCCCCGTGCGGAGAAGTGGTGGGTTAGCTGCCATGGGATACCCATGGGTGTGAAGTGTTCGAGAGCCATACTGATGGATGAGTTAGCCTATTAGGGTCAGCTCTAGGGACAGACTTGCACTTTGCATTAACACCTAGCTAGCGGCCACAGGGTTTCTGTGCCTTTGGGTTAACACATCTTCTGATACTAACATAATAAAGTTTTTATCTCTTAGAATCTAACATTTCATAGGGGGGACTGATGTGGGATTATTAAAAAATCCTTATTATACTTGTATTGAATTATTGTACTAACTCCATTTTAACTTTATACTGTGATGATCCTCCATTTTGTCCTCCTAACCTGACTTCTTCAATCCTCCATTTTGTCCTCATGACTTAACTTGTTCATTTTAAAACTACATTACGTGACTGAACTTCTCAACCCAATTAGTACAGTAGACAAAGACTGTGTTTTCCTGCAAGGACAAATACCAGGAGGTGCTGGTTACTCCTTAAGACTTGCCGGCTACTCCTTAGAATTTGTAAGATAGTATAGTTTGAAGGCCACAGAACACAGTAGTAATGAAATGTTCTATTCATAAGAGACCTTGCACCTGGACATAAAGCCTGATATCATTGACCGTGTAAAATGACGCTTAGGACCCCCTTATCCCCACCCGTGTCCAGAATAATCCCACCTCTGGTGGGTGGACACGGGACTAACCTCTTAATTTTGAACCAATAGGTAAGACACTAACACCGACACTTAACAATTAATCCAATTGATGATGTTTATTTGCTGATATTCTAATAATCAATGATGACGCAAAATGCCTCTTAAAAGGGCCTGCGCGCCCGCTTTTTACTCACTTGCCAATAAACTTTCTCGAAGTTATTTTAACCTGAACCTTGCGTGTCAGACTTAATTACTTCAGCGTATATACGCAATTTAATTTTATTGATTTGGACAGGAACAGATAGACATTTGAACATTTTGGTTTACTTTCAAAAAGTACCATAACACTACCACCTCTATGAGAAGAATGAAGGGAGGAACCCACACTGGTAACATGCCTAGCACACTGTGGGAAGAGGCACACAGTGTTGAGGGGGAGGGGGAGAGGTGCACAGAGTGCTGGGGGAGGAGACACACCAAAGGCTCTTTAATACCAGGGATATGGAACATACAAGAATAGAGTTGAGTGGACACCTGGATGTTCAGGTTCGGTGGGTTCGGCTGAACTTCGAAAAAAAGTCTGGGTTCGGGATCGAACTTGACCCCGAACCCGAGCCCCATTGAAGTCAATGGGGACCCGAACATTTGGGCTCTAAAATGCCTCAAAAAAAGTCCTGGAAAGGGCTAGAGGGCTGCAAAAGGAAGTACAATGGGGGTAAGAGTAGGACAAGTGCCCTGCAAACAAATGTGAATAGGGAAATCACTTAAAATAACTTAAAATAACATAAAATAAGCAGCTGCTTAGTAGATAACTCCCTAATTCCCACGGTATTAGGGAGCTATCAACTAAAAGGCGGAAAGACCTAAATTGGTCTTTCAGCCACATTTACTAATACTAAGTAAAGACCAACAAAAATGTTGAGGGGAAGAGAAAAGAGACACACAAAGGGTTTGGGGGACAAAGAGACACACAGAGGTGCTAGGGGACCAAGAGATACACAGAGGGACTTAGAGATAAAAAATGACACAGAGAGAGGCTGGGGTGGACAAAGAGACACAGAGAGAAAGGCTGGGAAGGACAATGGAGACATACAGAGGGCTGGGGGGACAAATAGACACACAGAGGGCTGGGAGGATAAAGCGATATAGAGAGAGGCTGGGGGGGATCAAGAGACATAGAGAGGGGCTGGTAAGGGGCTGGTAAGGACAATATAGACACAGACGGCTGGGGAAGAGAAAGAGACACACAGAGGGGCTTGGGAGTACAAAGATATACACAGTGGGGCTAGGGGGAGTAAGAGATCCACTATGGTGCAGGGGGTAGGGAAGAGACACACAGGAAGGTGATAAAGAGACACACAAAGACGTTGCGGGCGAAAGAGACACATAAATGAGCTGGAAGAAGAAAGACACACAAAGTCTGCATTTCTTTTTTAACGTGGGGTGGGTGCAAGAACCTGGTCTTGCCTAGGGCGCAATATAGTCTTGCACCAGCCATAATAGAGAGATGATGATACATTTAACACAGAGGTGCAGTGAAAATAAGCATGTTGTTGTTTTTGTTTTGTTGTTGTTTTTTTTTGCATAACTACACTTTACTAATCACCCAAGTTAGCACTAAAATAGCATACAAAGAACGTTCAGAACTTTCACTTTCAGAGAAGTAGGAGTACCATTCACTCACACTGCTCACTGGTTAGAAATTAAAGCAGATTATCTTTAAATTATTCATTTTCATAGATATTCTGCATTAATTATTATTATTATATTTGTATGTTTTTTTTTAAATTTTAATTATTTTTGTTCAGTAATCGAAGTTGATGCTTAATTAAAAAAATCTGATTTCATTCATGACTTCTGAAAATATGATTGATCGATCAAGAATAAAGAAGGAATGTAAGGAAGAAATGTATCATTTACTAGTAATTCTATCTATGCCAACCGGTATAGCTTATTTCAAAATAAATAGGCAATGGCACGTACAAATTAAATCTGGAGAATGGAATTCTAAGGAGCAATCTCTTCCGCTTCTGTTACACTATTGTGGAATGCAATCATTCAGTGTATAAATTCACTCCTTACATCTCACATAACTATAGGTTAGAATTAATCACACCGAAAGAACAGAGGAATTGTGCTGATTCCTAATTCCCTGATATGTTCTAGGCATTCAATTGGTTATTATTAACTAGTACGTGGGGATAGGTTAACAGCTAACTTGCCAAATGTATTCTAAGTGACAACCCACATCCCAAATATAAAAATAAATGAAAATAACCATTTAGCAGATATCTAAAATCAAACCTGCTGATCTCTTGCCTGCAGCCTTTGCAAGACCTCCCATTCTAACCCACGCCAGTTTTTCCAGACTTCCCAATGCAGCTCAATGAGAAGCCTTTGCAAGGTATGTGCTCTGATCATTTGCTGCCTCTCGAGTTTAGCTCCACTGAGCAAAACAACCAGGAAGTAACATCACTGGTTTTCTGATTGACAGTCAGGGAGGTGGGATGAGGTTAATTTATTAAAAATGTAAGTTCATTGAAATCTGAATTTTTTTTTTTTTTAAATCCTATTTTTTTTGGAAGGTCATAAATTATGGTACAAGCAACACAAGTATAACAAGTAATCGCACGGCATCTAAAAACGTGCCAAGACAACTACACGTGAACGTTTTGTAAAATAAACAAACAGAACTCACTCTTTAGACGTAAAAGCATTTCAGGAGACTAGACTGCTTTAGGGATTCAGAGTGTCCCTTTAATTGTATGTCTCCTAATTATTGCAATTGGGTTGTCAATATTCTGTTGTGCAAAAACCCACTAAAATAATAGATATATCCCCTTAACTAAAGTGTTTAATAAAATAGATATAATATTGGAACAACATTGTAGTTTGCCATAAAGGTCACATCATCTGTAAGGGTAGCGTAATTAAAGGGCAAGCTAAGTTACATAAACAATACAGCTCAATGAGATTGTTATTTTGCTTTGAGTATCTGGGTCCATCCGTCAGTTTTCTATCAAACCGCTTAGAGAATAATTCTTCAGACTGCGCAGAGACGGCCCTTCTTTGCCTCTGCTGATTTGACATTTCCGCATTATCAATTATACTTTTGCCCAACCTGGAGAATGGTAATTGTCTGAAAGTGCTCGAAGGGCACGTCATCAAGAGGTGTGTTAGCCCAATGTTTTTAGTGTAATGATGCTATGGAGAATGTAATTTTTATTTTTATTAAAACTGAGCGATGTGCAGCAGCCCTGAATATCCTTTTTATTAAAAATATTTTAATTAAAACTGAACTATGATGATCAGAGACTCCAGGCAACATAACCTCTAAAGTGTTTGTACTTAGCACCCCCCTTTACATTATTAAAAATAGCATGAAAACAAATTATGGATTTTTTTTTTTAAATCCACCCTTTTCTTCTCACACAATCTAGATGTATGCATGTTTATTTAAAATGTACTATTTATTAGTTTGCTTCCTTCAATGCGCTGACATAATCTTTTCCAGACGTGAACGGGTTAATGCGATTGGTTCTGGTCTTGTCCTGACATTGGCTTGTCATGCAAACTCTTCCTGAATCTATACAAAACAATAACAGCTTTGTTTGGTAAATGACTGTAATTGGCTCAAACAAAGTATCCAAGCTTCTTTTTAAAAAGCCTCTAATTTAATAGGTTAAATGTCATGCCAAAATCCATGGCTCCTCTTTTTTTTCACTGTTCCTTCATTTAGTAGATGGATAATCAACTTTTATGATTTGTTTCTCTTGCAACAAAACATTTGGTTTGTGAAGAGGAAGAAAAAAATCGAATGATAATATGAGAAAGGGCGAGAAAGAGAGTGGAGGGGGAGTGCGGGGGGTGGAAAGGGAGAGACAGAGAAATGTTCAATTAAGGGTAAGATGAAAGAAATAAAAAACATGAAGATCAGAGCAGGTGGGGGTTTCATTTTTCAAGAAACCCAGAAAAATAACACACATGAAGAATTGTGTTAGGGGTTCGTCAGCTAAACAGTGATTGTTGATATGTTGATCAGAAGGTAAATGAGTAACAAAAAAAAAAAAAACCTCAATTTGAGTGGATGGGTTATTCACAAAAAGTATGAATTGCCAGAAGTGCATTTAAAGTTAATTTCATATATAGCTGACATAAAAAAAACTTTTCTACCTTGATTACATTTGCGGTTCGTTTACAGATTAACCCTTAAAGGTTGGCCGGAACAAGGGATCTCCTGGCACCATAAAAACTTAAATCTGACGAGGTTGTTATGGTGCTTGATGGGTCACTTTATAAACAAGTTGCAAAATTTACGTGAAACAGAATTATTCACTAAAACAAAAATTCTAATTGAATTTAAATTGTTAGACCTCAACAGTCAAACCTGAAGCCTAGCCTATTTCGAGAATCTCTCAAATTTGGGTATTTTTGCCTTATATTCGAAATTCCCATTGAATTCCGTACAATTAAGACAAATATCCCGAGTTAATAAAAAAAATAAAATTCTCCCATTGGGTTATTTTTATCACGTTTCACAACTTAGTTACTACCTCACCACAACTCACTATTGATTGATTTAAAACTAAAAAAAGGTATTTTTTACTCTGTATCACAACTCCCATCATCATCATCCAGAATCTGGAGATTAGACAGAGATCGGAAGAAGTATAGATCGATGTGCTGGGCTGACTGATAGATACAGATAGCCCTTAGCTCCCCTGCTGCTGTGGACTACATCTCCCATCATGCTTATCATCCACAAGTGGATGTGCAGGCCCCAGAAACTGGAGTGCCTGTTCTTCCTAAAACCTCCGACATGTCCTCATACAACCAGCACTTCAGTGGGAACATTGCTGGTGATTCAGCAGGCGCATTCCTTGCAATTTACTGATTGCGGCTCTTCTGAGGTAGAAAATTGGCTGCAACCGCTTGGTGCCATATGGATTGTTACAACGTTACTCGCCCAAAAATTGGATTGAAATAAATCCTCACCACCATACTGTACTAGTGACTGTGGTTTCAGAACCCAACACACAATCGCATTGTGTTTTTGGAAACGTATCCCTCACTCATTAACCGCTTTCACCTATTAACCTCCTTCGCCTTGCCAGATGTATACTATTTGGGATTTATTCACTAAACAGTGAACTGCTAGAGAAATGAAAAATGAATTACAGAGCTCGGGCTCTGGGCCTATAGCTAAGTGGTAGAATTTTTCTAGCTCTGCATAGTTTAACCTACTTAATTAAAATTCACTTTTCAATTTATTACTGTCTGCTGTTTAGTGAATACGCCCCATTGCTCTTGCTGACATTTAAGTTGTAAGCCTTTGAGAAACACAAAAACTTTATGCTTTACTTTTCAAAAAGTGCCGGCTATTCACTAAAACGTGCACCGTCAGCAATTCAAAGAATTAAAATTTAATTTCAGAATTTCGGTCAAAATAGTCGACATTATATTTAATTTGCTTATTTTGGCCCATAGTGTGAAATTCTCTTTGAATTCCCAATACACTTTTGTAAATAATCCAGTTATTTTGGAGACAAAGACTATTCAACACTTGTAAATCTCTATTGCCTTCTTCTGCCTTTTCTTGCAAAGGCTGCCAAATATTAAGACCTTTCACCGAGTTTCCATCAACTCCTATTTTCCCTCTTTCTGAATCAGTTCATACATATTAGCAATCTTAAAATGATTATAAAGCCTAAAAAAAAAAATTATAATTATTTATGAAATATAATCCCATGTTTCTAAAATTGTAGAAAAATATATATTACGAGACCACTAATGTTGCACAATAAGGCTTATTTTAGTTTAAAGGGACACTACAGACAGGGCTGCCTCTACCAATAGGCAAACTAGGCAGCCGTCTAGGGCACAGCAGCCCGGGGGGCACCATCACTGGGTGTCTGTCAGGGGGGGAGCCTTTTGTCAGTCACAGCATGTAGGAAGGCCGAGTGGACAGTGGTAGAGAATCTTCTTTATCCTCTACCCGGCCTGACAGGAAGTTGCTGGGGAAGGTGAAAAAGAGATATGCAAAGAAGCTTGAGGGAGAAAGAATCACACAAAGGGGCTGGGGGAAAGAGACACACAGATGGGCTGGGGGGCGGGGATAAGAGGCACACAGAGAGGCTGGGGAAGGAGAGAAAGTTGACCATTTCTGCAAAATAGTCTAGCACTGGCCCTGACTATAGGCTCCCAGACCACTTAATCTAATTAGTGAGCTTCATGACAATGGTCCTCAGATTTCTACACTTTCAGAATGAACTTCTTCCACCTTAATTCTTAAATGAAAGGACGTATCTAAATATAACATTAAAATTATTGTTTAAATTTGGCAATCCTGCTGCTTGAGTTGCCTATACACAGATGCATGTCTATCTATCTGCCTGCGAGTTAATTTGCTAATTGAGAATATGTCAACAAACAACATTTAAGCCTTTGCCATTGCATGATATTTGCTCCTCGAAGACCCTATAGTCTTTTGCAATAAATGTTTCTAGGTTATTAATATTTCACAACACGTCATGTTGAATATTCTATAACACTGATCTTCCTCCATGATCTGGAATGTGTCTTATGATCACTAATTCTTAGTCCTACAGTTTCTTCAACATTAATTTATCATGAAGTCTGGACCCAAAAAAATGGAAAGCACAAAATACCGACGCAGTGTGGCCAAACCTTAATCCGAATCTGTCATGTCTTACAATGTCACCCGCCAATCCAGTCTCCTACGCAGATACCCTTCCCAGATCTTCTATGCTTGTTCCGTCACAGAGAATGAATTAAGAAATTCAAAGAAATGTAATTTAATAAACACAAAGAGAACAGAGAGTTTCTTAATGACGGATCACAAAATTGAGCTCACATGAAAGTTGTTGTAGAAGACGACAGGCTACTGATTATGTTTATCTTAGGAAATCAAGGCTTTTGGAGGGATGGGATGGGGTGGGGTGGGAAGGGGTTGTGTAGAATTAGATAACTTTCATAATCCCTTTGATGCTCTTGTAGAGATACTGCAATCCCTTCGTTTGAAAGATTGGTCAAAGGAATCGATATCTTATTTATTATAATGGTTTTAGGAAAAAGAAATAAAGAGATAGGATATCCAATATTATTGTGAAGATGATAACATTGAGTCAACATTAATTCTTACATGAAATTTAGGGCAGTTGGATAAGACGCAAAGCTGCAATAAACCGGAACTTAACCCCAGAAATACTAGTGTTGGTATATGTTGCCATAAAAATTCCGAATGAATTGAATAAGACTCTACACTGACATGGAATGTTCCTTATTGACAGCCGGTCTTAATAGAACTAAGCAAACATTTCATGCTGACTTGAGATCTGGATGAACTGAATTGGCTTTGGAGCAAAATATGTCTTGTTTTGAAGGGGTTAAATCACAGATGTATATGCATTAGTTAGAGAGAGATTGAGAGACAAAGATTGAGATAGAGACCTGGCAGAATTCACACTGTTTTCATGGAGCCTTTTCTATTTTATAAAATTTGCATCAAAATCTGAACTAATCACCTTGGGCTTACAAGACAGTGACATTTATTGGAAACACAAACTTTAATTGATACGATATATGTATATCTCAACTGACAAATCATCTTTGCTTTGTATTCAAATTTCAAGTCCTATGCCACCAAACCAGGCCTTTAAATGTATTCACTTCAGCGAGCCTTGTCTATGGGTCCATGGCACCCTCACCAAAGGTGAATTTCTACTGGCCATTAACGAGTGGACATTTTTGCCCCAATGACTGGTTTAGCTGCCAGAGCCACCATTCAGTACGGCGTCCCCTAATCTCAACACGATATACATGTTGCAGTCTGCCTGAGATTAGTGGGAATAAAATGTAAGTTCATTGAGCAGGGCCTTCCACGTCTCTGTTCCTGTACGTCCAGTTGTCGGGTTACAATTACATGTCTGTCAGTCCACCCATTGTACAGCGCTACGGAATCTGATGGCGCTATGTAAATAATAAAATAATAATAATTATGCTTCCAATAATGGCAAATAGCAACTGCTACCCTGGAGAATAACTCCAACTAATCTCAGGCAGAATGGAACATGTATATCCTAGTGACACCTACACTAATGCAAACATTAAAATACTATGTCATATAAAAGATATGTAAGAAGGAGGTGTGTATTAAGGGGTACTTTGTAAACATTCATAAACCTCTCGACCTTTTGTCTCTATGACTTCATCTCTTAATGCCATTATAATATTATAATATTTCCCCTAATACAATGGTCACCCCATTAAATATCCTCTCTCCTTCTACACGTCTCTCTCTTTCTCTATACATATAAGATAAATATAAATATGGGTGTATGTGTCTGTGTGATATTTGAGATATTTCAATCTTTGTTACACTTTCTCTTTAACCATCTCAGTATCACGAAGATTAGCAACATATTTCTTCATCCTCTGGCAATAAAAGGTTTAATTGTTACCAATGAACATTTTGGAATCTGAGGACTATGGAACCCAGAGGGTTAAGTCAGAGAGCCAGGTCTTTGAGGTTTACCTGTGGGGTCCTCTGCAGCAGTGCTCGTGCCCAGTCTAGCTCAACTTAACAAACAATGTAGTCAAATAATGAATACTTAACAAAACCCCAATTTTAAAGGGATTACCGTGAGACCCTTGTAAAGCGTGTTCAATAAGGAGAGGCCTTAAAACTCATGCCTGTAATGGGCTGACTGCCTGTCTTGCAAAGCATATCATTTCCTGAGGGTAAAATGCTCATTTTTCCCCCCACCCATTGCAATCAAAAATGTAGAATGCGCCCAGGTCAATAATGGACACTTGTGAAACGGGGGACCTGACTTTTGATTAAGACCATCTGGCTCAGGAGACACGAGAGCATGGGTGAAATGCTGGCCGTTCTCTTAATTTTTAAGCAAAAATAATGAGAATAAAAAAATAATGTTACGGTATTTTCTTTTTTATTCCTTCTAATGTAAACGAGTCAGCCACAAAACTCACATTAACCGCTATAAATTCCCTATCGTTTATGTACAGGTGGGCCCATAACTTTGGATAGTTCCACCAAATACTTGTATTTCTCGGAAACACGCATCCTATAAAGCTGGACCTGCAAGCTCCATTATCGAACTGAGACCCAAAGAAGCAGATTTAGAAATCCAAAAACTCGAGAGCATACAGAGGTAAAACCAGGCAGATTATTCCTGGAGGAATCTAATAGGAAATTAACAAGGTGCTCTGGATCTCAGTGCAGTAGGTGAACGGCATTAGACAAGTCAACTTATTTGCACGAATTGGAAATGGATTTTGCTGTTTAAACTCCACATAACGATTTCCCAAGCAATTTCCTGCTCTTCCCATTGGACCTGCTGAAGGTTGGCAGCTTTTTACTGTGGAAAACTATTTTTATTTGATGAGGTTTTTGTCTAATGTGTGGGTGGTCACACTGACCTGCGGAGAATATCAGCACTCGGTGTTGGTGTTCCCCAACTGAACCGTTTGTTGGCAGTTAGACATCGTTGTTTAAGTCTGTAGTACCCGACTTATCATCTTCTTGTAGATCGGAAGGAGTCATAGCACCACCAAAAGTGTAGGTTGGCTGGTGGGACAGATGATGACTTTCTACCAATGTATTTACTAACTTGATATCGGTAAGACCTGATTTAAGAAAGTAACCGATAGACAGACCGGCGATTACAGGTCCTTAGAGTTGCCTTGTTTAACCGAATATCTTCTAAGAGGTGAAAAGGCCGAATGCCCAAAGGCAGTTTACCGTAGTTTAAAGTACGGTAACGATGAGAGAACCAGGAAAAGCCCAGCTCAATAAAACTTGCCAAGATTTGAGATCAGAGTAGTTAAGCAAGCAGAGCTAAAATATATGTACAAATTGCTAAAGAACAGCCGCCATTCACGAAAAGCTGATTCTTCGTAATTAAAGCGGATATACGGTGTGAAAAAGCCATGGGTAACTTACAATAAGTCCACATCTATGGCTTGCTAAAAATGGGAAAGAGAGATAATTTTCTCCAAGTTGTGCATTCTATGTGAAAGCGTGCTTTCACTCAATATAGTTTTTGTTCATAGAGAGCCAGCCTGCATTTTGGCTCTGTTCCGCCCTTTTGGGTGTAATCATTCTGATATGTAAATGGCCTGGTTCTTTTTGTAATGGCACGAGATGAGCTAAAACCAGCTTGAGATCTGAGTGGGGACAGGGCCGGTGCAAGGATTTTTGCTGCCCTAGGCAAAAGTAAAGTTTGCCGCCCCCCCACTCTCTTCTCCCCCCATCAATTTCTTTCTCTCCCCCCGGTCAATTTCTTTCTCCCCCACGTCAATTTATTTCTCCCTCCCCCTTCCCTGTCAATTTCTTTCTCCCCCCTGTCAATTTCTTTCTCCCCCCCTAGCCTGTCAATTTCTTTCTCCCCCCTGTCAATTTCTTTCTCCCCCCCTTCCCTGTCAATTTCTTTCTCCCCCATCAATTTCTCTCCCCCCCTGTCAATTTCTTTCTCCCCCATCAATTTCTCCCCCCCTGTGAATTTCTTTCTCCTCCCCTGTCAATTTCTTTCTCTCCCCCCTCCCTGTCAATTTATTTCTCCCCCATACATTTCTCCCCCCCTCCCTGTCAATTTCCCCCCCCCTCCCTGTCAATTTCTTCCCCCCTCCATGTCAATTTCTTTCTCCCCCCTCTCCTACCTCTGTTGTAGAGTGGCCGAGTTCTGTATGGTCCGCGGGTACAGGGAGCTTTTGCGAACCATATAGGGCTCGGCCACGCTACAGTGAGGGAGTGACAGGAGGGAGCACTGAGCGCTGAGCTTCCCTCCTGTCAGCCCCTCTCCTCATGCTGCGCCCGGGCTATGCGCTCTCATGGACGCACCAGCCCGGGCAAAGCTGCAGCTGCCTGAGGCTCTCTACAGAGCGCTCGGGCGGCTGCAGCATGAGGGGGACCGGCGCTCCTGGCGGCGCCCCTTCCCAAGGAGCGCCCTAGGCGGCTGCCTAGTCCGCCTAACAGGTAGTGCCGGCCATGAGTGGGGACCTACCGAAGGGCAGGTTATTTGAGCTGATGTCCGTTCTCAGTACTCTCTTAAACCTTGTTTTTTGCACCCACTATAGCTCGTATCAGTTTAGCATTTCCCTTCTGATTTGTTTGATGTTCCGTTCGAGCTATTCTGCCCCATTGCTCAGATATATTTATCAAAAGTTCCTACAGTTTGGAATTTTTGATTCACGTATAGGAACTGGATCTCTATTATCTATATGAAATATTAGCAGTTATTCTGTGACTGTAGACTAGCATTTATGCCAAAGTATGTAAACCATAAATCCCTGCCCTGTGTTACATAGAAACATAGAAACATATGTTTCTATGTAATTCTGTGTTCATTTGAAATGTTGAGATTTGTGTATTTACTAAATAGAGAGTTGTGTTGATTTTAAAACTAACTTGCAAAATTTAGATAATAGATTAAATTTAGATAGTCGATAATAGATTAAAAAAGTAAAATAAATAAAGATAATCTCTACGAAGTCTTTGTACACTTGATTGTAAAATGTGGTATTTCGAAAGTGATACGTTTACAAGTAAGGCCAATAAACGCGGAATCCTTACAGTAGAAACATGACTTTTATTAGAGTTCCAATGTCGATGAAGACAAGATAGGAGACCAACCACAGCGCTTGAATAATCTAGAAGGAAGAATAGGCAACCTTCGGCACACCGGATGTTCCTGACTATATCTCCCCTGATGCTTTGCCAGCATTATGCCTGCAAGTGCATAGTGGGAGATGTAGTTCATAACATCTGGAGTGCAGAAGGTTACCTAGCACTGATTCAAGAGGGAGGACAGTCAAGTCATTTTCTTATATAAATCCACCCACATATTCTCTGCAACAATAACAAATACAATAAATCCCTTTTTATATTCTACAGCAGAGATAGGCAACCTTTGGCACTCCAGATGTTGTGGACTACGTCCCCCATAATGCTCTTACACACATAATGCTGGCAAAGCATCATGGGAGGTCTAGTCCAAACCATTTGCAGTGCGCCTGTTCTACAGTTTGTGTGTAATTGCCAGCAGGAAGGAATGCAAGCCTTTGCAGAGCTGTTACTAACCTGTGATTCAGTCCATACAGTTAGATTATTTGAGCTCATTTCATTCGTGCTCTGAACAAGGATCATGTTATAAAGTCAGCCTCTAACATGAGCGTTAGTGCTGTGTTTTTAACAAAAATTGCGCTTAGGATCAGGATATGACATCACTGGACATAGCCACATCGCTCTGTGTCCTTACTAAGGATTCTAGAAGGTTGGAATGTACTCCAATTAGACCTGGGATCCCCAGGAAAAGCAATCTAAAGGCGTGCAAAGCATCATGGGAGTTGTAATTCTACAAAATCTGAGGCTCTACTTTTAGGGCTACCCTGATATAGACTATGTCAAACTCTAGCGATTAATGTTATTAAAGGTTTGTGCTGCGATTTTCCATAAATGATAAAAATTATTGGCGTCTGGCATTTAACACCGCCACAAGGGAGAAAATATTCTCATACATGTCAATCTATCAAGTATATATTACTACGCTACGGAATTTGTGGGCGCTATATAAATAATAATATTATAAAGTATTCGTACAATTACAATTATTTATATAGCACCAACTTATGCCGCGGCGCTGTTCAATAGGTAAATCAGACAAACATTAAATTTGTATGAACATTTTCATTCTTTTTTTTTTTTTTATCTTTTGTTATGACAATAGATATCCTTCGGCTAGTTTTATTTTTTGGATTACAAATGTACTAATTCCAGATGTTTTAACTTAACTAGCCAGTTAAACCCTTAAAAATATTTGTAGGTCTTTTTGCACTTTTCTGTTTATTTTTATTGCTTCCTTTAGCCGTGCGGACAGTCTGCACAGTGCTGAATATAGTTCCCCCTGTCATGATGCTATGTGTTACTACCAGCTTAAATGCACACAGCAACATAGAAAATACACCTTGCATCTGCCCCACAGCTCCTAGCTTGGTCTGTATACATTCATTTTGTGCTACTGCAGCTCAAGTCTTTAAATCATTACTTTGACTGAGGCTGTCAGCAATATTATTTACCAAGCACCTGAGAATGTCTTCGAGTGTACTCTGACATTAGTTTTCACGCTGGAAGTTGGTTTTCCTCCCTATTTTCAGAGATTAGGCTGAGTGAAACTTAAAGAATTTGTCTCCATTTCCACCTCCTTCCTGACAACTCTCCGAAAACATTCAGACAGGGTACATCCAATACTGAGAAGATGTCAACACCATTACACTTTGTCGGGAGGGATGTTGCCGATGTGGAGATAGAATGGTATAATGATATGATATGATATGGTGTTGCAAGAATGATGAACAGATTGAAAATTAAAGTGTACGTTTTTTATGGCTTCATACTGGATTACTTTATAGGAACCATTTTGGCGTAGACCTGACTCCCTTTGCATCAAATCATGCAACCGTAAACAGAATATTAATACATTTTAAGCATCCTAAAATGTTTGGATGCCAACCGCCTGTGTAATAATGTTACAACCATGACACAGGGGCCTCTGTCTTGTTACTATATGGGTTTATGTAGTTATAAATACATAATGGCAAATAAGCAGTGGGGTGGGGGCAGGGCATTATTCGGATAAATTGGATACGGTGACGCCAATGCCATCATCTGTCCCATTGCCCTGATGGGTTTCTCAAACAGTGTCAAGTATGCAAAGGGACCTTCAATCCTGTCAGAGGACTGCACAGGACAATTTCCATTTAACCATTTAATTGTAGGTGCAAATTACATGTTTGCTGTAATGAGAAACAGGTGTAAATAAATATATATATATACAGAGATGGGCAAGGATAAAGTGGTTTGGACAACTGAGCATTAACATGGCAAGTAGGATGGGAATACGTGCATGGGGCAAAGGAAGTGAATGGAACAAGGAAAATGGGAAGGAAAAGAAGAGAGAGGAAGGTGATATGTGAGATAGTGTCTCTCCCCCCCCCCCCCCCTCGCCTTGGGGCATGCAAATTCATGGTTATTGGGCCCCTGTGTAACCCCTGGGCTCTAAGCAGTTACCTAAGGATGCCTTGTGATTAATTCTGCTTTCCTTCCTCGTTGTGTTTGACCATTTAAAATGTTTTGCTTAACACATTTTATTGGCACGTTTCATTTTATTTGATTAGAATGTTTGTCTCTTTGCCATTGTTTCATGTTTTTTCCCCATGCCATTCCTTTACCATACTGTCCCAGATGCTGACGGATTGCTATGTGAGTTGCAGCTGGAATGTCTTTACATACATCAGTGAGATGATCTTTAAGATACATGCCTTTGATTAAACACAAGAGAAAGAAAAACATTTTCTGTATTGACTTTCCAAATCATTCCTAAGGTGCATATGTTTCATCTTTTCAAACCCTGTATGGATCTATTTTTGTGATCTATATCCTCGACAATCCATACAACAACATGCAATGTTTTCAATAAAGTTGTTTTCAACAACAGTGGGGCAGCCTGGTGTTTTGATCTATACACCGGACAGGCTATCGGCACTGGTTCAGTCCATATGTGGTAAAAGAACTGTATACCTGTCTCGCTACAGATCAGGGAAGTGAGGCATATAGGGGGCAGAGATAGCCTACAGATCAGGTAAGTGAGGCATATGGGGGCAGAGATAGCCTACAGATCAGGGACGTGAGGCATATAGGGGGCAGAGATAGCCTACAGATCAGGGAAGTGAGGCATATAGGGGGCAGAGATAGCCTACAGATCAGGGACGTGAGGCATATAGGGGGCAGAGATAGCCTACAGATCAGGGACGTGAGGCATATAGGGGGCAGAGATAGCCTACAGATCAGGGACGTGAGGCATATGGGGGGCAGAGATAGCCTACAGATCAGGGACGTGAGGCATATGGGGGGCAGAGATAGCCTACAGATCAGGGAAGTGAGGCATATGGGGGGCAGAGATAGCCTACAGATCAGGGAAGTGAGGCATATGGGGGGCAGAGATAGCCTACAGATCAGGGAAGTGAGGCATATGGGGGGGCAGAGATAGCCTACAGATCAGGGAAGTGAGGCATATGGGGGGCAGAGATAGCCTACAGATCAGGGAAGTGAGGCATATAGGGGGCAGAGATAGCCTACAGATCAGGGAAGTGGGGCATATGGGGGGCAGAGATAGCCTACAGATCAGGGAAGTGAGGCATATGGGGGGCAGAGATAGCCTACAGATCAGGGAAGTGAGGCATATGGGGGGCAGAGATAGCCTACAGATCAGGGAAGTGAGGCATATGGGGGGCAGAGATAGCCTACAGATCAGGGAAGTGAGGCATATAGGGGGCAGAGATAGCCTACAGATCAGGGAAGTGAGGCATATGGGGGGCAGAGATAGCCTACAGATCAGGGAAGTGAGGCATATGGGGGGCAGAGATAGCCTACAGATCAGGGAAGTGAGGCATATGGGGGGCAGAGATAGCCTACAGATCAGGGAAGTGAGGCATATGGGGGGCAGAGATAGCCTACAGATCAGGGAAGTGAGGCATATGGGGGGCAGAGATAGCCTACAGATCAGGGAAGTGAGGCATATGGGGGGCAGAGATAGCCTACAGATCAGGGAAGTGAGGCATATGGGGGGCAGAGATAGCCTACAGATCAGGGAAGTGAGGCATATGGGGGGCAGAGATAGCCTACAGATCAGGGAAGTGAGGCATGGGGGGTGGGAGGGACAGAGATAGCTTACAGATCAGGGAAGTGAGGCATGGGGGAGACAGCCTACAGGAAGGGTCAGCAAGGAGCAGGAAGGGACAGAAAGGAGCACAGCAGGTAAAGTAGAAGGAGCACAAAGAAACACAAATGAGCAGGAAGGGGCAGCAAGGAGCAGGAAGGGTCTGCAAGGAGCACAAATGGTCAACAAGGAGCAGGAAGGGTCTGCAAGGAGCAGGAAGGGTCAGCAAGGAGCTGGAAGGTAAAGCAGCACAAAGGTAAAGTAGAAGGAGCAGAAAGGGTCAGCAAGGAGCTGTAAATGGCAGCAAGGAGCAGGAAGGGACAGAAAGAACAAAAAGGTGAAGTAGGAGAAGAGTCTGCAAGGAATAGGAAGGGTCTGCAAGGAGAAGGAATGGTCTGCAAAGAGCAGAAAGGGACAGAAGGAGCACAAATGCAAAGGAGCAGAAAGAATCAAAAGGAGCACAAAGGTAAAGTTGGAGAAGGAATAGAAAAGGGACACAAGGAGCAGAAAGGGACAGCAAGGAGCACAAAGGTAATGTAGGAGAAGGAGCTGAAAGGGTCTGCAAGGAGCAGAAAGGGATGAGAAAGAGAAAGGGGAGAATGGGGAGCAAAATAAGCAGAAAGTAGCAGAAAGGTAAAGGAGCAGAAGGAGCCAAGGAGGAAAGAAGACAGTGTCAGAAGAAAAAGAAGACTGTGTCAAATGAAGGAGACGAAAAGGAGATTGGAGCAGGAAGGACAAGTGAAGTGAACTCTCCACTTTATTCTGGACACCACATCATAAGGCTTTGGTACCTGGGCTTGGCAGGGGAATTTTGTACCTTCTCATCTCCCCAGGTAAAAATAATATAAGTGTTAATGTGTTCACTTTTATTTACTGAGTGTCAGAAAGCACAGAGTGCCGCTGGGGAGGGGTGTCGCTGATTGGCTAGAGCGGTCAGCTGGCACTCTAAGCCAATCAGTAGCTCCCCATTCATAAAAAAAAGTAAAACATTTTTATGAAACCGGGAACTAGCGATTGGCTTAGAGCGTCAACTGACCACTCTAGCCAATCTGTAGTACCCATGCCTGACGTCAATCTGCACTTCCTGACACTTCGTTTCAGAAGCCGAATACCACTGAGCGACCTGGAGATCTGGAGCTGGAGGAAGCCTTTGGGGTTAAACCATTTGAGAGCGGTTTAACCCCTTAAAGGAAAGAGAGCACACAGGGGCTTCTTGGCATCATAGCAATTTAATTTAGATGAAGTTGTTATGGTGACCAGAATGTTCCTTTTATTTGCTTAAAGTAACACTATAGTGTCAGGAATACAAACATGTATTCCTTACACCATAGTTGTGAAAACGCTATTCACCCTGGCTTTATGTGATAATGACTATGCTCCTCCCCTTCATGACACTGTCAAAAAGGGACCAAGCATGGATGTCATTACAATTATGCCCCCCCTGGAAAAATTCCTGCGGACGCCCATGTCTCGAACCTTAATCTCCATTCCACAAATTCTATGAAAACTTTTGGACCCTTGTTGCTCACCAGCAGATGCAGACTATCCCTGTCTATATGTATACTCAGAGGTAGACCATGTTTGACTGGACCCTTTCTTCTTTTGCTGGTGAAGGGTTAAACTTTTTCGTTTCCTGATCTGGCATTTTCTTTTCTTTTTTTCTTTCATTCTCTCTCTTTCTGCGTTGGAAAACACTCAGTATTTTATAGCCACCAGAAATTACATTTCTTGGTGGAGCGGCCGCACAATGAGAGGCGGAATTATTGGACTGACACAAGTAGCAGCCTTAAAGTCTAACGAACAAAACATCGTCATGGGTGGCAAGTGATATAAATATATTGTTTTTAATAAATAAGGTCACCAATAAATTGCTTGATTGAAAAGAGAAAAAGAAAAAAAAAAAACTGAGCAGTAATAGAAAACATTCTGGGAGAGACTTTAAAATGAGGAAAACATAATTAATTTGAAAGACTCTTACTCGTTACAGCTGAGGAATTCACTCCTTGGACGAACAAATGTCTTCCAGTATAGCGATCCTTGCGACAATTTATTAAAGGAAAGTTGGCCTCAGAGAGCCTAGAATTTGTGGAGCGATGCTGGGATGCAAATAATTACAGAAAAGGGCGGTTTGTTACACAGTGACTGTAGCATTTGTTTTAATCATATAGACCTCTTTATAAATCAAAGTTGGACTCTACTGAGAGTTTACATAGACATCTGTGAGCTTTCCTTTTATAGCTAGATTATAGTTAGTTCACCCATTTATTACCACAGTAGCCTCCAAATGTCCTATTACCACTTTGCTAGGAGACACGCACAGCCTTAAAATCCCAATGTATCACCATGACATTATTCACTAAGCTGAGAGGTTGATTGATAAAAGGAATTTCACATTTAAGGTAGAAATAGCTGAGGTGGAGATTTTATTTTTCCAAAGTTTTTTTTACCAAAAACTTGCAATTCCTGAGCCAAATCTCTACAATTCTTGGTTTAACTTGCGTTTTTGAAAATATATACTGCTGATCATAAGTGATTTAGAATTTTTTTTTTCAATTATTAGTATCTGTGGCCTCACTAAGGTTGGTGTCACCCAATGCGATAACCCTTGGTGTCACCCCCCCTCCATTGTCCTTCTTCAATACCAGACCATATCAGCGACTATAAAATAAACAGGCAGCAACAAAAACACCATCACGTGCAGACAAAAGTATATGATTTGCAATGTCTGTGTGTGGGAATGTAATGTGGGCTGGGATATGCCTGTACTGTGCGTGCCTGAAGGAAGTGGGGGATACCATGGGCCCTAGAGTCTCAGGGCCTCTGTCCATAACTAAGGCCTAAGTGCTCAGTCTACCACTCACAAAGTGCAAGGCCATATGAGGGTGTACTGGGTGTAACAAACTATGTCCCTAAAAGACTATATGCCCTCACCTTCTATCCCTGTTACCTTTTCCCCCACGAGCTGTAATCCCAGTCTGGAGCAATAGTAGCTGCACCAAAGAGTGCTCTCTCTTTTAGTGCTATCCAAAGGAGAAAGACGTGAGCACTGTAGCTATGAGGCGTCTTCACAGCCGCAGGGGCCCGCTGGCCTCCTGGAAGTCCATGCTGACACATGTCAGGGTACCTGGAGTCTCTACCTTTGAGAGAGGTAGAGACTTAGAAGGTTATCCGTCCGGACGCCATGTCTCCTCGGTCTCCCGTGGTTCACTCGGTCTTGCTAACGCCGGCCGCGAGGGAGTCACTTCCTTTTATAACAGAAGGACCGGAGGTAGACGTCATGACGCTAACCCGAAACATCCTGCCACTCAAATCTCGGGAGACGAATCAGGACTCGCCGGAGGCGTGTCCCCTCTCCCTAGCCAGGATACTTAACGGGGGTTCTCTCATTCACTCATTGCCCTGTCGTGGTTCTAGTCCGCCTAGTCACACAGTGCTTTTTGATTCACTTGTCTTTTGGTTCTGACCCGGCTTTGTTGTTTACTCTCCTGCCTTTCTGTTATCCTTGACCCGGCTTGTCTCTCGCTTACCTGTCCTCTGTTATCCTCGACCTCGGCTTGTCTCTGACCATTCTATTGTAGTTCTACGTTAGTTCGGCCATTCTAAGGACCGGTATACGTATCAGCTACTCTTTGTACTCTGCGTGTTGGATCCTTGACCCGATCCTGACATTACGACAGGGCCATGGATCCTGCAGGTACAAATTGTCAGCTTGGTTCTCCTGATCCTAGGTTTGACGCCATGGATCATAGGATGGATCAGATGGCTCTAGCACTACAGGCGCTGCTGTCTCGCCCTATTAATCCACCTGAGGAGAGGCGTAACACTTCTGCTTCTTCTGTGGGTTCGGGGTTAGAGGTAGCTACTGTAGGTGCTTCTTCCCAAGTTACCCCACCTGTACGTTATGCTGGTTCTCCTGAGAGGTGTCGTGGCTTTTTGAACCAGATCAGTATTCATTTCGAGCTACAGCCCCGTTCATACCCTACTGATAGGGCAAAGGTGGGATTTATTATTACCTTACTCATTGAGAAAGCTCTGAGATGGGCGAATCCATTGTGGGAGAATGATAATCCATTAGTCTATAACTATAATTCCTTTGTAGCTGCTTTTAAAAGAACTTTTGACCCTCCTGGCAGGAAGGCCAATGCAGCCAAATTACTGTTGCGCCTTAGACAAGACAACCAAACACTTGTGGATTATGCACTAGAGTTCAGGTCTTTGGCGGCAGAGGTAAAATGGAATGAACAGGCCTATATAGACGTATTCTTAAATGGATTATCTGATGTAATACTTGATGAGGTAGCGACAAGAGAACTTCCCGAGAATCTGGAGGACTTAATTTCCTTTATCTCTCGTATTGACGAACGTCTAAGGGAGAGACAGAATACTCGAGATAGAACCGCTAAATCTTTCTCTAGACTAGTACCATCATTTCAAGTTTCTGAAACCAAAGATCCACAGGTTTCAGAACCTATGCAGTTAGGCCTTACTCGTCTCTCAGAGGAGGAAAGACAGTACAGGAGAAGAGAGGGACTGTGTATGTATTGTGGGTTCAGAGGTCATGTACGTTTGAGCTGTCCCAGCCGTCCGGGAAACGCTCGCACCTAAGTTTCTCTAGAGGACAGACCTTGGGTGTTTCGATTTTGTCCTCTACTCATAACTACAAAGAACATAGACTCCTATTACCGGTCTCTTTAACTTGGGAGAAGGGAACTTTAGAAACTATGGCATTGATAGACTCCGGCGCTGCTGAGAGTTTTATCGACCAAAAGTTTCTCACCAAACACACTATCCCATCCCAGTTAAGGAAGACACCCTTGGCTGTTGAGGCCATTGATGGTAGACCTTTAGTTGAGCCTGTGATTTCCCGGGAGACCACACCTCTTTACTTAACTACTGGTATTCTACACAAGGAGGAAATATCCCTACTACTCATTTCATCCCCTTCTGTTCCCATAGTCCTGGGATACTCCTGGCTTAAGAAACATAACCCCGTTATAGATTGGAGATCAGGGGAAATAGTTTCATGGGGCCAGAATTGTCAAGAGAATTGTTTAAAGAAAGTGTCACCGCTTTGTAGTGTCAACTCAATTAATGACGCTACTGACTCTACCAAAGTACAGATACCGTCCTTGTATCAAGATTTAAAGGCAGTATTTGACAAAAGAAAGGCTGATACCTTACCACCACATAGGCCTTTTGATTGCAAAATTAATTTACTTTCTGGCACCATGCCCCCCAGGGGTCATGTATACCCTTTGTCCACGAATGAAAACTTAGTTCTAGAAGAGTATATTCGTGAAAACCTAGACAAGGGGTTCATTAGAAGATCCTCCTCTCCTGCTGGGGCTGGATTCTTTTTTGTTAAAAAGAAGGATGGTTCTTTAAGACCTTGCATTGACTACCGAGGTCTTAACAAGATAACCATCAGAAATGTTTATCCGATTCCCTTGATCACCGAGCTTTTTGACCGATTAAAAAGTTCTAAAATTTTCACCAAGTTAGACCTTAGAGGTGCTTATAATTTGGTGAGAATCCACGACGGTGACGAGTGGAAAACTGCATTCAATACTCGATATGGGCACTATGAGTATACTGTAATGCCTTTTGGTCTCTGCAATGCTCCGGCAGTATTTCAGGACCTTATTAATGAGGTTCTTAGGGAGTTTCAAGATGACTGTGTAATTGTATACCTTGATGATATTCTTATACATTCCAGGGATATTGAGACTCACCACAGACAAGTCAGGAGGGTTTTACACAAACTTCTTCAGCATGGCTTGTACTGCAAACTAGAGAAATGCAGCTTTGACCAATCCCAAACTACGTTTCTTGGTTATGTGATTTCTGGGGAGGGGTTTGAAATGGATCCGGAGAAGCTCCAATCCATATTAGAGTGGCCTTTACCTCAGGGTCTCAAGGCTATCCAGAGATTCATTGGTTTCTCTAATTACTACAGACGTTTCATTAAGGGATACTCCTCTATCATTGCTCCCATCACCAACATGACCAAACAAGGGGCTGAGACTAAGAATTGGTCTACTGAAGCTCTTCGGGCTTTTGAGACACTCAAAGAGCTGTTTGCTTCCGCACCAATTTTAGTTCACCCTGATACTACTCTACCTTTCCTACTCGAAGTAGACGCTTCTGAGACAGGTATAGGTGCTGTTCTGTCCCAAAGGTTGGGTGTAGATAAACCATTACATCCTTGTGGATACTTTTCCAAAAAATTGTCCGGTACTGAAAGCAGATATGACATTGGTGACAGGGAACTACTAGCGGTTATAATGGCCTTGAAGGAGTGGAGACATTTATTGGAGGGTACTTTGCATCCTGTTACTATTTTGACAGATCATAAAAACTTATCCTATATTGGGGAGGCTAAACGACTATCATCTAGACAGGTTCGTTGGTCCATATTTCTCACTCACTTCAACTACGTGCTCACATATAGGCCAGGTTCTAAGAATTCTAAAGCCGACGCCTTATCTCGCCAATATGAACCTGCTGCCGTATCTGAGCCGGTTTTGTCCTCTATAGTACCCAAGTGTAACATTATCGCTAACACTACTCTCAAAGTTCATTCCCCGCTACTTGATCAGATAAGGAACTTGCAGCATCTGGCACCTAGACTGACTCCGGCTTCCAGACTTTTCGTTCCCCCTGAACTTCAATTGGAGCTCTTACAGTGTCTTCACGAGAGTAAGGTGGCTGGCCATCCGGGTGTCCGCAAGACGTATTCTTTGATCTCCAAGGATTTCTGGTGGCCGTCGTTACGGAAGGATATTAAGGAGTTTATCGGGGTTTGTGTGGTCTGTACCAAAACCAAACTACCGCATACGCTTCCTTGTGGTCTTCTACAACCGCTGGAAATTCCTGACAAACCTTGGTCCTGTGTGGCAATGGACTTTATTGTGGATCTGCCGGTTTCTAAAAAGCACACTGTTATCCTCACCGTAGTCGATAGGTTTACCAAGATGGCACATTTCGTACCTTTGCCTAAACTCCCGACTTCTCCTGAATTGGCGGAGGTCTTTGCTAAAGAGATTTTTCGTTTGCATGGGATTCCTTCGGAGATCACTTCTGATAGAGGCTCCCAATTTGTTTCACGTTTTTGGAGGTCGTTCTGTTCTCAATTAGGCATCAAATTGAATTTTTCGTCCGCCTATCATCCTCAGTCTAACGGAGCTGCTGAACGAACTAACCAGAAGATTGAGCAATACTTACGTTGTTTTGTTTCCGAACACCAGGACGATTGGGTCGGTTTGATTCCTTGGGCAGAGTTTGCGCAAAACAATCTCGTTTGTGACTCCACGCATTCAAGTCCCTTCTTCATGAACTATGGCTTTCATCCATCCATTCTTCCCCCGGTTTCTCCTTCCCAAGGAGTGCCGTCGGTTGATGTCCATGTGGCCAATTTGAGGAAGTTGTGGGATCAGACTCGACAGATTCTTCTACACAATTCTGTACTGGTAAAGAAACATGCTGACAAACGTAGAAGGGCGGCTCCGAATTTTGTTCCGGGCGATAGAGTGTGGTTGAGCACTAGGAATATTCGTCTTAAAGTTCCTTCCATGAAATTCGCTCCTCGTTATATTGGTCCCTACAGGATCTTGACTCGAATTAACCCAGTGGCATATCGTCTAGCTCTTCCAGCTACTTTACGCATCCCGAACTCCTTTCACGTGTCATTGTTGAAACCTCTAATCTGTAACAGATTCTCCTCCACAATCGCCCCTCCGCGCCCTGTTCAGGTGGAGGGTCAGGAGGAATATGAGGTTAACTCCATTATTGATTCTCGTGTCTCCCGGGGACGAGTACAATATTTAGTTGACTGGAAGGGATATGGTCCTGAGGAGAGGAGTTGGGTACCACAAGAGGATGTTCATGCTCCTCGTCTTCGCAGGGCATTTCACTCCCGCTTTCCATCTCGCCCCGGCTCCTTCCGCCCGATGGGCGTATCTGAGGGGGGGGGGTACTGTCAGGGTACCTGGAGTCTCTACCTTTGAGAGAGGTAGAGACTTAGAAGGTTATCCGTCCGGACGCCATGTCTCCTCGGTCTCCCGCGGTTCACTCGGTCTTGCTAACGCCGGCCGCGAGGGAGTCACTTCCTTTTATAACAGAAGGACCGGAGGTAGACGTCATGACGCTAACCCGAAACATCCTGCCACTCAAATCTCGGGAGACGAATCAGGACTCGCCGGAGGCGTGTCCCCTCTCCCTAGCCAGGATACTTAACGGGGGTTCTCTCATTCACTCATTGCCCTGTCGTGGTTCTAGTCCGCCTAGTCACACAGTGCTTTTTGATTCACTTGTCTTTTGGTTCTGACCCGGCTTTGTTGTTTACTCTCCTGCCTTTCTGTTATCCTTGACCCGGCTTGTCTCTCGCTTACCTGTCCTCTGTTATCCTCGACCTCGGCTTGTCTCTGACCATTCTATTGTAGTTCTACGTTAGTCCGGCCATTCTAAGGACCGGTATACGTATCAGCTACTCTTTGTACTCTGCGTGTTGGATCCTTGACCCGATCCTGACAACACATAGGAGAAGGGCTACCATTCAAACTGGTTGGCACACTTTTTCCCAATTGGCCAGCGGAACACCTCTCCTCCCTGAGCCCTGATTGGTGCAAAGTGGTTTTGCGCCCTTTTTCTCGATTGGCCGGCGAAACAGCTCCACTCCCCTGAGCGCTGATTGGTGCAAATTGGTTTTGCGCCGTTTCTCCTGATTGGCCGCTACGTGGTTTGAATCTACCGTCCTAAACCAAGTGATTCTCTAGAACTATTTTTGAGTATATATAGAGCCTCAAGCCCAGACTTTAGAAGACGATTTCTCGGGCTCTCCAGGAGCAATCCAGGGATGTATGTCTTATGTGTGTACCCCATTCCCTTCCCGGGGAGCAGAGCACCCTAGGTTTCCACAAGTGTATGTTATGTGTATTACTGTATGGAATTATTTTACTGTTTGCATCTCCATTAGCGGAAGATGGCTATCTGTAAGCCATCCCCCCTCGAGCTGTGGGAGTGTAACAGGGCGGATTTGACTGTGTCCATGTTTTGTATAAATTAGCTGTGGCTTGTCTCAATAAACACATTCCTGTTGTACCCTTTGTCAGGGTGGCGGTCCGGTGCCCGGGACCCAGACGCAGTGTCCAGGCGGCAGTGCGTGGACTGGGACCCAATATGCCTGATGTTAAGTGGGAGTCTTCAGCGTGGAGGTGGATTAGCAGGGTGTGGTGCAGGGTAACCACACGCCCCCTGGTGTTTGAGCACCAGTGTTTGTGCAGCCACCTACCAAGACCCTGAATCACCTTCAGTGGATACCAGGAACTAGGAGCTTGGAAATTAAGCAGACCTCCCAGGAGCTGAATAGGGAGGCTCTGCAGCAAGATTGTATCCAGTACTAGAAACAAGGCTAGACTAGAGATAGGCACCAAACATGAAAACAAGACAGAACTAGTAGAACCCAGAACCAGAGAAGGATAGTAAGCTAAACACAGAACATATACACAAGACATGAGGAAAACATGAACATAACATGGGCATGACTGGACAGGACTGTACATGGGCTGGGTATACAAACTAAAACAAGACAATATAACAAAGGCAAAACAAGAGGAGAAATAACTAAGTACTACATATGGAAATCATGGGGGTTTAGTCACATTATATGATCATACATTGCATAAGCCTGCCAACAACGCCAATGTACCCCATATCTGGCAGGTCCTACACTGCCTAATGTATGCTAAAACAACCAAAAGACATATATAGCACTTACCTGCAAGAAAGGGCAGAAGCCTTAAGGAGCTGCCTGCAGGAACACTGAAACAGAGTGAATGGTGGAAAACAAACGGGTGTGGCAACATAAAACAAACATTTAAAGGAAACCTGGAGACTGGGAAATCCAGGTACGAACTATAGGAATGAACCCAGAAATCCCAGCATAAAGAAAACCAGACATAGACTAGAAAACAAAAAACCAAGGAAAACTAAGCAAGAATAGCAAAAAGAGTACAGGATACCAGAAGCAGTGGCGTACATACCGGGGTCGCAGGGGTCGCGGCTGCAACCGGGCCCGGCCCACCAGGGGGCCCGGCCGCCCTGCGACCCAGGTATGTACCCACAGGGCCAGCCTCTTCTGCTGGGGGGCCCAGGAGCTGGCCACCTCCGGGCCCCCCGAGGCTGGCCCTGCTGTCACCCGGCTGGCGCGCGAGCGAGGGAGCACTGTCCCCTGAGTGCTCCCTCTTCAGCTCCCTCGCGCACCGCACTGATACCGGAGCCGGAAGATGACGTCATCTTCCGGCTCCGGCATCATTACGCGGCGCGCGAGGGAGCTGAAGAGGGAGCACTCAGGGGACAGTGCTCCCTCGCGCGCCCACCAGCCGGGTGACAGCAGGGCCAGCCACACCACTGGACCCCAGGGAATCCCCTCAGCTCTCCCACAGGTAAGGAGGCTGGGGGGATTAAATGTAAAAAAAACAAAACAAACGTGTGAGTGTGTGTTAGTGAGTATGTTAGTGTTAGTGAGTGTGTTAGTGAGTGTGTGTGTGAGTGTGTGTGTGTGACTGTGTTAGTGGGTGTGTTAGTGAGTGTGTTAGTGTTAGTGACTGTGTGTGTGTGTGAGTGTGTGAGTGTGTTAGTGAATGTGTTAGTGAGTGTGTTAGTGTTAGTGAGTGTGTTAGTGAGTGTGTGTGTGAGTGTGTGTGTGAGTGTGTTAGTGGGTGTGTTAGTGAGTGTGTTAGTGAGTGTGTTAGTGTTAGTGAGTGTGCTAGAGAGTGTGTGTGTGTGTGTGTGTGTGTGAGTGTGTTAGTGGGTGTGTTAGTGGGTGTGTTAGTGGGTGTGTTAGTGAGTGTGTTAGTGTTAGTGAGTGTGTTAGTGTGTTAGTGAGTGTGTTAGTGAGTGTTAGTGAGTGTGTTAGTGTGTTAGTGAGTGTGTTAGTGAGTGTGTTAGTGAGCGTGTTAGTGAGCGTGTTAGTGAGCGTGTTAGTGAGTGTGTTAGTGAGTGTGTGTGTGTGTGTGTGTTAGTGGGTGTGTTAGTGAGTGTGTTAGTGAGTGTGTTAGTGAGTGTGTTAGTGTGTTAGTGAGTGTGTTAGTGAGCGTGTTAGTGAGCGTGTTAGTGAGCGTGTTAGTGAGTGTGTTAGTGAGTGTGTGTGTATGTGAGTGTGTTAGTGGGTGTGTTAGTGAGTGTGTTAGTGTTAGTGAGTGTGTTAGTGAGTGTGTTAGTGAGTGTGTTAGTGTTAGTGAGTGTGTTAGTGAGTTTGTGTGAGTGTGTTAGTGGGTGTGTTAGTGAGTGTGAGTGTGTTAGTGAGTGTGTTAGTGAGTGTGTTAGTGAGCGTGTTAGTGAGTGTGTTAGTGAGTGTGTGTGTGGGTGTGTTAGTGAGTGTGTTAGTGTTAGTGAGCGTGTTAGTGAGCATGTTAGTGAGTGTGTTAGTGAGTGTGTTAGTGAGTGTGTGTGAGTGTGTGTGTGAGTGTGTTAGTGGGTGTGTTAGTGAGTGTGAGTGTGTTAGTGAGTGTGTTAGTGAGTGTGTTAGTGAGTGTGTTAGTGTGTGTTAGTGTTAGTTTGTGTTAGTGTTAGTGTGTGTGTGTGTTAGTGAGTGTGTGTGTTAGTGAGTGTGTTAGTGAGTGTGTTAGTGTGAGTGATTGTGTTAGTGTGTGTGTTAGTGAGTGTGTTAGTGTTAGTGAGTGTGTTAGTGTGTGTGTTAGTGTGTGTGTCTGTTACTGAGTATGTTTGTGTGCGTCTGTCACTGAGTGTGTGCGTCTGTTCATGAGTGTGTGTGTGTGTGTGTCTAAAGCACTTACCTTTCTCCAGCGCCGGGCTCCCTTGGAATCGCAGAAAATCTGGATTAACTAAAATCTGGATTAATTAAAAAGCTGGATTAACCCTCAGTGAAACATAGCAGTTTCTCTGAAACTGCTATGTTTTCAGCTGCAGGGTTAAAACTAGAGAGACCTGGCACCCAGACCACTTCATTGAGCTGATTTGATCTGGGTGTCTGTAGTGGTGTATGTGTTTATGCATGCACTGGCGTACATACCGCGGTCGCCCGCCACCAGGTGCCCGCCGCCATGTGTTGCGGCCCCAGCCCGTGCAGAGTAAGCGCGGGGGGGGGGTCAGTTTTCGCACCGGGGCCCCATGGGTTGTGTGTACGCCACTGACCAGAAGCCAAGTCCAGACATCAGAACAGAGCAGAGCAGATCATAACACCCTTCATCAAGTCTCGGCTGATGTTTGGGTAACCAAGGGCTCTGATCACTGATTCACTTCGGAGTTGGGAGAATTACAACGGATATACTCAGTCGGAGTATAGGGAATCCATTACACTGGGTGACAGCAACCCTGTTGGTATTACCACCTCTGATGGTGTGGTCCGCGATCCCGTAGTGATGCCACTGATTGGAATTACCTTACCTGCATATTTCTTTTTTTAATCGCGATTTTAACGTCTTTTTATTTTTTAAAGTACATACAGGGTTATCCACGAAAGTGAGAATTGTCTGGAGTTCAGTGAATTCAAGTGAATTTTAAATTTAAATAATTTAATAGCATAACTCTCTTGGAAAATTGTTCCAGTTTGGCTATTTTGGTCTTAAATTTGAAAATCACTTTGAATTCACTTTGAATCGCAGGCAATTCTTACTTTAGTGAATATCCCCGAATGATACGTATCAGCTCCTGTCTGCTTCGTTACTGTGTTCAGTTATGTGTTTTTCTTCTGTATTAAAAATGTAATCAGAATATCCCAGCATGCAACATTTTCATTTCATGAGCAGAAAGGTGGATTGACCAGTGGATTGTTAAGAGCAGTTTAAAACCGTGCTACCTTGGAAACGGTTTCTGTATACACTATAAACGTTTTTTCTGGTATAGGTTCTCTCTGTGAAAACTGTTTTGAGACCTAAGGGGGGAAAACAGAAAGGGAAGATATTGAGGTCTTTCTGAGCTTTTGCCCATTCTCATATCCACTGTTTTTTTTTTTTACAATGCATTTGCTGAAGCCCTCCCTAAGTGAAAAGAGAAATCCAGACATGGACCCTGTGCTCCCTGAGCCTAGAGTGCTATCAGAAACACCTCCCTGATGAGGCCCAAAGAAGGCCCAACCGGTCGTCCGAGATTGCTGTATCCATCGTGCAGAGGGTCTGTGTTATGGCACATGTGAGTCCTGAGGGAGGACTAACCAAATTGCAAGCTATTCATGTTTCACTGAGCTTTTGCCCATTCGTAGACTTCCCATATTTTCTGTTTTTGTTGCCATTTTCTTTTCTATAACCAGACTTGGTAACTGTCAACTAAAAAAGGCAAGTGAACTAATCGTGCTTTGTGATTCTAAGAGCAATTTCTAATAATATGAGAGGTTAGTTTTGAGATATACATCTTAGATGGTGGACTCATCTCTGAGACTGTGTGCTGATTTGAGCAGGGCCCTCTTCACATCTTGTCTCTGTTAACACTACTTTGTTTGTTAGTTCTTGTTACATAGTTGTCCAGGTTGAAAAAAGACTAAAGTCCATCAAGTTCAACTCTGAAACCCATTTTTCCATGCTGTTGATCAAAAGAAGGCAAAACCCCAATTGTAGCGATTTTCAATTATGCCACAAAAATGGAAAAATGTTCTTGACTCGTTATATCAATCAGATTTCTCCTTGAATCAACAACCTGTTGTATCCACATACATATTAATTATATCCATGAATATTCTCTTAATTAAAAAAATGCTTTTTTCTGCATACTCTACAGATTTTGATAAGGCAACCTCTTTAGGCAGAGAATTCAACATCCGTATTGTTCTTACTGTAAGTGAAAACTCCTTTCTTCCAGTCTTAATGGGTGACCTCTTGTCTGTTGTATATTCCTGTTAATGAACAGGTTAGCACATAGCGGTTTGTACTGACCCTGGATATATTTGTATAGGGCTCTCATATCCCCTCTGAGGCGCCTTTTTTTCTGAAGAAAGCAAATCCTGTTTTTCTAGCCTTTCCTCATAACTAAACTGTCTTGTTTGATATCTCCAATGTGTTATTATATATAAATAATAATAATAATAATAATAAATACTGGGCCAGGTGTCTTCGAAGGCCTGGCACAACAGCACTACTTTATTGCTCCCCTCCTGGTGGTAAGTGGAGTTGCATTGAGAAAATTAGATCTCTATTCTTTTATGTCTTTAGGTCTTCACAACACAATAAAGGACTGATCGTGATTAGATATGATGTCATTATTATTATTATATTTATATAGCGCTAACAAATTCCGTAGCGCTTTACAATGGGTGGACTAACAAACATGTAATTGTAACCAGACAAGTTTGACGCACAGAAACAGAGGGGTTGAGGGCCCTGCTCAATGAGCTCACATGCTAGAGGGAGTGGGGTGAAGTGACACAAAAGGTAAGGGAAGTATTAGGGAAGTAGATTAATAGAATAGTACTCAATGAAGAATTAGTGTGGATTTTTTTTGGAGCCATTAACAGTTTAATTGATAAGTTTTTAATGATTTTTTGAAGGAGTGGAGACTGGGTGAGCGTCTAACGGAGAAGGGTAGAGAGTTCCACAGGAATGGTGCAGCCCTAGAGAAATCTTGAATGCGAGCATTAGAGGTGGGAGTACGAACAGAGAATAGACGCAGGTCTTCGGCAGAGCGTAGGGGCCTAGACGGGACATACTTGTGTATTAGAGAGGATATAAAGGTGGGAGTAGCATTATGTAGAGATTTGAAAGCAAGAAGCAGAATTTTCAACTGAGCCCTTTATCTTATTGGAAGCCAATGCAGGGACTGACAGAGGGGTGAGGCGTGGGAGGTGCAGACGGACAGGAAGATGAGCCTCATGTCATAAACCAGCATACAGTATAGCTGAAATAATCAACTGATGAGATAGCAGGACAAGAAAGATCAATAAATCTGAAGGGGACATTTTGCCTCTAAAATTAGTGTTGTGAGAATAACAAACCTGCGAATGCCCCCCTCATGCAAAGTAAAATAAATAAAAAATACATCCTATTTTGTTAGAGAAGAGCAACATTTATGTTAAAGTAATCGCTGTTTAAATTAGGGATGCTTATAAACATTGCTCAATTAAGGGTTCTAACCTGCATGATGTAAACACTAGCTCTCAGAGATTGCTTTACCTAGCACAACCCTGAAATTAAGAATTTTTTAAACTTTTCTGGGTTTGCAAAGTTTTGTGCTAGAATTACACCACTGTGCTTAGTTACAGTTCTCAATAAAGCAAAGTATCCAAGAAGAAGTTATGATAGTTGCTTTTTTTTTTTTTTAAATAAAAGAATAAAAAAACAGAAGAACACTATTTAATAGAAAAAAAATAAAGTTTCCCTCTTTCAGGTGAAGAATTCTGCCCATCCCCAGTCCTCAAGACATATAAGTCTTCAGAGAACGTCTTGTAAGTGAACCCAACCTGAGCTGAACGAAAGGCTGATGCTTGGGGCCCACATCTGGTACACACGGAGCTACAGATGATCTTTCAGGAGAAAGGTTATCTGACAATCAAACATATTTTGCATTGCGTGACTGGTGACACTATGTTTATATGAAACATTTTAACTGGCTTCATATGTATCTGGTCTTGGAGAGAACCTTTTATTAAAATACACCATCTCAAGTCCAGGACCTGTCACAGACATCCACTGAGAGCAAATAAAGTCAAGTTTTCCCCAAAGTGCAGACAGAAAGCTCCCCTCTTCATGAACCCAAAGGATGAAAAGCCTTTGTGATACCATCATTTGAACTTTGACCTTCCACATTGTTTTTGTTTCCAAATTATGTCCCTATTTCTGGGTATTTTTTTTTTCTTGCCTGCCCTTCATTTTGCCTGAAGGTGAGGTGAATCTGTGTAACAACCACAAATTAATTTCTCTCTTCTCCGTGTCTCTCAGAGTTGTTTTTTTTTTTTTTGCCGTCTCTCTCCTTTTTGGTGTTTTACTTCCTGGTCTGAGTTTTGTTGTCATAGCTGTGACCCTTTAACCTTAGTCACCCACCCCCAACTCCACCTTTTTCTGAACAAAATTGAAAAGTTAATTTATTAGAGAGTATATTAGCCAGAAAAAAAATAGAGAGGGAGAAAGCCCATCAATTAGGGATTTAAATGTAAGTTGTATAACAGGTCTGTAGGAAGCCATTTTGCTTCTGTTCATGCAGTTATAAAACGTTAATCCTTTTAAACACCCGATCGATAAACAGAGTTACACTCTCCACTCGTGTTTAATAGTGAAATTAGAAATCTATAAATTGGAATACCTATTTTATAATGTATCATATATAAATTATAGACAAATAAATGAAACAACTTCTTATTGTTGCCATTTTGTATTGCCCTAATATTTAAGCTTACTAGCAAGGACAGCCAAGGCTAGATCTTCAGCTGTTGTGAAACTAAAATGTCCATTATTCTTGGCCAGGACTAAAGGAAAACTGCAATAATATATATATATATATATATATTACATTTATACATACATATTTGTGTTCAAGGCAAAATTGATAATAATATTTGCAAGAGCGCAGAAAAGTTGGTTGTAGCGTGCCAGAACCGACAATGTTGTAGGCCTGAAATTAAAAGAGGACCCACTATAATGTACAGATTATTTATGGAATAGAGGAAATGGAGGGAGGGGCATGCAGATCGCCAGACCATTAAGTGTAGGGTAGGAAAGGGGGTGTCCCTTTTATAGGTAATAATAAGCCCGTCTCACAACTCCATTTGTGTTCGGGGCAAACTCAATAATAGTATTTGCAAGAGCGTGCTGTGATGTAACACCTGATATAGGAAAAGTTGGCTGTGGTGTGCCGGGATGAATCCATGCCATTTTAAGTCACGATAGACCATACAGAGAGTGCTGCTGAAGTACTGTCTGCGGGGTCCTGCTTCTCTCAAGCAGTGTGTGTGCAGCTATTGATGCGTTCATGTTGTGCTCACTGGAGACAGTTCCCCGATGTCCCTGGGACACCAAGAACAAAACTGGCATGGAGGAAGTGGATGCAAAATTTAGACTGTCCTGCCTATAAACCAGGACAATTGGGAGGACTTAAAAAAAAATTTTTAATACCTCTCCTAGCTTACCCATGTTTAAGTATTCTTTGGTCAGAAGCACAGCTTATCTGACCAAAAACTGTGCAGGTACTCAAGAGCTAATGTACGTTCATGAATCATACGACATTTAAATGCACTGGCCATTTAAAAATGCAATCTGGGATGGATTCAGACCATCGGATTGCACATTGTCTTAGAACATAATTGGTGCTTCTAACAGCAGACAAGTAAATATGACACCTTGCAAGGCAATTGTAAGCCAAGATATACATTATCATTATCTGCAAAGTTGCTCCCGTTGTGCTGAACGCTCCTGGAGGAAGTCTCGCACCCTGGCAGACTTTCTCCATTATAGATTCATATTTTGTTCATACAGCGCAGCCCTTGCCCTTGCTAAACAGTCATACTTTTCCTCTCTCATTAGTTCATGCTACCGCAATACCAGGCGTCTCTTGACACCTTTAACTCTCTTCTTCGCCCTGCTGTGGCCACCCCCCAAACTAACCTTACAGCCGATAGCTTTGCATGCTACTTTACTGACAAGATTGAACAGCTAAGGAAAGAATTCTCCCCACCCTGCCGTTCTCTTTCTCAACCACACGTAGATCATGCCTTTCCTACCCTGCAGACTTTCCCCCCATCTACTAAACAAGAGGTGGCTGTGCTTCTCCTTTCCTTTCGCCCCATCACTTGCCCACTCGATCCTGTCCCGTCTCACCTCATCAGATCTATCTCCCCTTGTCTTGTGCCTTCCTTAACACACATCTGCAACTGCTCTCTCTCTTCTGGCATTTTCCCTGCTGACCTTAAACATGCCACTGTAGTAGCTATCCTGAAACAACCATCTATTGACTCGTCCTCCCCTTCTAACTATCGTCCCATATCCCTGCTCCCTTTTTCCTCAAAGCTTCTGAAAAGACTTGCCTTTACCCGTGTGTCTCGCTTCCTCAATTCCAACTCTCTCCTTGACCCTCTTCAGTCTGGCTTCCACCCTCTCCATTCTACTGAGACTGCTCTTATCAAAGTTACTAATGACCTAATCACAGCTAAATCCAAAGGCCACTACTCCATACTTATTCTTCTTGACCTCTCTGCTGCCTTTGACACAGTTGATCATGCTCTCCTTCTTTAAACTCTTCAATCACTCAGTTTCTGTGACTCTGTCCTCTCGTGGTTTTCCTCTCATCTCTCCCAACGCTCATTCAGTGTCACCTTTTCCAAGGATACCTCTTCCCCTCGTCCTGTCTCAGTTGGAGTCCCCCAAGGCTCTGGTCTCCTTCTATTTTCTCTTTAGACTGCCTCTTTTAGCAAACCTATTACCTCTTTTGGATTCCACTACCACCTGTGCGCTAATGACACCCAGATATATCTCTCCTCCCCAGACCTCTCCCCGGCCGTTCTGCAATGTGTCACTACTTGCCTTTCTTCCATCTCTGACTGGATGTCCTCCCGCTTTCTGAAACTCAATCTCTCTAAAGCTGAACTCCTTGTCTTTCCTCCTCCTAATACTGATCCTCCTCTCTTGCTCTCCCTTCAAGTCAGTGGTATCCACATAAGTCCATCCTTGCAAGCGCGCTGTCTTGGCGTCATACTTGACTTTGGCCTCACCTTTGAGCCTCACATCCAGTTTGTTGCAAAATCCTGTAGATTCCAACTTAAAAACATAGCCCGCATGCACCCCTTTCTTACAAAAGATGCTACCAAGGAGCATGTCCATGTTCTAGCATGGATTATTGTAACCCTCTCCTGATTGGTCTTCCAAAAAGCCGTATTGAACCACTACAGTCTGTAATGAATGTCACTGTCAGACTAATTTTCCTCTCTAGTCGGTCCTCTCACACCTCACCCCTCTGTCTGTCCTTACATTGGCTTCCTGTATCCTATAGGAGTCAATTCAAAGTGCTAACCCATACATATAAAGCACTGAACAATTCTAGCCCCTCTTATATCTCTTCACAAATCCATAGGTATGCCCCTCCTCGGTCTTTCTGCTCTGCCCCTGACCTTCTCCTGTCCGCTGCTCGCACCCGTACGGCCAACTAACGCTTGCAGGACTTCTCGCGGGCGTCTCCCTTCCTATGGAATAGCCTGCCTACCCCAATCAGACTCTCCCCTAGTCTTCAATCGTTTAAGAAGTGCCTTAAAACCCATCTCTTTAGGAAAGCTTATGGCCTCCCAGAGAAACCTCTACCTTACATACTTATCTCTTGCTCTCTCCTAAAGGCAGCACATTACTCTCTCCTCCAGCTCTGCTTCACTCCCACCTTATTTGATTGCTATTTCCTGTCCTAATGTGTTTTATACCCCACCTCCTATAGACTGTAAGCTCGTTTGAGCAGGGTACTCTCCAACCTATCGTTCCTGTAAGTTTTCTTGTAATTCTCCTATTTATAGTTAAATTCCCCCTCTCATAATATTGTAAAGCGCTACGGAATCTGTTGGCGCTATATAACTGGCAATAATAATAATAATAAGTATTATTATTATTATTTATATAGTACCAATGTACTGGTATTTCACAGTGCTTTACAATAAAAGAAAGAGGTGAGGACCTGCTCAAACGAGCTTACAATCTACGGTAGACGGATATATATCATTAGGTTCCATGCCTAAGGAGACTTACTGATAAGGTGGTCTGATCAGGATAAAATGAGCTATTAAGTAATATATTCATTATTCAAAGCAATGCACAACAAGCGAGTATATAATGCACAATATTTTATTTTCAAGAGTAATACAAAATGAATATGCTTTCCTTTAAGCCTTGCGGCTAGAAAGCATCATGTGAGGCTCAGTCTAAAACATCTGCGGAACTACCTTTGCACACCCCTGTCTTATACATTATGGATTTTACAAACTGTTTTCCATAAAGAAAAGATGTTATGCTTCAAGATACTTAGATGGTACCAGATGCTTATAAATCTATTTTTATGTATTGTTTTCAAGAGATACTCCAGTCATTGAAAGTGCAAAACCAAAAAAATAAAATTATTTTGTTTTATATGATGCCAACAGTCTTTAATTCATGTAAACACGCATAGAAAGCTGAGGAGCAGGATTGGCTGGCAGATCACAGCCACTACCTACCTGAATGATGTTATAGAAAATTGAGGAACATCAGAGACAAGGTCTATACTGACAATGAGTGGCATATGACATATTTTATTTTGTTGTTTGAATATATGATTCTTAAAGCTGTAACTGTTTTCAAAATGCCAATGAATAAATTGTAAATCCATCTCTGAGTGTCCATTTATGAATGAATTTTCGAGCCAAAATAAAAACGTTCACTCCAAGCTGGGGAAGTGAATTATATGTGTTTGTCTTGTATGTCTGAACGTATATGATGAGTTACATCGATGAAGGATTATCCCTAAACAGGCAATATTCTTTCATTGCAATAGGACAGAATCTCCATGAATTTATTGGATCTTGACATACAAGTGTAGGTTTTTGGGATGAAGAGCAAGAAACTGATATTTTCTGTTGCAAATTAGAGGAATTTGATATTCTCTGTGAGTTTTTTGTGAGTTCTTAAAATCCCCTACCTCAGCTAACATATCCACCATATGGCCACATTGTGCAAAGCCCAACACTTCGCCAAAGTACCCCAATATTGGTGGGTCCTACTCTGATTTTAACATGGGAGACAAGTTAAATAGTGATAGTGCTAAATGAACTAAAGTGTATTTTAATAATCGCTTGTAAGGGTATTGTGAATACATATCATGAAAAATGTATATGGTAAAAAAATATATAAAAATAAAAGTGTCATAACTACGTAACTAAATAATCAAGTGGTCTTTTTTCCTCTCCAGAAACTTCAAGGCAAATCATTCTATTTAATAAACTCCACGGCTAAGAAATTACCTATAATTGATCATAATCATAACCAAATCCATGTCGTCTTTGTTGCAGTCTTGTGGATGACAGGCCGCTCTTACAGATTTATATTTTCTTTTATTTACCCCCCTTTAACAAATGTCACATCTGTCTGTTTTTGTGGGTGTTACATAGCATTCCCAAAACAGGGCACACCTCTGTAAATCAATGTCATGCTGGAATCACTGCCAGAACACTGGCCTGCGAAATACATGAAGTTTGCCAATTCATTTCTATATCTCTTTGGCAAAACTCAAGATCCATTCACTTGGGAAAAATCACAGCAACTACCATACATTGCCAGGTAGGCACTGTAGTTGCTTTGGATGTAAGCAGGAGAACAAGTTGTAGAGGGTACTCTGCCTCACCTCCTAAATAAACTGTCTTCTGCTCAAATACAAAATACAATTATTGTTTAGTAGATATACCTTCAATGGAAATATGCATGCATTTAATTGTGTATTTTTTTTCATTGGGGATATCTCTAAAAATGGCTTACAAAAGTTGCAGACATTCAATCTTCAACCTTGGACAGCACTTTGCTTCCTGTGACTGTCCAATCACAGACATTCTGATGATAGCTCATTGAGAAGTCTTTGCAAGGCAGGTGCTCTGGGCAGTTGCTGCCTCTTGATTTTAGATCCACTGATCAAACCAAACCAGGAAGTAATAGGACCTGTTCTCTGATTGACAGCCACATGGGTGCAACAAGGTTAATTTATAAACATGTCAATTTCTAGTGAAAACCTGCCTTTAAAAAAAATAAAAAGGAATAAAAATAGGCCACACTCTTCACACATAAAGCATTTCAACAAGCTAAAGGGCTTTAGGGGTCTTTGATGACTCTATCCATTTCTTAGTCATTCTTCTAGTACAATGTAT
The DNA here is from genome assembly GCF_036172605.1 of Pelobates fuscus. Classification (NCBI taxonomy): domain Eukaryota; kingdom Metazoa; phylum Chordata; class Amphibia; order Anura; family Pelobatidae; genus Pelobates; species Pelobates fuscus. The sequence continues at coordinate 114,780,961 of NC_086328.1, read as the reverse complement.
AGATAAAATGTAATGCTCTTTAAGTTGACACCGAATTGTGTTAGGCATAACAGGTGCACTTTAACATACACTATATGCTAAATTGCATATTCCGTTTAATTTTTATAATATCATTTTAAACGACCACTATAGGCACCCAGCTCAAAGAAGTGGTCTGGGTGCCAGGTCCCTCTAGTTTTAACCCTGCAGCTGAAAACATAGCAGTTTCAGACAAACTGCTATGTTTCACTGAGGGTTAATCCAGCCTCTAGTGGCTGTCTCACTGACAGCCGCTAGAGGCGCTTCTATGATTCTCACTGTGAAAATCACAGTGAGAAGACGCTGGCCGTCCATAGGAAAACATTTAATAATGCATTCCTATGGGCGGTTTGAATGTGCGGATCTGATGTCGGCAGAGGGTGGACAGTTCCTCAGCATAGAGGAAGTACGGCGCTGTAGAAAGGTAAGTGGCTGAAGGGGTTTTAACCCCTTCTGCCCAGCGGGAGGGGGGCCCTGAGGGTGGGGGGACCTAATGACCCTAGAGTGCCAGGAAAACGAGTTTGTTTTCCTGGCACTATAGTGGTCCTTTAAGTACATAAGAAAAGTATTCTCTATTTCCTGCCCTCATGTGTGAGCTAATAGCTAATTAGAAGGTAATGGAAGGAGCATGGGGCAGAATGGACATGCTTGGTTAATGGATATTTCTGATTTGCTCATGGTGCATACGAACTAGGCAGACTGACAGCCCTTCTGTCCAGCCCCCGCTGAGCTACCAATTCGCAGAGTGTTTCGAAAGCACTCTCGTATGGGAAAAATGTTCTGAGTAAGCTTAGAACAGCATTACGTGTGAGATTTATTAACTCATTCTAACAAATTGGAAGACAGCAACAATAACCACTTAGTGACGCAACCGCTAAAAACTGAGTTGTGGAAACGTGGAAACCAATTTGTGAAATTTTGACTAAATAATCAAGTTTCAAAACAATTCCAGATACTTTTTTGATTCACTATTATAGTAACCTAAGTTTAGACAATTTTTAAATCCCCACAATTTACTATTTTTAAATCCCCACATCAGTTTGATTTATGAAACAGACAGTGTATATAAGTTTGTATATATAAAAAATATATCTGAATAAAAAAAGTTTTCTTGACTTTTTTTTGTGGAGATTGGGGCATCGGCAAAGTCCTAGAAGAAAAAAATGAATTTAAAAATATAGAAAAAAACATTTCTGATTGCGCTCGTTTTTTTGTGTTTTTTTTTAGACTTTCCGATTTCAGTAACAGAAGTGTTAAAAAGAACTTCTTCAAAAAGTTTTGAAACGAGCATTGTGGAAAGTGCAAGGAGATTAAAGAGGTGACATTGAAACCTTGCAATGATCTTCGGGTCAGGAAAGATGACTGAGAATGAAATATCAGTTACAGTCACAGCAAGGAGCCCAAAGGTTTCTCAGAGAAGAAAAGAAAACGTGCACACAAACAGATGTCGTGATAACCTATTCCATTTTATTATTTTATTATTTCTTTAACAGTTCTTATATAGGGCTCTTGTCTGGAGCCCTTTACAAAATTTTAAAATTGCTCCCCTAAAAAGTCAACATTAACCTTGTTTTGCCTATATTTTGGCTTTCCTTCTGGTTTAAAGGGACACTGTCACTTGCCATAATTTTTTTTTTTTTTTTTTTTTTATATTCCAACATTTATTGATATGTACATATATTATGTTTACTTATCCCTATATTTAACAGATATGTATATGAATGGTGTGAAAATAAAAATGAAATATAAAAATTCATATCTGCTTAAAGGACCACTATAGTGCCAGGAAAAAAAAACTTGTTTTCCTGGCACTATAGTATTAATAGGTCCCCCCCACCCTCATGGTCCCCCTCCCGCCAGGCTGAATGGAGAGGAAGGGGGACTCTCCTCCTCCAGTCGTCATCGGCTGAATGCGCATGCACGGCAAGAGCCGCGCGAGCATTCAGTCAGTCCATAGGAAAGCATTTCTCATTGCTTTCCTATGGACGCTGGCGTCTTCTCACTGTGAAAATCAATGAGACAGCCACTAGAGGCTGGATTAACCCTAAAGTAAACATAGCACTTTCTCTGAAACTGCTATGTTTACAGCAGGCAGGGTTAATCCTAGATGGACCTGGCACCCAGACCACTTCATTGAGCTGAAGTGGTCTGGGTGCCAATAGTGGTCCTTTAATCTGCTACTGGGTAAATCCATCTTAATCCATCATGTTAATCATTATTATAAATATGATTACCCTGTCTATTGTACCTGGCAGTACCTGTTAGTCAGCATAGAGAGAGCATACAGACAAGAGGAGATATTAGATAATGTTTCTGTTACAATTCTGACTGAATGTTGTGTTATTATATGCTTTTTAAAATGTGTCCTATATAAATATACATATATGCAGTCAAAATTTCTCAAAAATGTCAAATTTGTGAGCTGTGCAGGAGAGGTGTGTAAATTTACTCTATAATCAATCCCATTACTATCCTTTGGGGCTGGTGTACAACCACCCCTGCTCCCTATCTTTGGGTTGCAGGAGATAAAGTTGAGTCATACAGTCTGTTTTGGTCTGGTGGGGTTGCAATTGCAGTTGAGGCCACAGATCTCTGTCCTAGCCCCTATTTGACATGCTTCTCTTAATTATAGCCATGTTGATATCACTATATGGACACAAGTATTGGGACACCTGACCATTACATTAGCGACTTTTATGACATTGCATTCTAAATTCATAGACATTAATATGTAGTCAACCTCCATCCCCGTCTTGCAGCCATAACAGCTTCCACTCTTTTGGGAAGGCATTCCACAAGATTTAGGAGTGTTTCTGTCCAGTAGAGTATTTATAAGGTCAGGCACTGATGTTGGACAAGAAGGCCTAGCTTGCAATCTCCGTAACAGTTCATCCCTAAGGTGTTTGATTGGGTTGAGGTCAGGGCTCTGTGTGGGCCAGTCAAGTTATTCCACACCAAATTCATCCAACCATAGCTTTATGGACCTTGCTTTATGCACTGGGGCATAGTCATGCTGAAATAGAAAAGGACCTTCCCCAAACCGTTACCAAGTTGAAAGCATATCATTGTCTAAAATGTCTTGGTATGCTGAAGCATTACGATTTACCTTCACTGGAAGTGGAGGATCTAGACCAACCCTTGAAAAACAGCCCCATACCATTATCCCTCCGCCACCAAACTGCATAGTCGGCACTATGCAGTCAGGCAGGTAAAGACCTCCTGGCATCCGCCAAACCCAGGCTTACCCATCAGACTGTAAATAGAGAAGTGTGATTTATCACTCTACAGAACATGTTTCCACTGCTCCAGTGGAGTGCAATAGGACAGGGTACTTTACTCGAACTGATTATTGGCATTGTACTTGGTGAAGTGAGGCTTGCACGCAGATGCTCAGCGATGGAAACCATTCCAGGAAGCTCCCATCGCACAGTTTTTCTGCTGATATTAATGCCAGTGGAAGTTTGGAACTCTTTAGCTATAGAATTAGCAGAGCGACTTTTGGCAACTTTTACGCACCATGCGTCTCAGCACTCGGTGACCTCACTCTGTTAACTTCACATGGTCCTCTGCTTCATGGCTGAGTTGCTGCTGTTCCTAAAAGCATTTGCCAATAATACCACTACCAGCTGACAGTGGACTTTCTAGCAAGGATATCATTTCACGAACTGACCTATTGCAAAGGTGGCATCCTATCACAGTACCACACTAGAATTCAATGAGCTCTTCAGAATGACCCATTTTTTATTCACAAATGTTTATAAATGCAGACTGCTTGACTAGGTACTTAATTCTATACACCTGTGACAATGAGTCTGATTCAATAACTAAGGGGTGTGCCCCAATGCTTTTGTCCATGGTGTATATCATACGTCCATTCACCCAAACATGTTGTCCATAAGAGAAAGTGATGGGTGGTGTAAAGCTTTCATGTCACAACTGCCCCCCCTGTGATCCCTATTAAGCTGGTAAGTGGGCGGAATATTACATCTCTCTGATTTGTCTTGGGGGGGCTCTGGGACATTTCTGGAGTGAGAGCTCTCATTACTTGGTGAACTGCTGCCTGGATAATTCCATTTAGTCTTTATATTCCCTATCCTTCTTATGGGTTTTATAAGAGTTTTTCTGTTCTTATAAATCTTTGTTTTCTCTTGAGCGTTTGCAAGATTCAAGCCATCAGCCCACACAATTCTATAATGATTTCATTGTGGCTCGTTAGAATTCCTTTATCAATGTTATATAAATTACAGCCACTTATTGCGTGTAGCAGTGAGCAGCTGTAGGCGAGGTGGACAGCCTGATTGTTCAGTGTGATACACAGAGGTTCCCTGTATAGGATATTAAAGTGGCAGTTATCATTTATTTATTTATTTTTGGCATTTATATAGCGCCTACATTTTCCGCAGTGATTCACAATATTATAAGAGGGGGAGATTGAACAATAAATGAGACAATTACAAAATGTTACAGGAACACTAGGTTAATTAGGACCCTGCTCAAATGAGCTTACAGTCTAGATGAGGTGGGGTAGAATGCAATAGGAGAGGGTTATAGCAATTAAACAAGGTGGGAGTGAGGCAGAACTGGAGGAGAGAGAAGAGTGCTGCCCTTTAGGAGAGAGCAACAACAGGTGTGTGAGGTAGAGGTTACTCTGGGAGGCCATAAGCTTTCCTGAACAGATGGGTTTTGAGGGACTTCTGAAGGCTAGGGTAGAGTCGTAAAGTCTGATGGTGATAGGCAAACTGTTCCAAAGGAAAAGAGCCGTCCGCAAGAAGTAAAGCAAGCGTGAGTTGGCAGTAAGGGTGCGAGCAGCGGACAGGAGAAAGTCATCGGCAGTGCAGAGAGACAGAGAAGGGGCACACATACCAATCATAACACGTACATGCCATTTTATCAGACAGGTTGAGTTCTGTTTTTAACACTGGCGTCTATAAATGAACCAATGGTTAAAAAGTATCCCAATGGCTCTTTACATAGACACATTTCACCAAATCCTCTTTGGATGCAATTTCTGCAGTCTGGATCTGGCTATGCATTTTTGGTTGTACTTGGCCTCACTTCTATAGTGAGTGCTCCCCTCTCACACACAACAAGGATCTGCTCATAATAAAACAATAAAATGCTAGAAAGTTTGAGAAAAGTTTTTTTTCTTGTCTCAATAAAACCATAGGGCAGCAATTTCTGACCTGGGTTTTATAGAAGTTTGTGGATGATTGACCATTATGGGATAAGCAGTAGAGAAATATCAGTATTTCAAAGATTAGATTTCACTGTAATCCCAAGAAGCAGCAGATTTGTCTCAGTCATGACAGGGAATAAAATCCGGAAAATAAGTATATATTTATTTTATCAGTACAGAGTGAGCTCTGTGGTTATATAACACATGGATCCATACATATATAACATTATGGTGGCACAAAACACCAAGGTGATGCACCCTCAACGTGATGTTAGAATTCACCTGTCTGATTTCAGAATCTGGCTGCACCCCATAACGAAGCATAAAGAGCATGAGGCTTCTAGATCATGTTTAAATTTTTCTTTTCAGGCCAATATCTTAATGTGACAGGGAATTATGGGAGTTTAAAAGGTTACTCCAATCAACATGACCACTTCAGAGATTTGAAGTGATCATGGTGCCTGGAGTCTGTATGTGCACTGTACCACTATGAAATGCTGCGTGTACGGAGTTCAACCGCTCTGTTGCTGGAGGTGTAACTGGGGTGTCATTGGCCACTGGAGAACCCTCAGCGCTTGGCGGAGACCTACGTTAGAAGTAAAATCTTTCCAAATGTCAATGGGGAATGGCATCAGGATGTTTGAAATAACCTTTTAACCTTTTAAAAACACCTTGGTTTGATAACACACTCTTAGAAGAGGTGCAATTATATTTGATGTGCAATATCAGATCACATGCCTTTATACAAATACCATGAGCTGACAAATTATATTATTGAGTCATTAAGGTTTGTTTTGACACAGGCTTTTCACATTTCACCCGTTCTGATCTAAGTGGCCCACCTTGGTTGTAGAATGCAAATTACCCAGTTTTATCATGCAATTGTGTAGTTGCCTCCATCATTAAACACAGTTGAGGTGGCACTAGACAATGGCGCATGACTATATAGTTGACAATAATACATTTGAAAATAAATTGTTCAGTTTTTCTTTTATCTCAACTCCCATGACGCTGATATAGACTTTCACTTAAACTGTGCAATTATTATGTTCTCAAATTCCCAGAAGTGGCTCAGTTAATGTAATAGACCCCCTTTGGTTGCAAAATGTAGATTTTAAATTCCTCTGCATTCTAAGGGGGGTGAGGGTGGGGGGTAATGAAACCTGAACACTTTTGTTGGGAGACTGGGCTCCCAAAAGCAGGAAATGGCTGGCTGACAGTTATAGGACATGTAGTTCTCATCATCCTGTGTGAGAAACATTAGTTATCAGTGGAAAAAAATAAAGGAAAGACTGCGTTTCCATAGAACTGAAATCCAAAGCTTGCCAGAGGTGGTCTCTATTTATATTAGCTAATCTCCTGTAAACACTTAATTAACCTCACTGTACCTCATATGGAGATCCAGGCTTGGAATCAAAGCACGCGGTAGGTTTACTTCAAAGCTGCTTCAGTTTAGACTTTTTGTAGAGCAAAGTTACAAGCTGTTAATGCTCCATTGATGTTAATTGACTTAGTTTGGGGAAGTGGAGCTTGTCATGAAAATTATGTAGACGGTGTGGATGATGATCCCTGACATATGTGTACATCTATACATAGCCCAGAGAGCTTACACTCTAAGTCGTATGAAATGTATGAAAAGCATTTTAGTTTCCCTTTATTAGAAGGTGAGGAACACAAAACCCATTGTGATGGATTTCTATAGTAAAGGTCGATACTTATAGACCAAATGTAGACATCATGTGAAAGAACTTTAGCTTATATTCTAAATTCCAATAATAAGCTACATTTTCTGGGCCGTCTACTTTAAGAAATATTATTCAGAGTCAAAACACAGAGCAATGTATCAATAAATGACACACAAAACAACTACAGCAACAAACCCACTAATTGGAGCTAAAAAAGAGAGAACAAGAATTCTTAGGACAAATACTTTTTTATTCTGGCAATATTTTTCAGGGGAGGACCCTAAAATATGGCAAAACTCTTTGATTTAAATTATCGTAAAGACTCCCTCTTCCTTTCTTTTTGTTGTTACATGTTTCCAAATGTTCTCCTTGGTTATATGTCTACATATACAGCTCTTCTTATGGTCCAAACTTAAGGAGCATCTGAAGCCATATACAAGGTAGGAGTCCACTACCATAGGTCAACATGTGAGGAATCTATCCTAAACCAATTATAATCTAATTTCCTCTCTTTCCTTACGATGTAACGCCATTACTATTCAAGCTCTCTATAAGACATACAGTACTATTGCACTAGCTGAAATACTACACTGCTATTTTGTTTAACCTTGTTTTTTTCTATATATTAAGGAAAGATCCGGTCGAGAAATGAGAAGGAAGAGAAGATATTAAAGTTAAAGGGACACTGTAGGCACCCAGACAACTTCAGCCCATTGAAGTGGTCTGGGTGCCAGCTCCCATCACCCTTAAGCCTTCCAGGGTTAAGTCCTCCTCTAGTGGTTGTCTACCAGACAGATACTAGAGGGACTACCAGGTTCTTAGATGACTTTTGGTCGTCACGCTCTGCATGAAGACCTCCAACGTCGCCGGAATCCCCATAGGAAAACATTAAATAATGCTTTCCTATAGGGCGTGCGCAGCACATGCGCATAAGGTCTCCCCCGCCAGCAGACGTCGACGGGGGAGGAGCGTGGCCGGAGCCTGACCCATCGCCGAGGGACATCGGCGCTGGAATCAGGTAAGAGTCTGAAGGGGTTTTTACCTATGTCAGCGACATGGGATGGGGGGATTCTACAGTGCCAGTAAAACGTTTTTTTTTTCTGGCACTAGCGAATCCCTTTAAGTAAAATTCCGATCTTGATTTATTACTGAACTCGGTATATCAATGTAAGTAGTAGTTCTACAAGTATTTGTATATTTTCTTGTTCAAGAAGCAGATTTTATCTCCTTTCAGAGGAATTGGTGTGAGGTGAGAGATGACGTATTTCCTATATTTCGTTTTGAGAAGGCCTATATTACATTATAATCCTTTTCGAAGGGATGAGGTCTAATGGTCCCTCAACAAAGAAAGTCCCAACAATCCGTTCTATGCCACGAAATTCTTTACAAACTAAAACAAGGGATGTTATTCTTTTTTTTTTTCTAAGAAATAAATTAAGAAAAGGACAGAGCTAAGAAACACGTGTCAGCATTTCCAACCACATCCAAAAATAGAGGATTTGGGGATTCCTATAGTGTTCCAGAAATGTCAAAATAATATTAATAACAAAAAAAAAATACAAAAGCAAAACACATGCAAACCAAAAAGTTAAAACTTAGCTTTAAACATGAGGGATGTGTGCGTTTATGCCGTATCTTTTGTCAATTTTTTTTTTCTATGCCTCAAAGTGTTTGATTAATTTTTGGACCAGCCTGTGGAAGTTTTTTAACATTTAAAAGAAATATGATTGCAACATAGATGTAGTTTTGTCATTTTGTTGCTGTCAGTACTAGCACAATGAATAACATTTATTGAAGACCATTGGTAATATAGAGCTGGACATCCCAGTAGGTACCATAGGCAGCTGCCTATATATATATATATTTTTTTTTTTGATCTGCTGGTGAAATGTAAAATCAGAGATGGCAGGTGGAGGAGAGAGATTTACGATGTTACATCCACAAAAATCTTAGATGGAATGATTCAAAGTAAATGTTTTAATCTGGTGTAACAGATCCAGATAATTTTTCTATTTATTTTTGTAAATCCATGCAGTTGTATATGACTGTGTGCCGTGTCACTCATACAGAGGTACTCTGAGCAATTTCATTTCAAAGTTGTTATGGTAGTTAGAGAAAACTAATGAATAGAACACTTCCTCTGGCCACTATAGGCTGGTTCTATTTTTTTCCTGTATGTGGTATGGTGTAATAAAATACTTATATTAATAGTTTAGATAGATAGATGAGAAATTCTACTCTTTTTCTTCTGCTTGTAACCACAGATTTCTTGTCAATGGATATACTAAATCAGGCTTCCCCAAACTCTTGCCCTCCAGATGTTTCTGAACTACAACTCCGATGATTCTCAGCCTAACTATTTCATTCATAGACTTGTGGGAGTTGTAGTTCAGCAACATCTGGAGGGCCGGAGTTTGGGTAAGCCTGTACTCGATGGTTGTTCGCTACATGAATATAATATTTGAAGCATCCCTCATCCTTGTCTAATTACTCTTTAGCATTTGTGTTTATCTTTTGGGAGATCAGAGTTCTGGACACCTTGCCTGCTCCTCGGTGTGCGTGTTACTATATAACTGTCAGTATGAAGATATTATGCCATTGAAATGGGATGGCATAGGAATGGCAGGATGCGGCAATGGAATCTCCTAATATCACCACATTTTGTCACAAATCTATGCTAAAGCCCCAAATTTGTCTCACCATTAAAGCCGTTTAGCTTGCTGAATGTGCATTTTGTGTGAATAGTGTGTCCTCTCTTTTTCATTTTACAAAAGTGCAGATTTCCATAGATATAAATTATCTCTGTTACACCCTCTGGCTGTCAATCAGACAACCAGTCCTGTAACTTCCTGGTTTGTTTAGCTCATAGCACCTGCCTTGTAAAGACTTCTCATTGACCTGCCTTGGGAAGTCCGAGATTGGACAGCCACAAAAAGTCTGGGCTTGGGAAGAAGGGGGCAAGAGATCAGTAACTTTTGCAAGTTGTCTTTTGATATTCCCCCAATGAAAAAAATACATAGCTAAATGCGTGAATCTTTTCATTGGGGGTATATCTACTAAATTGCGATTTAAAAAAAACATTTGGGCAGTGGAGTATCTCTTTAAGTGAAATTCCAACTCAGCATATCTTTATGAAAATCTCACAAATGACTTTGCCGCTTAAAAAAACAATAAAAAAAATATTTTTTAGTATATTTAATTTCCTACGATATTGTAGTGATGGGATCTAGCTTGATCTATTTTAGTTTTTGAAAGTTTATTTTATCCATCTTCATGTTGATTGAACTACTAAGGGCCCCTTGTAATCATTGACAGCTTGTCACGGATGCTAAGTGGTTGTTTGTCCGTCTGGCTTTCATTGAGTTAATGAGATTAAAGGACACATTCTGATGCTAAAGTTACTGGTATCTCAATCTGCTCCTCTGTTAAATAGGCACAGATGCCATTATCTCTCCAGTCGCCTGAACCCCTATCCCTGGGCCCCTAGAAATAAGGTCTTTGTTGCACGAGTAGTCCCTGAAGGTCAATGCCCATCACTGCATCCAAATTTGAACAGATAACATTGAAAAAAGTGGAAGGAATGCAGCCAAGGACTCCTTATACCATGATTATTTCATTTAGCATTGGTGATTATGGTGCTTAGATGGTCCCTTTAATCTTCATTGAAGTGGAGCCTCCGGGGTGTAGGCCGGGATCACCCCCACCAGTCCAGAGCGGGGCGAATGGGGCAGCAGTAGGCACTAGCGTTAGTCCAGTATCTGGCAAGCCAGGAGAGCTGACGTCCCTCCCGTCCAGCACACGCACTAGGCCCCGTCACATCCTCTATGGACTGTCCAGGCAATCCATATTCTAGAACCTCCAAGGGAGACCCAGCAGGGCAGCGTAGCAGTAAGTTGCATTCAACTGCAGAATTAGAGCCCCTAGGGGCAAAAAAGCATGAGTAAATCAGTGGCTGGGCTTGGAGCTCCTTCAGAACACATCCAGCCGCCATGCAGGTCAAGACCCGCCATCAACCATTTTGTTTTTATGCAGGCTGTGTCAGTCACAGCCAGGGGGAGTTGTGATTAGAGCTCATATACAAAAGCAAAAGTGATTTAAGTCCTAAACTGCAGTTAATTTAGCAGTGAAACTTAAGAGACATGGTCTATGCATAAAATCTACTTCATTAAGCTAAAGTTGTTCTGGTGACTATAGTGTCCCTTTTAGCCATACCACTGGTCCGATAAGCCCCGGCCCACAAGAGTCCGTTACGAAAACTCCCAGTATCTTCGGCGACCAGCCTGGGACCAACAGGCATGTGAGAAATGTTGAGCATAGTGTACTTGTATTTTTGTCCAAACGATATTATTGAGTAACCTGTTTTTTATTAATATATTATAATAAAAATTCTGTTTAAATGTCATGCAATACAATTTATAAATGTAGGAATAACTATTCATTTAGACCCGTGCATGAATGTATTTTCATGTCTGAATCACAAGGGAACACTCTCGTACATTCCGATCAATTTTTTTGCTGGCTACAAAAAAATAAACAGATAGAGAATTCATTGCCAAATCCTTCCTCTACTGCCGATCATTGTTTATCTAAGTTTCACCTCCAAAGGGGCATATTCTTACGCCAGGTCATTCCACTGCCTCGGGCAAGAACTGAATCTCTTCTATTTAGCTACCATGGTTACCTCTCCCTCCTTCCCCGCTCACATCTTCATCCTACCACCAAATCTGCTTCAGCTTGTTTCCTCTCCCTTGATATCTTCATTGGTCTCTAGAAAAGTTACAGTTTCAAATTCCATGCTAGGAACTCCTGGCGGATCTCTCATGCTGATAATTGGATCAAGAGCTGGGAATAAAGATCAGAAGTGCTATTTAATTCCATGGAGAAGCAAAAATAAAGAAGAGATTTAATATGTATTTATTTATTTAGTTTGAGTTTTTATTTTTTGCCATCATATTGAACTTAAAAAATTGCTCACGGATATATAGAAACACACATACACATTGGATACAATAGTCGTGTGCAATTCTGTTTCAAACGAACTGTGATTCTTCCCGAATTTTGGGCGATTGTCAGGTCATCTGAAATATAGAACTCCAAATCGCCATGTGGATGAATCATAAAACCAATGAAATGAACAATGAATGAACAATTTAGTTTGCTTCGTGATTATGAGTTCCTTCCATGGTGCCAAAAAAAGATGATTGATGGATTTTGGATCAACTGCAAAAGCAAATGTGAGAAAGGTTGAAATTGATGGACACATGCCCAAAAATTCTCCAAGTCAGCTATGCTTCCAGTTTGGCTACTTTAGCGACTTTCACTTTAAAAGGACAGTGTTTACATTACTGCCTAGTAACTCCTCAATAGCAGTCACTCAGACGGCCACTAGAGGTGCTTCCTATTTCAGTGCTGCCCTCCCATTGTTTAAAGGTATATCTATGAGGAGCTGCTGATTGGTGCAGCTCAACACTTTGCCTTGCACGTGCAATAACCTCCCAATGTTTTCCTATTGAAAATAATTTGATTGGCTGAGATCATCAAGATTGATGATCTCAACCATGTAGGCGGGGCCAGCTGCGACGAGACTAGCTTGGCAACAGAGAAAAGGTAAGTTAAAAACCGGAGACCTAAACAGGTACTCCAGCACTGTAATGTTAGGAATACACGTTTGTATTCCTAACACCATAGTGTTCATTTAAAATGGAAATTACTTTGAATTCAGTTACATTTTCACTTCTTTAGATCTAAAATAGTGTATCACTTTATTTATTTATTTGTTACTGGCATTTATAAAGCAAAAACATATCCCGCAGCGCTGTGCAATTAGGGGAGAAGATACAATATACACAGACAAAAAGGTAAAGAGGACCCTGCCCGTAAGCTGAGATCTAGCCATTGAAGCTTTTATACAAAGTGCTTAGATAGCCCGTGAGCTTTCTTCTGTCCTATACTCGCAAAATGACACCTCACAATCAAGATTTGAACATTTCAGCCTGATGTCACTGGTCGTTCATGTAAAAAAAAAAAAAAAAAAAATCACTAATTTGCTTATTTATTAAGATGGGACCTGGGGATATTTCAATACAAAATTACATATTTTAGGCAAAAATAAAAACAAACTGAAAAAATTCTCCAAATTAAATGTTTAAGCTTAAAAAAAAAAAAAATCAAATTCCATTGTAAAACAAAATCCACAATTTCCAATTTAGTGAGTAAGCCACTAGTTAAAATGGTGATTTAATACAATTATTCCTTATATTCATAGTTTAGGATCAACGGTAGGCAACCTTCGGCACTCCGGATGTCAAAGAATCAGGAGATATGTAGTCCAAGACATCTGCAGGTTGCCTAACTCTGGTAGGTGAAGCTCTTTCTTCAAATTTAAGTCGCAATAACTTTTGTAACATGTTGAAAGCGTGTTTTATGCCTGAGTGCTCTAACATTCATCTCTCAACCATTTACTTTACCGAACGTCACTATCATTTAAACAGTCCTCGGTGAGATGGGTCCATTAACCACTTGCCTGCTGCTATGCGTAATGAGTACTGGAAACGTTTATTTTCCAGCCATGCAAAGAGAACCAGCAGAGGTTGTAGAGAGCAGTTAAGATCACAGACTTGAGACATCTGTAAACCGGCCCTGCGATCCTGCTTTCTCTAAATGGCTTGTCTTCAAAACACTTAACTGATTAGCCGAGACATGACCAATTAACTGCTATATAATAGCTCTGTCCAAGCAGCCTGACTGTATGGTACTCATTTATATCGTCACCTGTAGCTTCAGCAGCATTTTAGCAAACATTACGCAGCTTACACCTGACAGATAAAAACACACTGACCGATAACCATCTATGCTGCATATTTTAAAAACATATATATATATATATATTTCAAGACTCACTTGTTTTATATTCCCAAGATTCTTTAAATTTTATTCCAAAACTATTCATTTAAAAAAAAAAAAAACTTCAGTAGAATTTGCATTAGTTTCTATGTCACTAATAGTGGCCTCAAGATTTCATATAAGCTATAATTCATTCAACAAGCCTTCAGCCTATTGGTAAGGGATATTGAAGTGGTTATGTTGAGAAGAGCCTGTGGGTACTGTCCCCTTTATTTATGTTAAGCTATTTTTTCATTTTCTTTTTCAATAAGGTTTTTTTTTCAGCTTTCAGTGTTCTGTAAGTGTTTTTAGAATCACAAGTGGGCAGGAGTTAATACACAAACACTCAATGTCATCACATTACATCAAGATAATAGCCGTTGATGGATGCCTCTATGGGTCGCCCAACATGGAAACAGTAGGTTTTAAGTAGACGAGCAATAAGTAACAAAAGTAAGCTGAGCAATCATCAAAAAGCAAGTCTATTAAGAAGTCATACCTAACCGAGTAAAACTCCCATCACTCAAACTTACAAACGTACTATTAACTAAACAAACTTGTTCCGAATTAAGAACAAAAAAAATAAAGAATCTGTAAGACTGTTTTGACAAAAATTGTGGCTTTCCCCAAGTCTACAGCTCAACCTATTTTTTTATGGCAGGGCTAAGGAAGAAGTTAATTTCTGCGTTCGCCAATCCAAGCATGGTTTGCACCCCTACATGAGTGCCCACAGTGCACCGAGGCTCCCTGTCCAGTGATGAGCTTCCGGCATCTGCAGAGTTGCAGAAGTCATAAGCCATCACTGTCGCCATGCATTGACAGAGCATGTCAGCTAACGAGTGCAATTCCGTGCAATGAAATTTGCACGGAACTGACATTGGTTTCAGGCTGGTTGATGACACCACAATGACACTGCTGGATGCGGAGTTACACATTTGGCAGCATGTCCAGGCACCATGACCACTTCAAATCACTCCTTTAAGATATTACCAAGAAAGCAAAATTTCAAATCTGGAAGACGGAATTAAAAGATATTAGACTAAAAATGTATTAGCAATACTGGCTGTAACGTAACATTGGTAGTATGGGTTTTTGGTTTGTTCTAGTGGCACTTTGCTGTATTATAACTGTATCATAGTTTAGGAATGATGCATTGCTTATCGGATATTCAGAGTCAAAATATTCTATTACTCCCAGTGACGTACTTAACTGTAAATATGCTACGTTGTATGTGAATACGCAGATCTAGGATTGCCCAAAGGGATGATCCCATTAACCATGAATACTATGCTGATATCTCATGTCGCTGGGGAAATTATGACAATTTTCAGATCACAAGAAATCAACCATGGACCATGAGGGTGCTGGGAAGTCTATGAAGGTTCCTGTCTCATCCAAATAGCATTTGCCATTTATGGATATTCTTGGAAGTAGGAAGTAGGCAGCAGAAATTCCATGCATGCATCAGAAACCTGCATCGAATGGGACATGAGAAATTCCAAAGAAGGTTAATTCATTTCAGGACTGGGCTGGTACAATTTTAATATCATCTCCCCAAGTGGACGTGTCTGAGAGTTCTACACAGGATACAGAACATTGGGTAAAGTTTATAACTATAGTCCTTGTCAACATTTAAAAAACAATATTGTGTAAAACACACAAAAACATTACATAACCTTTAGAAAATGTTAAAATCTTTAGGGAACTCCAAAGCCAACAGAAATAAACACTTAGTATAAAGGGGACACAATGCTCATCCTTTTCCAGTGTGTCACAGACACCCTAAATTCTGCAAGTTGTTCAAACAGTCATTGACACCTATGCCTGTGTGTCTCGTGGTGTTGGTATGATGGAACTATTACAATCAGGTAGCAGAAAAAAACATGCAATGGTATATTTAATTTAGTAAGCCAATTACATTTAAAAAGTAAAGAAGAAAAACATATCAAAGTGAGAAAATGGACAGCAGCTGCAATGCTCATGACATTCTCATATGTCTTAGAGATTATCAGCTCTTTGACCCAGCCATCATAAAACTATTATATTAAATTGTGTTGTTAATAAAAAAAACTTGTTATGTTTTCACTGAATTCTGCAATGTTTTTACTAGAGGGAAAGAATTAATATCAAATGGTTTGTATTACTATACCTTCTACCTTCCTTCCTTTTATTTTGTTAATTGGTCACTTCAATTGTTAGTGTGATGTGGTATTGGAACACTACTGTAGATTTAGGAGATGTGAATCATTTGAAATGTATGTTGTTAGGAAAGGAATACTGCGGGCACCACAACAACTTTATTTTAATGAAGTTGTTGTTATGGTGCCAGGAAGTTCATTGTGCCGGCTTACTTCAATTGTTCAACCAATAATGAATGGTTTAACACCAAAATCTTCTGTTCAGTGCTGTTCGGAGCTTTCCCCCTCCACATCCTCTTGAAGCATAAGACTATGTGCTCAGGGCCGTCTTTAATATCACAAGGACCCTGGGCAAAGCATTTTTGGGCCCCCTAGGCAACCCCCACTCCCTGGCATGCAATAACACCTTTCACATATATACTTACACTGACATATACACGGACAGGCATACTGACACATACACACAGACAGACATACTGAGACACACACATATATTGACACCCACACATATATACTGACAGAGATGCTGACACATCCAGACACAAACACACTGACAGGCATACTGACACACACACAGACACATACCCTGGCAAGCATACTGACAGACAGACAGACACACACACACACTGACAGACATACTGACACACAGACACACACACAAAGACATACACTGACAGATATACTGACATACCCATTGACAGGCATACTGACATACCCATTAACAGGCATACTGACACACACACAGACACATACACTGATACACACATATACTGACAGACATACTGACAGACAACCTACTGACACACACATACACTGTCAGACATACTGAGACACACATACATACACTGACAGACACACACACACAAATACTGACAGAGAGACACACAGACATACCATACTGACGGGCAGAAACATATACATACTGACACAAATCTACTCCCTGTTTCCTACCTTGAAGAATTGCTTCCCTGGTATCCAGAGTGGTGGCTGAGGCTGTTGGGGGTTGCCGACTGGCAATCCGGACCAGCCCCCCTCCTCTGTGCTTCCCTGGTGTGGTCTCTCCCGCGCGGCTCTCTCTGGGAGGAAGTGACGCATGGCAGTCACTTCCTCCCATGCTGCCAAAAAGCAAAGGGGCCTGGTTGTGCTGCTAAAGGGCCACACAGCGCAACCGGGCCCCTGCTTACAAACGCCCACTGGGCCTCCTTAGTGTGTGCCCCCAGGATGCATCGGGGGCCCATGGGTGAGGGGGGGGGGGGAGAATGTTGTAGAGGGCAGCAGGGCCCACCGGGCAGCTGCCTTGGACCCCCTAGAATTTGTTACAATTACAATGACGTTGTTATGGTGCACAGAGTGTTCCTTTAAGTACTCAAAGTATTTGTTTTTTAGTCACTTAAATAAGCAAAATCCATAGTCACATGGCTGAAATAAGTGGCAATCCTACAGGTATAAGGATGAGCAGAGAAAGATATGTATCAGATTTGTGAAGCTTACAGTATCCAATTAAATGTAACAGCATTAGGATGCAAATTTGTGCCTCCCTTTATGTGGTGAGATGAGATGTTTGTGTCACATGCAGGAATGGCAAAGAGAGTACACCCCATATCACCCGTCATCAGACTTTTCATCTCTTTGGACAATGACCACTTATTTCCTTCTTAATAAGATAATTTAATATTCCTACATGCATCACATTTAGCTAATTCACGATGTGCTTGTTACGGGTCTGGGGAATAGAATTTAGGATAGGATTTATATAACGAACTGCACTTCTTACACAAACTTCTTCATTTAATTTATTTCTCATTTTGTAGCTTTAACCCAGAATGTAACAATGTTATTTTTGAAGGAAGTTTGTAAAATCTTTACATCCACATCCCTGTATATGAAACTCACCAGCAGATCATTATCACTAGCATTACCACAATTTGACAGTTTTTTTGAGTAAATCGAGAAAAATCCTCTAACCACTAGGAGAAAGCAAACTGCAAACTGATGTTATGTGAATATATTAAGGAGGAATGCCGACCTCTACTCTGTACCCACTACTTAAAAGTTTACTAAAGGTGCAAATGAGTGACTATACCTTATTCCTTTAAGCTGTGGGAGTCTTCAAGCATGCTTCGGCATCTGCTTAGAAAGCGCAATAAAAGTGTATATGCCCTTGCACATGTGCCCTCTTGATATGTGAATGAGAGGAATCATCGTGATTAGCCCAGATTAGTCCAGTTGTATCAATTACTTTAGTGTTTGGCACACAATGTAAATCAAAAAATAAAAATGTTTCTTAAAGCATTTCTCGAAGCACCATGGTCACATTAGAGTTTTGACATGGTCATGGTTCTTGAAATCTAACCCCTTGACAGATGAAGGTGTAACTCTAGCATCATTGAAGCGTCATTAGCAGCTCAGAACAAAAGGTCCAGGATGGCTAATGTCAATTCTGTGCATATTTCTATACATAGAACATTGAGAAAGCTGCTACTGATGCAGTCAACCAATGAATGATCAACGCAATCGGCATTCAGCAAGACAGGAGCCTCAGCTCCCGGTGCAGACCCAGGTAAGAGGCAAACCTTTGCAAAATGGTTTGACCCATTACCGGGGAATGGTGCCAGGGTACTCCTGACATGATAACCACTACAGCGGGGTAACTCTTTAAGTGAAAAATATCCAACCCCAAACTAATAAAGAACATTTTACAGAAACATTGTATATCTAAAAGATGTAAGAAAGCCTTTTGCTTCCTCAGCCCTCCTTACTGTATCTAAATAACTGCAATTATTGTATTGTTATTCTGAAAAATAAATATGTGTTTGTTTGTGTGTGACGAATATACAAATTCTCTGGTATGAGGCCCCTCTATTGCCTTCTATAGGTGTAGAATTCGTATGCTATACAGTGTTTAAAAAAAATGCTAGAAATATGTGGATCTGTATTTTTTTGTGCCAAAACCAATTATCTCTAATTCAGGATATTTATGGAATGGAACATTGATACATTACACTGTGAGAAGCACCAATTCATTATAAGCATCTAAAGAAAAAAAATTAAAAACAACGGAATAACTGCTTTTACTGTTACAGGTGACCGCACAAGACAAGGTCTTGGCAGAGCGTGGGTTAAACTCAAGGAAGACATTACAAAAAGCCAATGGAAAGCCAGAATCCTCTCATTCCTGTATTGTGTCATTACCGCAGCAGGAATAAAAGTCTTAGAATTCTGGGATTGTCAAGGAGAATTCCCTGCGGATCACATGTCAGTTTGTGTAATATATCCACAGCCCAGTGTACAAACCCTTGGATTGAAAGTCTCTGCTTTTCTTTACTGGGACAAACACCAGGCCCACACATTGGTTAACTGCGTGGTTCTTTATTTCTTTTTTTTTTCTTTTTAATTACTGTGCATGTTTCTGCCAGAAAACGGTTCAAACGAGAGTTGTGTTTTTTTTCCATCGCTAGAGTTTGCTGTGGACGATCATTGTGCCATAGGAGGTTCAGCAGACGAAGGCACGAACAGGACTTGTCTAGCTCTCCACTGATTTGCTGTGACAGAAGGCATTTTGCTTCTAAACTATGCTGATTGGCAAATGTTTCCCATAGTCCTCTGCTACTCAACTCCAATCATCCAAAGTGTCAGGCTCCCTGCCTTGTTTATAAGTGAGCCTGAGAAACACGGCCCAAGGATGTCCTTGGGAAGCCATGTTTGGTAGTGAATAACGAAAACTGTGGGGGAGGCGGTGTTAGTTACGAACAGACAACAACTTTTAAAGCAAAGACATTTCACAGTCCTCAAAGTGTCACCGGCCTCACAAAAAAAACAGCTGCTCCTGACTTAAGGTGTTGCTTATTGTCCTACCGCAGATGGAAAAGGAGCTTGATTAGATGTGAAGAGAAGGACAAAAAAACACCAGAAATTGAACAAAATAAATTAATATTATCCACAAACTATAAATAAGGCAGATTGGGATAGACTCTCCTACTCACAGCCTATGCCCAGGGACAGTTTCCAAATCCCAAAGCATCGAGGCCTTAATCACAAGATGTTCCAAATGTCTGATATTGCAGAAATATATGCAATGTCCAAATACAGATATTTCCAGATACCTTTAAAAAAACATAAAAGTCTAATATGGTGTAATACTGTTTCATTGATTAAAAGATAGGTTACGTTAAAAACTCCTACTTATTGTTAATGTGAATCTGGTTTTCTAGATTCACATAATAAGCATGTTAGGTATTCAATTGTCTAGCTGTTAGTGCTCTCCATGGTTCTCTCTGAAGTGTCCATGCTCCTTGTATTCACCCCTTGAATTCGAGGCGAAATGCGTTGACAAGGTCCTCTTTGGCAGTGCTTGGAGTTTGGCATGCTGCGGTCCTTCCTAGATTAATTTCGGTGGTGCATACAAGAAGCATAGAGACTTCAGAAGGAACACTAAGTAAGAGTTTTTAACCTAAGCCTTATAAACAAATGATACAGTATCACACTATTTAGCCTTTTATGTTTTTTGTTTTTTTTAAAGATATCTGGAAATATCTGGACATTGGATACATTTATGCAATATTGGACATTTGAGAGCATCTTTTAAACTACACCACTCTCTACTGCATTTATGAATTTATATGAGACTAGATAGTGTAACGTTTTAGGTTGAACTCTAATAGTTTGGCTAATTCAGTAGCTTTTTGTGGTGCCAATGTAATGTTACACAGTTGGGGGAATATCCACCTAGTACTTACATAATTGATTTTTTTTATATTTGGAAAACCTTGTGGGAGTTTTTTGTTGCGTATAGGTCCTGAGGAACTTATTGAATTGTGATAATTCGTAACTTTTTTTAATAATATCAATTAATATCATATTTGTATTATTAAACATGATTACAAACCTATGGTTGTTTTCATTCACATACAGTTTCTGACATTCAGACCATACTATGTGTTTGTCTTCAACATCACAGATCACAATTAAAGTCAGAAGCTTAGAGTTATTTACTAAAATGTGAATTCAAAGTTAATTTCAAAGTTAAGGAAAAAATAGGTGAACTGAAAAAAATTATCTAAGTCAACTATGCTTTCAATAACCCTGTATGTCAACTTAAAATGGACCTAACTTTAGTGTTCATGTTATTCACAACAATTCGCGATCCATACGTCAACTTCATGAGATTAATGATGAGGATTTTGCTTTTTTTGCAATAAGATCACAGGTTAATGGTTATCAACAGCCAAACTTGGCATCAAGCTGCTTCATCAAGTCTCTTTGGCGGCTGAATTCAAAACGGAGGAAATTAGCCCTTCAGTAATTGTTTAAGCTTGGTCGCTTCAAGGAGTTGTCTAAGCACCAGGGCATTGTAGTCTTAAGGTGTAAGTAGGCTGTGGCCACCAAGCCTGATTCTCCGTCAAACTACTGTCAACTATTTATTATTAATTTATTTAATTTATATAAGTCAAAAACTTTATTTTACTACTTATATGTTGACATGCCTCCGTATGTAGTAGGACGTTCTTACTTGAATTAAAATGTCTGTCAGGCATGGCTCCCCAAACCTGGAAAGAGCTTCTACTTAGGACTTCTGTCTAATATATATAATTTACGTTATCCCGTTTCAATAATATATTAACCAATTACAGCTACAGACTAGCATAGTAACAAAGTTGCTCATAAATGTAAGGGTAGTTGGAAAATAAAAAAATACCATTTTGAAATTGACCTGGTATTGTAATATGATACCGTATACCAGGGATAGGCAACCTCCAGCACTCCAGATGTTGTGGACTACATCCCCCATAATGTTCTTACAAACATAATGCTGGTAAAGCATCATGGGAGGTGTAGTCCAAAACATCTGGAGTGCCGGAGGTTGCCTATGCCTGCCACAATGCATCTCTCTGTACCAGGCCCAAGACCATGAAGGAACATCAATAGAGATCTTAGATGTACATCATCTATCTAATCACCAGTAGGGAATAGGGCCCCAATCTAAACTGTATGTGACTGGGAGAGGCAAGGATGTTAGACCTGAAGTAAATATTAAGAGTGGCCTTAGAATTTGGCACACCACTGGTCACAGGCCCCTGTGTCTTATTGGTAGACCAAAAGCAAATATAGAAATATATTTAAACAGATAATTGAAAGTTACATCATGTCAACAAAACAGAAATTAATAAATAAAATCTTTTTTTTTCTTTTTTAAAAGGAGAAATTTAATTTTCCAGGATTTTTAATATTATGTTTACTTATCCTTATACTTAATAAATATGTAATTTTAAGGTGTGTAGAAGAAAATTAAAGATACAAATTTGCCCCTATTTATGCCGAAAATCGATAAAAAACAAAGAAAATGCAGCATCTCATAAAAAATATATTAACACAAGTTATAAGTGATTTTCAAAGTTTTATTCAATGGCATAAATTCCATAAAAGTCATAGTTGCCATTTAAACTATATTGTCATGTCCTTTTGTCAGGAGAAGGGTCTTTAAATGAGAGAAGTCCTGCTGTATATACATATTAAGTGTGGCTTAGAGGAAGTAGAGGCCAAATACATTTTAAGACATTCTAAAAGACATTCTTCCATCTTTTATTTTATTTTTAGATTCCTTGTGGTTATTGGTGCAGCCAGAGTAATCTGGCCTCATTTTCTAGTTGGGATGTTTTGAGAACCATGACCACTTAGTAAATTTAAAATTACCCCTTTAAATTAGGCACACATATAATCACAACAGTGTATTATATTGTGTGCAAGCCTGGAGGACACAGAACACACAAGTCTGTTAATTTGTAGCGCTCATGAATTCCGCTCCGCTCATGAATGAGGCAGGATGCCACATGCTCAGGGGCACAAGTCCCGTGCATGCGGAGCAGAGAAAAGATGCTTGTGTTATATAAAGTCACTTTCTTGTGACATATTCTATACACTGTGTCATCTAATGTCCTACACAGTCTCTTTTGAATGGCTCTTGTCTAAAGGCATGCCAACTTGCATGGCACAAGACCCTTTTATCTCAACAAAGACCATCCAATCAGATATGTTAACCTTTTGACAATCACAGAGTAGAGTATTGTTTCACTAACCAAGGAAGGAAACAGAACCTTTAATATTAAAATGTTTTTAAGCATAACATAATATTATATAATATAAAATGGTATTTAAATAACATTTTAATGATAGAAAATATAGGATTAATTCATAGGGTAGTAGTATGGCACCATGATGTTTCCTTGATGGTAAATAGATCCGTGCACCTGTGACGCCTTGCACCATTTATAGTTGCCTACAGTGATTTGCAAAATAGGAATTCATGTTTAGACCTGGTCCACCAAAAGCTGGGGATACAGGTACTCAACCCCAAGCATTTCTATACAGAAAAATAGTGATCTAACGTGGGCCAGTGAAGTTGAGATGTCTCCCTGTGTATGGATGGCATTAAATTAGGGCTACGGATAGCTGCCAAAAACACATGTTCGTGCCCACCAACACTTTATTGTACCCCAGTCTATAGCGCAGTCATTGGTCTAGCCACACTCAAAGACGGTACACAAACTTGTCATAAACCTATCTACATGTCTAACCAATTTCTTCAATTTAATGAGCTCTGTAGTACAGAAGTTAGCCCAGCAAAAGTGAAAGGTATTTATATAGAGCTCTGTTTTGAACCAATTCCCATACCTGCTTCTTTTCATTCCCAATCCCATGGTATCTATATTATTTTTACTTCCTAATAAAAATTTTTAGGAATCTGAATTCCCATAAATACCTTCTAGTTCCTTGCAAATATTCATAAGCATGGTAATTTACTTTTTTTTTTTTTTTTGATTAAGGGGTATTTTTTATTGTGTTTGTTTTTGAGGTTTCTAAAAGTAACATATATCACAGTGGTACGATATACACCGTACAGTGCGGTCTGCAGGAGTAAAAGTGGCCTGCAAGGTCTACTTGTATGGTTAAGATTAAATTCTTGTAGAAAGTATTTATCAATTTGTTGATTCTTATGTGTATTGTATGTGAGGATAGTCTCTAAAAATGTTATCTCTTCAATGTTGCAGTAAACAGTGAATGGACAAAATGGAATAAAATGGAATATATTTCTACAACATAATTATACATACATTGTAGTGTAATTGAAAATCATCATTAATGAAATAAAAACCCTTAAAGAAAATATAATCCTAAAACTATTTTTTTTTCGAGATTATAAGGTTATTGTCAAGTGACATTTGCTTTCCCCCCTTTTCCTTACAAATGTAATCATAATATTCTTTACTTACCTTGTTTCCAGCTCTGAGACACCGTTGCAGTAGTCTAATCCGCCTATTTTCTCATCGTAAAGCATGATGACTTCTTCCTGACTTTTCGTCCAAATAAATGCTTCTCATAGAGAAGTGTTGTGCACAAAAGAATCATGCGCAGCAAGTGACGCGCTCAGCCAATCAAATGTTTCTCAAGGAGAAGCATTGAGTCCAATGAGGCACATCAGAGGACGTTGGACATCCTCATGCAGTGTGTGAGGACATCGAATGCCAACAACTATCCGACTCAGTTGTGTCTGCAGAAGCACCATCTAGTGGTTGTAAGTGTTTAATCATGTAACCTCTAGAGGTGTGTTTAAACATGCAAAATATTACTGTATCTCCAAAGCGGTAGGAGAAAAAGGGCAGAGAAAAAAAAAAGCAGGAGAAAAACGGCAGAGCCACTGCACACAGACTTCACTGAGATGAATTGGTCTGGGTGAATATAGTGGTCCGTTACACAAACCTGTTAGTTCAAACAAGTGGAAAAATAAAAAAAGGGGATAAATGGCACCTAAATTGCTGTCAAATAGGACCTTACTCAATTATCATACGTGATTAGAATTCTTCTTCTGCATCGTGTTGGAGAGACAGCAATCAGGAGATACAAAACCCCTTCGTGATTGATATTAGATTTCATGTTGTCTACAGGATAACCCAGGTCATTTTGCCAATAGGAATCTGAGCCCTCAAATTCAGCTACATATGGAACTGTATAAATACATAAAGCAGAATTCTGTGGCAAAACTTCCTACAGAACAATTAAACATTGCAATCAATGTTCTGGAAGGAATGTAGCCTCAGTTGGCAAACACAGGACTGGATACTGATACTAACTGTGAAATCTTCATACGTTATTTCCACCTTAATTATACCACCATCCTGTGTCTAAAGAGCCAGACTCCATAACACACAAATTATTCCTTCTTTGACCATAAAGTTTTCTGTGCAAAAAAGTCCCCATGTAAAGGGTGAAATGAATAGGCAACTGAGGAGCCACAGCCTGTGCCAATCATTGCCTACAATGTATTCACAGATAATGAAAAAAGCTAAATTATTTTGTCTTTTGGAGGTAGTAGCATAGGGGCTGGCTTTTGAGTGGCAGAGACTATATGCAATGTTACAGAGAGTGATAGTGTTGGACTGACATGGGGAGTGAGTGGGCAGTGAGTACTAATAGTGGCAGATCCATTATGTCTGTGTTAGTCTCAGCGACAGAAAGATGTAGAGTAGAATGAAGAGAGTAAAAAAAGACGAATATGAAACACAAAGAACTGTGTGAATACAGTCCGAGAGACAAGAGCAGCAACGTTTCGACCTGCTAAGAGGGTCTTGCTGCTATGTGTGTCTAACGTTGCTGCTCTTGTCTGTTCTATTAAAACTGCCTGCGGCTTAAACATCCTGAGTACCTGGAGAATCTTTTTGTTTGCCTTATTGTTGTGGGATTGCTTGTCCTACTCCGGAGCACCGGGTGGCTGCTGGGATTGAGTGCGGCTCCTATCTTTATTATTGCAGTACAGTCCGACTCTGGACCAATAAGCCTGGAAGAAAAGAGACACAATTAATTTGAAGAAAACTAAGAGATATTGGAGGCACTCTAAGAAAGAGGAAATGTTTGTTACTTTGCAATGTATGTTTGCAGGCGAATGCAATGTATGATCATATAATGTAACTAAATCCCCGTTATTTTTTAACAAAATCTGTCAGCACCGAAGTTGCTGTTTAGTGGATAAGGGAGTTCGCTGGATCTTCTTTTGCGTTGTATATATTGGCTCCCAGCAGCACCCTATTTATGCATGTTTAGGTGACGGCAGCCAGCCTCCTGGTTTCTCATATATATAGTTATTTTGCTATTGTCACCAGCTGAAAGAAAACATCTAAATTACATATAAACTTACAACTGTCCAATGATTTGACTCTAGTGTCTTGGGTGCATTCATTTTATTAATAATGAAATTATTCTATCAGGAAGGATAACTTGATTTTTTCTCTAATATTCAACACTCTGGAATTAACAATTACTATCCAACATAATGATGCTTAATTTATTGCCTTTTATTAGGTTGACCCTACCAGACATAGAACCTACTACAATGAGGTTTGGATTGTTATGTCAGTCCTTGCATTAATCAACCTAGGTACGTCATATGTTACATATTGTTTGTTTCTGTGCATTGGACAACTTTGGCAACAGAACCTGTTTTCTCATAATGCAATGTAGGTGTGTGTATAAGAGTTATGAAGTGCCAAGATAACTGAATCCACATGTCTTGTTTTGTTATTTATGTTTTTTAAGGTCTAGCAGATCAGTCTGGTCCTCTAAAGTGATGCTTTTCATAAAACCAAATTGACAATACGTGGTGACTTCACTTTTATTGCCATCTTACATTATTACATTAAAAGTTCTGTGAATCAGGGGTGCATCCAGGCACATTATTATAATATTTTAAGTCTGACCCTGCCAATGAAATGATCTTGGACTGATTTGAATTGATCCATGGAAACAGGACCATAAGGTCAGGAGAGAAGCTTGTAGAGCAACATTCATATACATCTTGAGATATTATTCACAGATGTTTTAAAAACTGTTCCAAATAACATAGTTCATTCATAAAAAATATAAGGTTTATGGTCAACTTTCTACGTTAATATCTTGATAGTGGTCTTTCTTAAAAGAACACTCCAAAACGTGTGCCCTCTGTTTTTCTTTTTCAATAGAAACTGACACTTTTATAAATTAACTTTATTACAACCTCTGACTATTAATCAGATAACCTGTCCTGTTACTTTCTAGTCATTTAGCTAGGCAGAGCTAATCCCAAGAGGCAGCAACTGCCCAGAGCACCTGCCTTGCAAAGACTTCTAATTGGGCTGCATTGGGAAGTGTGTGATTGGACAGCCACAGAAAGTCTGGGCGGAGCTAGAAGGGGAGGGCTTGCAAAGGCTGCAGACAAGAGGTCTACAGCTTTTGCAGCTATTGTTAGATGTACTCCAATGAAAAAATGTATAATTAAATGCAGACATGTTTTAATTGGGGGGTAAGTCTACTAAATAGTGATTATTTATGTATTTAGAATTCGGGCAGTGTAGTGCCCCTTTAAACTGATTCTTACAATTGCCCTTCTACTTGAACTTTGATCTTCAGAATAAAGACTGAGGTAAAAATAAGAGAACTCATGAAAAATTTGTAAATACATGTACAGTAATTACAGTTACAACAAGGTATAAGGGTGGCGGTCAAGAATATACATTTAATTAAAGTTCCATATTTCTATTGATGTTTCTCAAAAAAAATAAATCAAAATGGGTGGGGTTTACAAAGTGTGACTAAAGAGCTAAGTTTTAATAGTGGAGCGATTACTGCAAAAACAGGTGGAATGTTCCTACTGACTCCATTGGTTTCAATAGTTATTGCCTCGTTTTAGAACTTTCTATTACAATTGCACTACTTTTACTAACATATCATCTGTCCCAACAAGGTTCTAAAAGTAAAACAATCAACAAACAGTGGTTCTATGGTGATTTCTTCACTTTGTGTAATTTGCCCCAAAATTCAAATATCGAAATAACAAATAGAGTAGTACCTCAGTTTACAAACGCCTCGGTTAAAGGGACACTCTAGGCACCCAGACCACTTCTGCTCATTGGAGTGGTCTGGGTGCCAACTCCCACTACTCTTAACCCTGCAAGTGTAATTATTGCAGTTTTTTATAAACTGCAATAATTACATTGCAGGGTTAACTCCACCTCTAGTGGCTGTCTATTAGACAGCCACTAGAGGTCACTTCCTGGGTTCTAGCACAGGAAACCTGTGCTAGAGCGTCGCTGGACGTCCTCACGCTGTGTGAGGACCTCCAGCGTCGCTCAAAACTACATAGGAAAGCATTGAAATTCGTTTTCAATGCTTTCCTATGGGGAGACGTAATGCGCATGCGCGGCATTGCCGCGCATGCGCATTAGTTCCCCTCGGCCGGTGGGCGAGATCAGTCTCGCCCACCGGCCGACGCAATGAAGAGGAGGAGTGTCGCGGAGGCAGAGACAGCGACGAGGGACATCGCCGCTGCCTCAGGTTAGTCACTAAAGGGGTTTTCACCCCTTCAGTAACCGGGGATTGGGTGGTGGGAGGGAGAGGGACCCTCCAGTGCCAGGAAAACAGATCGTTTTCCTGGCACTGGAGTTTCCCTTTAACATAATTTTCGGTTTACAAATGAAAATCCATTGAAAATAATGCCTCAGTTTATGAATTTTCACAGGATGCATTGTACCTGGGAGGTTTATAGCGCCTCCCCCCTGCATGCTGGAGTCTGTGGGTAGCACGTGGCGTCGAGTGTGGAGGTGTTGGAGCAGTTTTTGCATCGAGATAATGTAGTAAGACGTACATTTTAAAAGTACATGATCCCTTTTAACCAAAGTGACATGTATCAGAACTTCAAAGCACTCGTTTAAACAAATAGTAAATGTTTTAAAAAAAGACTTGACAATACTCACCTTGAAACTTCTTACATTCATATACATTCTTTTGGTCTGTGTTTCAAACACTGCAATTACATTTACAAGGTTAATCGGGATGTAAAAAATACACAAGTCAATCAAGTCTTTTCAGATTACTTGTATAACCTAATGAAAGCATAAACCCCACTCAAAACATTGACACAATCCTCACTAAACATGTGTGACCTCACCCATTCCTCCATCCCATGGGGTGGAGGGTATTATGTAATAGTAAGCTATGGGAACCCCACATCAGTAAGTTGGCGTGACCTCATTAACGGTTTGCTTTACTCAGGATTCCCAAAACCCTTAGCTACCTAACTCAAACATAACCCCCCCTTCTTTTGTTTGATGAGCCCTATCTGACTTTTAATAATAGACTTAACTCTGCCCTGGGAAATGTAAGATTATATCAAAATTAATATTCAATATTTTTGTTTGGCTATCTCCATATCTTTATTGTAAAATGTTCCTCGGTTTCCATTTTGTTTGTTTGATTGATTGTGCTCTGCAACAGTCTGGGAACTCAAAGAAACATTTCTATTTTGACTTCAGCTGTTTGGTTTCATTTAACTTATTATTTGAATCTTGTAGGTTATTGGTTTAACCAGTCCTTCTGTGGAGGTATCTGTTTAAATACTTGCTATACAAGCTCGTCTTATTTTTGAATACCTATTCGAGGAACCATATTTTTAATCCTTTTTTTTTTTAAACTTTTTTCAATTTTATATCCAGTACCAAAGGTGGAAGGGCAAGAGAAGGGTGCAGTGATACAGCATGCCAGTCACATCCTGTGTATGGTACATCTGCAATTTACAGAAATAGGCACTGGGGCATTCCACTGTTTCTATGGTGACTGGGACTCTGCTTTTCAATGTCACATTAATAATTAGCTGACTAATATGCAACCTGCTCAGGTCACAGCTTGGAGCATTCATCCTACCCCAGCTGGAATGACTCATGTTGGCTATATCTGGTTTGTTACCGTGCGGTATTTAATTACTATAACTTGCTAAGGTGACTGACTATATCATATGGAAGATCTCCAACAATTTTCTTTCTTTTTGCTGCAGTTTTTTTTTTTTGCACCTCAACCTCTCAAAAGGAATTATCATTGTTGTGTTTGTACAAGTCCTTGATGGCAGTCGGAGGGGCTGAATTCATTAGCTTGCGGCCTATAAAACACAGAGCCGTATAAGGAGCACATGTGGAGGGAGATCCTGCTGACAGCTATGACACAGTCACAAGACGGGTCGAGGGGATTGGGATAGAGTGATAGAATGAAGCACAGGTTGGGATATTACTTTCTATCCGGCTACTGGAGTTAGGAACAGCTGCATGCTTACTGCATCAGGCACTGGAATTTTGCACGTGATGGTTTTTTATTTTGTGTGTGGCACTCGTGGTCTGTGGGTAACAAGGCCACAAGGTTTTCCTGGCACAAACAGAGTCTTTCAAATGTAGTTTGTATTTTTTATATATAAATATTTTATTTATTTTTTAAACCCATCTGCACATCGATGGCTTTTATGAAAACGTAAATTATTATTGTCGACTAATAAAAATGCACAGGCATTATTAATATTGTTATTTAGCCAGTTTTAATACATAAATATATTTTCACATTTTGCGATTTTATAGATATTTATTTATCTTGCTAAGTATATCTAACCAAAACAGAATAAAAATGACATGGCATCCGGACTAGCATCTTTTGCTTTTATCAGCAGTGGGTGATGGTATATTAGTTACATAGTTGCCTAGGATGAAAAAAAACTAAAGTCTATTAAGCTGAACCCGGAAGCCCATTCTTTTATGCTGTTGATCCAAAAGAAGACCAAAAAAATGTCCAATTATGCCACAAAAATGGAAACAAAAATCCTTGTTGATGCCATAATTGCAATCAGATTTCTCCTTGGATCAACAACCTGTTGACATACATAACAATATATATCCTTGAATATTCTGTTTATACATAAAAGCATCCAAGCCTATTTTTCAAATTATCTATAGAATTTGATAACACAACAGAATTCCACATCATTATTGTTCTCATTGTAAACAAACCTTTCCTCTGCTGTGAGTGAAAACTCCTTTCTTCCAGTCTCAATGGCTGACCTCTTGTCTGTTGTATATCATTTGCTAACGGACAGGTTAGCACATAGCGCTTTGTACTGACCCTGTATATATTTGTATAGTGCTATCATATCCCCTCTGAGATGTATTTTTTCTAAAGAAAACAAATTCCGTTTTTCTAGCCTTTCCTCATAACTAATGTTTTCCATCCCCCTTACTAGTTTTATAGCTCGCCTCTGCACTTTTTCTAGCTCTGCAATATCCTTATTTAAAACTGGTGCCAAAAATTGTGCCGCATATTCAAGGTGGGGTCTTACCATTGATCTGTAAAGAGGTAAAATTATATTTTGATCCCGTGAATCAAACCTAATGTCCCCTCCAGGTCCCCACCCTTGAGCAGTGGGTGGGGACCCTAATTAAATAAATAATGGGGGGACCTACTGTCCCCCCATGTCCCCACCCATAAGCTGTACTTTTAAATGTGTTTAGGCGACATGCCCCTACTCGCGGCATGCGGGAGGATTTAACCTCCCTTTTATCAATATGAGGGTCATAGTGACCCCCATAGATTTTAATGGGGGAGAGGGAAGTAATTAATATTATTACAAGGAGCGCTGCCGGCTCCCCCTTACTTTTTTTTTCTGCGCATGCCCAGTGTTTTTTTCTGTGCTGTGGGGGTTACTTCCCCTGCAGCACGGAGTCTATTAAACAAACTAAACAAAATGAAAAGGTAATGCATTCGGCATTTGCCATTTCGTTTGTAGGGCTTTCGTTTACGTTTTAGTAAACTAATACAAAAAAAATGAATTCACGGACGAAATCGTATTCGGCCGAAAACGAATGCACATGTCTAGTTAACAGGCAACTATACCTCCTGATATGGTAATGCAGCTTGAAGTTCACCAACTTTCTTTATCAAATTGACTAAGGTGAGAATTCACCGTAAATTAAAAAAAAAAATTCCTTTGAATACACATTGGATTCAAACTAAATTCACAGGGTTACTTACTTAAAAGTATATTTCAAATTTAAGGCCAAAACAGGAGAACTGAAAATATAGCTGTTTTTTTCTAGAACCAGTTCACAAAATTTAGGCCAAATGAGCAAAACAGGAAAAAAAAAAGTTTGGAAAAGTTTAGAATTTTTATTTAAACTTTTAAAGTTGGTGGCCAACTATTTTGTCAATCTAAATGTCACTTAAACCCTTGGTTTCAATCTTCTTTTTTAAAAACAAATGTTTTGGGGGGAAAAAATACCAAAAAGATCCAAAAGAAGAGTATGAATAAAAAATGGCACAATGTCCAAAGCTCACCCATCCGAATGTTATTCTCATGTAGTCAGTTCCAGTGCTCAAGGGATGCAGTCATGATTAGACGGGCCCCATCCTCTCGGAGACTGCTGTGAGGGTCCCTGTGCTAATGAACAGCCCTGTCTCAGAATCTGATCTTTCACAGATGGCGGGACGTAGGAAGTGCAATTATGCGAAAATTGCAGAGAGGCAAATGAGATGTTGCCAAGTGCTGCCAATGGCCATTACATACCTGGGCTCTGTGATTGTTCTAGACATCAGCCGCATCTGTATATGCTTTATAGGAAAGAAATTCAAGGGGTTACATTTTGAGTGGGGGGGGGGGGGGAGCGAACATTCTAACTGTACAAATGGAAAAGAGAGAGAGAAAAGGCATAGCACAAAGGAGGTGAGGGGAGAAGCGAGAAAAATAAAGAAGATATAAATCTGACGGACAGTGACGGGTCAATGGAAAGAGTGCGAGAAAGAAATAAAAAATGGTGAAGTGTATAAAACCAAACAATTTACTGTTTCAACATTCTATCAAATGGGAAAGATAGGGCTGTCTGTATAACAGGGCAACTTATTTCACCCCCCCCCCCCCCCCCAATTTCTCCTCTGTGCATAGAGATGTCTTGATTAATGTTCCCTATAAGCAATATTTGGCTTATTTTGGTTTGACACGATTATTTTGGTCTCATCTGAAACAAAACTAAAGGAAGTAATCTTTAATCCATTCTTGATTTAAAGCACATCCTGCAGTTTGCACAGCAACTGTTCGAATACGGCTTAACCCCTTGAGGACACATGACATGTGTGACATGTCATGATTCCCTTTTATTCCAGAAGTTTGGTCCTTAAGGGGTTAAAGTAAGCATTGCTCTAGTTCTGCTTAAAATTGCAAGAGCTAGAGGGAAGACTTTAGAAGTAAGTACGGTAGTTACAGTAGTTTTCCCTGAAGAGCTTGCAATCTATTTGACAATTTTTTTTTTTTTTTATCAAGTTGTGTTCATTAATGTATTCTAACCTATAGACAGCTTTGTGTGTTACTCTCATCACTAACGCTAGACAAATCTTTAGGAAACAGTGTCATAAGAAATACAGTTTTTTTGCATTAAGTTCTGGAATGCAAAATAAAACTATCAAATTAAATGCTGCACATTAGGAGGATTGGTACGTGATGGGAGAGGAGAATAAGATGAAAGAAGAAAGTCAATTTCAGAATCCGTGGACTTGGAGAATTCACACAGCGCTCAGGAACCATGCCAAATATGAATGATTTGTTAGAAATAATACAATAAATGTTTTGGTAATAGAGCTGTTTAACTGACTAACCTAATATATTCTGATTGCTTCAATGCACTGAGCCCAAATCTGTCTACACAATGCATGCGCACACCAGAAAGAGATATAAACAGGCCTATTCACTAAGGTACAGAAGGTGCTTTGGGTCCTGCTAAAACAAGCTTACATTCTAAGGGGAGATGGGGGAAAGTGCCACAAGAGGTAAGGACAGGGCTGTCATTATGAAGGTACAGCCTCTACAGCTGTGTGAGGCCCAGGCAGCCAGTGACACTGTGTATATGCAGCTCTGGGCCCCTGCTGGCTTGAACAATAAAGAGATGGCCCAGGAGTCTCATTTTCCACCTCCAGCACACAGGCAGGAGGTTCTCTCCTTCACAAGCTGCAAGAACATTGCCGCAGGATGCCATGGCATGGCTCTGTGCCGCACGCAATGCATGCTGGGGTGTTGCCATGGCAACCTGCGGAAACGCTCTTGTGGCTTGCTAGAGAAATAAGGGGAAAATAAGACTCCTACATCAACTATACTCACTGCACACAATACACACATTGCATCCACTACACAAACACAGACACTGCATCCACCACACACACACTGCATCCACCACACACACACTGCATCCACTACACACATTCTGCATCCACTACGCACATACACACCCACCTTGCATCCACTATATACACAGACTGCATCTACTATATACACACACTGCATCCACTATAAACACAAACTGCATCGACTTTACTGATCTTTGTGGGCGGACTCGGGGGCAAGCCTCAGGGTCACAGTCCTTGAGCTGAGTAAAGGGGCACAAAATTTCCGATGGCAGCCCTGGAGAAGAGGCAGGGTGGTGTTGGAGAATCTATGGTAGCATAAGGCCTTCAAACAAATCCTAAGCCAAAACCTGTCTGGCCACAAACTGATTTCTCATATTAAATAATTTCCTATTTATTGTCTATAGCAGTGGTACTCAACAATCCAGGATAACATGGCCCACCAACAATCCAGGATAACATGGCCCACCAACAATCCAGGATAACATGGCCCACCAACAATCCAGGATAACATGGCCCACCACCAATCCAGGATAACATGGCCCACCACAAATCCAGGATAACATGGCCCACCAACAATACAGGATAACATGGCCCACCAACAATCCAGGATAACATGGCCCACCACCAATCCAGGATAACATGGCCCACCACCTATCCAGGATAACATGGCCCACCACCAATCCAGGATAACATGGCCCACCAACAATCCAGGATAACATGGCCCACCACCAATCCAGGATAACATGGCCCACCACCAATCCAGGATAACATGGCCCACCAACAATCCAGGATAACATGGCCCACCAACAATCCAGGATAACATGGCCTATCAACAATCCAGGATAACATGGCCCACCACCAATCCAGGATAACATGGCCCACCAACAATCCAGGATAACATGGCCCACCACCAATCCAGGATAACATGGCCCACCAACAATCCAGGATAACATGGCCACCCACCAATCCAGGATAACATGGCCTACCACCAATCCAGGATAACATGGCCCACCAACAATCCAGGATAACATAGCCCACCAACAATCCAGGATAACATGGCCCATCAACAATCCAGGATAACATGGCCCACCAACAATCCAGGATAACATGGCCCACCACCAATCCAGGATAACATGGCCCACCAACAATCCAGGATAACATGGCCCACCACCAATACAGGATAACATGGCCCACCACCAATCCAGGATAACATGGCCCACCAACAATCCAGGATAACATGGCCCACCACCAATCCAGGATAACATGGCCCACCACCAATCCAGGATAACATGGCCCACCACCAATTCAGGATTTATGTATTTCCCTGTTTTATACCAATGGAAATACTGTTAAAACCTGGACTGATGGTGGGTATGGACGACTGGTTTGGGAAACACCGGTCTACAGTGTTTAATAGCATACTTCATTTTATACATTTGGTCATTTGATTTACAACTATTTTATGTCTATGCTACAACTGCTGCCTTTACCTACATGTTTATGAAAAGAGTGGCAGGCAGAATATGTTGCAAGCCAGGTTTCAAATTATTATTATGCGATATTTAAATATAAAAAATGTTATGATTTTGGAGGTGGATATAGGGAATAACAGGGTAAGAAGAATAAACTGGAGATTAAATGATAACATCCTTTCTAGTAAAGAAAATAGGAAATATATTGAGGAGATGTCAGATAGGTTTTTTCTCGAAAATGAGACTGGAGAAGTGCCGACCCCAGTGATATGGAACACATATAAATGTGTTATAAGAGGTTACTTAATTAAACTAGGCACAATTGATAAAAAGAAAAAGGGGAAACCTTTGAGGGATCTTTATATGGATTATTATAAATTATCTAATGAAAACAAAATCTCACCAACAAAGGAGATTAGAGTAAAAATGCTGTCAGTGCAAAACCGTATAAATGAACTATTATGGGAGGAGAAAACGAAAACTTTACATTCCTTAAAGATTGACTGGTACTATAAGAGCAATAGGGCAGACAGGTTGCTTACAAATAAATAAATAAATAAAAAAATAATGAGGAGGATTCATAAAATAAAGAAACTTTATTATGCCCAAAAAAGATAGGGTCTGCTTTTAATAATTATTATAGTCGATTATATAATTTAGACTCGGTGGGACAACAACTCCCCTCATCAGAATACTTTATAAATAGGAAAATGCCAAAAGTAACTAGAGAACAACTGAAGGAGATAAATAAACCAATAACCTCAGAGGACATTATAGTAGCAATAAATAAGTTACAGATGAACAAAGCCCCTGGCCCTGATGGCTACTCAAATAAATTTTACAAGATATTTAGGGACACTCTCTCGGTACGCCTCGCTGGGGTATTTAATTAGATAGTGGAAAATCGGGCTTTTCCTAGTGAGATGCTTCAAGCCAATATAGTTCCAATTCTGAAGCCAGACAAAGATCCAGCTAAATTAGAGAACTATCGACCAATATCTCTTTTGAATGGGGATGTAAAAATCTTCGCCTCAATTATAGCAGACCGTTTAAAAATCTGTATTCCTGCCTTGATACACCAGGATCAGGCCGGATTTATCCCTGGCAGAGCAGCTTCAGGTGGACTTAGAAGAATTTTGGATGTACACGAAGTAGCGATTAAGAAGAAAGTCTCCCTTCTGACCCTGTCATTGGATGCTGAAAAAGCGTTTGACAGGGTCAGATGGGATTTTCTGGGAGATACACTGAAGTCGTTTGGTTTAGTTGGAGCAGTCTATGATGCCATTATGGCGTTATACACAGCTCCCTCTGTCAGGACAATAGGTCCAGGAATAGAAGCAGACTGGTTCAACATCAAGAATGGTACTAGGCAGGGTTGCCCTCTGTCCCCGCTGCTTTATGTCTTAACCATCGAGCCTTTGGCAGAAGACATAAGGCAGAACGCGCAGATTAGGGGTTTTTGGTGTAATAATTCAGAACATAAGATTAACTTATATGCGGATGATGTTCTGCTTATGTTGCAGAACCCAAGAACATCAGTCCCGGAATTGATAAAAATATTAGACCAGTATAGTGAATATACAAACTATAAAATTAATACTAATAAGACTACAATAATGGCAACGAACCTAGTAAGAGAGGACAAGGAATATATAAAAACATCTTATGATTTTGTTTGGTCAAAGAGACACATCTCGTTTCTTGGCATTAAAATACTAAGAAACATAAATAAAGTTATAGAGGTCAAATTTCTTCCTCTTATAAAAAATACTAATAAGATTCTAAAAGAATGGGTTAGTAAAGAGATTTCCTGGATTGGGCATATAAACACTATTCGTTCATACATCTTGCCCAAGTGGAATTATTTATTTAGAATGGTACCAATACAGGTTCCAAACCCTTGGTTAAAAATGATACAGGCAGCTTTTTCAAAATTTATTTGGAAGGGAAAAAAACCGAGAATAAGTCTCCAGCTACTATCTAAGAAAAGAAAAGACGGGTGACTAGCCGCCCCAAATATAATAGAATATCATAACGCCTGTATGTTGGCACACACGGTTAATACCCTAAGAACAGAACAAAAGGATCAAGCATGGTATCAAATTGAGCAATCACTAGTAGAGACAAGCAACCTGTCTGCTCTGTTCTGGTCAACAAGGAAAAGGGGTGAAAAAAAAAAATCAGTTCGTCCAGAAAACTCTAAGATTATTGATAGTATTTGGAGATTCTGGAATAAAATTAAGAAAAACTGCAAAATAGAATATAGATTATTCCCTTTTCTACCTATAGAGGTGATTAAAAGTAACATTGAAGATATTAATATTAGCGGATGGACACAAAAGGGAATTAAGTATATACAAGAGCTCATCGATATAAAGGAAATAAAGCCATTTAACCAGTTACAATCAGAGTTTGGGATAGACAGTAAGGAGATATTTACATATCTAAGAATTAAATATTATTTGGCGAATTTTTTGGATCTCCAGCTCAGCAGAAATATCAGTATTCTTAAAAAGATTATGGAAAATTATAGAACCAAAGGTCATATCTCCAGATGCTATGAATTTTTAAAGGATTCCCAGAAGTTCTCGGACTGGAAGGCTAGGATTAAGTGGGAAAAAGATCTACATATAGGGATCCCTGAGCAAGATATGATAAACGCAATAGTTAAAGTTAACAAATCGGTACACTGCCTAAATATAGTAGAGAATTTCTATAAACTCCTAAACAGATGGCATATGGTCCCAGTAAAATTGGCTAAAATGTATAAAGACCAGAAATCGGTGTGTTGGTGATGTGAGGAAGGTTTGGGAGATTATCTCCATATCTGGTGGTATTGCAAATCTTTAAGTAACATATGGAAGTGTGTATATCATCAGATTCAAAGTATGTGTCAGAAAGATATACCTTTTACACCACAAAGTTTTTTGCTACATTTGGGTTGGCCCTCTATGCCAAAGGAGATAAGTAAGCTGATAATACATATTTTATTGGCAGTCAAGATAACAATAGCTAGGCACTGGAAAAGTAATAAGATATTAGAGTGGAGAGAAATCAAATTACAAGCTATATATCAATGCAAAATGGAAACGGGAATAATCCAAGGTAATTCTGTAGGTCTGAAGGAACCCAGTAAATGGGAAAATTTAGTTGAGAAGTTTACTGCTGAGAAGGACAAGGTATAACGCAGAGTGTTTCAACTGCCCCGAAGTGTGTGTATGATCCCGGAGGAATACTAGCGTTACTGTACTTAATAAAGAGGGTTGAGAACAAACGATAGGTACACGCTGGATCCCTCCGGTGGTGTGGATGAGTATGGTATGAGTTTTTATTAACCTCTATCTTTATATTGGTGTTAAATAGGGATATGGTTTTCCAAATTTGGTTAACAATGGTAAAACGGCCTGTCCTTGTCGGTTTTATCCTATTATTACGTTTTGTTTTTTTTTGTAAATTGATTGCAGGGTAACATATCCATTGGCATAAAGAATGGATATTGAGGTTATGTATGTTTTGATAATTGTAATATGAAAATCTTTTGAAGAAATAAAAATATATAAAAAAAAAATTAAAAAAAATGTGGTAGTGACTTATTTGCAAGTCTGACCGCAGTGCTTTCATTTTAAAAATGTTTCATCTTTTAACGTAATAAAGAAGAAATGACTTAGAAGAATTTAGACAAATTAGAAAAAAAAATTAAATGTACAAAATCAACATCCAATCAGAAAGCAGAATGCAGCAGCTGGTCAATGTATCTCTGTATACTTCCTTTTATGTAACAAGTCAAATTTATTTCCACAAAATGTTTATTGCAACCTATCCCCCACTTTATTGCTAAACTAGAGTTTGCAAATATTGGGAATAGATTCAGATTTCAGATCTGTTCATACTTACAGTTTGTAAAGTCTTATACGTCATCGTATACGCTTTATAATAGCTTACTGTTGCACTACCTTTGGTAGACATGTTATAAGAAAAGTTCTCCGTATTATGTTCTAGCACGGTGTACATAGGTTAATATTTCTGCATGTGTTTGACATGCGATGGAGTTGATCACTGGCGTCACCCTGCCTTGGGACGCCATATAATCTGAAGAATTCATGCCAACGTGGGGAGGGTGGGTTAACCAGTCTGAACTTTTTCCATGTCATTATGCTGTAATGAGACTTCAATGCCAAATTTCCCCAACTTGTTAAACGGAGACAAAGAGCTATTTCCCACTACTTTCCACAGAGAATTGCTAAAATACCCTTAGTTAGTGTACTTTGTTTGACATGCCAGATTATACCTTGTGAAATAGAAGAAGCTTTTTGGATAGTTAAATACCATACAAAGAAACAAAGATCGGATACTTAGTGTGAACTTTCCCAAGTGACTTTGTTCCTTTTCATGGCGTTACTCAGCCTCAAACTTATTACTTTAAGTTTAGAGCACAAAATGGATTTGCAAAGTTCACTAAATAGTGTAAAATCGGTGACATTAAAACGTGTCTCTCACCAAAAATATATGTAATCTAATCTGCTCCTACAGGTGATACTCGAAAAATTAGAATATCATGCAAAAGTTCATTTATTTCAGTAATGCAACGTAAAAGGGGAAACTAATATATGAGATAGACGCATTACATGCAAAGCAAGATAGTTCAAGCCGTGATTTGTCATAAGGGCGATGATTATGGCTTACAGCTCATGAAAACCCCAAATCCACAATCTCAGTAAATTAGAATATTGTGAAAAGGTGTAATATTCTAGGCTCACAGTGTCCCACTCTAATCAGCTAAGCAAGCCATAACACCTGCAAAGGGTTTCTGAGCCTTTCAAGTGGTCTCTCAGTCTGGTTCAGTAGGAATCACAATCATGGGGAAGACTGCTGACCTGACAGTTGTGCAGAAAACCATAATTGACACCCTCCATAAGGAGGGAAAGCCTCAAAAGTTAATGGCGAAGGAAGTTGGATGTTCCCAAAGTGCTGTATCAAAGCACATTAATAGAAAAGTTATGTGGAAGGGAAAAGTGTGGAAGAAAAAGGTGCACAAGCAGCAGGGATTACCGCAGCCTGGAGAGGATTGTCAGGAAAAGGCCATTCAAATGTGTTGGGACTTTCACAAGGAGTGGACTGAGGCTGGAGTCAGTGCATCAAGAGCCACCACACACAGACAGATCTTGGACATGGGCTTCAGACGTCGTATTCCTCTTGTCAAGCCACTCCTGAACAACAAACAACGTTAGAAGCGTCTTACCTGGGCTAAAGAAAAACAGACCTGGTCTGTTGCTCAGTGGTCCAAATTCCTCTTTTCTGATGAGAGTAATTTTGCATCTTATTTGGAAACCAAGGACCCGGAGTCTGGAGGAAGAATGGAGAGGCACACACTGCAAGATGCTAAAAGTCCAGTGTGAAGTTTCCACAGTCTGTATTGATTTGGGGAGCCATGTCATCTGCTGGTGTTGGTACACTGTGCTTCATTAAGTCCAATGAAGGAATTTAAGCATCCTAGTCTTCCATAACACCTCAGCAGTGCCAGAGTCTGATAGCTTCCATGCCACGCCGCATTGAGGCAGTAATTGCGGCAAAAGGGGCCCAAACAAAGGTACTGAGTTCAGATGCATGCTTATAATTTTCAGAGGTCCGATATTGTTCTATGTACACTCCTTGTTTTATTGATTGCATAGAATATTCTAATTTACTGAGATTGTGGATTTGGGGTTTTCATGAGCTGTAAGCCATAATCATCGCACTTATGACAAATCACGGCTTGAACTATCTTGCTTTGCATGTAATGCGTCTATCTCATATATTAGTTTCCCCTTTTACGTTGCATTACTGAAATAAATGAACTTTTGCATGATATTCTAATTTTTCGAGTATCACCTGTCTATAGCTCTTTGTGTCCAAATATCTATTTTTCTTATGTGTAGCAGTCAATCTGACAAAACTTGACAGTAGGAGGGGCTGCAGGTAAGGTTTTGTTTCAGTGACCTACTGTGGCCTAAAATGTAATGTCACTTTGAATTCTTATTTTAGTTAATAACCCTGTTAGACTCTCTGGTAACTTGCTGGCATAAGACAAAGCTACCAAGATCCATTGCATCGGCTATCGTGTAAACAAGAAGGATTTGGGGAAATTCAACGGATCTTTCAGTAATTCTGTATATTGCTCAAATGTAAAAACTCATTCTGAGTATTACTTGGCATTATATATTTCATTATATAAGTCATAATTTGATGTAACTACATGCCTCAATTCATTATTTAACCCCTTAAGGACACGACGGAAATAGTCCGTCATGATTCCCTTTTATTCCAGAAGTTGTGTCTTTAAGGGGTTAAACCTTGGGAGGGTTTAGTAAATGTATCACCTTAGGCAGTGATATATATTTCAATGAAAGCATCGTAGACCTCTGTTTGATTTTTAATTGAAGTATTCGTACACAAACACAAGAGCTGTGTGAGTTCCCACCGAAAGTTAAATTTATTTAACTAAAATAAATGTTAATCTTAAAACACCATTAGCTATTACTTAGTGCACCTCATTCGACCCCCAAACAGTGGACCTCGTGATATGCTATATGTTCCTGTAAGATTTAGTTTAGTCTATGTAAGGTTTTTAAGGATCAACATACATTGTAAAAGTAGGAATTTGACTGACCGGGAATCTACAAAATCTAATTTTTAACTTCAATTATTCTCCTGATGGATTGAACAGTGTCCCACCTGACACATGTGTGAAATGCAGTAAATGAGCCACTTGGAGAACACTGTTGTTTATTTTCCAGTTCATTGGCCAATAGTAGAGTACATATGTGATGCAGTGAGTTTCCTTTGCAACCATCGCTGAGATAGTCTAATGATCTGGCAAAGGTTGAAGAAAGTGATCCATATTATATTTTAATACATTTCGACAATCACACGTCAATTAACTAGAGCTGAGCTTTAAAAATTGGCGTCACAGCTAAGTTTCACCAAAAATTTAGTTTTTCTTTAGGTAACTTTGCCGCAGCGAAGATAGTAAAAAATGCCTAAATAAAGTGAGAGAGCCAATCCAATCAACTCTTTCAGTGCCCTCTCGGACGTTATCTTGTAGTCCCAAGTCCATTGCTTACCTATAATTTATCGTACCTACTCCCCAACAGTAACTGGAAATAGTAGGAGGAGGGGACAAATATTCCAAAAAGTGCCCTGGTTCTCCAATTGAATTCAAGGGGTGTCTGAAAATATTCCAAATAATCTGGAAAGCAGGTTTTCCTTCTGATTGAAGCCAGGCATGCTCACTATAGAAGCCCAGGCTGTTTCTCCAAAATTTCAGAGAGCCCATACAATTTATTTACTGGAGACGTGCATGTATGCACATACCATACAACACCTTGTACAGGAAGCAGGAAGTGTAGCTTCCCTCTGTGATGTCACCAGAAGTGAGGATGAGTTATTTCTGTGTCACATTTTTGTAAATTGCTTCAGCTGTAATGAATTGCATGCAGGGACAAGGGAAATATCTTGCACCACAAGCTATTCCAAGAATCTAAATTATTATAGTGCTTGGATAGTCTTGTATACTAGTGGAAATATCCAGCCAACTGGAAAAATATAAACTGTATCTGTTTAAAAGAATGCACATCTGTTAACAGATAGTGAAAGTCTTTTTTTATTTTATTTATTTATTTTTGAAAGAATTATATATTTTCTCTTAAAATCAAAGGAGTATAATACTTGGCAAATTTTTGTATGTCATCAAGTAACCTGAGTAAATCTGATCAACATGTAAATTCTGTGTT
Source organism: Pelobates fuscus (assembly GCF_036172605.1). NCBI lineage: Eukaryota > Metazoa > Chordata > Amphibia > Anura > Pelobatidae > Pelobates > Pelobates fuscus. The sequence continues at coordinate 114,737,818 of NC_086328.1, read as the reverse complement.
ACACATTTTCTGGTGACAACGTTGTGGCTTTCATGACAGATACATTCTGCATGTGATTACATTTGACTTCTGACTTCATTAAATAGAACAAATTCACCTCACTCCCAGCTTCCCCTAGATCAGCAGAAAGTTAGATCACTAAGATTGTAGGACTACAGCTCCCATAATGCATTGCCAGCATTAAGGCTGCAACCGCTGGATATAAATTTACTTTTTGTCCACCCCTGCCCTAAATGCTCCCCGTGTCCCTCTAGAATCCACACTTGACCTTGCAGCTTCATATATGAAACAGGAGCAACAAAACAGAAGAAAAGTGGGTAGTGGGAGAGAAGGGGGAAGGGGCGTTCTCAGAGTTACCAAAGTGCATAGCAGCTCATAAAATACAAGTCCCGAAAGTTATTAGAGTCTGGATTTTGATCTCAATAAAGTATCGTCGTCAAGCAGTGGATTTAGCTTGAAGCTCCAGATGTGAAAAAAAAACCCAATAATAAGACATTGTATTTATATGGCGTTCCCAATTCCAAAACACTTTGCAATAAGTCTTCACAGAGCATTTAACCCCGTGAGCTGAAAAAAAAAGCAAAACTAAACAAAATGGATCGTACATAAAATATTTCTACATACATATGTTGTATTTCTACTCACACCAATATACCTCAACCCTTCCTGTAGTCTTTGTATGGTCTGTTAGATGTATTATACCGTTGTCTTTTGACTTGTACAAATTGTACACAAGGACAACGCTGTGAAATGCGTTGGCACTTTATAAATAAAGCATACTATTAATATACGGAATCTCCAACCAAGTCGCACAATACAATAAGCGGGCACTCACAGGCTTTTAAAATAAATCTTCAAGTGACTTTAATTTGATTCAGACTAAATAAACATGACCAGCACCTAATATTTCAGTTTTAACAACAAAATATATATAGAAATGAAGGGCACTGGGATGGGCACATACATGGCACTGCAATATGCCAATCTATTGTTGGAAGATCTAGAAGTAAAGATTTGAAATGCCCATGAACACAAACCTTATATGTATTGCCATTATAAAGATGATATTATCTTATGGACAGAAGAAGAACTTTTACAACATATCTGTAACTCATTCAATTCATTCCACCAACCTATTGGACTGTGGTACGATGTCCATAGAAAAGTCTATAGACAGGTGCGGCTGTGTCCATAGCTCCAGCATTATGTTCCAAATCACCCAAAATCAGCCATGATTTATTTCAGATACCATAGGATTTGTTTTGATAGTGAAGATCACAGTAAATACCTGAAACCACAGTGTGATTAATTCAAACAAAAAGGCTACAAAACAAGCACTATTTTAAAAAACAATAACATTTGCGCTTAGAGCACAATGTGCAGAGCTGCTATAGCAGAGAGAGAAGTAAGCCACAAGAAGCATTTGGAATGTACAAGCCCACTCTACATGGAATGCAACATCATAAAAGGTCTGCAGCCACTTCTGCTTGACCAGGGTAGGTCATCTCAAGGCTCATCTCGAGGTTAAAGTTAAACAGTGTAAAAAAATATATGTACTTTTTTTTTTTTTTTTATTGAAATCGTTCATCCAAATGTACACAAAAAAAAAACATCACTCAATTTTTTTACAGTGCCAAAACTCAGTCCGTGTAGCCCCGTGCTCTGTCTCCTGCTCTTCATGCATGCTAACTCCTCTTCAACTTCTCGTCCAATCAAATGCTTCTCATAAAGACGTTCTCCTGCAGTGGTTCTAAGTGATTGCCATAATACTATACAACATTGATTGAACAGTAAACATTTTCATACAACGTGTGAGGACGTCAAATGTCAAGAACTGAGACTTCTCGGTTCTCATTGAGGAAGCACCATCAGGTGGCTGTTAGTGTATCAGCCACTAGAGGTGTGTTTAGCCCCTTAAAGGAACACTATAGTCACCTAAATTACTTTAGCTAAATAAAGCAGTTTTAGTGTATAGATCATTCCCCTGCAATTTCACTGCTCAATTCACTGTCATTTAGGAGTTAAATCACTTTGTTTCTGTTTATGCAGCCCTAGCCACACCTCCCCTGGCTATGATTGACAGAACCTGCATGAAAAAAAAAACTGGTTTCACTTTCAAACAGATGTAATTTACCTTAAATAATTGTATCTCAATCTCTAAATTTAACTTTAATCACATACAGGAGGCTCTTGCAGGGTCTAGCAAGCTATTAACATAGCAGGGGATAAGAAAATCTTAATTAAACAGAACTTGCAATAAAGAAAGCCTAAATAGGGCTCTCTTTACAGGAAGTGTTTATGGAAGGCTGTGCAAGTCACATGCAGGGAGGTGTAACTATGGTTCATAAACAAAGGGATTTAACTCCTAAATGACAGAGGATTGAGCAGTGAGGCTGCAGGGGCATGTTCTATACACCAAAACTGCTTCATTAAGCTAAAGTTGTTCAGGTGACTATAGTGTCCCTTTAAGTCTCTCGGACTGCACAGAGGCTATCTGTGCATCGTTTCCCATTTTGTTGATCAGCTACATATGAAGTGATTATTTTGTGAAGCTGATGATGTTTTGTCTATATTTAATACAATTAAAGACTGACTTACTCCAATCAGAAATCCTCAGTAGAGTCTCCGCGTGGTGGAGATAAAAATAGGGAAAGCAAAAGGAAAATGGAGCCACATTCTGATCTTATATTCCCTTTAATAATGCCAGACAAGGGCTAACATTAACGCTCCACTGTTTACTTACACCACCAATATTATTAAGAGGTATCACTTGGTGCCCGTCTCCAATATAGACATAGTTACAGCAAAGATTTCTGGTTTGGGTCAGAGGTAGGTTTGTAAGTTTTTTCTCAATGCATATTACTTCTTCATACACATGGAGAGGACATTTTCTACACCATTGTATGTGGAACACATATGCTGCAGGAGGAAAGATAATTAATCAGAAAGGGATCACAAAGCAGTTTAATTCTCAGACATTTTTGTCTGAGGTGTTACAATGTTACCTTCATTACTCTCAGCAGTCTCTACCTCTCCAGATGGTCTCACAGATTATCATACTTCCTTTATATGCTGGCCACAGAATGATATTAAAGAGTATGTCTATTCTTCATTTCACTCAGCCCAGACTGACAACCTCGCAGTACACCAGCAGGTAAGATTTCCAGATCTGCCATGTTTTTACTAGAAACTTATCACTTCATGCAGAATAGCATCTAAAAAATGTCTGAGAATTAAACTGCTTTGTGATCCCTTTCTGATTAATTATCTTTCCTCCTGCAGCATATGTGTTCCACATACAATGGTGTAGAAAATGTCCTCTCCATGTGTATGAAGAAGTAATATGCATTGAGAAAAAACTTACAAACCTACCTCTGACCCAAACCAGAAATCTTTGCTGAATAGCTCAATTCCCTTTTAATTTCCTTTAGATCAAACAAGACATCAATCTGAGTTTAAATCCATTACTGGGAACACAGCAGAGAGCTATAACAGATAGTGACACCACTTACCTCTATTGCACTACCCCATGGGTCCTCAAACTCCGGCCCCCCAGATGTTGCTGAACTACAACTCCCATGATTCTCTGGCTATCTATTTCATTGAAGGAATCATGTGAGTTGTAGTTTAGCAACATCTGGAGGGCCACAGTTTTGAGAACCCTGCAGTATACCAATAGCCAAGGATTTAGGTTACTTTCTGACATTGGAACATGGAGGGCGCTGCATCATCAGATACCATTATACATTTATATATATTACTGCCGCTACACTTCAATAAGTTAGGTTTTAATTTATAGAGTGGCATATTGCAGGAAATTGATAACAGACTTGCAAAACTAAGATTAACACAGTTATTCGCTACAGTGAGGATTGTCAGGGATTGAAAGGGCATTTCACATTTAAGGCTAAAGTAGCCAAATTGAAAGCATTGATCACTGGGAGAAATTTTCCAGTTTATCAATTTTGACCGTAATTGTTAAATATACTTGGATTCCCAATTTATTGAATAACCCTGTAAAATTGACACTAGATTAGCCCATTTACCTAATGAGTGTAATATGGAAGGGAAGTTATTGTGAGATACTAAAGATTAACTTATTATCAGTGTCCAATGATAATATTCCCTTGTTGTTATTATAAGACTTATTTTCCTACATCCCTATCTATTAGCAATTGTAATTACTAAACTGGGAAAAAAAATGCAAAATTCTTAAAAATCCTGAACTTGTACAAACGCACTCTCTCGCCAATATTAATCTTACAAAGTATATTAAAAACTACGATAATTCTCCCCATATCTCATTTTCATCTATTATGGTGAATCTATTATGCATGCCTTTCTATACTCGCTCTATTATTACAAGTCATTTATTTATATGGACGGCGTAATCTTTGTGGTGGCATGTTTTTTTTCCAGCGGGACTCTTTACGATTACATAATAGAGAAATAATTAAAAGGTGTACGGGACCAGGAATTCAGATTCAGGCAATTCTTTGCCAGTTAACTCCCCCTGACAAGCAATTAGAATTTACAAGAGAGGAACAGACAGACCTGCCTCGCTCACATTAAAAAGAGGATAAAAGAAACCAAAACATGAGATATAAATGTAATATGAAAAAGAGTGGATAGTGAAGACAGGCCTTTAAAGCCTGACATATGGGTGAATATAAATCAAATTAACCAGTGAGTCTTAATCCTGAGAGGGGCCTCTCGGCCTGTGGGAGGGAATAGGTTGGAGCAGTGAAGACACGGGCTGAAAAACTACAAAAATTAAGGATTCTTCTGATATTTTAAGTCATGAACCTAAAAGTTAGAGGCAATAGGAAGGATGATTAACCCTAGATGACAGACTGCTGGACTACAAGTCCTATAATGTCCTGTCAGGCTATGTTTGAAAGGGTATACTGTGAGGTTGTAGTCCAAGAACAGCCAAAGAAAGTTCAACACTCTTGATATAAGATTTATAGTTGAAACAAGGAGTGATCAGTCTCTGTGCCCCCACAGTCTATGTAAAGATCTTACCGTTCAGGCTCAGCGTTTCTCCAGAACACATAATTCTGCAGGTGAGTATCTAGAACAGGGGTAGGCAACATTCGTCCCCCCAGATGTTGTGGACTACATCTCCCAATATGCTTTGTCAGCATTATTCTGTATTACTTAAAATTTACTGAGATTCAGCTGAATTCCACAACATCTGCTGAAGGTTGCCAACCCCTGATCTAGAATTAGAGGGCTTTATATACATTTGGAGATTGGAAGATGAAGATCTAAAATTGCCATAATACTATATTACGGAATTGCTGCAAAACACCTGGAATGGTCATAATGTTTCTGAAAGTCCCATAGGACAAAAGATAAAGTCAAAGTGATAAGTCCAGGGCTGTATTTAGATCCCAGGTTAAATTCATATAACCCCCCATGTCTTTTGTGTCTTGCTCAGTCAATATGACAGCCTAATGCCAATATAGCATCTATTACTAATCTACACTAGGAAGGATTGAGTGTAAAATGGATTGGAGAATCTTTCTACCTGGTAACTGGACTGGAGAACCGACTCAACCAGTAGATGGATTGGAGAATCTTCTTACCTGGTAACTGGACTGGAGAACCTACTCAACCAGCAGATGGATTGGAGAATCTTCCTACCTGGTAACTGGACTGGAGAACCAACTCAACCAGTAGATGGATTGGAGAATCTTCTTACCTGGTAACTGGACTGGAGAACCTACTCAACCAGTAGATGGATTGGAGAATCTTCCTACCTGGTAACAGGACTGGAGAACCGACTCAACCAGTAGATGGATTGGAGAATCTTCCTGTCTGGTAACAGGACTGGAGAACCGACTCAACCAGTAGATGGATTGGAGAATCTTCCTACCTGGTAACAGGACTGGAGAACCGACTCAACCAGTAGATGGATTGGAGAATCTTCCTACCTGGTAACAGGACTGGAGAACCTACTCAACCAGTAGATGGATTGGAGAATCTTCCTACCTGGTAACAGGACTGGAGAACCTACTCAACCAGTAGATGGATTGGAGAATCTTCCTACCTGGTAACAGGACTGGAGAACCGACTCAACCAGTAGATGGATTGGAGAATCTTCCTACCTGGTAACAGGACTGGAGAACCGACTCAACCAGTAGATGGATTGGAGAATCTTCCTGCCTGGTAACTGGACTGGAGAACCTACTCAACCAGTAGATGGATTGGAAAATCTTTTTAACAAACATGAGCACAGTTTCATGTTTAGTAAATAAGTTCCCATGAGTAAAACACAGTTTTTCTTTACATTTTGCTTTTAGTTATTTATTAACCTCTGAGCTGCACAGTTTTTTTTTTAATACAAAATAGCGTTACATTTACTTGAAATGCAGGAGTAATAACTAATCAGGACCGGCGCTACCATAAGGCGGCCCAGGTGGCCGCCTTAGGGCGCACCGGCCCTGGGGGCGCAAAATCAGGCTGACCGGAAGGAGGGAAGCGCACTATTGTAGCGTGGCCGAGCGCTACCAGGGTCGCAGGGGGCCCGGCCGCCCCTGCGACCCGGTATGTACACTGGGCCAGCCTCTTCCCCTGGGGGGCCCAGGAGCCGGCCACCTCAGGGCCCCCCGAGGCTGGCCCTGGTATCACCGGGCGTCCGGTTCTGCGGGCGCGCGAGGGAGCACTCTCCCATGTGTGCTTCCTCTTCAGCTCCCTCGCGCGCCGCATACTTATACCGGAGCCGGAAGATGATGTCATCTTCCGGCGCCGGCATCCCTACGCGGTGCGCGAGGGAGCTGAAGAGGAAGCACACATGGGAGAGTGCTCCCTCGTGCGCCAGCCCACCTACCTACCTACCTACCCACCTACCTACCCACCCACCTACCTACCCACCCACCTACCCACCCACCTACCCACCAACCTACCTACCCACCTACCTACCTACCTACCTACCCACCTACCTACCTACCCACCTACCTACCCACCCACCTACCTACCTACCCACCTACCTACCCACCTACCCACCTACCTACCCACCTACCTACCTACCTGCCCAGGAGCCCAGCAGCACCACTGGACCCCAGGGAATCCCTTCAGCACTCCAAAAGGTAAGGAGGCTGGGGGATTAGATTAAAAAGAAACATGTGTTAGTGTGAGTGTCAGTGAGTGTGTCTGCTAGTGTCAGTGTGTGTGTCTGCTAGTGTCAGTGTGTGTCTGCTAGTGAGTGTCAGTGTGTGTGTCTGCTAGTGTCAGTGTGTGTGTCTGCTAGTGAGTGTCAGTGAGTGTGTCTGCTAGTGAGTGTCAGTGAGTGTGTTACTGTGTGATGTCTGTTAGTGAGTGTGTGTTTGTCTGTGAGTGTATGTTTTGTAAGTGAGTGTGTATGTATGTCTGTCGCTGAGTGTGTCTGTCAGTAAAGGTGTGTGTCTGTTAGCTGGTGTGTATGCATCTGTTTGTGAGAGTGTGTGTGTGTCTTCTGCACTTACCTTTCTCCAGTGCCGGACTCCCTTGGCGCTGGGGATCCCTCCGCCTCTCAGCTCCGAATGCTCTTGCCGCGCACGCATTCAAACCGCCCATAGGATGCTTTCCTATGGACGTTCAGTGGAAGCTCCTCTAGCGGTGAGACAGCCACTAGAGGCTGGATTAACCCTCGGTGAAACATAGCAGTTTCTCTGAAACTGCTATGTTTTCAGCTGCAGGGTTAAAACTAGAGGGACCTGACACCCAGACCACTTCATTGAGCTGATGTGATCTGGGTGTCTGTAGTGGTCCTTTAAGTGTGTGTGCATCTGCATGCACTGCCTCTGTATGTATGTCTTTATATGCCTGCATGTCTCTGTATGCATGTATGTCTCTGCTTGTGTGTCTGTATGTGTCTGTGTCTGTATGTCTCTGTATGATTATTTCTGTGTTTCTATGACCCTTATTTTAAACGAGGGTGGGGGGCACCAAAATGCATCTTCGCCTGTGTAACTAAAAATCCTAGCACCGGTCCTGTAACTAATACATTCATTTTGTTTGTAGACAATAATTGTACTAAATAATTTACTAGGCCATCCGCTACGGAATTATTAGGGGAGGGAATAACGTAGATTTGTGCATAGTGGAAAAAATAGTTTCAGCCGGACCACTTCATCTGAAATGACAATTTTTGAGTAAGGCCAAATTTGAGCTATGTAGTGGTTCAGCTCGTCCAAATTTCATTATCAAAAAAAGATTTGGGTAAACAAATCACATGAAGCAAAAGGGAGCAAAATCCAGCCAATCATTGCACTGCAAAATATGTACATAATATCCATATAAATATATATATATTGCGGTACACTGATAGGTGCTCCCGTCCCCTTCATTTGGTTCACAGATCAAGTTGGGAAAGTAGCCAATAGAGAGAAAAAGAGGAAAAGCAGTATAAAAAATTTCCATATATTATATTTAAATATTATATATTTGTTAACGACATAATATATAATTATAGATTTTTTTTTTTCCCCCTTTGTCACTTTTCACTCAATCTGTGAAAAGAAATAAAAAATTACATTTGGTGCCTGTTCACTAGCCATCAATCATTGTTTTTCCCCATTATTATTTTCCCCAGTATTTGTGGTGCCATGGGTGAAACTTTGAGTTACTATCAAAATGTACACACTCATCCACTGCGTAATTCGTTTGGTTCGTGATTTGGCTACATTTAGACTCAGCGTTCAGAAATTTGTACGATCACCCAATCGGCCCAAATTCGGACAAATTGCAGTTGGTAACTAAACAAATCTCCAAGTCTAATAAAATGTTTATTGATTATTGATTGAGCTGTAAAATTATCACAGAAACATTTACCTTTGGAACAGTGTCTTCAACGTTACAAAACCATTAACAGTACGCCGACTCAAAATGCCGATAGGAAAGTGGAAGAAGTGATATTATAGTAGACCTAAGGACAGGGGAAGGTTTAGGTTAGAGGGAGTCTGTAGGGTAAATGTTAGTTAGGGTGACCTTGTGTTTGAGGATAAAAAAAAGACTTTAGGTTGGGAGCACCCCCCCCCCCCCCCCCCCAATTTGTCAAGTTTTTTAATGTCCTAAAGGTTACAGACTTTTGCTGAAACCGCGTCTCAACAAACATTACTATAATGAAATATTACTATGTAGCTATTGATAGTCATTTGAAACATTGAAACATGTAAGTGTCAGAACGGCTGAACTACGCTAACAATATCTATTTGAAGATAAAGTAACCTTGTCAAAGACCATATCTACAGGAATAATTTTTATTACGTAAAGTGTTTTAATTTTGTTAATCTTGTTTTAATTTTGTTAACTTTAGTCCATGTCTGAAAAAAAAGATTGTATAGAATAAAACAGAAAAAAAAGCAATTATGCAAAGTTTGCATTTAGATGACCACATTTAGGCAAGAGATTAAACTGGTAACATACATATTTTGAAAACCTATATATATGTTGAGTTCTACTGAGTAATCTTCAAGAAAAATGTTGAATGATCTCTCCCTTGTGGTCAAATATGGTAGTGCGCAATTCATAGTGATTTTTTTTTTTTTTAGAGAAGTTACATTGGACCTCATGAATGAATGCCACGAAACATACCGCAATAAAAATGGTTGTGCACCAACAAAAAAAATATATATATATATAAAATGCACTCTTTATTCACTAGATGTGCAAAAAACAAAATAAGTCTCACCAGACTTTGCAAATTTGGGACTTTTTTTCCCACCCCAAATACATGCGTATACTGAAATTTAGGCATGTGGCCAGAAATAAAATGTGGTTAATCCAAATTGATTCGTCTGGAAAAATGTTATTTTTTTTTTTCGTTGAACTGAAATGCGTCCATTTGAAAGCTTCGAGATTGCTTTGGAAAAAAAACTATTTAGTAACAATAAAATTGTGCAAAACTGTGCACGTTAGTGTACAGCAATGCAAAATGGCTACTATATTGCTAATGGCTAGACAATAGCAAGTATTTTTGCAATTTCATTTGTGAGTTGCCATAATTATATCACTATATCTGTATTAAAAAAATATATATATATATATATATATATATATATATATAAAGTGAGATTGTATTTCCTTTGCAATCTTGTAAATTAATGAAAAAGAGGGGCAGCAGATGCAGGAGTAATTTTAATTTGAAAAAAAGAGGATTTTTTCAAAAATGAAAGGAAAAAGCTAGTGTGCAGTTGGCAACCTTTTCATCCGTTCCACCCTGAGAAGAACACAATGTCTGGAATAATCCTGCTTGGAAATAAAGATTTTTTACTGCAAAGAAACTTCTTCTACATTCCGACCCTCTTTTTCTTAATCACCAAACAAAAAATGGCTAAATGATACAGTCATTGAATTGTGTCCTTAACCCCTTAAGAACACATGACATGTGTGACATGTCATGATTCCCTTTTATTCCAGAAGTGTGGTCCTTAAGGGGTTAAAGAGCTACAAACCTCAATGCTACCTCTAAAGAGAGCTGCAAAGTTTAGAGGACCACTATAGGCACCCAGACAGCTCAATGAAGTGATCTGGGTGCCAGGTCACTCTAGTTTTAACCCTGCAGCTGAAAACATAGCAGTTTCAGAGAAACTGCTATGTTTACAATAGGGTTAAACCAGCCTCTAGTGGCTGTCTCATTGACAGCCGCTAGAGGTGCTTCCATGATTCTCACTGTGAAAATCACAGTGAGAAGACACTGGACGTTCATAGGAAAGCATTGAGTAATGCTTTTATATGGGCTGTTTGAATGTGCGTGTGGCTTTTGCCGCGCATGCGCATTCGGATCTGACGTCGGCAGGGGGTGGAGAGTTCCCCGGCACAGAGGGAGCCCGGCGCTGGAGAAAGGTAAGTGGCTGAAGGTGTTTTAACATTGAGGGTAGGAGGGACCTAATGATCCTATAGTGCCAGGAAAACAAGTTTGTTTTCCTGGCTCTATAGTGCTCCTTTAATGATACATCTATGAAGAGTTACAGGCTTCAAAGTTCCATCTACAGCATTCTGCAATGCTTCATGACAAGAAAGATGTGAGGTTCACTGATACATCTACAAAGAGCTAAATAGTTCAATGCGCTATCTTTTCAGATCTGCAGAGGTCAATGTTACATCTATAAGGAGCTACAGGCTTCAGTTACATCTCTAGAGAGCTGCCGAGTTCAAGATAATTCTGTATTTCAAGCGAAGCATTTGGAAATCTTTAGTAAAAGATTGAATTAGGTTTTATTCACATTCTTCTTTCCTTAATTGCGACTTCTAACAATGAGTTTACGTATGAGGTCTGTCCGGAAAAGGTCCAGCCATTGTTAATATAATGAGAACGGTTTGCGCGACATCAATGTAACCTGGCAGTCAAGGAGAGTGGACTGGAATGCGCATGCATAAACAATGACGCCTTCACTATACTAGTCAGTGGGGGCACTAGACACCGTTGAGTGAGCATGTCTACTGTGTGGCTGTCGCATTCAAAATTGATGAGCGAGTACAGCAACAAATCTGCATCAAATTTTGGGTTACCCTTGAACATTCCTTCCTGGAAACTATTAGGATGATTCAGAAGGCTTTTGGGATGATGCAATGAGTGCAACGCACATACAATAACCCATGTGACTCTGCCCCCCTATAGCCCAGATTTGTAGCCCTAAAACTAAAATCACCTTTCAGACCGTTGATGAGATTCAGGTTAATACGACGAGGCAGCCGATGGCGATTCCAACAAAGGATTTTGCAGAGTGTTCTAAACAGTGGAAGAGACGCTTGGAGAACTCTGTGAGGTCCCAAGGTGCCTACTTTGAAGGGGATAAAGATGTCATTGTCCTATGTACATCATTTCTTGTATCTTAAATGTCTCTATTTTTCGTATTACAGATTGAATACTTTCTGGACAGGTCTCGTTCTTACATACATACATATAAATATATATGACTAGAGAAAGACTAGAATGTTGCTTTGAACTAAAAAAGAAGAATACGTTTGGTTAAAATCCCACGAGGGCTCCTGTTCTTTGTTACATTAATATTTGCACCTGGCTGTTTGCAATGAAAATCCTAAGCGCTGTATAATAAAATATATATCTAGATAGTCCCATTATTCTCCTCTTTTCTCCAAGTCTCATGGTTCCTCCAGTGCATTTTATTTATTTATCTCCTTCTAGTCAATGACTCCCGTCTCTTTTTCCTCTCTATGTGTCCCTGGTGTTCGAATCATTGCCTTGCCAGGCTTGCATCGTGTCTCACGATCCATTATCCAGACTGAAATCATGTTGCTTCTCTTAGTAAAAGAAATCACATGTCATTGGGTGACTCCTTGCTTCCAAACAAAAATTCCAAAGACAGTGCATCATCACCACAGTATAACCTTCCTCCAATCCCAGTCTCTCAATGTATACAAAGTGCACACTCTGGGATAGTTATGGTTTGTCCATGGGGTAGTTTGGAATAATCTCTAATTTCAGAAATAGTTACTGGTAGAAAAAGTTAATCTTATACACACGAACTCACAACAGAGAGCCAGACAGAAAGCTTATAAAGGAACTAGGTGCATCTCCACTAGTGCACCCAGAGGACATAGCTAGAACTGTATGGAAAAACATGATTAAAGGGACACTCCACTGCGCAATAAAAAAAAGATTATTTAGTACACGTACCCCCAAAGAAAACATGCATGCACTTAATTATACATGTTTTCATTGGGGGTATATCTTAATACAGCTTTCAAATGCGACAGATCTCTTGTCTGCTGCCTTTGCAAGCCCCCCTCCTCCCCTTCTAACCCCATTCTGTGGCTGTCCAATCACAGGCTTCCTAATGCAGCTCAATGATAGGTCTTTGCAAGGCAGGTGCTCTAGGCCAGTGTTTCCCAACCCAGTCCTCAAGGCACGCCTACCAGTCCAGGATTTAAGGATTACCCAGTTTTGTCTAAGGTGTTTTTAGAAAAAAAAGGAAAAATACCTTAGACAAAACTGGGTAATCCTTAAATCCTGGACTGGTAGGTGTGCCTTGAGGACTGGGTTGGGAAACACTGCTCTAGGCAATTGCTGCCTCTATCTCCACTGAGCTAAACAACCAGGAACTAGATGAACTGGTTGTCTGATTGACAGCTGGGGAGTGTAACAAGGTTAATTTATAAAATATTCAATATTTATTGGAATCTGCACTTTTTATAAAATGCAAAAAAAACAAAAAACATGTATATTACTTAAGGGGAACATTCATTTTATTTTGCAAATATTTTTCATATGATGCTTCCTTTTCTTTTAAAATCAATTTGAATGAGTACAGAATTGATCTCACAATCCAGATCAGTTCAAGCCTATAAGTAACGGTGTATAGATCATGCCCCTGTAGTCTCACTGCTCAATTATATGCCATTTAGGAGTAAATCATATTGTTTATACAGCCCTAGTCACACATCCCTGCATTTAACTAACACAGCATTCCTAAACATTTCCGGTAGAGAGTCATCTAATGTTTACACTTCCTTTATTGCACATTCTGTTTAATTGATCATTTCCTATCTCCTGCTCTGTTAATAGCCTTCTAGATTCTGCGGAAACCCATTTACAGAGCAGGGGATAAAAACCTCTAAAGTAAGTTAACATCCTTGAAACCATTTTTTCATGTTGAGTGTGTGAGTGCCAGCTAGTGGAAGTGCAGTCAGAGTTACATAAAAAGAAACAAAAGTCATTTAGCTCATAAATGGCAGAGAATTGAGCTGTGAGAGTTCAGAGGCATGATCTATACACTAAAACTGCTTCATCAAGCTAAAATTTTTAGATGATTAAAATGTCCCTTTAACCAAGGAAGGGATTGTAATACCTCCTACCAGCCCGATCTGCTCCGGTCCCACGTCTGGGTGGGACCGGAGCAGATCGGGCTGGGAGGAGGTATTATCATAGCGTCTGGGTGCCCGCGCATGCACACGCTATTACTCGCTAGGGGGCGTGCAACTTTTCTCCGGCTTCTTAAAGGGAAAGTACAATTTTTTACTTTTGAACTGGCACACTGTTTATGTCTATTTAATCACTGACCTATTATGTTCCCTAGCCTATCAGCTCTCACTTAGCCCTATTTAAACCTCCCTCTTTTGTCACTTCTTTGCCCTGTCGTGGTCTCTTAGCCCGAGAGTGCGTTCTGTTGGTTTGTCTGTTTTGGTATCTGACTTTGACTTGTTTTCTAGTTATCCGTACTTCTGGCATCCTTGACCCTTGGCTTTGTTATTCACTTTTTCTTCCGTCTCCTATCCTGACCTTGGCTCGTCTGATCTTTCGGTTCTCATCCCTGTCCGGCCATTCGAAGGACCGGTAATACGCCTGGTTTTGTGTACCTTTTGAGCCCCTTAGTTTGCGTGTTGGGGAGCTTAACCTTGACAGGGATTAATCAAAGTGTTTTAGAGAGTAATGCGTTTTTTTAGTAATATTTATTATTGTGCTCTAAAAGTGATCTAATTTTTGACAGTTTTTCTCACAATAGATTCCGCTAGTCTGCCCATAAATTTCCATTTCAGAAGACTGACACAGAGTGATAGGAAAAAAATCACTGTACTTTTAGAAAAAGTGTCAGAAAGATTGATAAATCCACTGTGTTGAAGAAAAATGGTGTACATTAAAAACTGATGAATATTGATGAATAATATGATGAATAATGTAGAATATTGGGTAAAAGAAATAACAGATGAAAAATTGACAGGAAGCCAAACAGGGTCCACTGGATTCCAAGATAGAGATAACTACTAGACGTGTACATGGCAAGAAAACTCGGCTTGTCCGAACCGTGTTTTTCCAAAAATAGAAAACTGTTACCAGAAATTCAGGACCCAAATAACAAGAAGAAAAAAAGGGTCAAAATGGACCAATATGGGTGCTACAAAATATAATATTATGTGCAGGAGTAGCAGTCAAAAGAAAATCTATATTTATATATTAATACATATAGAGTGTATAAATATATAAATGTAATTTTTTCCCTATGCTTAGTCTAGTTTAGTTTAACTTTTCTTAAACTATATGGCCAAGTATTGACGACTACATTGACAATCCAATCCATAATGAATAATTATTCCAGCAAATATACAATAACAATTCTCTCTTGATCGAAGTAGAATTTAAACATTAGACCAGAATTCTTGTCGAGGTAAACCAAAATAAAAAATAAGCATTTTTAAAGAACGTTTTGAAAATATTCCTGGACCTAAGATGCGTGGAATATAATTTCTGGGAAACATCAGCTACACCTCTCTGCTGTGGAAATCCATGTTGTAGAAACATCTCAAGCCTTGAAGGAATTAGTGGGGTCTTAGAAGACCAGGTGACGCTACGCTGAGCTTGTCCACAAGGACAGGAATAGAATCAGCCAAGATAGATCATCTATATACCAAGGCTTCATTACGAACCATTAGCCATATGGACCTCGTTACTTTCATGCTTGAAGTGCAGGTTTAGAAATGTGTGTAGAACATGGTTACTGAGTGACATACTTCATAATAAGCTCCCTACCTGCGGAGTGTTCCATACAATATATTAATTGCTCAACATGCCATGAAAAATTAGGCATCAAGTGACTGGCTAGAGGAACACAATGTTTTATTTAATCATAGAGAAGAACTTTCTCTTACATCACTAGTCAATGGTAAGAGTTAGTCGGGACACTAAAGAGGTTTTCCTTTTATAGGAATACATTTTTGGTCCTTTTAGTTCTCTCTTTTTAATTAAAAAATAAATAAAATTAAATTCACGTTAGTTTTTTAGTTAAATATAGCAAAACATAATTTTTTATCAAAGGGAACATAATCTTTGGAAATTTTTGGCAATGGGTGGAGCTTGAGCCTAGTTTCCTTTTTGTTATGTAGCTGATTTACCAACAATACAGTAGTCAATTAAATCCCTCAGAAGGACATACTGCAGACATAATGAACAGGGGAGATAAAAAATGGAGGCACCCAGGTTCTAAGATCCAGCACAAAGTAGAAAACATAATAAATATTAATAAAAGCGAGTGGCAAAGGGCAGAGTGTAATCATCTACATAACTCGTCACGGAGAAGCTAAAGTAGGCTCCCTTCTAGTACTGAAATTTCAGTAGCGATCACTAATTGATGAAACTGAACAGCTGATTGGTTGTTACAAGTTTCTAATTTGTAAAAATGCCCTTTCAGGAGGAGTTATTTTTTACATTGTGTAACATTTATGGATGATCCTACAAGTTGAATCATAGACAAACTGCTAAGGGGACTCACTATGCTGTTTTGCTATAACGATTGAGAGAATCTTGCTAGCATGACAGTAGAACTATAGTTACTGTTTGCAGTTGAGCAGACATAAGGATTCAGTTATTATTAAGCTACTGCTGTGAACGACAGGAAAACCAAAACCTAAACTTGGATGAGCAGATTATTAGGGCACACATAAGTATAGTGTAACACCAAAATGGGAAAACAGTTGTGTGCACACAAATCAAGATCACAGCGTTTACCAAACGTGTAAAACACAAGTGAATGTGCATAGAATTATACAAAATATGACCATCACCGAGACTCCTGAGACTAAAAACAAAGCATGCACAACAGAATGCAATAGACTTGGACATTTTGATTGGTTATAATTTTGACCCTTTCCGTGTAATCACAACATTTTGAATCAAACTTCTACAATTTTTTTTTACAACTAAGTATTTTGAATATCAGAATTGTATCAATTCAGAAATACCAGTTTATTAAGTCCGATATAAAAAAAATCTCAAAAATAATAGCTGTATGAATTCAGAATAACTGGACATTTTCACAGTGTACAAATCTAGTATACAATAATCTAGTATCCCAACAATCTCACATTCAGTAGCACTGTCCGAGTTCGGGCCCCTGTATCTCCATCCGAGGTTTGTTCACCGATGTCTCACTTCTAAGAGAGAGATTATTGGATGTTCTAGAAGGAGTGTTAAAGGATACCTGTCATGCTCCAAACAAATTATGCTAATTAGATTGATCATAAGATTACATATATACATGGTGCTAAGAATTTTTCTAGCAAATGTATAGATTAGAAGAAAAACCTATTTAAAAATATTTTTTTAGCACAACTGCTAGTCAATGCCTTGGGTGAGGCATCGACTGACTAGGGAGAGCAGAAAAAACCCACATGTGGTGTGGTTGCTATGGAAACTCCTTAGCCGGCGCAGGCACGCTGGCAACTGACGACATTTGACAATGTCACTGACGAAATTTGCCCTACTTGGGGATGTAGGTTGGGCAAATCAGAGAAGAACAGAGGCAGAGCAAAGGAGGGGTGGTGAACATCCAGAGGTGAGTGTTACATGAAGCATGAAGATGGTGGCACTCTAACGGAGGAAAAGTGAGTAAATTATTAAAATTTTACACCGTGTATTTTTGTGATATATGGTGTATTCAATGAGTATGGGAACAATTTAAGGTAAATTAAATTATTCATAACAGGTTCACTTTAAGGCTGGAGACGGAAGGAACATTTTGATCAATGTCCCGGCTGGTGGAAGAGGATGGCTGTGGATGGAAGATGCAAGGTGATGTTGGAGAATGATGGGACTATTTTGGAGGAAGGGACATTTTGGTCAATGTCCCGGCTGGTGGAAGAGGATGGCTGTGGATGGAAGATGCAAGGTGATGTTGGAGAATGATAGGACCATTTTGGAGGAAGGGACATTTTGGTCAATGTCCCGGCTGGTGGAAGAGGATGGCTGTGGATGGAAGATGCAAGGTGATGTTGGAGAATGATGGGACTATTTTGGAGGAAGGGACATTTTGGTCAATGTCCCGGCTGGTGGAAGAGGATGGCTGCGGATGGAAGATGCAAGGTGATGTTAGAGAATGATGGGACTATTTTGGAGGAAGGGACATTTAAGTGTGGGACAGAAGTTGAACAAGGAGAGTAGTGATGGAGTTAAGAGCAGCAGACAGAGTAAAAGAACAGCTAATCAAAGGGACGGGATGAAGGAGAAAGGAAATAATGTTTGGGGATTTTTAAAGCAACATCCCATGCTGGACCATAATGATCCTTGAGTCTATTTTCAATCTAATATTAGATTAGTGTTGGTAGATGTTTATTAGCTCCTGCAGGTGCCATCACATTGGTAGAAATGTTTAAAACGTGATGAAATGTAAAAACACAGGGAATCTATAGGTGTGTAGAGGACTTACTTTAAGCTAGAAGTTACAAAGCAGGAGAAAAAGCCATCTCATAATAACCCATCCAATACTCTGCTCTCTATCGTTACCATATCTTAACCAAGGAAGTCCAGCCTTGCCCCTCAATCCACTGCTCTAGTTAATTTCCCATAAATCCCTGCCACTCATTGAGAATACATCATGGGAAATTTAATCTCTATATCAGGGCTCAAAATATCACCTCTAGCCTTTTTCCGAGTCGCAAAACAGAGAAAAAAACAGCCAGATTATGAATATTTCTGAATAGGATAATTTTCCCAGATCAGTAAATTTTTTTCCCCTCAGTTTTTCCATCATTTGTTTATCGTTAAATATATTTTGGGGTTTTAATCATGAAATATCATACTTTAGAAAACTAAAATCGGAATTGCAACATTTAAGCAAAGGTTCTGATTTGGGAAAAAAAGCTTCAACTCAGCTGTAGTCAGGGTTTGGGTATTTTTCCCCAACATTCCGAAAATTGGTTTCAGTTCTCTGCAATTCAGTATTTAATGAATACATTCCATGTGTTCAGTAAACCTACATTTCTCTAATTCTTTCACACCGCTGTTTTTTTCCCCCTTCTCTTCTTAAATCACACACAGACGTAACCTATTAAACCCAACACCATTACTACACTCTTTTAGGTCTACGCAAGCCATCCGTTCCAGCAGTATGCAGGGAAAAGATGAACCTGGAAGACTTAAATTTCACAGCAGCCATAACACAAGATGAATAGGGCATTGGAACCGCGCTCGGATTAACTATAAACAGCAAGATCCAAAGACTGGACTTGAAAAGGTTTGTGCGCAAAGTAAAGTGATGTTTCTCTCTGCGTTCCCAAGAGTA
Organism: Pelobates fuscus; assembly: GCF_036172605.1. NCBI lineage: Eukaryota > Metazoa > Chordata > Amphibia > Anura > Pelobatidae > Pelobates > Pelobates fuscus. The sequence goes on along the minus strand of NC_086328.1, from coordinate 114,718,820 downwards.
CGTCTTGGATCGGAGCCCCCTGAAAGCCGGAAGAGGGACTAAGAGCCAAGACGAGACACTACCTCCTTCTGGGGAGTGAGAATCCCTCCCGTAGTTCTGCATCTTTTCCATTGTCTCTAGGGCCACCAAGTCTGGCTTCTCATTAAGAAACCAAAAGGCGTTTGAGAACAATAGCTGGACTGCAGACTGGCCGCAAATATCACCATCCTAAACCTGATATGAATTTACTGCACACAACCAGCCTTAACCCTTTAAGTAACGGAAGAGTCAGCAAAGCTGATGGAAATGAGTTTTCCAGCTCAAATATAGCATTTAATTTTTTTTTATTATTTCCACTTCTTAGTGTTTCATTTTTTTTATATGTTTTTATGAAAACCATCATGCAATTTGACAATTTGTGAAATCTGCAATATATAGACACTTTGAGGAAGATGTTACCACCATTGAGGCTGTGTGCAGTGCTACGCCCCCTGCTGGAGAGGGTTGTCATGACTATGGATGTCCAAGTATTAATGGTCAATGTCTTAAGAATGTGAGATGGTGTTTTGAGGAGTGGGTGGTGTGATAGATTGTTGCCCTATCCACATGAAACACAGATTACGGGCTCATTTACAACTTTGTAGCTATTTTTTGCTGGCAAACCCCATCTCCCTAAAATGCTTATCTTTACTTGTAGTAAATAGTGGATAGTTACCTACTGCAAAAAATGTCACAAGTAGTGAGATAACATCCCTGGCTGCTGAGAGCTAGTTGCTAATTAGCCGCTATCGGCTAGCAGTATTTTTTATGGGAGCCACTAACTGCTACTTAGCGACTCCTTTCTGACTGGTTTCCAACCCCATAGCTACTCATCGCAAACCCCAAAAACTCCTGGCCAGAGATTGGTGTTTAGAGGTGAACAACAGCTACTTTCCTATACGAGATATAGAAATAAAAAAAATCTCGTTCCGATCCTGTCGCTACGTTTTACTGGCCAATCGCCACTTGGCTGTCACTACTTGCCACACAGTGTGAAGTGCGCATGCTCAGGTGTGGGTTTATGTGATTTTACCAGTAAGCTGCTCTTATGCCAGTGTTTGGTATCTATGTTAACCTTATTAACGCTACAAAAATATAGCAACACGGTAATAAACCTGGTGTTAACGTGCAGCCACTGCAAGTTTCCGGCTGTTGTTAGAAGCGGCAGTTTATTGCAGTTATTTAGAGAGGAGTTTGTAAAATGAGCCCCTTGATGGCAAATCAATCGCGTGTGCTCTGAGTGTACTTATTTAACCTGTACCTATGATCTTTTATGATCTAACCTACAACTTTTTATAGGTGGTTAGCATTTACAAGTCCAAAGACTGCTCCTGTCTCTCTGATGGCTCTGCAAGCAACCAAGTCCTGGCACCATAAATACGTCACTGGTATGAAGTGGTTATGGTGTCCAGAGTGCTCTTCAATTCCTGATATTCCATAATAAATATATGAATCATTTTGTAAGAGTGCGATAGATCGCTGGCATAGATTCTGGCTATCCTGACATATACTGGGGCTCCTCACATACCAATCAAAGGGCAATTAAAAAGAAAAAAACTTGCCCAAGACACAGCACTGCTGAAAGATTCTATTTTCCAAAAGCCACAGAAAAAATGAAATTTTATACAAATGATGTTACAGCTCTCCCCATGTATTGCATTGTAATGAATGCTAACAACAATGCTATATTGTTTACTTGTACATGTTTTCTGTTGATTTATGTTCATTGAGTCGGACGTTAATCTGCATGAGGTTTGGCAATCATATGTTTCGCTACATGAACAACGTCGCGGAGGAACTGCAGATTCACGCATTGCATATTTTCATTGTTTAGTGTATTTTTTGCATGGGTGTGCAAGAAAATATGCCTGTGTTTTTTTTTTTTTTAATTGGTCTATAATGACTATAGATTAATTTTTTTACTTTTTCTTTAAATTGAACCACCACCAGCAGAGCTCACTAAAGAGCATACATTATCGGATGTTGTTGAATCGTCAGCTGATTAGCCAACGCTGCTGTTGAACTTAAAGGGACACTATAGTCACCTGAACAACTACAGCTTAATGTATTTGTTCAGGTGAGATCTATAGCTCCCTGCAGGCAATCTAATGTAAACACTGTATTTTCAGAGAAAATACAGTGTTTACAATGATTGATAGGAATACCTCCAGTGGCCATCACTCAGACGGCCACCAGAGGCACTTCCTATCATGCAGGGCCCTAAAAAGGCCATGTACACGTCAGACGTATTAAAATACGTCTGACGTGTGCAGGGGAGAGAAGGCACTGTGCGCGCGCCTTCTCTCTCCAGCCTGTCAGCAGAGGAGAGGGGGCGGGCAAAGACCGCGAGCTGAGCTGTCAGTCAGCTCAGCTCACGGCCGCGCACACTGCGCGCATGCACGGTAGTGCGCTCAGGACTTCATAGGGCGGCATGAATGCCGCCCTCTGAAGTATGTGCGCATGTGTGGCAAAGCCGCGCATGCGCACAAGGGAGCAATGATGCTTCAGAATGGAATCGTCTGATTGCTCCCTGCTCGCGCCCACCTATCTTGTCATTTTGACGAAATAGGGGGCGCGGCTTCACGAGGCTCCCGGCGCTGGAACCAGGTGAGTAAAAAGGGCTGCCTGTAGTGTCCCTTTAATGGTTGATGGCTAGAGGATGTTTCGGAATATAAATAGCGTTTAATATTGAAATAAAAGATTATGCTAAATTCATTAAATGGAATCAGGAAAAATAATTTCTGAAATGTATTTAAATTTCAAAATGTTGGGTTTGTATAATTATTAACTATTTGTACGCCATGGGGGATTAAGAAAACTAGCTAAAGATTGACTGGCTGCTTCAGTTTGATATAACCGCTTGTTTAATTAATGAATTTATTTGATTTATTTGGGCTTAGCTTAATCATAGCATGGGACGGCGTCTTGTTGTTGGAAGTTGTATTGCAGAAGCAGGTTTCAGAGTGCTGCCGATGGGGTTTATTCGCTCAACAGTATACTGTTATGAATTGAGAACCAAATTGCAAAATCTAAGAAAAAATCTTCAAATTAACAATAGTTACATCCCAGCTACGTTAGTCTAAATTGACGAAACTCACTACAATTTGATGTTTACTACATGTTTACTACAATTTGATGTTTATCTTGCAGCTCTCTCGGGTTCCTCTTGCGAGATTGGAGCGTTGCCATGCAACACTCTCGGTCTCGCGAGAGTGAACTCTAACCCCGCAGGCCCCATCACACAAGCACAGCACCCTCACACACACTGCGCCCCTCACTGACACATACAGCACACACTGCACCCCTTCCACACACAGCAACCTCACACACAGAACCCTCTCACACACACACAGCACCCTCACTCACACACAGCATACTCACTCACTCACTCACTCACACACAGCACTCACACACACACACAAACACAAACACAGCATCCTCACACGAGCACAGCACCCTCACACACAATGCACCCTCACTCACACACAGCACCCTCACACAAGCACAGCACCCTCATACACAAAGCACCCTCACTCACACACAGCACCCTCACACAAGCACAGCACCCTCACACACACTGCACCCCTCACTCACACACACAACCCACACTGCACCCCTTCCACACACAGCACCCTAATACACACAGCAGCCTCACTCACACACAGTGCCCTCACACACACTCAAACACATACATAGCACCCTCACTCACCGCACCTCACTCACACACAGCACCCACACACACAGCACTCACACACACACAAAACACCCTCACTCACACACACACACTGTACCCTCACTCAAACACACAGTACTCTCACACACACACAGAGAGCCCTCACTCTCACACACACACACACACACATACACAGCATCTCCCACACACACTGCATCCCTGGCACTCACAGCACCCTCACTCACACACACACACAGCACCCTCAGACACACTGCACTCTCACACACACACAGCACCGCTCACACACACACACACACACACACACTGCACCGCTCACTCACATGCACCCCTCACACACACAGCACCCTTACCCACACATCACCCTCACACACACACACTGCACCCCCACACACATACACACACACACAGCACCCTCACATACACACACAGCACCCTCACACACACACACTGCACCCCTCACACTCAAAGTTCACCCCTCTCACACACACACTGCACCCCTCACACACAGTGCAGCCCTCACACACAGTGTAGCCCTCACACACACACACACTGCAACCATCACACATACACACTACACCCCTCACACACATTACACCATCCACACATACTGCACCTCTCACACATACACACAGCATCCCCATAAAACACTGCACCACTCACACACACACAATACTTCCAAACATATATTTATATACACTACAGAATCCCTTACACCCCTAAACACACACACACACACACACACACTCACTAAATCTCCTACACACTCTGGGTCCTTCAAACACACGCCAGATCCCCTAGATACCCACACAAACTGCACCACCTACACACACACACTACATTCACATTACACACACTCTGGATCCCCTATGCACACACTAGATTACTTGTAAGTAAACACATAATACATTCCCTAAACACACACTCTACACTACCCCTACACACACTGCATCACCTATACACACTATGTCCCCTATACACACACTCTCTACAGCACCTAGACACATATACATTACATTACACCACAACATGACTAAAACCAACCCATTAACACAAGTGAACAGAGGGCGAGTGCCTAGACCTTTTATTTTTCTACAGGGAGTGCAGAATTATTAGGCAAGTTGTATTTTTGAGGATTAATTTTATTATTGAACAACAACCATGTTCTCAATGAACCCAAAAAACTCATTAATATCAAAGCTGAATATTTTTGGAAGTAGTTTTTAGTTTGTTTTTAGTTATAGCTATTTTAGGGGGATATCTGTGTGTGCAGGTGACTATTACTGTGCAGAATTATTAGGCAACTTAACAAAAAACAAATATATACCCATTTCAATTATTTATTTTTACCAGTGAAACCAATATAACATCTCAACATTCACAAATATACATTTCTGACATTCAAAAACATAACAAAAACAAATCAGTGACCAATATAGCCACCTTTCTTTGCAAGGACACTCAAAAGCCTGCCATCCATGGATTCTGTCAGTGTTTTGATCTGTTCAACATTGCGTGCAGCAGCAACCACAGCCTCCCAGACACTGTTCAGAGAGGTGTACTGTCTTCCCTCCTTGTAAATCTCACATTTGATGATGGACCACAGGTTCTCAATGGGGTTCAGATCAGGTGAACAAGGAGGCCATGTCATTAGATTTTCTTCTTTTATACCCTTTCTTGCCAGCCACGCTGTGGAGTACTTGGACGCGTGTGATGGAGCATTGTCCTGCATGAAAATCATGTTTTTCTTGAAGAATGCAGACTTCTTCCTGTACCACTGCTTGAAGAAGGTGTCTTCCAGAAACTGGCAGTAGGACTGGGAGTTGAGCTTGACTCCATCCTCAACCCGAAAAGGCCCCACAAGCTCATCTTTGATGATACCAGCCCAAACCAGTACTCCACCTCCACCTTGCTGGCGTCTGAGTCGGACTGGAGCTCTCTGCCCTTTACCAATCCAGCCACGGGCCCATCCATCTGGCCCATCAAGACTCTCATTTCATCAGTCCATAAAACCTTAGAAAAATCAGTCTTGAGATATTTCTTGGCCCAGTCTTGACGTTTCAGCTTGTGTGTCTTGTTCAGTGGTGGTCGTCTTTCAGCCTTTCTTACCTTGGCCATGTCTCTGAGTATTGCACACCTTGTGCTTTTGGGCACTCCAGTGATGTTGCAGCTCTGAAATATGGCCAAACTGGTGGCAAGTGGCATCTTGGCAGCTGCGCGCTTGACTTTTCTCAGTTCATGGGCAGTTATTTTGCGCCTTGGTTTCTCCACACGCTTCTTGCGACCCTGTTGACTATTTTGAATGAAACGCTTGATTGTTCGATGATCACGCTTCAGAAGCTTTGCAATTTTAAGAGTGCTGCATCCCTCTGCAAGATATCTCACTATTTTTGACTTTTCTGAGCCTGTCAAGTCCTTCTTTTGACCCATTTTGCCAAAGGAAAGGAAGTTGCCTAATAATTATGCACACCTGATATAGGGTGTTGATGTAATTAGACCACACCCCTTCTCATTACAGAGATGCACATCACCTAATATGCTTAATTGGTAGTAGGCTTTCGAGCCTATACAGCTTGGAGTAAGACAACATGCATAAAGAGGATGATGTGGTCAAAATACTAATTTGCCTAATAATTCTGCACTCCCTGTATATATATACATATATATATATACCTATTATTATTTTTATTGTTCTCTCCCTGTATTATATGTAATTTTTTATTTCTATATTACTGTTTGCTTATATTTAATTTTATATATAATCTCTGTGGCGCCTCTTTTCTCTCCTTCCTTATACCTATTAACACAACACCACACCACAATCAGCTCACTCTACACATTCGGAATCCCACAAGCAGGCTCCAAACTCGCACGATACTCTTTCCTGGCATTTTTGTCTCCTGGTATCCCATCTATGGGGACACCAGAGACAATTTTCAAGCAAACACAGTGCAAGCATGTTAATAAATTTGCTTGCACTGTGCAGAACAAATACAGGGCCCTTTCCTCATGCTGGAGCTCTTCAGCAGAGCTCTGCGCATGGTCTGCCCTTGAAGAACATTGGACCAACATGCTCACAAAGGGCATGCTCTAGATGAGTTAGGGGAACAAGGGAACAGAGGTAAGACAAGTCCCGATCTATCACTGGAATGTGTGAAGACGTGTGGATCTACAGGTCCTGTGTGAGCATTTTGACTGCAAGAAACAAGAAATGGTGGATTTCAAAGTTACCAAGCCAAAAAACATTTGAAAGTACATGATACAATTCTCTAAGTTTCTTCCAGTACATCATGGCAATTGTCTGGCCCAGCTCAATATAACAAACTGTAACAAATGTGATTTGGTTCGGTTTGATGTTTGGCTATATGACTGTGAATCTGTCATAGTCAGGTCACGCCATAGTAATTTGGTGTCTTTTTATGGTGAATTTGGGAAAATATATTTTTTTCTGAGATCTCTTCACGTGACCTAGATAAGCCAAGCAACAAGAAAAATCATTGACTTCAATAACCTAGGATAAGGTGCGTAGAGTTGTCGCAAATAGAAAAGTAGGTTAAAGTTTTAACAGTGGAGCAATCACGGTGGAAACCAATAGAATCGTTGGGAACATTGAATCGGATTTTATGTGATTTTAACACTTTTTTAGGTCTTCTATCAGATGGATGTCTTTAGTTGGCTAGATTTGCAAACCTCAGTTTTTTTAAATGTGCATAGGGGTTTGGGATGTGATGTCTGTCATAAAGGAAACAATGCCACCGTAGTCAAGCTTTAAAATATAACAAGATATATATCTCTACTAAACAGAAGAGGTGAAACAAAAATAAATGTATATTATGTTAACTGTTCAGCTGAAAGTTTCAGACTTATTTGATCTTTAGATCAGTAAATTGTCATTCTACCGTAAAATTAGTTTGATATGTTAGAGTGACGCTATAGTCACCAGAACAACTCCAGTTTAATGTAATTGTTCTGGTGAGTATAGTCAGTCCCTGAAGGCCTTTTGCAGTAAACACTGTCTTTTCCGAGAATAGACAGTGTTTACTTTACAGCCTAGGGATACCTCCACTGGCCACTCCTGAGATGGCTGCTAGGGGTGCTTACTGGGCAGTGCTGCACACTATGCAGCACTGACATTCAGTATCTTCATCCTCTGCATGGGAAAGCATTGCGATTGGCTGAGATCATCACTTCTGATGATGTCAGCCAAGGAGACAGATCAGGGGCAGAGCCAGCAACAGCAGACTGGAATAGAAGTACGAATTTACTATATTTAGGGGGATAAGGGGAGACAGGGGGGCTGCATAGTGTTTTTAACACTATAGGGTAAGGAGTACATGTTTGTGTTCCTGAACCTATAGTGTTCATTTAAAGCTGTCCCACAGGCTAAAATAGTTGCAAAGTTAAAAAAAAATTTTAATAAAATAAAAACAATAAGTTGATGTGTTATACCCAACTGCATCAATATTGAGTGCTAAACTCTAAGAAGTGCGCATCCATAAGCTAAGCAGCACGCTATAAGTAGATTCAACATATTACGCCAAATACTTCAGTGTTTTTCGGCCAGTCCAAAATAGTTGCAAAATAACATGTATATGTTGCATCATGCTGACATTTAACAAACTTAATTAAATACCGGTAAATATTTTGGTGCTGAGCAATGTTTCTGTTACCAGCAAAAAACTATTTTCATATTGCATAATCAGACGTAGGTAGTGACAATCTGAGATGTTAAAGTTGCTTCAAGCCAACAGTTAATGAAACAGACATGTTGCCGGTACTTAAACAAAGTTCGTGTTTTAGATGGAAAGTGACTAACGTCCAAACTAAGGTGGCAACCAAATTATGTAAAAATAGAGTGGAGCAGACTAGAGGGACTGATTGGAAAAATATAATGTTTCAGCTTAATAATAGGGAAAAATCAGGCTAGCATCAATAGACACTGAAATTTATTGTACAATAAATTATGATTTATTTAGAAATAGGCAACTAAATGTCATGATGGAAATATAAAATTGTATAATTGTTTGGAAATAAATGCGAGACACTCAAATAAAAGTGACTTTAACATGTATCAAACTGTAGTAACACCTCTGGGTAACATATTGACATATTATACATTTATTTTTGTGTTTGTTGGGGGATATGTGTTTTGGAATAAAAAGGAACATTATATGACTTCTGTTCTAGTTTTCACTGTTTTTTTAAAAAAATTCTGTTAATGACACCAGATCTTCTGGACCCAATAGAAAGTTATGCCCCCTGGTTGTAGAAACTAGCCGGCCATCCTACTAAAGGAATGGTCCAGAATTGTAGATCGCATGTAGCTTCCTCGTGCTGAAATCCCTTCTAATTGAAAAATATAAGCACTCTAAAAAGCAAAAATCCAAGACCTGCGTGATCTAAGTAGTGCTGCTATTAATTACAACATAAAAAAATATATTTTATTACGATATCAAGACAAAGAGCGTGGTTTTGTTTGCTGAGGTTCTAGGAAGTAATTATCACCCACTGACTAATTTTATTTTATAAATGAAGTATTAAAAAGCAAACCAAAATTAAAGAAACTAATAAATAAGGTACCCTTAAACGGCCTTCTTGTTGCAGAAAATTCTCAAGCTTGCACTCGTCAGCGCCCAAGACATTGTAAAGGAAATAGGCAGAGTTCCCTAGCTAGTAATTGACCTTCCATAATTTTTTATTGGATAATTGTATTTTTTCCTTTCAGGCACTGTACGACAGTATATATGTGTATAAACAGAGTTGCTTACCTCTTATTATTCACTGAAAATAAAAGAATGAGAGGCACTCATGAAAGGTAACAGAAGATATATATATATATATATATATTATTATATTCATGAACAATGATTAACGGGACGGGAATAAGATGTTTCCTCTACTTCCTCTTTGAGGTGGTAGACAGGGGATCGGAACTAGGAAGCAAGCATCAGACATCATGAAAACAAAAATCAGGGTAATGTTTTGCTCGATGTTTTCCCACATATGCCAAGGTGTCCCTTTACAGACGGTGGAGGTATTCTTGGGGTGCAGACATTGTAGGGTTAAGAGTGGGGAACAAGTTTATAAGACTGTGGGGTCTATGGCCACGGAATGTGAGACACACAAATAGTCTTCATTACACAAGGGGTAAGAGTTTAGATCTGGTCAGGCTAATTGCCACAATTGTCCTCGTCTTCTAAGCTCTCCGAAGTAATGATCCCACTGTGTTCTGAATAAGATGAAGAAATAAAACGGTTGTAGATATCCTTTCCAAATTAGCCATGGGCGGACCATTTATCGAGCTCATATGTGCACAAGCTGAGCTGTGGGCTGTGAGCTCCAGATGTGGCGATGACAGCATCTCATATAATCATCTGCCCACTTCCCACAGGGAGGTATAACAATTTATAGCATTTCACGATGAAGTATACATTGAGATCACTCTTGGTTTCAAGTACGTTTTGGGAAAGATTATTATTAATGCCCAACTCAATGGCAATCATTGTATCCCCTTTGGAAAGAAGAAAGGTTGAGTGGAACCTTCCATAAATAGAACATCTTGTGGTTTAATCGATTTTAAAATAGGTACATTATATTAACCTATGCAAGTGATCACACTGACCTAACTGAATAGAACGGTTCAGACATGTTAACTTGGTCTTCTCCCCCTGAAGGACAGACACACAGACACAATATGATTATGAAGTGGTCCTTAATGATTTTGTGCTTCCTTAATGACAAAAATATAATCTATAAAATATAGATTACATTTTACATGTTAACGTTCCATAAAAGCTTCATTTTATAAAGACAAAGTTAAAATGTATAACCTCAAGCAAAAAAAATAAGCTCTACAGACACATTACATCAAAATAATTACAGAAAGGCAAACATTTGGATTTTAAAAACATAGTTATTAATAGTTATTAATCGTGACAGGTTAAACTGAATCGTTCCCTATTCTTCATCAGAGTAATGTAAGTTTCGTGGCTGTTCCTTCTATTAAACCCTAAAGGTATCGCACAGTCTTATCCTCTCAGACACTGCTTAAGGTGCCAGGCAGTGGAAGGACGCAGACAGCTGACGAGTAGGACGTTAAACTATCCCCAATGATTCGCATTCTGTGGGGTCTGCATCTGGGGAGACACCCTTCTATAAAACCCACAAAAACAGATGCTCTCTGTTTTCCAATAGTTTTGCGCAACCAGGATGTTTCAGTTAACCCATTTGCCACAGACGTGACAATGCAGCTGAAATTATTCTAAATCTAAATATTATTGTTTTTTTATCTATTTATGGATAAAATAGAAATAAGTGTTCCTATTGATCTTGAGCATGTCACCTGAACTCGCTGTAAAATTAGATTGTAAGCTCTAGAGGACAAGAGCTTTTTGCATTTTAGATGAATACATTTATTATCAGCATTTTAAAATAATGAAAATATATACAATTTTATGTTGCTAGCTCATAATATTCAAAAGTACAATTAAGAGGCACTGTAGTCACCAGAACAGATACAGCTTGATAAAGTTGTTCTGGTGTCTACTTCCGGTCCCTGCAGGCTTTTTAATGTAAACACTGCCCCTGAGAAAATGCAGTGTTAACATTGCTGCCTAGGAACACCTCTAGTGGCAGTCACTCATATGGCCATTAGAGGTGCTTCCTGGGTCAGTGCTGCGCTGACGGTCAGTGTCTCCACGCTCTGCATTGATTCAATGCATCTCTATGAGGAGATACTGATTGGCGTACCGCACAATAGCCTTCCAATGTTTTCCTATGGGAAAGCATTGGATTGGCTGAGATCATCAAGCTTAATTATCTCATCCAAGGAGGCTCAGTGGGGGTGTAGTGGCTGGCTCCACCCCCTGCCATGCAACGCTGCAAAAAGGTGAGTAATTCCTGACAGTATAGTGTTCCTTTAACCCTGTACAAAAGCAGGGGAGCGTTATCCCATAGCAACAAAAGTTAGAGGGACGCAGAGCCATGAAATTAGCCCTGTTTTTAACTAATTAATTAAATTATGCGATAAAATTGTGCAACGTAAATTGAAACGTTAAAAGAAAACAGAAAAATGATCTATTGCTGGGACCCAAAATCCATCTTTATCAAACCTCGTATTTACTAAACTGATACCTAGGTAATTTTCTTTAATGTATATTTTAAAATGCAAGAAAAAGTATTTAAAAAAAAAAAAAGAAAACTAAAATCCTTCCGTTTAATGTCCAATAGCTATTTATCTTGTACAGGCACCTATCCTGAATCGCAGGTTCATACACCAATCACGTTCTTATTCTCGTACAGTCCGTTATCCCTGTACCAGCAATCACTGAGATTGTTATCATAATGTGTGTTTCGTACTGATAGATACCAATGGAAACGACATTTCTCAGCATTCTACTAACTGAGATTGTTATCAGAATGTATGTTGCTATACAACTGGTTTGTTTAAACATTTTCCTTTCGTTACCCAGTAACAACATACATTCCTTTATACATAAACATTAACAAATAATATTCTTCACAACTCTGAATGAGTAAAACTTCTTAAAAAAAAATCCAGTGTACATACACTAATATATTCCCCAGAGCTTTACAATTATAGGAAAGGGATAATTAGATGCAAAGAAATTCCTGCCCAGGATATACGAGGTCTGTCCGAAAAAAGTACAACCATCGTTAATATAATGAGAATGGTTTGCTGGACATTGATGTAACCTGTCAGCCAAAGAGAGTGGGCTGGAATGCGCATTGCGTGAACAATGAAGCCTTCACCGTACAAGTCAGTTGGGGGCGCTAGATGCTGTTGAGTGAGCATGTGCACTGAGTGGCCGTCACATCCAAAATGACTGAGCGAGTAGAGCAACGAATTGTTCGTGGGTTGCATCAAATTTTACGTTAAGCTTGAACATTCCTCCATGGAAACTATCAGATGATTCAGGAGGCTTTTCTGGACGAATAACGAGTGCAGTGCAAATAAAAGTGTGGCACAAACCCTTCAAAGATGGTCAGAAATCTGCTGAAAGATTTGGAGCCCTGCTTTTCCCTAAATCATGTTTGAAAGGAAAGAGATTTCAGAGCGTAGATGAGATTTAGGTAAATACAACAAGGCAACAAAGGATTTTGCAGAGTGTTCTGAACAGTGGAAGAGACGCTAGGAGAACTGTGTGAGGTCCCAAGGTGCCCACTTTGAAGGGGACTGAGGCGTCATTGTCCTACGTGCAATGTTTCTTGTATCTTCTTTAATAAATGTCTCAATTTTTCATATTACATGGCTGGATACTTTCTGGACAGAACTCGTATATACTGGGCTGTGTGCAGTGACTTGCTGACCGGTAGACCATGAAGGTGTGTGTCAGGTGAGGATAGCGGTGTTGTGAGCACTGCATCACACATTTGTCTGATTAAACGCACATTAGTCAGACTACAAGCTTCAGGCTTTAAGCTGCAACAATGTTTGCAAATATCTGCAGATTTAAGCCAACCAGGGATAAGAGACAGGGTGCAGGATACTTTGCAATGATGCACAGTTGTTATGGTGCTTAGAGGGAACCTTTACATTTAGATAAAAAAGTGTGTAATTTTTGAAATTTTTAAATGAAAATGAAATGTAGGTGCAGATAACATGACTAATGTGTTTTTTCATACTTATAAAAATAAAAGTTTAAAATGAATTGCTTTACAACAGATATTCAGAGGCCTGTGGTAGCCACACCCACCTGGTAGGTCACTCCCCTGAGGATCTGCTTAGGTCATAACGGAAGCTCCTACATTAGCATAGAGTAAAAAAGTGACTGTCTGCAAGCTGGTCTAAATAAATACATGTATTACATGTTCGTACTTATCATCCTTTACCATACTATTTATTTGTGTTCCAGCTTTACGTGTTGGTAATGTGACCTGATTTACATGAATGCATGAAGTTCCTTTTTGCTGGATAGTAAGTTTCAGAAGATGAATCTTCTGTAGAGTTAATATTCTATCAGAGTGATTATTTGGCTTTGCTGGAGATTTCCCAGATAATGAAGGACATACTGTAATATATTAAAATGTTGCTCCCCAAAGCACAGGTCTACTTTGGCCAATGAAATCTGGCCCAGAGATTTTACCATTTCACAAAACCAGATCATTTATAAGTAAACTCCACAATACGCAAATAGCCCACTCACGTCATGGTGGCTTCCTGAAGGAGAACACAACATGTTTTATAGATTATACAGAAATATGTCACTATGAGACTGCGGCACAGTAAGGGGAAAAACGAAGAACATTCACTCAACGCCTTCTGGGGTTGATGGGCCTGCAACGAATTAAACAGCAGTCTCTGAGCTTGATATAGTATTTTTTGGTCTCTTGGTTCTCTGCATAATCGTTCATCTAGTGTCTGCCACTTTAAAATCCCTTTTGGAGAAAAAGCGGAGACTAAGCATAAACTAGAAGATTTCTAGCTCCCTGCCAGACTACAGCTCCTATCATTACTAAACTACATCTCCTATTATCCCCATTGTAACGGATCGACGGACACCCCGACTGGGTGCTCCTAGCGCTTCCTGAGGACTCCAAGCACTGCAGCAGACACCACAACCACCGAACCGGAGAAGCATATAAATCCTCTCAAGCATATGAATGCTGTATACAGCCGAATAGGACAAACCATGCGAATAGGTTTCCACTCCTAGCAGTCAAACTGGAACAGCATACAATAAATCCGCCCCCAATAATGAGACGACACTTCACTTAGAGAGTTAAGCAGGAACTCCAGATTTATTCACACAACCTCCTTTTAAGACATTCTCCCATGCAAGGGAGGGATCCACAACAATTAGTACCACAGCCAATAATGTACCAGTTACCTCCCACACATCTCCTCCTCTTAGTGTGACACATAATCCCATTATTCCAGACACAAATTCCCTGGATTTCTGGATGTACCCCTAAACATAGGGTTACCCCTTTAAATGTTACATTCCCTGGTAGCCCAGATCTGGGTGAGACACAAATCCAAAAATAGTTTCTACACAAATTCATGGAAGTCTGGAGGTCTCAGCGGTGTTTGCCTAGTCGAGTGTCCGATTTTAGTTCCAGACACTCAACGGCAAAACACCGCTGTTCAGGAGTTTAAGATGGCCACCGCCACCACATGTTCGTTTCCCGAATGGCGGCCACCCAGAGGACAAAACCTTAAAGGGCCAGTAGCAGTGTAAAATACCACATGCCCGGATATTGCATTAAAAGGTACAAATTTACCAGGGACCATAGTCAGCAGGTAGGAGGCGGGCAGCCAGGCCTCTCCAATGCCCAGTGGTGAGGCAGGTTCCGCCACATTAACAACAGGACAATGTATTGGCAGATGGGACTGTAGTCTCTGCACCGGCACCACTGGGGATATGGACAGTCTGTCCTGGTCCCCAACAACAGGACAATGTATTGGAAGGGGAGGCAGTTGGTTTTCCCCTACCCCAAGAGAGGGTGTCGTAGGGAGAGGAGCCTGTTAACCCCTCTCCCCAGCGGCAGACCAGCCCACCAAGGGGAGACAGTAAGCCCCACAATAGTGCAAATGGGACCGTAGTCTCTGCACCTGCACCACTGGAGATATGGACAGTCTGTCCTGGTCCCCAACAACAGGACAATGTATTGGAAGGGGAGGCAGTTGGTTTTCCCCTACACCAAGAGAGGGTGTCGCAGGGAGAGGAGCCTGTTACCCCCTCTCCCCAGCGGCAGCCTAGCCCACCAAGGGGAGACAGTAAGCCCCACAACAGTGCAGATGGGACCGTAGTCTCTGCACCTGCACCACTGGAGATATGGACAGTCTGTCCTGGTCCACAACAACAGGACAATGTATTGGAAGAAGAGGCAGTCTGTTTTCCCCTACAACAAGAGAGGGTGTCGCAGAGAGAGGAGCCTGTTACCCCTTCCCCCCAGCAACAGCTTTGTTCAACCAGGGGAGAGGGCACCCTGGTTACCTTTTCCCCACGCCATGGATCTACAACTGGGCACAAGTGGCAGGGGGCCATATGGACAACTACAACCTTTGAGAAAGGCCGGCCGACTATCAGAGCCCCAGACCGACTGGAGGTCTGGAGTCTGGATAGTCTCAATGGGAAAGGGGAGAAATGTGGCGGAACCCGCCTTGCCACTGGGCCTTGGAGAGGCCTGGCTGCCCGCCTCCTACCTGCTGACTATGGTCCCTGGTAAATTTGTACCTTTTAATGCAATATTCGGGCATGTGGTATTTTACATTGCTGCTACTGGCCCTTTAAGGGCCACCCGTGGACATATTATGACTTTTAGGAACAATGCCCCTTTAAGACTGTGTAGCAGATTGCATTCAGGCTGTCTTTAATATTATGTGTTCGGTAAACTGTGTTATGTGTATGCAGCATTCGTCTGATTGTTCGGTAGAATCACTCCATTCATTATATTGAGTGAAACTACCGAACAACCAGACCACCCAGGATTAAAGTGTGCCTCCAATTACCGTTCGCAACAATGTTGCAAACGGGTAATTGGCAATGCGTGTAATGTGTGGTTTTGTCCTCTGGGTGGCCGCCATTCGGGAAACGAACATGTGGCGGCGGCCATCTTAAACTCCCGAACAGCGGTGTTTTGCTGTCGAGTGTCTGGAACTAAAATCGGACACTCGACTAGGCAAACACCGCTGAGACCTCCAGACTTCCATGAATTCGTGTAGAAACTACCGAATGGCCCGCCGTTCGGTAGAAAGAACCCCACGAACAAGGGAAATTCATTCAAACCCTCCCCAGGCTCTATAACCCAGGCGATTTGTGTGTTTTCATTCCCTTTTCTGTGACCGACTGCAGGGCCAAAATACATGGAACTATTTTCGGATACTTTTGCCATGCGGTCGGTTAAAACTTTAACCCTTCATAATTCCCGAACCCCTGGTCCGATCTGGGTGATTTTTGGATATGTGTCTCACCCAGATCTGGGCTACCAGGGAATGTAACATTTAAAGGGGTAACCCTATGTTTAGGGGTACATCCAGAAACCCTTTCTACAGAATTAGCACTCACAAGGATAGAGCAGTAATAGCCTGCTCTAGCTGTATCAGCTGATATTTCCTTTCCAAGGAAAAAGACTGCACGGACAAATAGAATCTATTTCATATATTTTAATGCCCAGCTTTCGCACAAGTACTCCACCTTTCTCTGTATGCAGCGAAAAGTCAAACGAAATATGTTGTATAAACTTCGGGGTGTCGACAAAGTCCC
Organism: Pelobates fuscus; assembly: GCF_036172605.1. Taxonomy (NCBI): domain Eukaryota; kingdom Metazoa; phylum Chordata; class Amphibia; order Anura; family Pelobatidae; genus Pelobates; species Pelobates fuscus. Next base: position 114,701,882 of record NC_086328.1, on the reverse strand, counting down.
TTAGTAACCTGCCGTTGTTTTTTCGCCGCTGTAGCTGATTTCGATTTCCAGGAGGAGGGGCTTCCAATCGTGCGTAACGTGATGCGTAATTTGCGTGATGACGCGTTTCGCCATGCTCACGGCTTCCATAAAAAGTTCCAATAGCATAGCTATGTTGTCACAGGAGAGATAATTGAGTGGATAGGATTCTAGCTACAGTATCTGAAAGTTCTGTTATGTTGTGTGATGATTTCATTAAGACCCCAGAACCCCATTGGAGCCCAATGAATGTTAAATATGTGATTCCACATTAAAATACTTTAATAACAGGAATTATTATTAGTAATGAAACACTTCAGCCACCATAACAACTTCATCAGAATGAAGTTGGTATTGTGCCAGGAGGTCCCTGGCGCCAGCTTAACTTTGGATATTACACCACGAATGAACGCCAAAGTCTTCCGTCTGGCTCTGTTCAGCTCTATAACCGCCAAATTGTTTAGATCTGAGGCTTGAATCAGGAGGCTCTGGATTGGGCACCGCTGATAGGCTCAGAGTGTCAGCTGATGCGCTCAGCCTACCAGATGGCTTGAGAAAGACATGTATGTTTAGGCCGCTTTGTCGATAGGGAACTACTGATAGGCTAAGACCATCAGCTAGTGCCTTATAAGCATCAGCCTATCAGTGTCTCCCAGTTCATGACTTCCTGTTTCAAGCCACGGACTGAAAGTGATGTGGAAGGGGTGGAGCTGCACAACCTCCGGGAACCATAACAACTTTATTCAAATCAAATTGTTATGGTGCCTAGAGTGTTTCTTTAAGGGTAGAGCAGATGATGAGTACAAACATGTTTGAGGACCTTTCTCAGCATGCATGAGATCTATTATTGTACTTACCTCATAAACAGACACTACGTGATAACACAACATTGCAGTGAATTGAAACTTGAATTGCAAATTGAATAAAATTCTTCAACCCTGATACAATCAGAGTTTGGCTATTTTAGCTTAAGATTTATAATTCAGTTTTATATTTCTTTAATTCAGTGCTTAGTGAATAAACTCTCACCACAGCAGCATTTGATTGGAGGAGAGCGGCGTTTTGCCACACATTCATAGTTGTCTATAAAAAGATTGGATTGGAGAAGATCTCAGGCAATGCCAGCTTGGATGTTGACATCATTGTTGGAGAAGTTGGAGGCTGCAGTGGTGGTGTCCTGGTGCTGGAAACTGGATGAGTAATCTTTATTTTACTTAATTTTACACAGCACTGGGGAGGGGGGGGGGGGGGGGGAGGGAGAACAAGGAATCTATTTTCCCGAAATAACAATTATTATTATTGGACTGTAGGTACACTAATATAGTGAAACCAAAACTGCAATTCGTCTGAAATGTGAAATATCAGCAGCAATCCGAATTCCGTAATTTCGAACCGCCATATAAGCAAGTTATGAAAAGACTGAACCAAGCAATGAATGAACCGGTTTGGTTTGTTCGTGATTCAAAGTGTCATCCATGGGGCCATAAAAGCCACTGAATGAATGAGATCAATCAATCAATAGATACAAAGAAATAAATAAAACAGGGATAAGCTGGACTGAATGCTTAAAATCGAACCTCAAAAGTAACCAAACTCATGAATGAGCAAATGTTGATTTTTATTATTATTATTATTATTATTTTTATAGCGCCAGCAAATTCCGTAGCGCTGTACAATGGGTGGACTAACAGACACGTAATTGTAATCAGACAAGTTGGACACACAGGAACAGAGGGGTTGAGGGCCCTGCTCCATGAGCTTACATGCTAGAGGGAGTGGGGTAAAGTGACACAAAGGGTATAAGTAGGGGTAATTAAATAGGTTGCTAGAAAAGTATTCACTGAGAACTTAGGTTATTTTTGACGGTTGCAGGAGAGGCGTCATGGGGAGGGGAGGGGGATGAAAACCTGATAACAGTTTAAATGATATGCTTCCTGAAGAAGTGTGTTTTCAAAGATTTTTTGAAGGAATGGAGACTGGGTGAAAGACTAACAGAGAAGGGAAGGGAGTTGCAGCCCTGGAGAAGTCTTGGAGGCGAGCATCAGATGTGGGAGTATGGACAAAGGATAGACGTAGGTCTTCAGCAGAGTGCAGGGGCCTCAGTGAGCCTGCGAGGTAGTGGTGATGGTAGCGCCGTTGACTTGGAGGAAGACAGACACGGGAGTAGCAACAATTGATCAAATGTGAATCAAATTTGAATGGTAAAATAACATTCTATTCAATCATAATTCAGTTGGAATTTGATCAAGTGAATTCAAATTAGAATCGGCGTTAGAAAAGAACTGCTTTGTATATTTATTATATATCACATATAGATATTTTGCAGTCCACTGATTGGCCAGTTGTTGCACCATTTTGTTTTGTCCAAATAGTTTTTTCAAATCATTTGCGTGGAGAACAATCAGAGGAGCCGAACCAGGAGCTTGGGCAATATTCTTTTGACCAAACAAGTGTTTTTTTCGGACAAAGTGGATTCTGCCATGAACAAGTCTATTGACAACGTTCCACTCTCTCAGAGCTACAGCTAGGGACTGTAATTATACTAATGTACACTAGGGGGAAGCAAAATAACACGGTAAAGAAAATGTGCATGCATATGCTGCCTTTTGCTGCCCTCTGGTGGCCGAAACGTGATAAATGGTAACCTTCACTTTTCAATCAGTGAGGGTAACAATTAGGAGTATATACTAAAGTGTGAATTGTCAGAATTTCAAAGTGAGTTTTACATTTTAGGCCAAAACAGCAGATTTGGAGACTTTCTTCGACTAAGTTAAGTTTTCAGTTCACCTCCTTTGGTCTGAAATGTGAAATTCCCTTTGAATCTTCAACAATTCACACGTTAGCGCATAACGCTGATAATTATTACACAATATTAGGCCGACGGATTTCCGAATTATAAGGTTTCCTCTGCAGGAGAAAATGCTGACTTTGGGGGATTTCGAAAGACGGAAGTTTATTGACACCAAGTTAATTAGTACAAGTCTCTGCGTGTAACCTTTAAACTGCTTGCAAACATTGCATATTGTGCTGGACTGGTTTTTATGGTTTAAAGCAGGGCTGTCCAATCTGCGCCCTCCCCCCCCCCCCCCCCCCACCAGATGTTGCTGAGCTACAACTCCCATGATTCTTTCAATTAAAAAGATAGCCAGGGAATCATGGGAGTTGTAGTTCAGCAACATCTGGGTTGGACAGCCCTGATTTAAAGCGTGTATTTTAAAAAATAACTAGGGGAGTGTATTCACACTTGTCATTGTATTTTTTTTATGTCATGTCGGAAGTGCTAAAGATTCTTTAGTCCCTGTGCAACTGCTCACAATAACTTTTTAACCTTGCCGATCTGCATTCCCCAGCGCAATGGACTCTCACCAGAAACTAGGAAAATTTCAATTCAAGTGTTATGCAAAATTCTTAAAATCTAATGTTAACTACGGCCTCAATTTAATATCGTTGGATAAACTTTTCAAATTATTTAATATTTTTTGGATAAACTTTTCAAGCGATTTCAAGTTGTGAAAAATATTTTTGAATACTTTTATATTTTTCTATATATTGATGTGTTTTGAAATATGCTTTCTGATATATTAATATTTAAAAAAAAGTTTTAAAAAGTTTAATGAAAAATATGAAATCATTTAAAAAAGTGTATCCAACCATATTAAATCGAGGACTTCATTACTTGCAAAGGATGGGTTCCTGAGCTAATTGTCCACCCCCTAAAAAAATGGATCGTTTACATACAGGGTTTTTCACTAAACTGAAAATGCACTGTGAAATCAACGTGGATTTCAATTAGAAGGCCAGAGTAGTTGAGCTGAAAGCACAGATGGCTTAGAGAATTTCTCCAGTTTGACTAATTTGACCTTAAATAAGAAATTCACTTTGATTCTCACTTCAGTATATACTCCCGATATTGGCAGGTACATAAGGAGGGTCCCTAACAATAATTTTTAAGAACATAAGAAAGACAGGGTCGGTGTAAATAGAATAAGACAAGGCAACTAATCAATACATCTTAAATTAAGCACAAAGCCTATCTAAAAGCATGGTGTGAACTTTAATATATACGGTAGGTTTCAGTTCAAACTATGACGTGACATTTGGCAAATAAGGCATTTGCAAATGATTAAGTCATTCACATACAAACTGGCAAACAAATGATATATTAATACCTAATACCTAATAGGCTAATACAGCACAATAAACGGCCCAACAAAGGGGGCTCAAACACCTAAGGACTATGGGACCCAGCAACATTAAAGAGCAGGGTGGACAAAGCACCTTTTGCGACCGATATAGGCCCCCTTTTTAGAAGGCCTCGCAGTTCCCAGGCACCTGCCATACTTTTGAGGCTCGAGACGCAATATGTCGCTTGAGGTGAGGAGAGAGGTGCTTCTGCAAGCTCTCACCCAAGCCATACTAGTCTGCAGGAGGGATTGGTCCGTCCAGTGACTGAGGAAATGCTAAAGACCCTCCTGGAGGAGTTAAGCCATAACATTGCCACAGATATTGGCCTCTTTAAGGAAGAGGTGAAAGGAATATCCACTCACCTCCAGAGCACAAAGGTAACTACGATAGTTCACGAAAATAGGATTACCGCATTGGAACAATCAATGCAAAACTTGCAGCATCTACTAGACAGCCACTAGAGGGACTTCCGTGTTCATAGAACACGAAAAGTGTTTTCAGCGACGCTGGATGTCCTCACGCTATGTGAGGACCTCCAGCGTCGCCGAAATCCCCATAGGAAAGCATTGAATAATGCTTTCCTATGGGGAGGTCTAATGCGTGCACGGCCATTGGGAGGAGAGTAGGCTTAGCCTGACCAGCGGCGAGGGACAGCGCTGGACTCCAGTTTTAACCCCTTCAGCAACTTGGGATGGGGGGTGGGAGGGAGAGGGGCACTAGAGGGTCCTGCAGTGCCAGGAAAACTAATATGTTTTCCTGGCACTGGAGAATCCCTTTGATTGTCATTGCTGAATGCACTGGAACAGCACCTCTTCCTGACAGTGTTACAATAATTACATAGCCTGCAGGATGAATCTCTAGCTCTCTATTGTCACTTAGTTATTGGTCTTTGGCGACTTTATGTAAAAAATTTATTGACCAGTGGGGGAGGCGGAATTTTTAAAGCGACACTAAAGGCACCAATGATGGATGCACTTTAGCGTAATGAAGCAGTTTTGGTGTATAAATCATGCCAGATAATTGAGCAGTGAGACTAAACTACTTAAAGAGAGACTATAACGGACCGTTTCGCTTACAAGAGGATAAAACCCAGTTTAGGCGATATCCCCCTTTTCCATAGACCAGCAGCTACAGCAATCACCAATCTCCCGAACTGCAAACTGTACGAATTCTGGAAACTCCCGAACTGGAAACACACGAACCCTGGAATCAGCCGAACAGGAAAAGCATACAATCCGCTTACACTCCTGGCAGTCAGCATACAATCCAATTCCCCCAAAAACGAGACGACACATCGGTTTAAGGGTCAAGCAGAATCTGAGGTCCTGGCACACCCAGCCTGGTTTTTATTACGGTTGTGCACATACAGGACACACCCAGGGGGAGGCATAAAATAACCAATCAAGTAACAGTACAACCCACACATCCCCTCCCCTCAGATAAGCAATTAACATAATTTATTACATACAGTAAAAATACAGTTTCCACACATACTCTGTAACTTTAAAACCATACATCACATTCACATAAAAATACATATCCACAATCAATCCATTCAGGGGAACAACATATTAAAAAATGGCATGAATCAGACCAGGGGTTCAAAAGTTAGTAAAAGTATCTTTTGTTCCCCCTGGCTGGCAGTATTTTAATCTGGCTCAAACAGGAAAAGTAAAACATCCCCACAATGCATCCTGGCTTCCTCCCTTCTGCCCTGGAGATAATTGGAGAAGTAATCCAATTATCTCCCAGGTCAAAGACAAAACTCCATTACACACAGGATTATGTACAGGATTATGTTTTAAAATATATAAAGTTACTTTTTATACATTTAACACAGACATGTAACATATCCCCAGATAGCTCAGGTCTGCGTGAACATTATTGGCACGCAGACCACACAAATACAGTTTAATTGCCATGGAGCCAAAGTCTTTCCCATAGTCTTTCATTATATGAATAGGCTCCATGGCATAGCTATCTGGGGGTATCACTGCTCACACAGGGCAAGTACCGAATGGCCCCACTGTGTTTAAAGGGCCAAAATGAGTGACACGCACTCTGTTAGGGCCGAATACGTTTTGTAAAAGGGCCCAATCTCCCAGGGCCAGAGTCCAAAGGCAAGAGGCGGGTAAGCAGCCCCCTCCAAGGACACGTGGCGAGGTCGGTTTCGCCACAGAGACTATAGTCACCAGAACAACTACAGCTTAATGGGAGGGCAAGCCACCTAAATGCTGTTTTAACACTATCCGGTCAGGAATACATGTTTGTGTTCCTGACCCTTTAGTGTCCCTTTAACCTAAAGTTGTTTTGATGCCTATAGTATCCCTTTAAGTAGAGTTATCCTAAGATCTGTGCATTTAGTAGTACAACCAACAGATATTTTTTGTTTTTCCAGTGTAGAAGAAGTCAGCGTCATAGGAGGCTCTCTAATTAGGTGAGTTAGGTGGCAGCCTAAGGCCTTGCAGTCACTGGGGCCTCTTTAGTTAGTATTAGTATTTGCGTGCCTGGCAGTGAGTTTGTGCATGTTTGCTTGCGCGTGTCTGTGAGGCATGCGTGTGTAGGTTTGTCAGTGTGCCTGACACTGAGAATCACTGGGAAAGTGTATGTCTGTCTGGCAGTGTGTATCTGGGTATGTGTATGTATCTCCATGCGTGTGTTTCGAATGTATATGTGTGTGCGAGTGGGTATCTATGTGCCTGGAAGCATGCCTGTGAGAATGTGTGGGTTGGTGGTGGGGGCTCAACGACTGTGTTTGTAAGGGGCCATAAGTGTTATGATGACAGCCCTGCAAGGTGGATTGACAATCAAAGCATCCAGCCGACACTCACTGGCTGGAAACTGTGCCACACACAGAGGGCAAACAGGAAAGAGCCCCCACCACTAGACATTAGGGACCCTGAACACTTAATTTTATTATTGTTTACACATTTTCCCTTACTAGTGTCAGCAGGGACCTCATGTTCAACTTTTGTCCAAGACTTCATAAAGTCTAGAACCATCTTTAGTCAACGTACTAATGACAGGTATACTGCGGGACAGTCAAGTACCATAACAACTTATGCTCATTAGATATAGGGCAAAGAGTTCCTCTGTCCCTGTGTTTATGCACCCACATGCTTTTGAATTACCAAACTCACTCAGCTAGTTGCAACCCCTTCAGTGCCTGATGTCAGAGGGCACTATACATCCTCATCTACCTGTTAAAATACATGTCATGGTACCTGCGGATGTCCCCTTTTTCACTGCATCACTTTGCAACATGATTTTATGCTGCCCCTTCCTTCTCCATTGCACTGAATGGGAGTCTCCTGATTGGCTGAGCTACTTCCTGATGCAGACTGAGGTCACTGTAAAAACTGGAAGACACTTTATAATGTAAAGGAAGGTAATGAAAGGTATCTTTTATTTTTTTTCACATAATTTTGACTGTATTGTCTATGTGATGTAGGGATAATTGTCAGCCTGGGTTGTCCCTCCGACAAAGTATTATTTTTGGAATATAAATTTTATCACGTCATTGAACGTGTGTGAGATCTAGATATTTATTGTCGCAGTCAACGTCCATCCAGAGTTTACACCAGAGTCTTGAAGCCATCACCGAAACGCTATTGAGACTTCTAAAAGTCATTACGTTGAATGTAAATACAGAATTTATTTGTCCAGTATGTATAAAAAAAAATCTGTTTACTGTTTTAACGTAGGAATCTTGTTTCAGGACAACTCTGAACTTGAAATGATTCAACACCTCGCGTTTCTGAAGCCAAGCCAGATACGAACTGTGAAAGAACCATCCAAACTAATAACCACACCCTATTTAAAAAGAATGCGTTGAAACAGTTTGAAACTAAAATCATTAAAGGAACACTGTGATTAATTTTTATTACTATTAAAATTAAAAGCTCAGCGTGATCCTTTACTGTGCTTACCGTGAATATAGTCTGAACTCTCTACATCTGTTCAAGCATTTCGAAGTCTCGAACTGGGACCCCAGAAAGTGTCCAAAGGTCAATTCATGTAATTTTGTGCTATTTTATGTGCATTTGAAATTGAGTCATGAGGTTTGTTGTGTAGGAAGTATTTGTCCTCAGTCAGTATTTCTTTGAATCATTCTGTGAGAAAAAAAATAAATAAAGAGATACATTGAAAACACAACTATGTTATCATTTTGTCCAGCGTCCGTGCAGTATTTGCCTTGTTCCGTATCAGATTAAGGAGCTGGGGAACCCGTACGATCGCTGTTCTATAAATCAGGGTGACTGGGGCACTTCTCTGTGACAATGTTAGAATACTTTCTGTGTTTAACCTGTAAACAAACATTTCTTCAATAACATTACCAAACATGGGAATGTACACCACGTTGTTTGTTCAGTAAACAATATGTTCTTGATATGTTGTAGCATTCATTAACACACCCAGGCGTATTGTCCATATGCCTTTGGTGTAAAATATATTGGGGTTTTGGTAAATTTCCCTCTCTCCAGTGTGAGCCTCTGTGTTTCCTGAGGTTTCTAGAGACAGCAGTCAGTCTGTCGAACTCAGGGGTTCCCAACCCAGTCCTCAAGTACCCCCTAACAGTCCAGGATTTAGGGTTTACCCAGTTGTGTCTAAGAAGATGTTTTTAGAAAGAAAGAAAAAACACTTTAGACACAACAGGGTAATCCCTAAATCCTGGACTGGTAGGAGGTACTTGCGGACTGGGTCAGTCACCTGTGCTGAATGCTTTCACCTGTCACAGCGCCCACTGCTGGTGCAAATTGGTATGGCTAGGTGAAATGTAACTGCTTTAGCAAATTTTGCCATTTGGATTGGGTTTTGGGCCTGGTGACCCTCATTCACCAACTGTGAGCTGGAGCCAGGTTTCTACAGGCACCATAACCACTTCAATGATTTGAAGAGGTTATAGTGCCCAGAATGCCCCTTTAATAAGTCTTATCTGGCAATTTTGCAGTATGCAGACAAGCAAATTCCTGTATTTTTACTCCAATGAGACCACAATGCCGCTGGGAAGTTTGTACAAGAGCAGCCAATGAGACTTAAAGGGACACTATTGTCACCAGAACACCTACTGCTTATTGAATTTGTTCTGGTGAGTAGAATCATTCCCTTCAGGCTTTTTGCAGTAAACACTGTCTTTTTAGAGAAAATGCATGACTGCTGACACAAATACCAAACCCGTTACCCCCAATAACGACATGACACCTGATTGTTGGGTAAGGGCAACGGCCACAGCTTTATTAAACTTTAACACAGCCAGCATTTCCACCTGTCAGCTGTTGGGGTGACTACCCAACAGACAGATACTCCAAGTCTTTATCCAGAGTTCGTACAGCCTGCCTTCGGCCATCAGCCCTAGCAGGCTGCGACTCGCCAAATCCTTTCCGTGCATTACGTGCGCTGGCCAGGAACTCCGCCATAGCTGTGACAAAACGAACAGAAACAAACAACACCACAAGCCAGAAACCATCACATAGCATAGGAAAATAGGGAGGGTGGGCGGGAAACTGTTCCAGACTGCTGCTTCTGCACTGGTGAGTACCCTCCCTTCTGCTCTCCTTCTTATATCCCCCCATCTTGGCAACTATGTATCCCTCATACTCCCACCCCTTACTGCAGGGCAGCAGTCATGCCTCCCCTTCCTTGCAGTCCAGGGGATATCTGTGTTTACATTACAGCCTAGGGATACCTCCAGTGGCCACTTCTCAGATGGCTGCTAGAGGTGCTTCCTGGGGCAGTGCTGCAAATTCAGTGTCTCCACCCTCTGCATGCAGACACTGAACCTTTGTCATAGAGATGCATTGATTCAATTCATCTCTACGAGGAGATGCTGATTGGCCAGGGCTGTTGTTGGCTTATGCTGGATCACCTTCACAAGCTCAGGATAATTGGCTCAAAACTTGGCTTAAAACTACTGATGATGTAAGCCAAGGAGGCAGATCAGAGGCAGAGCCAGCAGCAGCAGCAGCAGCAGACTGAATAAAGGTAATATTTTACTATATTGGGGGGGGAGGAGGGGTGGACATGGTGTTTTTAACACTGTAGGGTTAGGTATACATGTTTGTGTTCCTGACCCTACAGTGTTCCTTAAAAAATACTACATTCCCCATCAGATTCTATAGAATATTTGTACAAAGAGGAATTGAGAAATCACCATGGAAACCAATGAAAACCAATGGGATAGCCCTGCTTATTGCTCCCCTTGTAGAAGGAGGAGGGGCTATTCACTAAACAGAAAAATGAAGTGAATTTAAAAGGAAACGGAACATTTGTGAAAATAAAATAGCCAAGCTATGACTATCACCGAGTTGGTGATTTGTTGTTTCCAATTTTTGGGAAAAATTTTGGAATGTTTTGCTTACATTTTACAATTGGCTTTCCAATTCACTGCAATGGTCTGTCTAATGAATAATATAACTTCATCCCAAATTGTGGCAACTAATTCCAATGCAAAATTCTCACAAAATGAATAACCCATTGTACAGCGCTGCGGAATTTGTTGGCGCTATATAATTAATAATAATAATAAAAAGGTATCAGTTCTAATGTCACATGTGTCCAAAAAGGGATTTTGCTATTTGCGTACTACAAATATAAATACTTACTACAGGTAATTCAAACAGACCTACAGAGAGTCCCCAGGTGGATATATTATATAAGGAAAAGGGCAGGGTTAATTACACGCTTTGAAGGAGCTATTTACAATAAGTCACGGCTATTTCCATGTGATTAAGCTCCCCGAGGAATTGTCCCTATGCCAACTAATATCTTTGTAGTTATAGAAGGTATACTTTGATTTAAAGAATGCAGGTGAACACAGAAATGTGCTAGGTTTTGGAAGGCTGATCCGGGCCCGAGATAAAAACATGTTTGTTTTTTTTCCTGGTGGCAAATCTGTTCTAATTCTGAGTCTGACTGCAACCCGATCGCCTGTTTAATATTACGTAGATTTTTTTTTTTTTAAGTCGCTGTGCTTCTGAGAGCAGAGTTTAATGGACAGGGTAAACAAAAAACACAAAACATTTTGTTTTTTTTAAAACAGACAAACTATACCGCTGACTTCAACTCCCACATTGCACAGGCAGCCGGCAGATTTTGGGTTAATTGGGGCTGAAGTGCTTATGGTTGTAGGTAAATAGGGTTGACAGAAAACGGGATCTATACCTTTTTTTTTCTCCTTAGCGCTGTGGTCAGAATTGAATGGTCGGGATTATTTACCCCAAAATCAAGCATTCCGAGATGCGCCATGTTATTCGGGACACCTAACCTTCGTACTCGGGTTATGTATAGAAACTGTTGCATTCACTTCGACGTTTGCACTAGTTTTCCCGTTTGCGTAATTTTTTTTATACATAAACCTGTTATTTCACTGGGGACAGTTTTTACTCCTCTACAGATTTGTTGCTCCTTTTTTCCCCTGATGATTTTACCGTTAATTACATTCACCTATTTATTTATTTTTTTACATCGACGGTGGCACTATTTAACATGACAAAACAAAGATGCACAGCAAAACTGTTGGGAAGGGCGCAAACATAAACAAACTGAGGCACAGTTGAAGGACGATATTGATGCAAATGGAAACTGCAACAAAATTTTGGTGTGAAATCAACTTTTTATACATATCAAACTACATGCTGATGTGTTGTACATGAAGTGTGCTGCCCTGTGCTATGTAGCATTCATGTACTGCGAGAGAAAATCAGGATCCAACATTGAACAATGAATTAGCCTTAGTATAGCAGCATATCAATGCTACATACTCCAAGACAGCACTTATCATACACTGCTCAACAGTATAAATAATATTTTTCGGTTTAACAAGTCGCTGGGAATCTGATTATATCTGTGGATTTCGCATGCTGCCTGGCATTATATCCTGGGATTGCTACATAAAGTCTACTTTTTTAAGAACAGTACTTTTCATGTAGAGCCCAAAGAATTGAAAACTGGTCAATCTATGGCGGATCTGCTATCGGTAACTGGGACCTTGACCCCAGAACTTACTGTAATGTAGGCCTGGTCTGTCTAATACCCTAGGCTAGGTGTCACTAACTACCCAGGTGTTAAATGGTGACATGGATCAACTGCTCCAGAGTTCCTGCTGTTTACTGGGACTGAATGTAAAGATCAGTTTCCACTATTTATTAATAGAACTGTAGCAATGTGTGATACTGAAAGTGAAAATAAATAAATATCAATCAGCCTCAAACAGCTATAGATAGAGTGACCGAGTTTGGCAGATTGTAGATGGCATTGTTGGACTGCATTCTCTCAGCCATGCCCTAGGGGGCGGCTGTGAGCACCACCCCTTGCACTCCCAGTCTTGGCTGGAGCAATCAGTTTGCTGAGAAAGTTTGGAGAGAGCAGCTGCTGGGCTGAGATCTGCTGGTTCCAGGGACAGAAATCACCTTTACCTCCACTAACATACAGGTAAGGGGGGAGGGGACAGCTGGAACGCCTGGCTCAGTGTTACTTTCCAATCTGAAGTTCTATCCTTTATTTGTATCCTAAGACTCTGATTAGGAAACTCAATGAGCTGCCCCGGGTGCCTGCAGGAATGGGGGTTGTGGTGAAGGGATGTTGGGGGATCTGGGTACCTGTGCTGAGTACTCCCTCCCGCCCCTCCCGTGTGCAGGAAGTGCTGGTTAAACATTGTAACAAGGAAACAAAACAAAACAAAACCTGTGTGTGTGGCACTCTGTTCTGTGTATACTGAGAGCTGTGTGTGCTAGCACTGGGTACACTGAGAGCTGTGTGTGCTAGCACTGGGTATACTGAGAGCTGTGTGTGCTAGCACTGGGTACACTGAGAGCTGTGTGTGCTAGCACTGGGTACACTGAGAGCTGTGTGTGCTAGCACTGGGTACACTGAGAGCTGTGTGTGCTAGCACTGGGTACACTGAGAGCTGTGTGTGCTAGCACTGGGTACACTGAGAGCTGTGTGTGCTAGCACTGGGTACACTGAGAGCTGTGTGTGCTAGCACTGGGTACACTGAGAGCTGTGTGTGCTAGCACTGGGTACACTGAGAGCTGTGTGTGCTAGCACTGGGTACACTGAGAGCTGTGTGTGCTAGCACTGGGTACACTGAGAGCTGTGTGTGCTAGCACTGGGTACACTGAGAGCTGTGTGTGCTAGCACTGGGTACACTGAGAGCTGTGTGTGCTAGCACTGGGTACACTGAGAGCTGTGTGTGCTAGCACTGGGTACACTGAGAGCTGTGTGTGCTAACACTGGGTACACTGAGAGCTGTGTGTGCTAGCACTGGGTACACTGAGAGCTGTGTGTGCTAGCACTGGGTACACTGAGAGCTGTGTGTGCTAGCACTGGGTACACTGAGAGCTGTGTGTGCTAGCACTGGGTACACTGAGAGCTGTGTGTGCTAGCACTGGGTACACTGAGAGCTGTGTGTGCTAGCACTGGGTACACTGAGAGCTGTGTGTGCTAGCACTGGGTACACTGAGAGCTGTGTGTGCTAGCACTGGGTACACAGAGCTGTGTGTGCTAGCACTGGGTACACTGAGAGCTGTGTGAACTATCATTGGCTCTACTTAGTTTTGCATACTATCATTGGCTATACTGAGAGCTGTGCGTATCTTTTGGTACACTAAGAGCTATGTGTGCGCTTGCACTGGGTACGTTCAGAGCTATGTTTGTATACTGAGAACTGTGTGTACTATTACTGTGTATTCTGCGGATTGTTTGAACTGGGATTGTGTATATTGTGAGCTTTCTGTGTATGGATTGCCTGTGAGTTGCATTTGTGTGCAATGATTGTCTGATTTGTGACCTGTGTGTACGTATTGTGATATGTGTCTGTATATTGTAAAGTGTGTACTCGTAGTAGCCCTATGTGCATTGTGGCGTTGGGAGCACATCAGAAGTGCTTTTGGCTGAAAGGTCATGTTAAAGGTTTTAATACACTGTGCTGTGTGTATTAAAGAACAAAAAGATCTTACTGATAGCGTAGGACACACTGTCAGCCTGACTCACCATCACCATGGCTTTACAATGCTATCTGATCATAAACTTCCTGGATTATATCAGCTTGAGATTCCTTCCTTCGAAGCAACCTATTGTCCGCTTGTTCTGCTGTCAAACTTCGCATTTACCCCAAACTGCAGCCTTTCGTTAGTTTAGGACAGCTCGGTCATCTAGAAGCACCCGATTCTATTTTCTTAAATCTCATTTCAAGTCAGTTATTTCATCCCATGAGGAAGCCTCTCCAGCCTCTTTCTGGTACAGAACTCTCAATGCCTCTCTGCACGTCTCAATGGGACTCGCACAGAGATGGGAATGGCTCAGTAATATAACAGAGGTACATGCGAGGATGAATTGTACTGGTAGACTCGAGTAATGGTATCACCTAAATGTTCTCTTCTTCTGACTATGATCTTAACTTATTTCCACCTTTATTATAAGGTGGTGTTTGAGAGCCCAGGTCTTTTGAGAGCTTCTCCCCACCTGGCCTTTCCCCCTTTAACATTGAGGTGTTACAAACACCCATGTTTTTCATTGGGTTTAATTAACTAAACGTGAATTGTAATGAGTTGAGAATTGATTGGTAAACCACAGGTTGAAAGATTTGAATAGGAGTAACTCTGCAATTTGGTTATTGCTCTGTTGACTGCTTTAAAACTAGGTTTTGCACTATAGTTTTCAAATTGCCCTAATTCAATTTAGTGAAACTATTGGATGTCTTTTTAGGATTTTATTTTTGGCCTTTGGGGCCAGCCGGTGGCATCATGGAATGCGACGTTAAATACAATTATTTGGCACTGTTGATGCACCTTTACTATCTTCCATTCCATTTCAGTGGTTTAGTGATCACATCTGCTTGGTTCATGTTAGTTCTAACCCTGGTAAGTCTAGCTCAAGCTACATGTGTATGACCCTACGTGGTCAATATCTTTCTTAACGAGTCCTGTCCAAGCCAGTCGGATTCAGTGCCTTTCTTTACTTTTTGTCAAATGAAAGTAACAGGTGTTGACAGCGAGGTTGAAGTTCCAGTTTAGTTAAGTTCCATTCAGAATGTCCAGCTTTGTCCCACAACTGACTCTTCTTTTAGGTCCAAAGCAAATATTTCCCAGTCCATCCTGATCTTACAATCTTTCATAGTTGCACTGCCCATTAGTAAAGTCTCAGTGAGCACACCAAGATCCCAACACCTTATACGTAACGTTATGTGACCACAGCTATCAATGAAATCGCTCCTCCATATTTTCTAACCCCACACAGAACTTCTAGGTCAACTATTGTTAGTTGATTGACTCATGACTTCCAGGGCATTACCAAAATGCATGTGGGCAATGTATGGCAGTTCCTGAGTGTGATGCTTCATGGGAGAAGGTGGAGCATCTTCAAGAGTCAAAATAGCTACCTTTATGACAGGGTAGAGGGCGAGTTTTTATTGGTAATAGAAAACAAAAAGCACGTGGACTGATTGGAATAGCAGTTCATGAGTGTGATGTTTTATGGGAGAAGGTGGCAGGATCTTCAAGAGTCAAAATAGCTACCTTTATGACAGGGTAGAGGGCAAATGTATTGGTAATAACAAACATTTGACAGTATATTTGCTAATTACTACATCACAACACGTGCATTTAACTCTTTCAATGCTCTGAAATGCATTTATTGAACAAAACTGTTTAATCGCAGAAAATATTTACTGATAATTACTTTTAAGTTTTAATGACCTGCTTTTCATTTCAGTGAGATACACTCAACGTGATTTGATCATAGCCATGTCCTACGCATTTCGCTACAACCCAATCCAGTTGAAATGTATTTGAATCAGTGCCTGAATATGTCCTGGCACCATCTTTCGAGAAAGTCACGAAGCGTAGATGAGTGAAGCTGCTGTCCACTGACATACTGTGTACCTAGCACACATGACACAGCTTCTGTAAATATACGGTTTGTCTAGTGCCAATAATACACTGGAACTCTGTCTGTTTTGATGATGCTAGGAGATTAAGATGATTTAAGTCAGATTTAGAAATCTATCACTCTGCATTCTTATTGGAATCTAAGCCCCAACGGCCTCCTCTAAAAAAGCACTAAGTTCTATAATTGCACGGTTTTTGCTCTGTTAAAACTTTAGTGGCCTCAGTGCCGCTTGTTATCCCCTGGAGCTGCAATGAAATAAAGGAGTTTATTCGTACCAAATTCTAGTAAATCAGAAAACTTGTTGTGAAATAAAGGCAAAAATTTAATTTTATCTTAAATTTTGCAGTTCGGTTTTTAATTTACTACAATATGGTTTTTAGTGAATGTCTCTCCTGCACGTTCACTTGCAGAGTTGCGTTAAAGGACCACTATAGTGCCAGGGTCCCACTCCCCTGGCGCTGAAGGGGGAGAAAGGGGTTAATCCCTTACCTCTTTTACAGCGCTGGGCTCCCTCGGCGCTGGGACTCTCCTCCCTCTTCTTCCGTCATCAGCCGAATGCGCATGCGCGCGCATTCAGCCAGTCTCATAGGAAAGCATTCTCAGTGCTTTCCTATGGACGCTGGCGTCTTCTCACTGTGAAAATCACAGTGAGAAGCGCGGAAGCGCCTCTAGCGGCTGTCAATGAGACAGCCACTAGAGGCTGGATTAACCCATATGTAAACATAGCAGTTTCTCTGAAACTGCTATGTTTACTACAAAAAGGGTTAAACCTAGATGGACCTGGCACCCAGACCACTTCATTGAGCTGAAGTGCTCTGGGTGCCTATAGTGGTCCTTTAACTTTGATCTCAGTTGGGAACCAGATCAGGGGAATCTTACTGAACTGGAGTTACCTGCAAATATCCACTGATGAGCAATTCAGAGAAGCTTTCAATTGAAAACTAAACAAACAAGCATTCAGCAAACTTTGATCTTAAACTTGTAGGGTTCAATAAAAGCCTTACATTGTGTTCCTTAGTTGGCCCTGGGTAACTTTTTGGAACACAATCGATTGTAAAATTCAAGTTAAAAAAGTTGAACTTGAAAAATTCTAGTCTATAGTCGCAGCTTGGATGTTTTGTGTAAAATTGGAAATGCGTTTATCGACTCACTTAGTGAAAAAAAACCTGATTTATCTGCTTCAGAATGTTCATGTTTCCGATAAAGCAACTTTTATAACTTTTTTGGTTTGTTTTTGTTTTTCGGGGAACTGAATTAAGTACATGTAGACACTGACCAGAATAAAGAATTCTTTAAAAAAACAAACAAACAAACTGGGGTCAAGGGAATATCCCAGAACCCTTTTCGAGACAGTTCTAAATTAAGAGTCAAGAACCATCCATGGTTTGCACAGCCACTAACTTGTTGGACACCAGAAACGTTTGCAGATTTCATGCCCAGTACCTCGTTAACCATTGAGCAGGTTTGATTACACATAAATGGACCCCCAGCAGCTGCTTCTAGTGATAGCTACATGTTTGTTCTACATGGGATTTCCATGACTGAAACGGATTTCTCTGAAATATTGATAATTAAACAACCAGCAATGCTTCTAGCCTGCCATAACCCCTGTTACTCTGAGTAATCAGGTGTCCTTTCCTGTTTACCTGTATGGAAGGAGTGTACCTGGGTGCAGCTTTACCCCCCTCCCCTTCTCTCGCTGTGATTGTAAAGAGTCTAGTTACATTGGCTCTCGTCCAGCATCTGATGCAGCTAGTGAGTGATCAGTATGTTTTTTTCCATTTCAATTTCTTAGTGGCTCACCTGGAGAAGTCTATTAAGTCAGAACCACCTCCAGTGTCTTCGACCACCGTATCTGTCCTCTCTATCATTCTTTGTATCCAATTTCCTAAAGTCTATTGATACGGCCAGGCCCAACGAAATAGGAGTAAAACGTGTTTATTGTACCAGCGACATTTTCACGTGGGGTCAAACTTTCTCTAACACGATTACCTTCCCCAGATTATGGTATGCTCAATGAATGAATGTTGAGGCTTGGCATGTTGCCTCCTGGCTGTTGTATGCCCATAATTTATAGAAAACGCCAGAGAATAAGCGTGTGATACAAGTTCATTGTGACTATAAAATTAAGTTACAATTATTTTATTTATGCAAAACAATTACAGACAAGTGTTAAACCTACTCCGTTAATTACAGAATAATTCTTCTGATCTGTATTATGGGGATGGTAACGAACATTTAACTTGTCCAGTTAGGAGGGATTTTTGGTACAGCTATAGTTTAGGTAATTTAGGAGCTCCCCATTTTAAAATATTCATGTTCACGATAGAAAAGCCGTGCATTATGCATTAATTTATAGGGAAAATGCATATATATATATATATATATATATATGCAATAACTATATAAAACGACCTCGCTAGCAAATTTCTTTTATAGCAAATGATCAATCTTTTAAGCCTTTTTCTGGCAGGAAATGAATGTAATCTCTCTGCCAATCCTGTTGTAGGACCTGGTTCTTCCCCCTAAAAAAATGGGGTTCACAGGAAAACGAATGTGGGGATTTTTTTTTTATATCATAACAAACCGATAATTAAAGCCACACATGCAAGTTTGCAGGTGGCAGCAGTTTTATTCATTTTTTTTTAAACAAATGAAACTCTAAAATCAGCTGTCTTCGTTAATTAACTGCTCCCAGAGGAAACCCCTGGAAGACCGGTACATTTCCTGCTAGGTGTCTCACAACTTCCTCTTTAAAGAAGGAAACAAGAGGTGGAAGTAGAATCAAGTGGCGTTTGCATTTTTTTTTTATATTTAATTTTTTTTTTTTCTAGACATGCTTTATGTATCATTGGTGCCTGCAGCGACCCTTTAAAAGCAGCATAGCGCAGCTGATTTTGTCGTACTGCACTTAAAGGGATAGTCAGCATTTAGTTAAAAAAAAAAGGGGGGAGGGGGGAATAGATCAGGGTTGTGGAAAAAAAGACTGATCAAAACTAAATTATATTTACTGCTTCTGTGTGTTGGTAAATATAGTCTGCTTTCTGGTTTGTTTTGAACATGTTTTCCTGCATTTATTCACTGTTATTATTTGGCCTATGTTGTAAAATAGTTTGGTTAGATGATAGGATTTTCTAGATGCTGAGGTCTTGGCATCATGTAAGGCTCCCAGAGGCAGTAGCGTAGGATAGTGATTCCTAATCTCCGAGATGCATATGTTTGTGAACTCCATTTCCTATCAATGGTGAAGCATCCTTTAATTAACCAGTAACCGTGGTGCCAAAGTGAGCCATCTCTGGACTCCAATCTGAGTCTTTTATCTAATTTTTTGTTTTTGTTTTTATTTTTTGCATGTTTTTAAATTTATCTCTGGTCTCTTGGATGAGAAACCGTGGGGTATAGGCTCTCCTCGTGCTAGTCTAGTCAAGTCAGTGACAGAACGCAAACCTTCATTTTCTTTCATCATAGTTTGTAGTAAGAGCAGTGACATCATAAAGGAGAGATGTTTGTTATATAGTGGCCTGTTACTCAATTTTATTTTGCAACGTGGCTTCCTTCAATGACCACTTAGACTCTGAGTAAGTGATGTGTCAAGTGGTTGAGGAAAAAGGAATCCTGATGACAATGTGTCACGAAGGTTGGGGGGAGAATTAGGGCTTGGGTTAGTTCTATATACAACATTCCAATGTGATCGGAGCAAAAAATAACGTTTTATATATACACAATCTATATTTTGTTTTATAAAGTGTACCATTTATGAAAGTTTAGACTTTGATTTATTTCACATACATTATCTCCTGCTTTGTTATGGCGCTAGCCCTTCTGTTTAAACATTGCCATTCTGGGGTCAAGAAGGAGTCTTTTCCTAGTTTGTTGCAAAATTGGAAGCACTTCAAACTGGGTTTTTTGCCTTCTTTTGGATCAACAGCAAAAAACAAATGTGAGGAAGGCTGAACTTGATGGACGCAAGTCTCTTTTCAGCTATGTAGCTATGCAACTATTGGGATTTTTACTAGGGCAACTTTTGAGGGTGCAGGTCAGTACCCCCTGCTCTAAGCAGTAGATATCAGGCAGTTGTCACTGATCCAAAGAGACAGATCCAAATGCCTAATACTCGGCATACAAACCAGTGTATCTCAGTGAGCATAGGAACATTAAAGCGGTAGGCACGTTCTGGGATCTTTGCATATTTTGCAAAGGCAGCTGATGGTGAAATCACCACTTGGGATGCAGTATAGGTGAGTTTATACCCACACTCCCCTGTGGGCGCCACGATCTTTGATCTTCACCTTCTGGAGCTACATAAGCAAGGAGCCCACATTGGTGCTCTACTCTCGTACATACAGAGAGTACAACATGGTCTTTGAAGGCCTCCATAGATATTATCTCATGACAAAGCAAGATAATGCCTTATTCTTACAGCCACTGCTAGTGACGGCGCCGGAAAGTGACAAAACTTGATAGCGGTAGCTCCGCCTTTATTAGGTTTCATCAACTTAAGAATTTACAATAAGAAAAAGTAGTCCCTACGCAGAGGCGTAACTAGAAACCACTGGCCCCGGTGCAAAGATTGCCCTTTCCCCCCCCGCCCCCCCATGCTGCTCCCCCCTCCATGATGCCTCCCCTCCATCATGCTCTCCCATATCCCCTGCTCCTCCATGATGCTCTACCCTCTCCCCAGTGATGTGGGTGGCCCACAGTCGTAGGGGTTGAGAGTGCGGCAGGGCCCCCTGCAGTGCCGGGCCCAGTTGCAGTTGCGACCCCTGCGTCCGTGGTAGTTCCGCCACTGTCCCTACGTTGTCTCTTTGACTATGTTGGTATTCCAATACATTTTATAGTAGTAGTATTTGACTATTTTGTAAAGATTTTATCTATTAAATGCTGGGGGGGGGGGATGCTTTGGTGGCGCAAAGCCGCTTTAGCCAAAACTTTTATATCTTTCACACTAAAGGGATATGGACATTTAGAACTTTTCAAAGTAGCGTACGTTAAATAAACACCACACGGTCAGGAACACAAACATATTCCTGACCCTGTAGTGTTAAAACTATCGTCTAGCACCCCCTGGCCCTCTCCTTGCCCCCCTAAATATAATAAAATCTTACTTTTGTTCAAGTCTGCTGCTGGCTCTGTACCCTGATCTGCCTGCTTGGCTGACATAATCACAAGTGTTGTTCTGAGCCAATCACAATGCCTTCCCACAGGATTGGCAGAGACTGTCAAGGAGGCAGATCAGGGGCAGAGCAAGCGCAAGCCAAACACAGCCCGCACAAAACACTGTGCAGCACTGCCCCGAGAAGAACCTCTAGTAGCCATCTGAGGAGTGACCATTGAAGTTATCCCTATCATGTAATGTAAACACTGCATTTTCTCTGAAAAGACAGTGTTTACAGCAAAAAGCCTGAAGGGAATGATTATACTCCCCAGAACAAATGCAATAAGCTGTAGTTGTTCTGGTGACTACACTTTTCATTTGTTTCTTTGTTTCTTTTTTAAAATCCATGACTTGCTAGTTGATGGAGTTTATCAAACCCCAAGGTAAACTGCTAAAGCACACATTACAATGTAACTCATGTTTCCCTGCTCTCTATGTAATTCCCCCTTTACCCTCTCTGATGCTTTTGGCTGGTTCTCAATCCTGTTTTCCATCCCAGAGCTGTGAGAATCTGCAAACTTCTTCCATATCCCCCTGTGAGCCAGGAAATCAGGCTTGTGGGTAAATATTTCCCCTAGTGTGATGTACAGCATTCCTGCAGGACAATGACAGATATATGGATAATAAAACCCATGTTTTAAAAACATTTAGTGATTTTACCGACCCAGCAAAAGGTGGAAGGAACACACTCTATATGGATATGGAGCTAATTCTGCTCTTTTTAATGTGTTTGTGTGATGTTTGTATATTTGTAATTCTATAACATTTATAATGGACCTTTTAATTATATAACATGAATGAATATATATATAGAATACCCGGCTTTAATTATATAACATACATAGAGAATGCACACCTTTAATTATATAGCTGCAATAGGCGTATTCAGCCCTTCACACATAACATTACATTAACGAATGTTCAATAAGTGCAGTAAGTGTACAGATCACAAATGAAGAGGTATTCTTCCCTGTAAAGCTTGCAATCTAAATCAGGACTGATTAACTTATCTAAATGTAAATTAATACCGATAGAAGTGACTGTCCCCCTTGAAAGAGGTGTTTACAACATTTACTTTGAAGCTTGAGAGGGGTAGTGATTGCCAATATCAGGGTGTCTCCAGGGCAGGGTTACCCAATAGGTAGATCCCCAACTCCTATAATGCTTTGCGTGCCTTTAGAATGGCAAAGTATCATGGGAGTTGTAGTTCTACAACATCTAGGGATCTACGTATTGGTCAGCCTCGCTCTATGGTGTAAGGGTAGTATTCTATAAGTAATCTTCATAGAGGTAGATTTGTGCTAACCATGTAGGAAAGTTGTAAAATTGTCTTTTTATATCATCAATCAGAAGTATTGAGGAGAACAATACGACCAATGTATAAAAAAACAAAAAACGCATTGACCCGCCCCTGAGGAGTGCAGCTGCTTTTTATAGACTTAACCCTGCCTGGCTCAGTATTGCAATGGCTAAATTATGCAGACAGTTTGGAAAAAGACAGTTTATAAATTGTAGGCTGTAACACAAATATTTAGTAAATAGTGGTATTGCTCATTGCCTGGCTACTCAAACAGAATTTGTGGGGATATTGCCTCCTGGGCTTATAACCTGGGTGGATTTTTAGACTGTTAGTTTGCAACCGAACAAAGAATTGTAAAAAATTAACACTAGTGGTGGGAAGGCACACAATGTCTAATTTTCTACTTTGCCAGAAATATAGAAAAGGAAAATCAACATAGAGAAGAGAATTGCTTTGTGGGTGATAACCAATAAATAATCTACAGTAAATATCACATGCAGTGCACACAAAATAGAATATTAAATGAACACGTTAATATATCATGTTTAATGTGAGATCGGACAACGTACTAAAATAATCCCAATTTGTGAATACTGCGTTTGATAACAACTTGCTATTTGATTAGTTAAGTGCGAAACCCAAAGTAAGGAGGTTCGGTTTCTTTGGACTTCCTAAATCTAGGCTCTTTCCTGCATTTGGACCCTCAGCGCGGATATCGTGGCGTCCGATGTAGGCATACCGTGCAACATTTACAGCTTTGCCTGGGGACTGACAGAATAATGCCACTTATTCTTTTTTACACAAAATAGGTTGTAGAAACCCTTTAAAGGTACTAACTTAGTTACTTCTCCTCTTGCTTATTGTAGATTGCACCCAACGTGATTTTATAAAGCGTAAATTATGAATACTTTGGGAGGGGGTGTGTTGTCTAAAATTATCTCTATAATGATACTAGCATTAAGAGAATTTCTTCCCTAACCTGACTTTATGATTATCTTGTTTTGTGAAAACGTCTGACGCGATGCTTTTGTAAGAGTAATTCAGAACACATTAAGGGAGGAATGTACTGTTTTCAAGGGCGAATTATATTCCCTCATCAAGCCAAACAACCGTAAGAGGTGTAATTTGTCTCCACATAGGTGTGGTTATATAATTGGCTATGTCTGTTCAGGGTTAATTTACCTGTGACCAGAACAACGTGAGAACAATTTATTTTTTTAGTGTTTTGAGAATGAATCAGAATAGGTCCACTTCATCTGAGCAAGAAGCAATTATTATTCACCATAAAACATAATTATAGGCCCAAATTAATCTCACGCTGTGTGCTAGGTTAAAGCAAAGGGCTCATTCTCAATGTTTGTTTGTGTTTATATTCTTCTTCTGATAATATTCTCATATTATTATTCTCAAAAAATCCCTAGAGCAATAGTTTATGGTTTATGAGATATGTTATTAATTTTGAAGTATGCCAAACATGTATTCCTGACCCTATTGTGTTAAAGCCACCATGTAGCTCCACCTGGCCCTCCCTAAATATAGTAAAATCTTACTTGTGTTCAAGTCGGCAGCTGCTTCCTCTGCCCCTGATCTGCCTGTTTGGCTGACATAATCAGTTTATCAGTTGTGTTCTAAACCAAGCACAATGTTTTCCCAAAGGATTGGCTGAGCTTGTTAATAAGGCAGATCAGGGGCAGAACTAGCACACGTCAAACTCAGCCCTGGCCACTCAGCATCGCCTCATAGATATGCATTGAATCAATGTATCTATATAAGAAAAGTTCAGTGTCTTCATGCAGAGGGTGTAGACACTGAATGTCAGTCACAGTGTGCAGCACTGCCCCAAGATGCACCTCTAGTAGCCATCTGGGTTGTGGCCCGTGAAGTTATCCCTAGACTGTAATGTAAACACTGCATTTTCTCTGAAAAGATCATGTTTGCTGAAAAAAGCCTGAAGGGAATGATTATACGAACTAGAACAACTACATTAAGCTGGAGTGGTTCTGGTGACTAAAGTGTCCGTTTAATAAAGGTGAATATGAATTTGTGTAATATCCCATATGGATAGAAAACTAGCAGAGATTGGGATCACACTGTTTCTGGCCTTGAACAAATAATATTCAAAAGGCTTTTGTCGTTAGACCAGTGCAACTTGTAAAAGGCTCTTCTACTAGATTATTGATACATTGGGAAACTGAAACGACTGGATGGTGGCTGTCGGGGCGCGTTGGTTTAGTTCCTGCTCCTGTTTCTATTTAGGAAAATATATGCTGTCAACATATACACCACTCCTGTACTAGATGAAAAAATAAAGGCTGTGTGTATGTTTCATTTAGAAGGGGAGTTGCAGCTGAGACTTGATCCTTAACAGAGAATACGTAGTTCTAATACTTTACCTTGCAGGCAATCCATTATGCCCTTTAGTAGTGAATCATGTATGGTCTTAAACGTACAAGACCAGACAGAAATTCTATGTTTAGATTTCAGTCCACGTAAAGTTAAGTTTATTATATTATATTCTAAATGTACTTCTCTCCCAGCACATTCTGTTTTAGAATCACATTTTGAGTATGATGTCAACCTGTAATTAGCTGTCATTCTCAGACCTGTTATTGGTAAGGATATCCATCAATCATTACTCATACAGAGCTAGCTGGGCCCTGGTCCGGTCTCCTGTATTGAGGGTGCGCTGTGACCAAAGTGACCGACTCTTTTTTACATTGCTTTGTTACTTGACTTGTAGTTTGTCATGTGAACACGTTATGCAACCGAAAATCTTGTGTTTTCCCCAAGTGGGATAAGTAATGTCACATGAAATTATTTGAAGAACAATTCTGACATAAGACATTATGCTACATCAGTCCGTACTATTAATGTCTACAAAAGTGTATAATATTATGTGGGCCTGTGTAAACTTTCTATAACCTTGCCTATTGTAAACTCAATCAAGTCGGGTCCTCAGCCCCTTTTCTTGTGAACACTTTTAATTCTGTCTTTCTTTTGTTTTCATAATCGTTTACCTTTTCTAGAAGACGGGTGGGGGACATTTGATCTTTCCCAACGCATTTTCTTCTCTTTGAATTTGAATTATTTCTGGCTTTTGCTTGGCTTCTCAGTGTTCTAAGCCTATCAGCTTTGCTATATAATTGTTCAGCGGAATATTGTGTTTCTGCATCTCTCTGCTCATATCATTACCAGCTTTTTTTTTTTTTTTTTTTTTTTTTTTTTTATAAAACAATATTTATTGAAACTGTAGGGAAACAAGGAAGATGGCTTTGCATCAATTCCTGATCTGTGTTTCAAAGCTGTTGTATACAGCAAACATAAACTTCATGGAATCCATGTTTTAAAATGAAATGAGGCAAAAAGTTGATTATTTGAACTAATTTGCATATGCCCACCCAGAATCCCTTGCGCTAGTAACATCACTGCAAACTTGAGATTTTTGTGGGAAAAGAGAGTCTTGACTGGTGTGCAGATCTATATTTTAACCGTGTGTGTGTAATATATATATATATTACTGGTAGTAACTGTTGGTTTGAACATGCTTCTAGTCTGCTCATGGCTTGCTACTAGCATAGATTAATACATTTTTTGGGCGCGTGAGGGGGGAGGGGGAGGGGAGATCTCTAGTTATTTTAGGTATTTCCTAGACTCCTGTGGGTTGTTTCTACTGTATGTAGAAGTGAACGCATTTTGTGATATTTAAGAATTTTTATGATGTCATAAAAATTCTAACCAGTGTGTAAGTTTGTTTAAAACCTTACAAGATGACTAAGATATATATTGTTTAAAAATGAAACTTGGAATAATAAAAATTTACAGCAGCTTATTGAGCTTTCTGGTTTAAAATCTTTTTTTTTTTTAATTTTCTTATTCCGTAATCAACAGTAAACCCCCACCATTTTTTGTCTCCTATGAACCACTGTATGTGTGCGACACAACAGCTCTAACAAAATGTGTCAATATTTCTCCCAGAATGCTTTGTGAAATTGACTACATTCTAACATTTTCACATTCCCATCCTTGATTTCAAGACACACCTGGACTTCTACCTGATGTTTTAAACATAATGTTTTATGTTAGGAGCCAAATGGACCAAAGCCAGTATTTTGTTTTACTTTCAGGGCCCATTAATGCAATGAATACATGTGACAACTTAAGTTGCCAACTAAGCAGAATTTGAGTGCAAGCTTTCTGGACCACTTTTATCCATCACATCCAGATTATAAATCATTATCTAAAAGAACCTTGTTTATTGCGTCCCTATGGCTAATGTACATTGTGTGTGTATACTTATTTCTATTGTATATTTTACATTTTAATATATAAAGGGAAGCAACACAGTAAAGGAGGAGACTATATTTAAAAGAAGAAAAACTACCACAACAAGAGGACATAGTCTTAAATTAGAGGGGCAGAGATTTAAAAATAATACCAGGAAGTATTACTTTACTGAGAGGGTAGTGGATGCATGGAATAGCCACCCAGCTGAAGTGGTAGAGGTTAGCACCGTGAAGGAGTTTAAGCATGCATGGGGTAGGCATAATGTTGCCCTACATATAAGAGACTAATGCAAGTATTGAGAAAATGGGGCAGACTAGATGGGCCGAATGGCTTTTATAACATAACATTCAATGTTTCTCTACTGTGTCTGCGCGTGTGTGTGTTTGTGTATAGCAATGTGTTTACATAGCCATGTAGAATAAAAATTTGAATATTCCCTCTCCACTCCCTGATTCCAGTAGGAGGAAAACACTGGCCTTTGCATTGCTGGTATTTTCTTATTTTTTTATTTTTAAATACCGACAACCGGGCCAAACAGTCTCAAATACCGGCTGTGCTGGTTAAATATTGACCAGGTGTCAACACTACATATTTGCTGTAATTCTCCTGTGGCTGAGGATGATGGGAGTCGTAGAACTGAGTAGTTGTAGCAGAGATTGCAAATCCAGGCAGTGTATTGTTGCTGTGTTTGGGCATTGAATTCGTAGTGTGGGAACCTTTCTCCCCTGCTGTTCTCTCCCCATCCCCCTCTCTAGTAAAGTCTGGGAGACAGCATGGGAATAAGAAAGGGTGGGGGAGGAGCACAGATACAGGATAAAAGGGGCTTAGCCCAGACAATGGCTGTCAGGGGATACCAGGACAGGGGCTCTTAGTTTAAGAGGACAGCATGTATTGTATGACTGGGGGTAGCATGAACTGGCGCTGCCCTGCCCACTGTGTCTCTCTAGAACCTAGAAACTAACACGTTACCGCTTTAACACACACAAACGGTTTTAGGTAAGCTTTTAGAAGTAAAATTAACATGCCATTTATTAAAACTCATTAAAATCATTCCAACCGCTGCACTATATTGTCAACTGACATTGTTGCCTAAAATCTGCATTTAACTACAATCAGGGATAATAGCCTGTACATACTCAGGCCGTCCTGTTGTGTACCATGGTGTGGGTATAGAACCAAGTGTTGGTGCCAAGGAAGTTTACACATTCTGTGAAATGTAATATCCAGGTCACAGAATTGAACGCTAATGGGTTTGCTCGAATAGAATAAGTTTGGAAATGCAAGAAAATCAAACGTCAATTTCTGCCTCCGGAGACTTCCTGCAGGTGGTCACTCACAACAATGTTAATAGTTGGAGGAGGCTTCTTAAAACTAATAAATACAAATTGGAGGGTGGGAATTGTGTGTAATAGAGATTGGAAAGGGCAGACCCTGGTTCCCTCAACATAACAGCATCATTATCCTAGAATCTGGTTTATTTAATGTCCATGATTCGTGCTTAATCATTAAATCTCGGCCATGGTCTGCAATTTATCCATTTTTATTTTATTTTTATAATAGGAATAAACATCAGACTGTAACCAGCATGTACCGTATTTAAAATAGATTTTAAACGTTGAGTGTCTATTGGGTGATGTGAGACGGTTCTTCATTTATAGAAACACAGTATCATTATTATAATAATAATAATAATAATGGCACAGTTTTGTCCTTGGGATTATTGCCATTTAGGATTAGCGAAAGCTTGGATTTGGGGTTCAGAAGTTACCTGCATTTAAGAGGTGATGGATTGTATCTCTCCGGATTCCCACAAAATTACAGCATGGGGTACACACATTACGCTCAACCAGTACAGCATTAAAGGACCACTATAGTGCCAGGAAAACATACTAGTTTTCCTGGCACTATAGTGCCCTGAGTGTGCCCCCACCCTCAGGGTTCAACTCCCGCCAGGCTGAATGGAGAGGAAGGGGTTAAACACTTACCTTTCTCCAGCGCCGGGTTCCCTCGGTGCTGGAGACTCTCCTCCTCCTTTCCCCGTCATGCTTTCCTATGGACGATGGCGTCTTCTCACTGTGAAAATCACAGTGAGAAGCGCGGAAGCGCCTCTAGCGGCTGTCAATGAGACAGCCACTAGAGGCTGTATTAACCCATTTGTAAACATAGCAGTTTCTCTGAAACTATGTTTACAGCAGAAAGGGTTAATCCTAGGTGGACCTGGCACCCAGACCACTTCACTAAGCTGACGTGGTCTGGGTGCCTATAGTGGTCCTTTAAAGGATTCACTCAACAACCTACCAATGTTGGTTCTCTGACTGTGGGAGAGAATTATGGGAAATGAAGCACAAAAACCATGTCAAAGTTTACAAATGAACCTTTCTTAAAGTCTAAAGACCGGAGGAGACCTATTGTATGCAGTGTGTTTAATATTCTCGAGTGTAATTTCCCTTTGAAGACTCCACAAACATAATTTTACATATACAGCTTTCCAAGTAGGTTGAACAGTGATTCAGCTTTGATGACTATGTATTGTTGTGTCACCAATTGTCTCTGGGTCATATAGTCGGTGGTGTCCCACATGTAAACACATGGCTCTTGAAGCAGAGCTGTCAGGCCGTGTGAAGCTTTCAAAGCGAACGTGTGGCAGGATGTAAGTATTGGAGGTTAAGCAATCAAATGACTGGAATGAAAGTTTCACAACTTGTAAGTGGAGCTGAATGACTAGTCACATTTCTGATATAAAAATAAATAAATAAATAAATAAATAAAAATACATCAGCGTAGGATTGCCTAAAATGTAGATCCCCAGATATTTTTAACTACAACTCTCATGATGCTTTGCCAATCAAATAGAATATAATTCACGGCCCTGCTGCTAATATGCGCTGCTTCCACAGTGCCCATTTAAGTAAACCATAATGGCTTTTTTATGTCATTGTACATTGGCCCAGCACCTAAGGTGTTAAAATAAAACTACTGACTAGAACACATGGCCAGCAGGCAATAGGTTCATTGTGGAGGTCGGAAACGCTGCTTGTATAGGGATGGTAAGTATAGAATGTGAGTATGTAAGGGAAAAACGACATTATTGGAATATCTGAGAAGCCATGCGGAACCTAATCCAGTAAGTGTATCCTCCTCCGGGTAATCTAGTTGGTATAGAAGGTAGAAAGTGCAATGTTTGGTAGTTAGTGTGTTTATAGAATTGCATAAGCAAAATAGGTCCCGTTTAGTGTAGACTCGTCTACAGTTGGATTAATTATTAAAGTTATGTATCAAATGTATTTGGGGGGCAAAGTTCTTGAAAAGATCTTATCCGTATGGAAACCAATGGGATGTTTACATTGATTAACCCGCATAGAGAACTTTAACCCCAGGAGCATTCTTTATAGAGAACCCTCATGGAATCTGGAACCAACTCTGTTCCTATCTCAAAAAAACCAAACACATGATGTAATAGATGGAGTGCCAGAATGGTTTAACCCAGTGGTTCCCAAACTTTTTAGGTTCAAGGCGCCCTTAATATTTCAGTATTTTTCCAAGGCACCCCAAGTCAAAATTTCTAGGTTGCGTATCTGTTCAGCGCTGCGGCATTTACTGGCGCTATAGTGTAATGTACAGTGTTCGTGTTTGAAGGGGTGATTGTATATAGTTATTGTGTTTTTAATACTGGGGTATGTTTGTACGTAATGTTTGCGTTTGATTGCAGGGGTATGTGTGAATGTAATGTTCACTTTTAAATGCGGATGTACATTTGTGTGAAGTATTTGTGTTTGAGTGAAGGGGGTGCTTGTATTTATTTTATTTTTTCTAGTTTGTTTGCCAGGGTGTCTGTGTGTCTGTGTGTGTGTGTGTGTGATATTTGAGTTAGACGGCAGAAGTGTGCTTGTATCTTGTGCTGGTGTTTGACTGCTTGGATGTATGTACATACATACTTTTACAGATATTCATGCACACTAACACACAGATGCATATAAATACATCGACACATACACACAAATTCATATAGACATCAACACATGCACCCTGACACACACAAACATTTATACATGCCCACACCATGACACAGATACACACACTGACATAAACACACACACCCTGACACACAGATGCACATACACAGATGTGTGTGCAGACACAGAAGCACACTGACATATATATATATATATATATATGTATATAGTCACACACATAGTCACATACTCCCAAACACCCTGACACACACACACACACACACACACACAGTCACAAACATCCTGACACACACTCTTACTCACAAACACACTGACACACACACACACACACTCTTATGCGCACACACTCTTATGCGCACACACTCTTATGCGCACACACTCTTATGCGCACACACACTTATGCACACACACACACTCTTATGCACACACACACACTCTTATGCACACACTTACACTCTTATGCACACACACACTTACACTCTTATGCACACACACACTTACACTCTTATGCACACACACACTTACACTCTTATGCACACACACACTTACACTCTTATGCACACACACACTTACACTCTTATGCACACACACACTTACACTCTTATGCACACACACACTTACACTCTTATGCACACACACTTACTCTTATGCACACACACACACACTTACTCTTATGCACACACACACACACTTACTCTTATGCACACACACACACACTCTTATGCACACACACACTCTTATGCACACACACACACACACACACTCTTATGCACACACACACACTCTTATGCACACACACACACTCTTATGCACACACACACACACACACACACACACACACTCTTATGCACACACACACACACACACTCTTGTGCACACACACACACTCTTATGCACACACACACACACTCTTATGCACACACACACACACACTCTTATGCACACACACACACACACACTCTTATGCACACACACACACACACACACACACACTTATGCACACACACACACACACTTATGCACACACACACACACACACACACACACACACTCTTATGCACACACACACACACTCTTATGCGCACACACACACTCACACACACACACTCTTATGCACAAACACCCTGACACACACACACACACACACACTCTTATGCACAAACACCCTGACACACACACACACACACACACTCATACTCACACAAGTGATTTTTTTTTTTAATATCTCCAGCCACTCTCCTTTCAGCTTACCTTATGTGCCAGGAATGTGACTTGGAATCCTACTGCTGTGGGAGTGAGGGGTCTGGAGCTCTTTATGCTCCTCTCCCCTCACGCTGCGGCTGCCTCCTCCAACGCCGTCTCCCTGTAGGATGCTGTGAGGAAGTGACAGGCTGTCTCATCCTCCCAGCCAGCCGACATTACAAGGGCCTGGTCGCGGTCTTAAAGGACTGCGGCATCCGACCGGGCCTCTGTTCAGCGAGTCAGTGTTTGACTCGGTCATGTGACATTCGACATCCAGGTTGTCAAATGTCATATAATACAGCTCAAAGGAAAGCACTGAATTCAATGTTTTCCTATGAAAAGCATTTGATTGGATGTACCCGTGGCTCATGCCACATACGCGCTTCGGGTCCCTGAGGAAGTCCAATCTAAGGACGAAACGCGTAGGACATTTTATGGTGACATGCTGTTTATATTATACTTAAATGTAAGTTATTAAAATCCTTTTTTATTATACTCTGGAAAGTGCACTACATTTTGTATATATTCTTCTCTTTTGAGCCATATACACCTATACACTGATGAATATGTGAGGAGGGACAACCCATTGGATATTGAAGAAAAAGACAAAGATACCATTCAAGGCTGTTTTAACTCCATCAATTTGTGAGTGACCAATTGTGATTGTATCTCATTGCTAGTCCCCACACAGTTATACGCTCTGTCAATCATAGCCAGGGGAGGTGTGGCTAGGGCTGCATAAACAGAAACAAAGTGATTTAACTCCTAAATGGCAGTGAATTGAGCAGTGAAATTGCAGGGGAATGATCTATACACTAAAACCGCTTTATTTAGCCAAAGTAATTTAGGTGACTATAGTGTTCCTTTAAGCACCGCAACTTCCTTTCTTTATTAAAAATTTTTATTTTGGAACTGGGGTCCAGGCACTTCTGTTTCAGGCAGCCCAGAACATGTGCGTCCTGGTGTTTCACTGTGGAGCTATGCACAGCTGGTGGCTGTGTTTGTGAAGGTCACATGACGTTAGTTTAGTTTACCTTTTGGATTATCATTCTACCCGCTATAGACCTTACAGTGACCTGCTCCCTGCATTGCATTACAATACCTCCTATACCAACACTGGCTGCTGTTACCTCTCTCTGTTATGTAAGGACTGTGTATAATGACAATACAACTTCATTGTAGCAATGTAGAATGTCCATGGAGACTGTAAACATAGCATGGTGTTTCAAGTTAAAATAGAAATCAACTTTCTTAGTCTAAATATACGGCTATTGTGTCGTTTTTCATTCTCGTAGTGCTCACAGTGCAGAAGAAAAGGGTAGTCTTTTGTTTTTGTTCATTGATTTGCCATTATCTTCAGTTGGTTGGGTATATTTGAAACCTCTGCACATTACCCTACATCTCCCATTTAGTTTTAAATAGCAGTAGTTCTCATTACCCTCCTGTCTTGTAATATGTATCGACTGCTCCTATTGATGCCTTTTATTTAAATGGTAACCAAGCATTGAATTCATGGCACAGGCTGCACCATTTAGGGCTGCCAGAGTTGCCATGTTTTCTGAACACAAATCTTTATCGCAGTTGGGTAGAGCATGAAAACTGGGTAAATAAATGTAATTATGTTGTTGTTGATATTAATCTTGCAGTGATTTGTGTAGGTACACAGAGTTCCATACATGCTTTCTCCAAATGCAAACTTTAAATTAAAGGGACACTATAGTCACCAGAACAACTACAGCTTAATGTAGTTGATCTGGTGAGTACAATAGCTCCCGTCAGACATTTTCATGTAAACATGGCCTTTTCAGAGAAAAGTCAGAGTTTACATTGCCCCTAGGGACACCTCCAAGTGGCCACTCCTCAGATGGCCACTGGAGGGGCTTCCTGGCTCAGTGCTGCACAGTAAGCAGCCCTGCTGTTCAGTGTCCCCACACTCTGCATCATAGGCGTGCGCAGCCTATTGCATTAGGGTGTGCACCCTAAAGCACAAACACACACCGCATGTATGTATATATATATATATATATATATATTTTTTTTTTTTTTTTGTTTGTTTGTTTTATAAATATATACATATACATACATACACACACACACACACACACTGCTGTTTGTGTGTGTGTGTGTGTGTGTGTGTGTGCTGTTAGTGCGCTGTGTGAGGGTGCTGGTAGTGTGCTATGTGGGTGAGGGTGTTGTTAGTGTGTTGTGTGTGTGTGAGGGTGTGGTTTGTGTGTGAGGGTGTGGTTTGTGTGTGAGGGTGTGGTTTGTGTGTGAGGGTGTGGTTTGTGTGTGAGGGTGTGGTTTGTGTGTGAGGGTGTGGTTTGTGTGTGAGGGTGTGGTTTGTGTGTGAGGGTGCTGGTAGTGTGCTGTGTGTGAGGGTGCTGGTAGTGTGCTGTGTGTGAGGGTGCTGGTAGTGTGATGTGTGTGAGGGTGCTGTTTGTCTGATGTGTGATGGGTGTGTGGGTGTGTGGGTGCTGTGTGTGTGAGGGTGCTGTTTGTGTCGTGTATTTGTGAGGGTGCTGTTTGTGTGAGGGTGCTGTTTGTGTCGTGTATTTGTGAGGGTGCTGTTTGTGTGAGGGTGCTGTTAGTGTACTGGGTGTGAGAGTGTTGTGTGTGTGTGTGACGGTGCTGTATGTGTGCTGTGTGTGTGAGGGTGCTGTATGTGCGCTGTGTGTGTGCTGTAGTAAATATCCCCCTCCCTTCTTACCTTATGATAGGGAGGGGAGATCCTTGCTGCCATGTGCCATCCCTGGTGGTCCAGTGTAGAGTATACTCTAGCCTGCGGGGCTAGAGTTCACTCTTGCGAGATCTGAGCGTTGCCACAGCAATGCTCAGATCTCGCGAGAGGAACCTGGCGAAGCTTCTGTCTAGAGCTCCCCGGGTCCTCTCCTGCCTCCCTCTATGCTGCTGTGGGCCGGTGAGGTAGATCTTTGATCTCCCCGCCGGCCCATGGAGGCTTAGAGCAGAGCCGGCACTCAAATAGTGCCGGCTCTGCATGAGCCTACAGGGGAGATCCGGAGATCTCTCCTGCCGGCAGGGGTCAAGTCCTGGGGAATAAAGTGTAAGAACTCTCCCAAAATTCCCACCCCCCCAAAAAAATAATATATACTCGTGTATATATACGTGCACACACATACACTCACAGACACACACACATACACTTACAGACACACACATACTCTGACACCCACCCACACATTCACAGACACTCACATACTCAGACACTCACATACTCAGACACTCACATACTCAGACACTCACATACTCAGACACACACATACTTAGACACACACACACTCACAGACATACTTAGATACAGACATACTTAGATACACACACAGACATACTTAGACACACACACACATAGACATACTTAGATACACACACAGACATACTTAGACACACACACAAACACACACATACTTAGACACACACACACACAGAGACACTCACAAATTATTATTTTTTTAATTAAAAATTGTCCACCCAGCCTCCCTACCTGGAGTGCTGGCGTGGACTTGTCCCTGGGGTCCAGTGGGTCGGGTGCTGGTCTCCATCTCAGCCGCGGCGAGGGAGCTGTGTGCTGTCTGCTTCCTCTCACCGCGCGGGCTGCCTGCTGTAGCTGGGAGCCGGAATATGACGTCATATTCCGGCTCCGGCATCAGCAAACGGCGCGCGGCGAGAGGAAGCAGACAGCACACAGCTCTCTCGCCGCGGCTGAGATGGAGACCGGCGGGGGGGGTCCATTACCTCTTGCCCTCCCCCCATGACAGGGGGAACTTGGGGGGAACTCGGAGGGCATTTGGGGGTGGCAGAGTGCCTGCAGGAACGCGTGGGAACATTGTTCCCACGCGTTCCTGCAGGACTCACAGGCGTGCCGCGGGAATTAGGGTGTGCCTAGGCACACCCGGCACACCCAGTGCGCACGCCTATGCTCTGCATGCAGACACTGAATTTTCCTCATAGAGATGCATTGATTCAGTGCATCTCTATGAGGAGGTCCTGATTGGCCAAAATTGCATTTGGCCCCTCCCCCCGCACGATTTTAGCCAAACCAATGCTTTCCCTAAGGAAAAGCATTGGATTCCCTAAAAATGGCTATTTTGATGTCACAAAGGGGGCGGGGCCAGTGCCAGCAGACCCACACAGCGCTGGAAATAAAGTGAGTTTTAAACTTTTATAGGGGGGAGGGAGGGGAGGGGGGGGGGGAGCCACTATAGGGTCAGGAATACATATTTGTGTTCCTGACCCTATAGTGATCCTTTAAACTTGCTCTCAACACTAAGCATGACTTCCTTTTGAATGTCCTGTATAGATAATGTATTTTGCAAAGAGCTATTTAACATACCAATATCCTTACTATTAAAGTCCACAAAAATTACATAATCAGCCTCTAAGTAACACTAAGTAGGCACCTAATCAAATTAGTTTAATGAAGCAGTTTTGTTGTATAGGTCACGCTACTGTATTCTCACTGCTCAATTCTCTGCCATTAAGGAGTTAAATCACTTTTTTTTTTCTGTTTATGCAGCACTCGTCACACCTCGCCTTGCTGTGACTCTCAAACCCTACATGAAGAAAAAAAAAAAGTTTAATTTTCAATCAAACATTAACTTGCTTTAGCAGTTTTTATCCCCTACGTTTGTAAATTGAATATTAATCACACACAGCAATCTGTTGCTATGCCTAGAAGGCTATGAACAGAGCAGGAGATCATTCTAAATTAAACAGGATATGCAATAAAGGAAGTGTAAACATTAGATGACTCTTTACAGGAAGTGTTAAGGAAGGCTGTGTAAATCATATGATTGGATGCAGCATGTTAGAAGAGAGATGACTGAAATGCAGCTATACACAGGTACAGGAAGCAGCAAGAATTATGTTTCTTAGAATGCGGGGGCGGGAAATGGGGGGCGGATCTGACCCTAAATGTTGCTAATCATTTATATTGAGTTTTTTTTTTCTGGGTATACAGAATAAAAAAGCCAATTTTGTAGACCTAAAAATATAAACTGATATAAAGGTTGTTTGGTGTCACGAGTGTTCTGTAATAACTGTGTTGTGCTGCAGCTGAAATGCTGTGTTGCAAAGTCGCGTGTGAGTTTCTTCATTTTATCTGAGAGAATGAAATCTGACCTACAGAGAAAATGTTTAAATCTCTGTAATTTCCAGGATGTTGGAGCATTGCATCTCACAGCATTCCTGCCTATGAACCCTCCTTGCGTGCTAAAAATCTGTGATTTCGTACTGTTCACATAAGCCAAAAAAAAAAAAAAATTGCTATGGTTCTGGGAAGAGGATTCCTGAACTTGTTCTAAGAGGGGAGTGGGGGGGGGGGGGGGGGGGGGGGGGTGGGGGCATGCCAGAATTTCATTTTTCAATTTAATAGATGCTGTAAATATTCAGTTTTTATCCCTATTGCTTATAAATGACTCAATACTGAAATATTTCTGTTAATTTGTATTCTAACTAGGTTTATAGATCACATAATATTTAAAGCTTAGGGCTGTTCAGGCATTCAGTAAAGTAGTGCGGACATATTAAAAGGACACCGTAAGCACCAACACAACTACACCGTAATTTTGTGGTTATGACGCAATGGCATTTTATGGCGCAGAACCACAGTTTTTTTCGGCAAAATATTTTTAGAAAGAACAGTGTTTAAATTTAAAATGCCTGCAGCGACAGGCTGTAGACACCAGAACCATAGAGCTGTAGTTGTTCTCGTGACGATAGTGTCCCTTTAATAGAAAGCACAGCCCCGGCACAGCACCACAGCCACGTGCACACACTGCAAAGGGTAGTAGAAGTAGAAACATTGTTTCATTTCTCCTCTTCTCTGTATGCTCTCTCTATTTGCTGTTTGTCATGTGCAGATAACACCGCTTATAACAATGATTGACAGGAAGCTAAAATGGAGCCACCCAGTATCAGGATAAAGATATTTTTTTTCCCCCTCACAAATACGTATTTGAAATATTGTAGCCCATGGATCAGCACAGCTAAGAGGAATAGGCCTTGACAGAGCCAGGAGGTAGGCATAGCAACCACAGGAAGTTAAGTCACTTAGCATGCTGGGTGGGGCGGAGCCATAAGGGGTGTATTTATACCGGCCATTTTATGAAGTGGCCATTGTAAAAGAAATTAAGCGTGTACCTGTCAGTTGTCCCTCCCACCCTCCCTGTATTTGGTTGGTTAAGCGATTT
Source organism: Pelobates fuscus (assembly GCF_036172605.1). Lineage (NCBI taxonomy): Eukaryota > Metazoa > Chordata > Amphibia > Anura > Pelobatidae > Pelobates > Pelobates fuscus. The sequence continues at coordinate 114,663,632 of NC_086328.1, read as the reverse complement.
CCCGTTTTTTCACAGCGGCGGGGAATGGCCTGGTTAAATCGGAGGGCAGATGGAGGAGAAAGTGGGCATCCTGTGGTTTTAGTGTGGATTGGACAGTGTTGCACGTGGTTGGTAGGTTCGAGCTCGTCGGTGGCTCCGAACCTGGGGGTGTTGTGGTGTCTTGGTACACCCCTACAATTGATATGGTGGGTAGCGGTGTCTTGGTACACCCCTACAAGTGATATGGTGGGTAGTGGTGTCTTGGTACACCCCTATAATCGATATGTTGGGTAGCGGTGTCTCGGTACACCCCTACAATTTAACTGGGTGGAAACGTGGCCATATTGGGCGGCCAGTTTCTGTATTAACATGTTATTGGATTGTTATTATTGGGGGGTCATTGCCAGGGGAACGTTATGTACATGGGGGATGTGAACCTTAATAAGGTCTGTTGGCAATGACCCCATTTGTTAATCCTTAATTATTTTAGTTATAATTTAATAAAGCTGTGGACTAATACTTCCAACAATATAACCTGTGTCCGTGTCTTTATGGGGGTTGGGTAAGGTGAGCGCAAATGCCGGCAAATCTGACTGTGCGCCTGTCAAGGGTATAAGTACATTTTAATCCTCAGAAGTGGCAATCCCCCATTAATATCTGTCCCTTCTATCCTGGTGTCCCTATTTTCTAGGAGCTTCATATTGTTGGTGTGTGTGAGTGTATAACAGAGCTCCACAGCAATAATACTCCCAGTAATGTGTGTGAGTGTATAACAGAGCTCCACAGCAATAATACTCCCAGTAATGTGTCTGAGGGTATAACAGAGCCTCACAGCAATAATACTCCCAGTAATGGATCTGATTGTATAACAGAGCTCTGCAGCAATAATACTCCCAGTAATGTGTCCGAGTGTATAACAGAGCTCCACAGCAATTATACTCCCAGTAATGTGTCCGAGTGTATAACAGAGCTCCACAGCAATAATACTCCCAGTAATGTCTTAGTGTATAACAGAGCTCCACAGCAATTATACTCCCAGTAATGTCTTGGTGTATAACAGAGCTCCACAGCAATTATACTCCCAGTAATGTGTCTGAGTGTATAACAGAGCTCCGCAGCAATAATACTCCCAGTAATGTGTCTTTAAACTACAATAAATTTGTTTAGAAATCAGTCTGTGTAAATAAGATACCTTGTTCTTATTCTAAATTACATTTCCGTTCTATAAATTTCAGTACACCTCCCCACCCCCTTTGACCACTCACCCCCCCTAAAATTAAAGTGGCCCTCTACTTCTAGTTAGGAGGTGTGATTTATGTAACCGAATATGTAACTTGGAACAAGAACATAGTATTCTAGTTACACAAAGTGAATTCTATACACAACTCTGCTGTGCATTTAGATAGAACTAGAACTGTGGCAATCCCATAAAAGAGGGACTCTAGGGTCTTGGACCGGGATGTAAAGTAAGTATTAAATAATATAATTATAGGTAGGTCTGAGCAGCATTGTGGAGAGATTATTGGATTCTGCCATTGTACCAGCTTCGTACAATAACTCCCATGATCTCAGTCATCATCCAATAGAATCGGTACACCTCTACATTATACCAGCCAAAAGCTGAATTGTTCGTGTTTGCTATAAATACACTGAACATCCAATCCGTGGCAGAGCACTGCTATGTTTGGCATTTGCTGTTTTGTTTATTTATAATCCGTGCTTGTAACGAGTACCTTATCTATTGAGCAACATCATTCCTACCATCCCTGTTTGTATTTATGGAGATAGACCGTTATGATGATGGGAAATGATGGGCAATGGACTACAAATGTATCTCTTTTAAAAAGAATAAAAAAAAAAAAGAGGAAATAGAACTGTTTTGTCAGTTACACTTCCTGTTTCCTCCATCTTTTATCCTGTTTCCCTCACCCTGTTCATCGGGGTGAGAGATGCAGCAATAGTAAATATGAGACCTAGATCATGTGTGCTTGGGAAGTCAGTCCCTTAATTCACATCACATGTGTACAGTCAGGGGATGCACGCTGGGAATCCTGGGACATTTCGAATGTTGTTCTGAATGTCAGTCTGTAGGGATTAAAAAAGTATGTGCCATTGAGTCTAAAGTGACAATTCCTTTTTTGATAATTCATTTTTTTTTTTTTTTTATAAAAAAAAAAAACGTTCTACCCATAAATACTTGGCCAAAATGACATAGGCAGCCTAGAAAATTCATGGTTGACCACTCTGGGTACATATCTCTGCAGTTACAAACCAATCGCAGAGTTCAGCATTAGTGGAGGACCCTCTCTGAACTCCATGAACTCTGCATTAATGTAAAGTTATGTTGCTTTGCGTGACTCTTTAAGTTGCAGTCCTGATATTAATAAGAAAACTATTATATCCCGAGGCTGACTCTTGCTGCATATTGTCGCAGCTGTTTAATGCAGCAGGTAGCATGGGGCTGCCCTGCGTGACCTACATGCCCTCTCCCCCTCTCCTGCTTAGATGGCCCCATCAGGCCTCTCACAGTCGTGTTCCATGGGTCAGGCAGGCCAAAGAGAGAGTCCAGCTGAAGCCAGTTTGTATCAAAAATAAAAGCTTCTACTAAACCGAGCCATCCCTTATGGTTTAAATCACGGTTCTGGGAAGTTGGCAAATAGTATTCCTTGCTGGGAAATCACACTGTGATTAAAAAAGGTTTCATCTTCTCAAGAGGGAGCAGAATTATTTTAAGAACATTAAAAAAAAAAAAAAAAAATTCCGTACTCACAGGGAGTCTCCAACTTTATCAGAATTGTACGCTCATTACTAATGCAAAACCTAAGGCAGAAGAACTATTGCATCTCAGGGTATTTTAACTTCCCAATGTGTCTAGCTATGTTTTTAATCTGTGCTGTCTGGTTTTTAATTTACATGTGGTGCCTTTGGCATAGGAACAGGCATACAAAGTCATATTCATTGGCATTTATTGGAAAACACAATGACTTAGTGCTTAGAATGTAAAGCTATTCCACACATCTACTACTCTTTCTGTTACAACACATACTTTGCAAAAGACTCAAGCCTTCCGTAGCCTTCCGTCAACCTTGTTTAGGAGGATTAACCCATGTGGTGCTATGTCTCTGTCTCTTGCTGGATTCCTCATTATTTGAGGGTTAAAGAGTTCAGAGTTTGACTTTCGGTTTGGAATTGATATTCTGTGTTCTTGGGGGCGGCTGTGTACATTGGCAATGGGACAGTATTGGGATGAGTTCTATGTTGAAAATTCCCCACAATGCTACGTCTGTTCACATGTTTAGCAGCTGTTGGCCTAATTTCCCCCTTTTTTTTTTTTCCCTGTGCCCTCCAAGTCTGGCCGAAACCCCAGCACTGCCGCCTGTTCTGCATCGTAAACCTCAGGGCTGGAATAAGACAACCGATCTATCTTCAACCGCATTTACTGTACAAACACGCATACACTACACACGGAGCTTTATGCTGACTGCTGAAAATGTAAACTGAGGCTGAACCACAGTAGGTGGAGGACTACAACTCCCATGGAGTTATACATCTTGGCAACTACTGCTCCAAGGGATTTATTCCCTGTGAGTTGGAATAAATTCACAGAGCAGATTGGAAAGTTTTGGCCACAGCATAGCTAGCCTATTTTCCAAATTTAATATTTTGGCATCTATGCAGTAGTTTATTTGGCGTTTCAGTTCACTTTAGATAAATACGCGCTAGCTACCAACTGGATAAAAAAATTGATTATTCTCCAATGTTTTCTCGATAAGTACCCAGTGTTTCTCAAAGTATTTGTGTTTTTTTGTTTTACTTTGTGTCTTTGATTCGTCTGTAGTTGATGACATGAACCATGTTTTTTTTTTTTTTTAAATTCTTTATTTTTATTGTGCACAAGAATTGACAAACAGCCTTGGTGCGCCACAACAGCGGTGTCAAGGTACAGGTAATCTTAGTTTGGAGTGCAGGTCGTGACCTATTAAACAGGCACATTTTAAATTTTGTAGTTGTTAACAATCAGTAGATACAGTACTGCAATGATGCAAGATATATACAAAAGAAAAACAACTTTGCTCAACTGTAGAGCGAGTACGAGATTATCTGAGCTCTGGCTAAAGTTGTTTAATTACAAGGGTGCAGTTAAAAGATTAATAAAAAGATTAACATCTTAATGTAACAGAGTGAACCACATGTCCATCGTGCAACATTTGTAAATGTTAGTAATCACACTAGTTAGGTTAACGATGGTGAAAGACTCTAAAAGCCAGCATGGTATTAATGTTCACTGATATGTGAAGGGTGAATGTTGAGAGTACAGCGCTAGGTTGATTTTTAAAGAAAAAAAAAAAAAGAAAGAAAAAAGGAGATGTTGCTTAGACTGTCAACCCTAGCTAGCATGAATGAGTAGCTAGAGAGATATTGTTAGTACATAATAAACAGTAAACAGTGCCAGTAATAACGAACGGTTATCACTAACAATAAAGGTTGAAAACATTGGTTTATCTTACGTGCAGCACCTGCCTATGCAATGCGGGGTGAGTATATTCTGAGTTCCTATGGGTAGGGTGCAACAAATGCCGCTCTGGTCTCTAGGTGGGCTGAAGCGAGTTAACCGGGAGCTTGGTAGATTGGCTTATGTCCCCCTGCTTATTTCTCTGTGTCAGGAATACCGGACGACTTCTCTAGGGATTGTACAGGGGGGTGAGGGGGGGGAGGGCAAGTACAAACTGGTGCGGTGTACGCACGCATCAATGGAGGGGGTAAACAGGTATGCTTAAGGTAGCGGGCAGCATGCAAACAGTAAAGTGTGTGAAAAATAAAAATAAACCAATAAACTTAAAAGTACATATAGCATAGCCGAGAGAGGCTTAAGTCCATAATGTGGACGGTGTCGGAGAGTTCATGGCACTGACGTAGACGCCTTTTCTCCCCTCTGGGTAGCCGGTACGAAGGGTTGCGCCGTGGCGGGATTCCAGGTGGTGGTCGCCTTCGGCTTGTTGAGTTCCGTTGTGGCTGGTGTCCGCCCTCCTAGTGCGAGCTGCTGCAGGATTTCAGGTATTTCGGTAGCGTCATGTAGTTTCAGGTGACCAGTGTCTCTTGGTATGATTAGAGCTTTAGGAGTGCCCCAGCGGTAGGGTATGTTATGTGCCAGGAGTTCTGCAGTCAGGGGTCGCAGGGACCGTCTCCAGTCCATGGTGGCCTTCGACAGATCTGGGTAAAAGGTTAAGTCATGACCCTCAAAATGGAGGGGTGATTTACTGCGTATTGCTGACATGAACGCCTGGCGGTCTCGCCCGTGTTGGAATCTTACAATTACATCGTTCCCTTTTTCTGGTGTGCCAGTTTGTGATCTGGTGATGCGAAAGCAACTTTCCAGTGGCATCCCTTTGGCTTGTTTAGCCGTGAAAAGCGTGGTTAGCAATCTGCGGATTAGGTGCGGCAACTCCGCGGTCTCCACCACATTAGGTAGGCCTCGGATTTTTAGATTTTTCCAGCGCCTCCTGTCCTCTAGTGCTGCCAAATTATCTTGGTGCTGTCGTTGTGTCTGCTGCAGGGCAGAGATTTGTTGCTCCACTGCATGTAGTCGGGAATCTTGTGCGGCGGTGTTGAGCTCCGCATTTTGCAGGCGGGCTACCACTCCACTTATCTCGTCTCTGAAAATTCCTATGTCGGTCGCTATATTGCGGCGTAATTCACCCAGCATTTCTTTGAGTTTCCCTTCTGTCAGGCTTGGGTTCTTGGGTGGGAGAGGCTCTCTGCTCATTGCCCCATTGTCGTAGTCGCCGTCTTCCGACTCTGTGGCCTCACTGAATGAGTGGTATAGGCCTTCCAGTTGCGGCGCCATCTCAGGCCTTTGGTAGTTTGGAGGCCTCCGCAGGAGTTCTCCAATGTCCGCGGTAGACGGAGGTCTGTCCGGCTTCGATTTTTTGTTTCGCCGACCCATGACCATCCAGGAGCAGGTAGCAGCCCTGGTTGCCAAGAAAAGTAGTTTTTTACACCTGTTTTTGCCGTAATTGTGCAATTGTCTCCAGGAGCTCGAGACATGTGCGTCTTCTCAGTATGGCTGCTAGCTCCGCCCCCCCGACATGAACCATGTTGTGTTACTTCGTATATGTCTCCAGGTCATTTTTGAATCCTTTGCAAAGGCAGGTAATAAGAGAATTCATTTTATGAGCACTCTCATTTTGGTGTGCCTTAGGGCTGTGATGGATTATCAGGGTTGATTAATAATATATACATGACCATAAAGGTTAGCCATTCCTGTCTCAAATCAAATTCCATGCACTGCCGTGAATATGGTTCCAGGAGTTGGCCTAGTGCCCTTTCCCAATTTTACATTGACATTTTACCTGGAGCAGGTTCCCACCTCTTCTCAGTCTCCAATAGAGCCTCAGGCTCCTTCGCGGAGACTCCAATGCTCTGCATTGCACGATCAGTTCATTGGCTGAGAGCATCAGTACTGCTGTAGGGAACGGCATCCGACCGTTCACTGATAAGTGTTTTTAAATTGTTTTAACCATTCAGGGGCACCATAATCTCTACTGTGGCACTGTTCCTTTAAGAATAAATATAAAATCCAAAATATAGGATGTAAAAGTCATCAACAGACAAAATGGCAATATAACATGAAATATGTTCTTTTGCAACCTTTTTGCAATTGTTCACATTTGTTTAAAAACTGTCTTAGCATTGTCTGCCTTTTAAAAAATTTGATACATGGTTTGTCAGAGGAAAGACCTGCTTATTTTACCACTATGGGAGTTGTGCCTTGCTGTGCCTTATGTACAGTTACACTTGCTATAAGATTATTTCATTCTAACTCTGCAACACTGTACCTGACTTACCCAACAGAGCAGCAGGAGAGAGACTGTGTTTGACTGGAGCCAAAGTACTCATTTGTGATAATCAGGGCATTCTGGTTCAATAAAGATATATGGGACCCAAAATTGTCTATTTCTGTTAAGTGCTGAGGTAATGCTGGTGGATTATCGTGTTAATAGCATTCTTTCTATCAAATATATTGCTGTACAACAGTGGTGGCCAAAATGGACATTACAGGCTGTTGGAAAAACTACAACCCCCTTCATTCTTAGAGGGGGGGGGGGAGAGTGGGGTTACTTTTTGACCACTCCTGATATACATCTGTTCTAGCGCCTCCCTGGTTGTGAAGTTGTTGAACCTTACCAAACAGCCATCCATAAATTCTTTGAATGTTTTGTGAAATCTGGAAGGGGCTGTCAGTGGGGAGAAGAAGTTGGAAAACATCAGGCCTTGAAACAAATCACTGACCCCACCATCAACTCAAACTGTCTGAGAAGAGACAAATTCCAGAACAGGCTCTGTTAGAACCGTGCTATTCCCTGCCAAGACCATCAGGAGCTATGGTGGCTTCTTTAACACCGTCCAGGCAGGACAGACTACCTGTAGCAACCTAACCTCCCCCACCTTGTCCAATGACTAAACTGTTACAAATTAGCACTTATTAGTGTTAGATCTGACCGTGAAACTGCTACTAGAATGTATGATTACAATATATCATTGTTTAGAGTTACATGATTAAAACCTCAAATGACTGACCGCAATTCCCCTACATCAGGAGTTGATATCTCAGGAATAGAACATGGTTCTCAAGAACAGACAAACAAAGCCAGGGCAAATCTCACCTGAATCTGTAGATACCACAAAAAACATTCCTTCTGATAGGGGCCAACATTGGAAAATTAACCTACGTCATACATATCAAACAATTCAGCCACCTTACTGGCCACCTGAACTGGAAAATCTCAAAGAACTTTCAGAAATATGTAATGGAGTCTACACTGCGATACTGCTAAAAGAACTCCTCTCAAAGCCACCCCTAAAAATGGTAAGCCTTGGCCCAGATTAGTTACTTCTGTCTGATGCCAAACATTCCATTTAAAACAAAGATGTATTGAGAAAACTGTCACCACTCAAAAAACATCCTGTGTCACATTCTCTTGTGATGCTTCAGGCCAAAACACGTCAAGCTTGCCATACTCAAAACATGAAACATTCTTCTCAAACTAGGCCAAGATGCGACACTGCTTGACCACTGTCAGATGTCCGCACATTTAGACCACAAAATGATCATACGTGTACACCACGATCTCCAATACTGTTCAACATCTGTATAAATTGTCATTCACCTATTTCAATTTGTATGCTGGTCCAAAAAAAAGTCAACCACTTTAGAATATAAATTAAGAGATTATTTCAAACTGTCTCCAGTTACACCCAAAAATGAAAATACCAGGAGCCAAACCAATCACCACATATAAATAGGTGGAAGGATGACTTAGAAACTACCACCTGGACTTCTAAATACATCCTCTGGACCATTTGAAAAATAATGTTCTGTGTAGCGGACTGTGTAGGCAGATGTCCATCTCCTGTATGTTGACTACAACGATGGACCAACCATTAAAATGCAAACACATAGATGGTATACCAAAATATGTGTTTCCATTTTAATAGTTCGTCCAAAGCATAGTGACCAGGCAAAAGAACATATTATAACATCACCAGGGTGTAAAAGAAATGATACAAACTACCATTAAAGGATAACTGCAGTCGTGTTTTTTTTGTTTTTTTTAATGCTCTTTTGGAAGAGCATAATATTTCATCTATCCATGGTGCTGGCAGATTTACTAGCAAATGTGTAGATTCGGAGAAAAACCTATTTCAAAATCCGTTTTTCTCCAAGCTCTTATTCAATGCCGAGGCATTTTGGGTAAGTTTGATTTTTTATTTTTTTTCCTATACTGGTTTACTTTCAAACTGAGATTTTCATTCCAGCACCCGAGCCATCACCCAATACTGCCAACCAGGTCTGCTGATGTGGAGGCATTTCCTGTGTTGGCAAAGCAAAAATGCAGAGATGAGATAAGATAAAGACGTTTAGTTTCTAACCCACACAATATTATGTATATGGAAAAACAAAATAGTTTACTTTTGGGTGTACCACAAAGCAGAATGTTACCTTCCTAAAAACTGCCGTGTCTAACTGCTGGGGGAAAATAAATATCTATTTGTTGGTAGCAGCATATTTCTCTGTATTACACTAATCCTAACACAGAAAATGCAGTGTTTACATTGATGCCTATCAACACCTCCAGGGGTAGTCACCCAGATGGCCACTAGAGGCGCTTCTTAGTTCAGTGCTGCACAGTGGGGAAAAAGTGTAGTTTGCAATTTGGTTTTCAGTTGACCACAATTTTCTAGTGAACCCTATTTTTGTATGTTTTTTTCTAATCAGAGAAGTAGGGGGGGAAAAAAGGGAACAAGTGTAACACAAATTCTTTTTAAACAAAGTACTACTTGAATTTGTAACTATGTAATTTAACCCCCTAAGGACACATGCCATGTGTGACAGAAGTTTGGTCCATAAGGGGTTAAGGAGGGACATTCAAAGTTACAAACATTTTGGGTATGTTATCCTTTGTCAATGTGTAGTTGCCAGGGCTCACTATCCTACATATTTTTAAAGTGATCGGTACCCCAGTCTTAAAAATAGGCTATCCAACAGATAAATCTTGTGCTTTATTATTATTTATAATGCACCAACACGTTCCGTAGCGCTGTACAATGGGTGGACAAACACACGAATTTGTAACCAGACGAGTTGGACGCACAGGAACAGAGGGGTACTGATCCAGATCTCTCAAAGTATCGAGTCCATCACACTGATCCTCTGCAATCTGTCCCGAGTGGCGGTAACTAAATAATTTATATATTATGCGATAACAGAATCAAAGGCTGAACTAATCATAGAGATTGTTTTATCGTCTACATATGACTTGACATGTTTTTGTAAAGATATAGTAGATTCAAAGATGTTTACTAGTATAGTTATTTATGACACTGTTATCTTCTCACCATCCTTTTAAAATTTCTTTTCAACCAGTCAAGGTAGTATAAATAAATGTGTAAAAAAACAAACAAAAATGATTGGCAGACATTACTCCTATCAATTCATCAGCTCCATCGAAAACCTAGTTACAAAGTTTACAAATCCAGTTTAAACAAACATCTACATTCAAGCCATGATTTCACCAATGGGGAATCGGTGAAAAGAATCGAAACTGGACGATATTATATATTCTAAGTCCTGCAAGGCATCACCTTAACAATTTGGCGGTGTTTCCTAAAAAAAAAAAAAAAAAAAAAGCGATTTGAGTAGAATCAAGGTCATATCGTGTTCTTCTGCTGCCTTATAAATAGACAGGACCTTATCTCTTACTCTTTAATCTGAGGAGGAAGGGGCGTAATATTTAGGATACGCTGAGGCTAATGAATTTAGAAGTGACCTTGACAACCACATTTCCTGATGTGTCCAAATCCTGGATCTTCAGTTATTTTATTATTATTTTTTATTGAATTTCCCAGAATTATTAATTCCCAAGAAAAATGGGACAATGGAAATTTTTTTATTCATATATTGTATTTTTTTTTGCCCAATCTTGCCTACATTGAATATCTGTTCCTTAGATAATCTTATCCATGCAGCACAAAGGGGTTTTATAACAAAAGCAGGAATTGTGGACAAGGAAATTACATATTTTATCTTTTTGTTTTTGTTTTTTTGTTCTTGCGGAGCACAGATGTTGAGAGTCAGCTGCATTAGTTAATCTAAACCCCAATAGCACCATGAAGTACCCATCAGCTATAGCATACCTATGCTTGTCCTCAAATACCCCCAAGCTTGCCTGCCCCAGTGAAGTGTAAACAGTTATGATAATTGTACAGTGCCAAGGAATCTGTTAGTGCTTTATTAATAAAAATAATAATAATAATAATGCCCCTTGCCATTAACTGTGTCAGATAAATTTAAAACGAAATTGCCAAAATTAGGCTACTATGGCCAAGATGTAATTGCGTTCAATCTGGAGAATTTTTCTAAATCAGCTCTTTTTGCCTTCATTTTGCAGTTCAGTTTTCAATTCACTATAATTCAATGTTTCAATGCTTTAGAAACGTTGACTTTCTGCTTTAAGTTTGAAGCAGTGCGATCTGTTCTATAGGAATTCTTCGTAATGGTGATCTGGGATTCGTATTACCTTACCTTCCAAAAGAGACATTCCAAGTCCCTCTGTCCATCCTTTCTATCCTAATGTCCCTCTTTTGTAAGAGCTCGGTATTATTGGCATGTCTCCACTTATACCAGAGCTTCACAGCAATAATACAGTAATATGTCTTTAAACTACAATAAATCAGTCTGTACAAATAAGATACATCGTTATTGTTCTAAGATGCATTAGTTGTTGTTGGTAAGCAACCTAAAACATCTCAGCAGCTCCTGTCCACCGCTCACTCACATTCCCACTATACCCTTAAAATTAAAGTGTCCCTCTTTGTCCACTTAAAGGAACATTATGGCATTAGTTATGCAACTGTCTATTTCTGACACCATAGTGGTTCCCTGCCTATTTAGGTTTTTAAAAGGTTGAAAAGGTAAGAATAATTTAGCTTGTATCTCGCAGTGCACTGGTCTCACTCCGCGTGCCCCAACTCCATGTGAGATTACCAATCTTTACCCTAATGAAGCATATGAAGACTACTGCGCATGCAAATCCCCCGGGTTAACAGAGGACCAGGAAGTCCGCCCTGCAATGCAAACACTGTCGTTCCTATAGAATGCCAATGTGTTACATTGCAGGGGTAAAACCGGAACACTGCCTTTAGAAGAAGTGGTCTGCGAGCATTTAGTGTATTTTTAAAACGTCGGGAGATATGGATTTAATTAATAATTTTACAAAGCACAAACAAATGCAACTCTAGACCAGCGTATAATATGATTAGTACACAGTATGAGTAGACAGGAAACGGTTAACAATTTATTTATTTTTTTCTTTCTAATACACTCAAAGTGTATCCATTATATACATCATATTAAGGGAACATTACGTGGCTAAAAATAAAGTTTTTCTTCGTCTGAGAGTCGTCTGGACATGTTTGGCGTCTAAGTGTTTTGTGTGTGTCATGACACCAATTGTGAAGACCGGCAAGGTGTGGTTTAGTCAACACAGCAATGTTTTTACATTGCCAAACAAAGAGGACCTGGTCAATCCACCAAAACACTTCATTAAGATAAAGTGGTTTTGGTACTTGGAGTGTTCCTGTAAACGTTGCTAGTTACGTAATATGATACAGGTTACATTACAGTAAAAAGGTATGTGCATAGTTATAGAGTGACTATATTTAATGCATCTAGCTCTAATGGTGTACTTGGCACGTTACAGACTACATTATAGCAGAGGTACAGTAAGTATACTGTATATGTATACTTTAGCACGAACGGGTTACTTAGAGGGAGTTACAGTAAGTACATTATTGGAGTAGTCATATATATATTACTGGTATTTATAAAGCACAAACCTATTCCGCAGCATTGTACAATTTGGGGAAAGACAATACAATAAGAACAGACCAATACAACAGGTAGAGCGCCCTGCCCCTGCGCTTACATTCTAAAGGTTAAAATCTGAAGATGAGACCAGAGGTAGCAGAGGAATTTGTATCAGGTGGCAGAGAGTGTTAATAGTATAGACATTGTAATAGAGAATATAGTAAATATTCATTAATTAGACTATTGGGTTCTGCCTTCTGGGCTAAAGAGCTTACAATATGTACGAGTGAGGGGCACACGTATTTGAGAAAGACATACCGTAGTTCAGTTTATAACATTTCAAGGTTGTGTGATTTAAAAAAAAAAAAATATATATATAATCTAGACTTTTTTTTTTTTTCAACCTGTCGTCGTCTCAGGGTTCCATGCATGGGATTTCTCCCTTTTTTTTTTTTTTGTTCCTTGCACAGATGGATTCCATACATTTGCGAGCAGAGCCTATGTCTCTCATTTAGAGTGTTCTTCATAGCTCCCTGGGAATCGAAGCTCCATATACATAATAGATACACAGACATAAAAGGTCATATGCGGACATGAGCCTCCGCTGTCATTACAGCTGCCAGACCTGGCTCTCTCACAGCTTTTGTTACTTGCCATGTGGCTACTTCATTAAAGTCTGCACACAAGATTATAACCGCAGCAGAGAGAGACTGCTCCGTGTGCGGAGACAGAAGAGGTATTGTCTGTCTCTGCAGATTCCCCAAGCTCTCAGCAGTTACAATGACTCTAAACTGGTTCTCTGCTCACATCCATGTAATGAAAGAATCAAAGCAATGAGCAGGCCCGCCCTCCCAAAAACTCGATAATGTCCCCTTTCCAACATAAAGACTCCTCCTAGGGGCCTTGCAGATGTAGTGTGACAGGGGCAGAAGGCTGTCCGTTTGTAACTGTTTTGAGATCTCTTTCAGCAAGTGAAACCCTCTGTTGCGCCTTTTGAAAATATAGTGATGGTAACTTTGTGGAAGATTCCCAGGGCAACCTATAGACAGGACAATTGGAGGCTTGACGTGGCACAGAACATGCAGTCAAAGGTCATAAGGAACCCGCACTGGATGATATAGTAAGGAGCCGGTGCTGGTAGCTAATGACCTTCCATACAGACACCTGTCTCTGATGTACTGGAGTTGTCAGGCCAGAGATGGGCTACCAAATGGAGCATGTGACCCGAGGAACAAAAATTTGCTTTTTAAATGTTTGTAACCCACTCACCAATAATAGCTGATCTGTCATCATGTGTGACAAAGCAAACTGGGAAATTCGGGGTATTTTTTTTTTAGTTTTTTTTTTAGTTTTTGGAGATGAAAGTGATGATACTTATTGAAGTAATGAAAGCTGATTTTATTTACCGTATATATTTTAGGCATGGAAAAAACTGTTGAGATGCAAAAGATTTCAAATTACCTTTCTTTACAGAGGAACAAAAAGTAAAATTAAATGTCAGGGGAAAGTCCATTCTCATTATTTTATATTCTATCTATCTATAAGATTTTACATGCTCACCCACTTGAAACGATCGTCTGGGGTTGCCGTATCTCTCGTGCAGAGGGAACTTCATTTCGGATCTGGATGGACTGGCATTTCGGATCTGGATGGACTGGCCATATGGGTAGGACCAGTATGATATGCTTCAGTGATGTTCTCTCTGCAATGGCACAAGATAAGCTAAAACCAGTTTGAGATCTGAGCGGGGACCCACCAAAGGGCAGTCTATTTGAGCTGTTTTCTTGTTTTTTTTCCAAAAGACTTAAATTTACTTTTGTGAACCAAGATTTTATTGATTACCTTGAAACATTAAAATTTGTTAAAATTTTATCCAATAATTCTGTGAAAATGTTGAGTTAAAAGATTCTGTACGTAGTGATCGCTATTTGGAGTTCTAGGCGGAACAGTGTCAATAACTAAGAGCCAGGGACACATTTTAGAGCATCAGGGGATTACCAATCCGTAAGTAGCAAACAAGATGGGCCAACTCTTTACGGTGGTATATTATTATAATTTATAAAGTTCTAACAAATTCTGCATCGCTGTACAATGGGAAATGAGGTTGGACAGAGCCTCTGTGACATGTCTTTGTGGTGCCCCACCTGTTCTATCCACACATCATATCTACGGAATTTTCATATATTACGACGATGTCATATTTCAAGGGCTAACATTTAGTTTCACTGACGAGCCTCTGTTTCTAGACAGAGAGCAGTGTGTCAGTCTCTCATAGAGTATCCCACGGTATTAATGCCTATTGTCCGATACGAGAGCTGCCTGTTCCTGCGGCAGTGTTGTGTCTGAGCTTGTCATGCTGCACATTTGCTGACACTATGGTTTCTGCTTAATAGAGGGAATCTTGGGAGTGGCCTACATAACAGGACAACTCATAAACCATCCTACCATGCAGGATTAGCCCATTCAACATCTAACCCTTTCATAGACTCTATCTTTTAACTAGTCGCATTGATCAGAAGAACAGGAAAACTTCATTTGTAGGGTGTGAAATATTCTTTTTTTTTTTCTGTCCTGTAGTTCACGTTGGATATATTTAGTGATTATTATGTACCTAACGCTTCCTGATATCTACAGCATTTCTAAAACAAGACATTCCGGTTTAGCAGCTGAGAGTTATTGCTATAAGCACTGGAGACAATCAGTTTATCACTAAAACGTCTTTAAAATGACAGAATTGCTTTAACAAATATTACAATTAAGTATAAAATATTGTATGCTGCATTGATTTTTTTAAAGTTAATTAATTTTATTGGTGATTGTCTGTACATCTGTAAAATTTCAGCTGACTGGACTCCACTCTTCTTCTCCACACGACCTAACTTCTACTCCACTAGATCTGATGCCCTTCTTGTTGATGCTTCACCAGCCACGACTTCCTTCTCCTTCACCACACACAACTTCCTTCTCCTTCGCCACACACAACTTCCTTCTCCTTCGCCACACACAACTTCCTTCTCCTTCGCCACACACAACTTCCTTCTCCTTCGCCACACACAACTTCCTTCTCCTTCGCCACACACGACTTCCTTCTCCTTCGCCACACACGACTTCCTTCTCCTTCGCCACACACGACTTCCTTCTCCTTCGCCACACACGACTTCCTTCTCCTTCGCCACACACGACTTCCTTCTCCTTCGCCACACACGACTTCCTTCTCCTTCGCCACACACGACTTCCTTCTCCTTCGCCACACACGACTTCCTTCTCCTTCGCCACACACGACTTCCTTCTCCTTCGCCACACACGACTTCCTTCTCCTTCGCCACACACGACTTCCTTCTCCTTCGCCACACACGACTTCCTTCTCCTTCGCCACACACGACTTCCTTCGCCACACACGACTTCCTTCGCCACACACGACTCCCTTCTCCTTCGCCACACACGACTCCCTTCTCCTTCGCCACACACGACTCCCTTCTCCTTCGCCACACACGACTTCCTTCTCCTTCGCCACACACGACTTCCTTCTCCTTCGCCACACACGACTTCCTTCTCCTTCGCCACACACGACTTCCTTGTCCCCCGCAAGTATTCCCCTCAACTATTCTCACCCTTGCCCATGCCTATACCCTTTTCTTCACCATCCCTTGCTCTGTGCATTCTTTGCTTCTTTTCCAGTATTGATCATAACTTAACTTGCCCTTATTTCTCTTTTCCAGGATCTGACGCCTAGCAAAGATGGCAAGCGACGGCTGCATGAAAGTCACCAAATATTTCCTGTTCCTCTTCAACCTACTGTTTTTTGTAAGTATTCAGGAAGCTGGGGGTTATGGTGACGAGCAATATAGCCTAAAGCTTGCCATTATGTTTCTCTTCTGTACATTTTGCTTTTAATAAACACCTACTTTTTTTTTTTTCTGGCAATTCTTTTTTTTTTTTATTACTGTTTTTATTACTCTTTTAAAAAATCTGTCTTTTCTGTCTGTCAACTTTTATAACCTCTCTTCCATCTCAGTGTTTTTTCTCTCTTGCAGCCTCTGTGTTCGTGCTTTCTCTGCTCACTCTTCTCTGCTGAATCCATCTCTTCTTTTTTTGTTTTGTTAGTGTCTCTTGTCCAGTCTAAGGACTCCAGTACACTGTCCCATATATCTCCTCTTTCAAATCAACGTGTGCCTTGCCTGTGCCAGGACAGAACTGGATTATGATATCCATAACTAAATCTTTAATTTACACTTAAGGAAAGAAGTGTCGTGAACATTCCAACATCACTGTTAACCATATCCCAGCTACATAAATACATAAAATAAAAGTAAAAATATATTTTTGAGAAGTGTGGGATGACCTCTGTGTTTGCTTAAAATAGGAAATTTCATTAGTTGCTCAACTCCCCTGATATTGTTTTCCCCTGGTCATACGGCCTATAACAGTCCCAGAATAAGGAAGAGATAAGAATGCTGATCTATGGCTTCCTGTTTCTAAAGATTGTTGGACAATCTTTCTAGACATGAAGTCCAAAGACTCTGTGTTGTCTCTTTAGTACATGTATTCTATTTATTTATAGAACTGCTCATGAAACAATTTTTGTTGCCAAAAATCTTTATGGGCCAAAGAAGTTAAATGTACAACCCCATCCCCTCCTGGCGTTCTACGAGTTAAAGTACAAACAGAAATGTGCTGTTTAGAAATTCTTGCCTCGGCTGTTATAAAAAGTCTGTTCTGTGCGGGATGCTCTGCAGACGCTGTCAGTGATGGGGCATCATGTGTCAGGGAGAAGGAGATGAGACACAGCTGTCTGCCCCGAACTCTGGATGAAGGGAAAGACAGCTGTATCCAACGTTAGAATGCAAGGAATGTGTTGTTTTTTTTCCCCCAATTTTTTTTTCTCTGTTCCAACACACTCCCTTTTTATTCTAGTTTAATTTTAAGGACAGATGTTCATATGCTAGCTTGTCTGTGATTGCCAAGTACAGTATCACTGTCCAGTAGAGGGTTAATGACCATAATGATTTCACACAGCATCGTACATCCCCTAAACTGTATCAGTATAAATGTATCTCAGTATTACTATGTTTAGAGCCAGGTAAGTGTGTGTGTGTGTGTGTGTGTATTACACACACTGCTATTTTTGTGTAATCTTTATTTATAGACCGCTAACATACATACTTGGCGTTTTTCTGTTTACAGCACTGTGTGGAGTAGGGTAACGGCACATTAAAATGTTGTAAGGCGTCCAGATGGAATTTTAATAGCTATTTTATGGCCTAAGACAGAGACTGGCCAAAACACAGACCCATAGCTGTTGTAAACCTGTAAAACTAGAACTCTCAGGATGCTTTGCCAGCCTTACTCCCCCCACCCACCTCTCCCCCCATACAGGTGATTTGCTAGTTTTAGTTCCCCCTAATTAATAAACCCTCAGCACAGAGAAGGTCCAAATTAGTTCTGGTACTGCTTTTTTCTATGTGCGGGGAGTGGGAGCCAGCACAGCAAACTGCTCTAGAAGGAGCTCCAGATGCAGCCCATGTGCACTAGGTATGGGGATTGGGTCTCTGGCCATGGAGGACATGTGAGAAATCTGATTATACAGATCGGAAACACGTTGTTGCCCTTTGCCACAGGGAAAACAGAACGAGTGTCTGCGTAGCTACAAGAGCTGGAGCGCGTATACAGAGCTTCACGTGTTCACGCGTGTGTGTCCCATGTGTGTTCAGTGGGGAACGCAAGGCGCTGTGCGGCATTGACAGGCAGCCAGGTACAGAGATTACTGCACTGCGGAGCATGTTGGCGTCTCAGATTATTTTCGGTATTGCAAACATTCAGGGCTGTAGATGCATGCTGGTCTTGTTGGCTGTCACGAATACCGATGTGTGTTTTTTTTTCACCAGATCCTGGGGGCCGTGATTCTTGGCTTCGGAATATGGATTCTAGTGGATAAAACCAGCTTCATAGCCGTTCTCCGTGAGTATCAAAATAACGTTTCCTCTTTAAACCGTAAACCATATTGTTGTTATTGTTGTTTTGTCCATGTAAAATTTTCATTGAAATAAATCGAAAAATATCAATGTGTAAGTATGATAGTACAATGAATACATAGAGACCATTAATAGATAACATGGAGGAAGGTAGTGGCAGACTGCGACAGAGCTCCAGTACTACCATCAAGTACCTCTGGCCAGTTCACTTCCTAGCTGCCACAAGGGATTCTGGAGCGCTTCAGACCCAGTCGTCAAAGCTTGACTTGGGTCTTTCTGGAACTCTTCCACGAGACCAGGCTGCAGCTCACTTCTTCCAGGCTCTTATCCTCCCCTCTGCCTTTGCCTCTTCAGGTCCATTTGTGTTTACAAAGACACTTGTGCTTCTCAGGCCTAGCTCTCTTTTGACTTGCCGTCGAGCTAGAGGGATCGTGCACCCAGCCAACAGATCCGAAGACTCTGTTACTGGGATCCTTACAAATCCGAATGGAGCGAACATATTCATCTTTATTTTTACTCGGGACTAGCCCATATGCTCATTATATTTGGATTACTATGACAACTTAAATAAAATACAAATAACAAAATCATATCACACAACATACAGGGACTTATAATAACACAACGACCTATTCATGAAAGGGTGGGGAAAACGGTACTTAACACAAAATATCTCTCCTGCCTGCAGAATTAGCAATATGCAAATCTACCTGAATATGCAAATTAACAAGCCTTGTTATTGAGGTAGTGCATATAGCTGTTGCTACCAGCATATACACATCCTGCACCTAGAATGGGCACAGGGTGACTTAGACATAGGAGTATTCCAGGGTCCTACATAAAGTGTTCGTAGGAAACTCCAGGTGATAGTTAGGCATACTGAAATAAAGACGTAACCGTAAGACAGGATCTCTGGAGACTTTTCCGTATTTGTAACACACTAATAAAAGAAAAGATTTGTTATAACTTAACCTGGTATGTCTCTTTAAAGGTGATTTTCGTCTTCACATATTAGAGTCTAGAATGCTTTCTGTGTAATTCTGCTTGTTGGCGCATGCTGACAGACTTATTAAATCTGTGTCTTTACATCAAAGGTTCTGATTCACTTTGATAAAACACTACCCAAGCCCTGGCCTAGAATACTAATCAAAGCAAATAAAGCAGATTTGTTGTTCTATTCTTTCTCCTGTAGTTTGAAACACCCAGAAACAACCGTAAAATCCCTTCTGTGTTGCCGAAGCAACAAGAACATTCAGCCCATCAATGCCCAACATTGGGTCACATGACTGTAGGCTAGAATTAATATGACCCGTGGAAATTATGAAAGAACAACATTTCATCGTACTAAAATAATTGATTCGGTGGCGGATATGGGTGTGATGTTTTTAATGCTAAATTTAGAACTAAAATGATGTTTTAGGCATAGTGATTGCACTTTTTACCCCTCGAGTTTTACCAAGGTGTGTGGCAGGATGTAAGAATTAGGTAAACAATGGCAGAAGATCCTGAGGGGATAGAGTTAATCAGAAATACACACCTATACATTCCTTTAGCACCCGTGACCATATTATGATATAGGACTTGTCACAGAAACCACATAGGTGTTTTTACAAAACTCTCACCTGTGGATAATGAGTGTAAACGTTTAAGCCAAAATAGGGGATTTGGAGAAAGCCTCTGTGGCTGTTTTGTCTGAAATATGCATTTTTACTGTCAGTTACCCACAACTACTGATTTTGTGTCTCTGTTTTCAAATGAGTGCTACACAATTCATTACTTGTGACAAGTTACTAGTGACTGCAAATCAAACACAAGGAGATGTTTTGTTGTTGTTGTTTTTTTATAATTGTTCGTGGCTATCCTCACGTCTTACACGCACATGACTATAGGTTGGGAACTGTGTGTGTGTCTACCAATAGGCAGTGGTGTATTTTGGATTTGTGCTGCCCTAAGCACGACTAAATTCGGGCACCCCCAAAATCTAAATATATCCCCCCAATTCGTGTCAAGGCCATTTTTTTGACTGACAGACACCTGCCCTTATTGATACATGCACTGATATACACTCACTGACAGATACAGTCATTGGCACACACATACAGTCATTGGCACACACGTTCACTGACAGACACACACTGACAGGCACACACTCTCAGATACACATAAAATGACATACACACACTGACACACACAGTCACACCAATTCTCACTCACAGACACACACTGACAGCTACACTCACTCACAGTAAGGTGGACAGCCCCAGAACACATGGCAAACAAGGCATTTGTCTGGGAGCTTGGGGTGGCATTTCTTGATGCCCCCCCTGAAAGTGCTGCCCTAGGCAAATGCCTTGTTTGCCTTGTGGTAAATACATCCCTGCCAATAGGGGGCGATTATCACCTAATGAGCCACATAATGAGCCACTCTGTAAAAATGCATTTGATTAGATTTAGAGAAATCTTGAAATACAATTAAAACACAAGCTGCTCTGTCTACAGACACAAAACAAAACTGCATGCTATTTACTGTGATTCATTAATTCACCAGAATTAAAAAAAAAAAAAAAAAAATTGTAAACATTCATCAAACTCATTATCAAGAATGTTTTTGGCTGATGCCTAAATATTGCAAATTGCATATGCATCGAGCATTGATATTTACATTTTATGTAAATGTTGTTAGGAGAGAACTAAATGGGAAATGTACCTACCCTACGCTGCTCTTGTGATTTTATAACTTTTTTATTTTTTAAATAAAACGAAAAAACTTGATTTGTAAAAAAAAAAAGTAATTTTTGGATTTGTGCTGCCCTAAGCACGACTAAATTCGGGCACCCCCAAAATCTAAATATGTCCCCCCAATTCGTGTCAAGGCCATTTTTTTGACTGACAGACACCTGCCCTTATTGATACATGCACTGATATACACTCACTGACAGATACACAGTCATTGGCACACACATACAGTCATTGGCACACACGTTCACTGACAGACACACACTGACAGGCACACACTCTCAGATACACATAAAATGACATACACACACTGACACACACAGTCACACCAATTCTCACTCACAGACACACACTGACAGCTACACTCACTCACAGTAAGGTGGACAGCCCCAGAACACATGGCAAACAAGGCATTTGTCTGGGAGCTTGGGGTGGCATTTCTTGATGCCCCCCCTGAAAGTGCTGCCCTAGGCAAATGCCTTGTTTGCCTTGTGGTAAATGCTATTTACTGTGATTCATTAATTCACCAGAATTAAAAAAAAAATTATGTTATGTGTATATAGTTATACATAGTTTGCTAATAGTTCTTAACATGAAATTGCGAAACAGAAGGACTGTTGACCTTTAGATCTTTCCTTAACGTGACCTGACGCACAGTTATTCTATTATTCCGACTCTTCACTGTAAATTCGTCATACATCACATTTGGGGGATGGGCGAATAACTCTAAACGTTTAACTTACTTGCTGACTGACAGCAGTAGGTGCAGCTACCTAACGTTCTGATGAGAAGCCCATCATTTTAAATAGCCCCTACAACCACACAACAATAACAACTTGAAAACCGATCACAAAGGGAAAATAAAACCAAAACAACAATAAGCCTATTCAACCATTTCCTTAGGCCAACCCTAGTTATTGAGACACTCCAGCGATTCTTTTATTTACATTTATATAACTTTGCAGTAACCCAATTTACAGGTACAAACAAGTCCTGCAGAGATTTAAATTTTCTCAGGGTGATTAGAAAGGGAAGCCAGAATTGTTTTTGCCTTACTAACACTCGCAACTATTAGAAACCTGTCTGCATAGTTTAAATCATTATGCAATAATATCTGAGAATAGATTTACACGTGAAGCTCCTGACGAAGTCACATAGACGAAACACGTTGAGCAACAGCTGGGACCCCTGTATTTTGGTAGTAGCAGTCTCTTTTTATGTACTTTGGTTATTATTGGTTGTGCTGCATTTGTATTTGACTCAGTGCTGTTTTTAATCTTCACTAGTGATTTGGTCTTTTGCCTCTTCACTTTTGTTGATGTTGCACTGTAGCATTTGCACCTTTTCATGATTTGTATGCACCATTGTACTTTATTGTATTGAGCTGCTATACTTAAGGGACCTGTAGCCCATTGTGGCTTTTTTTTAATCTTTTATCCACTGCACATATTGTGTGCTGATATTGTTCATACTTTCAATAAATTTTAATTTTATCCACTCTACTTTTTACTCTTTCTTAACCCCATCTATCAGATTACCCGTATAGTGACTGTGGCGCCCTGTACCTTCTACGGTTTGTTTGCAAGTTTTATTTAAGGTTGGAGTGACCTGTATACAGAGGCTTGCCTGCACTTGGGTCTCACTACCATTCACTCGCCCTTGTCTATCATTATTTTCAGTCCTTCATGTCTGACGGTACAAAGATGGCTAACTTTTTGTTAATTCTTTTTACCACACCAGAGCCTCGGCTATTTGAGAGAGATCTTTGTCAGCCTAAATGCCCAAATGCCGTACTAGATTAACAGATTAATATCGCAGTACACGTCAGTTTAGCAATGCAATAGATCAATATATACAGATATCTACCTGATTAACACTAATCAGGTCATTTCTTTTAACAGGACTATTCTTTGGCACATTGGGAATTATGTTTCTATATAAATCATACAGAACAGCTGCTCATCGTCAGTAATATTGATCTTATTAGCATCGTTATTAAAGTGACGCTATAGTCACCAAAGCAACTTTAGCTTAATGAAGTTATGCCCCTCAAGCATAACTGCTCAATTTTCTGCCATTTAAGAGTTAAACCCCTTTGTTTATGAACCCTAGTCACACCTGCCTGCATGTGACTCGCACAGCCTTCCTAAACACTTCCTGTAAAGAGTCATCTAAAGTTTATCCTTTCTTTATTGCAAGTTCTGTTTAATTTAGATTTTCTTATCCCCTGCTATGTTACTAGCTTGCTAGATCATGCAAAATCCTCCTGTATGTGATTAAAGTTCAATTTACAGAGAAAGAGATACAATTGGTAAATTACATCTGATTGAAAGTAAAAACAATTTTTTTTTCTTCATGCAGGCTGTGTCAATCAGAGCCAGGGCATTTGAGGCAAGGGCTGCATAAACAGAAACAAAGTGATTTAATTCCTAAATAGCAGTGAATTGAGCAGTAAAACCTGAGAAGCGTGGTCTATACACTAAAACTGCTTCATTAAGCTAAAGTTGTTTAGGTGACTATAGTGTTCCTTTAAATATGTTGTCAACATGAAATAGTATCTGCAGCCAGAGATGACTTGAGATGTTTGTTGCATTTAGAATTCATTGCATTAAATATTGTTTTTCTCCATGTAGAAAGTTCATCTTCCTCTTTAAACATTGGTGCCTACATCCTTATCGCAGTGGGTAGCCTTACGATGGTGATGGGATTCCTCGGATGCGTGGGAGCTGTGAATGAGAGCCGTTGTCTGCTCGGATTGGTGAGTGTCCTAGTATTTTTACGTGATTGTAAATTACAACGTTTATGTAAATTTATACACCTGTACAAATTGGTAATTTTAGATTCCTAAATTTTGCTTTTGTTAATTAAGTACTTAGGAGCTCAATCAAAATTTTCTCATGAGCAGGAACATGTCTCTTACTGAGTTTGATGTATGGAACTGACCGTTTCAACTTCTTTAGTTGAATATGGGAGACCGCCACTTAAGAGTTTGCTGTGATCTATTTTTTGATAGCCAAAATACTCTAGACACTAAAACCACTTCAAGAGCAGTTACAATGTCTAAAGTGTTTGTTTTAAAGGTCTGCAGACTTGGGGAAATCTAGTGGAGCGCAAAGGGACATTCCATAAGAGCATGGTACGCCTGGGGAAGACCTGAAAGACAAACCATAGGAGACGTAGGTCGCTGCCCCAGAAGAGAAGCTAGGACGGAGTTTAATTGTTTAGTATGGATTTGCTTAGGTAAACCCATAGATTTTTAATCAAGTCCTAAACGTTTTAGGGAGCCAGTTTTGAAGATTAGCAAAGAAGCAAAATGTTGACCATCAGGTTGGCAAGATTTCCAAAAAGTCATGCTAATATTGGTTTCTTTCAAAAAAGTTCTCGGTAGTGAAGAAGTTAAAAGGCTACCTGATCAATCGCTCCTTTTGAAGGTGACTTTTTAGGAATGCAAGTCTTGACTCAATTTTCTTATTGTCTTGTTTCAGTATTTCTCCTTCCTCCTGATCATACTGATTGCCCAGGTCGTAGCTGGCGTACTTATCTATTTCCAACGTGAATCGGTAAGGAATCTGCAAGCTGATTGGCTTCTTGTTTATCGTTTTCTTTTAGCGTGTGTGTGTGTATCTGTGTGTAAATGTATATATAGGTTTATAACGTATAGATGGTCTATGTTTTGTCATGTGCATTTGTCCAATAAATTAACACTCTCCTTTATCCGAATCTTACGGTTTTCTCTGTTCTCCCCACCTTCTACCTGACAAACAAGGAAAGCCTGATACCTCCCTATCTGGAGATTTATTATCAAACAGAAGCAAGATCATGTATCTTGTCCACATTTCTCAATTTATTTTTTTTCCTCTGTCTTGCTGTTCTCTGTGTTTGTAGACATTTGCTTCTAGTTCCAGCCTATCCCAACAATCCCTTGACTTGCGAATATATTGTTCCATTCTGAGGAATTGGGCGGATGTGCTTTTGGAATGTTGTTTTATACGTATCATCATCTTCTGTTCTTCTTCTATTTTTTTTTTCAATCAGCTGAAGAAAGAAATGACCACAATAATTGATAACTTGATTCTGACATACAACTATAACGATGGGAAAAACACAAGCGCTGAGAATACTTGGGATTACATCCAGAGGAATGTGAGTATAAACAAAATTGACCGATCTCGGTGTAGAGATTGCCTGGTGGTTTATATTCAACTAGCAATCGGGCATCGTAAAGGATTGGTTGCTAAAGTTATGCATCTGTTCCTCAGATTAAAAGAAGAGTAATAAATAAAGATCTGTAATTGGTGATTAAGGTACTAATGTATTTAACTTACAGATCCGAGGTCATGTTTAAAGCTCTGCATGACTTAAACTACGTAATGCCTATTTAATGCTGTAGTTACACAGAGCTTTCCAATGTTCATATAAGAAAAACTTACAGATGAGTCATTTTAGAATGTCTTCAAAAGTCGTAATATAAATATTTCCAGCTATTTTTTGCTACGGCGGTTTGCCGGCACCTGTGCACTTAACTCAGCTGCCATTTTTTTTTTAAATTTATTTGGTTACAGTTGAAATGCTGCGGGTGGATTAGCAGCCAGAACTGGACAGCAAATCCTGAAGTTGCCAACAACACAGCCGTGTATCCCTGCTCTTGTCTTGAAAACGAATCCGAACAGAACGGCATGTGCAGCCGAACTAACCAGACAATCTATGACATAGTAAGTGCACCAAAATGTGAATTTAGTTGTACAGAAAAGGTGTTCTGAAACGGAGGGATAGCAAGTATCTCTGGCATAGGCAAGCAGAATAGGCTGGAGTTCAACAAAAAAATGATGTTTGGAGTAAAAAAGAAGTATATGTGGAAGGAGAGTTGGTGTACAGAAATTCATTTGCAGAAAGTGGCTTGGATTGAAGTTCAGAATAAAGAAATTGTAATGAAGTTTTAAAGACAAGAAATCCGTTTGAGTGGGGTGGTAAGGGGTGGGGGGAGGTTTGAGTCGCTGATGGGTGGTATGGGGGGAAATGTTTAAATCATTGGGGCAATGGTAGGGTGGAAAGGTTTGAGTTGTCGATGGGTGGTAGGGTGGAAAGGTTTGAGTTGTCGATGGGTGGTACGGGGGGAACGGTTTGTCATTGGGGCAGTGGTAGGGGGGAAAGGTTTGAGTCATTGGGGCAGTGGTAGGGGGGAAAGGTTTGAGTCATTGGGGCAGTGGTAGGGGGGAAAGGTTTGTCATTGGGGCAGTGGTAGGGGGGAAAGGTTTGAGTTGCTGATGGGTGGTATGGGGGAGAGGTTTGAGTCGATGGGTGGTATGGGGGGGGAAGGAGTGGGGAACATTATGAAAGTAATTTTTTTATTATTTTTAATTCTTTATTTTGTCCTGCATAGATAAAACAGATTATTTTTATGCCGGTTATGCCAGTATTTCCATATACATAGAAAAACAATTGTGTGGCATGGAATAACAGTGCACATTTTTTTAATTTAAGAAAAACTAACATATTGTGGTGTCATAACGTGTGCGCTTGTAGAAGCTTCTTACTGGTTAAGTTAGTAAAATTGTCCTAAACATTTGAAAGACCTGTAAAGTTTAATAGTAAAACACAAGCTTATAAGACAGGAGTAGGGGATAGGTCTATATGTCTGGAGCCATGACCGGTAACATGGTTAGACATGTCATCTCACCGTAGTTGAGTGACTCTGTAGGAGCTGCATAACCATGGTATACTAAAGGCCACCCAGGCTGGTTAGTCATGGCTCTTATAAGTGCTTAGGAGAAGGAGGCCACTATGTGTTTTACTTACTAGGTGCTGAGTATTAGTGGGTTTGGGTGGATTGGGAGACATATTAGTACAAGTGTCAAGCAAGGGTATTAAATCGCATGTGGTAGCTGTGTTGCGGTGCCATGTGTGAGGGAACATCGGGCTATTGCGATACTATACTTAGTGTCCCCTTGTACCCATTCTGCTCAGCCTATGCCCTTAGCTGTCAGGCACAGTCTAGACCTCTTTGCAGGGTTGCGGGAGTCGTCCAGCATGTCTTTTCGGCTCATTGCGTTGGTGGGGACTGGCTCCCTGTATCTGCGGGCTGTCCTCTCTATGTGAGCCTGAGCACTGTAGGGTCGGGTTTGTAAGGTCCACAGAGGTTGTTGCTGGTGCAGGTTGTCTGCAGGTCTCCGCTGGATCAGTGATGAAAGTAATTTAAATAGAGAAAAGGCAAAGATTTGCGTATAACGTGGGAGATCATGGGTTTGAATGGGAATGCTGGAGGCTAAGTGGTAAATTGAAGGTGGTTGAGATTGGGAGGACTTGAGCTTACTAAAGAATGGGAAGCGTGCTTCAATAGGATGACAGGAGCTTATACGTCAAAAGATAGAAAAAGGCATTTAGATGAGAATGAGTTGTGTGTGCATCTTGTAGAGTTTATGAGTTCATTGAGAGAAGGAAATTCATTGGACATGAGGGGAGATGCATCGTAGGTGGATGTGATACAATGGCAAGCGGTAAATTGGAAATGGCAAGAAATAAATTGAAGTGGGTGTAATAAGGCAATGCTACGCCTGTGTGTATGTATATATGTGCAGAATTATATCAGTAATTATATCCGTAATTAAGTCAGTAACCTAATCCCATCTTGGTTTAAGGGAAGTAGAGTATTGCGATTACAAAAAGAACAGTCACAGAATAAAGAGGGATCAGTTTACTGGGTGGAAAGTTATTAATATAAATCTTTCAGACACTCTTCCTCCTTATCGTACTGCAGGTACAGGTTCTGTGCCAGATACTTTCTGTAAGGTGGGAATGTATTCTCTATGATAATAATAGTAATAATAAGACTTTTTAAATGCTCCCTGTTAACGTGTGCCCATGTTCTCCCAGGGCTGTGCGCAAGGTGTGGAGAGCTGGCTGACAAATAATCTCGGGATCATTTTGGGTGTCTGTGTAGGAGTTGCAGTTATTGAAGTAAGTTATATCCCAAATCACACTACTCATTATTATTATTATTTGTATTCCCATTCAGGTTCACAGATTCTCAACAAATACATTTTTAAAATGGATCTAATCTGTTTACTTGTAGTATTGTTCATATATGGTTTGAGCTCTCCTTAAATGTTCTCCACAGGACAAAGGTGAGCTTAATTTGAGGTAGATCCAGGTTTCTAAAGAGATTGATAGGTGCCTTAGTGAGAACTTATTAACTATGACACAATCCTTTATTGAAGTCAAGGTCTAAGCAACAAGTGAGGCATAGTTCCTCCACTATTAGTGGGCAGAAGCCTGTGATGAAACTTTATTTTAGAACTCTTTGAAGATGGTGGTAGTAATCTTTAAATAATCCTAGTTCCTTGATTCTGCAGGAGATGTGTTAGGCGCTTTCTCAGACGTTGTATAGAATATGGAAGTAGCTCCCAGACTCTAGTGCGAACTAATTGGTAGAATCTAGTAAGGGCTAGTCTTCCGGCTCTATACGGAGGGCAGAAATCTGTAGGGTGGACTAGTATCCAACTTTGATGAATACAAACGATTTTGTAGAAATACATTTTTTTTTTCTTAGACCTGGACTCTCTCAAGGCCTACACTAGGAGTAGACAATCTTCGGCACTCCAGATGTTATAAGCTACATCTCCCCTGATGCTTTGCCAGCATTTTGGCTGTAAGAGTATTATGGGAGATGTAGTCCACAACATGTGACATACCAAAGGTTGCCTAGTAGGCTTCATGTGAAGTCTAGTCATCGAGCTTCTGGTGAGAACTAATTCCTGGCTCTGTAGAAAATGCAGAAATCTATAGTGAGACCCGATAACCTTTCGCTTTCTGTTGAACATTTACTCCCAATGCATGAAAAACATTGATTCACCGGTGCTACAGAATATTTTAGTGTTTTAGATATAAAAGAACACTAACAAAAAAATAGCAGAAAAAAAAATCAGGAATGGTCAATTCTATAATTTCCCCAAGCCACCCACTCCAGTAGCAGTGCATAAATAAATCTTAAAAATAGTGTGAAACGCGTTTACTGCAAAATTAAGTAATTAGGAGATTCCAAACTTCTCAGCCATGATAGGAAGTCAGCGCATGTTTTTTTTTTTTTTTAATATAGTTAATATTTATCAATCTTTGCTTTACCTGGTTTGAAAGTCAAAAATCATACAAAAAAACTGATTTCTGTTGATTGCACATAGCATATTGTATACAGATACATAAAATATTTCTGAAGTGCTTTTAAGGCTCGAAGTCAAGACTTAGGCATTGGTTAACAAATTCAATGTTACAAGGTTATTGTTTTTAATTCTGCTTTATTCATAACAAACTTAAAGTGGTCGTTTATATGATGCAACTTTTTTCTTATTGATTAAATTATTATTTATTATTATTTATTTATTTTTAAACCTTTGATTGACTCTATAAACCCCTAAAAGTTTATATAGAAAAATGCTATTTTTGACTCCGATTCTGGAAATAGATCAGATGTAAAGAGATTGCTAGTTTCTATGGCAAATTCTCCAGTTTGATACCTTTCCCCATACTGGCTTGTAAAACGTAAACCCCATGGAGGCAATGTAGTGAACATATATTAATTTAAAAACTATGTTTTCTCACTTTGTAAGTCTCTAATAGCTGTATGTATTAATACAGATAAAAACACTCTACAAAGTGTATCTGTTTATAGCAGGCTCAACCGTCACTTTTGCAGCACACCCCTCAAATTAATATTTTTTTTTTTTTTTTTTTAAACTCTCATATAATTTTTGTCTTTTTATTGCACACTACTTAAAGAGACACTCATGTCCCTGCAATCTAACTGCTCAATTCTCTGCCATGTAGGAGTTAAATCACTTCTGTTCATGAAGCCCTAGCTACATCTCCCCTGGCTGTTACTGACACAAAATGCATTAAAACAATGGTTTCATTTTCATTCAATACAGGGTGTTTACTTTAGAAGTTTAACTCCTGCACTGTAAATTGAACTTTAATCACACACAGGAGGATCCTGCAGGCCCTAGCAGGCTATTAACAGTGCGGGAGCGAGAAAATTATAAATGAAACAGACTGTGCAATAATGAAAGCTAAAAATGGACACTTTATTTCAGTAAATGTGTAGGGAGACTGTGTAGGTCACATGCAGGGGAGGTGTGGCTCGAAAGACATAAACAATGTAACGTATCTCCTAAATAGCAGAGAATTGAGTTGTGAGATTGCGTGGCATGAGCTATAAACCAAAACAGCTCCATTAAGCTGAAGTTGTTTCGGTGCCTAGCGTGTCCCTTTAAATATCTAGAATATAAAAAATATCTGCAACATGAAACTTCTTTCAATATTAAATATATTAATTCCAATACAAATCCAAACATCTGATCGTCTTAGTTATTTGTTAACTTTTGTTGCAATTGCAATATCCATGTGCTGGTAATGTGATATTACCATATTAGATGGAATGCTGATTTGCGGGTTTACTACGATTTAAGTTTTTTTTTTTTGCCACAAACTCATATCCTGCAATCATGTCTCCCTGCAGCTATTGGGTCTCATCCTGTCTATATGCCTGTGTCGCAACATTCAGAACGAAGATTATACCAAGGTACCCAAATACTGAAGAATCTGAACGATGAACTGATCCTGTGTACATCAAGGAAAGGGGGGCCAAATGAATGTCCCCCACCACCACATGAACTTATTTTCCTCTTCTCAGACAAGATTATATATATGTAAATGTCTTTATACCCCAAATCATTCAAAAGGGGACAATTGTTAGACTGGAAAAGTTAAAATATTTAGAATTCCAGGAATTTTTATGTTACCATAGCTGTACCTGCTGTCATTGGTATTGCCACACAGAAGATGAAATTTCAAGGAAAATACTACATTTGATCGATTTTTTTTTTAAATTTTTTTTTTTTTGTCAGAAGTGAACAAAGCTTTTGGTAATTATTTTTTTATTTTTTTACAATTTTTTTTTATTTTTTATTATTAATTTTGTTCTTTAGTGTGCAGGCCATGCAGGAATGTTTATAAGCACACATAAGGTAAACATTTATTTTTGGTAGATTGTTGGCAAGATGTCAGCAATGACAAATCCTCTAATGAACAGTTAGTTATTTGGTCTTTAAAAGAATAATTTTAAAATAATAAAAAAAAACTATATATAAATATGTGATATAGAAGAAAAAAAAGGAAGTGATGTTTTCACAATAGATTCTTTTATTTCTGTAAAAAAAATAAAAAATAAACCCAAACGGGAAGTGATTCTTTCACAATAGATTGTTTTTATTTCTGTAAAAAAAAAATAAAAAAAAAAAAACACACAAAAAAAAAATCACAAGTTTGTAAATACAGTTAAGGTACGCTAAGGTACCATTAATGAATATCTTTTAGTAGGTTCTGTACAATGTGTCTGGTGTACCCCAAGGATCCCAAACCATAGGGGATTGTTGGGGTGCACAGGACCGTTATACAGTACAGTGTGTATGTACAGAGAGGATTGGAGGTAAAGGGGTCTGCTGTCGAAAATCAAGAACAAAAAAGGGTGTTTTTAAATTTTGTTTTAGATTGTGTTGTGTATGCTTTATTTTTTTTTCTTAGTGTTTATTGACGCAGCAGATTTTGAAATATTTATAGTAATGTAATTTTGCTTATCTGCTTAGGATACATATACTACTGTGCATAGTGCCTAATCTATTCTGTAATATATTCACCAGTAGCTGACCATTTAATATATAACTTTTAAAATATTTTTGAGTTGGCATCCTTGATTTAAAGCCATATGTTCCATTTAGTAAATCATGACCTAGAAAAGGTTTTATTACAAAAAAAGAAATCTTAAAAACTGCTGAATATTCAAAAATATGTTATTACCATTAAGACATCAAACATGCTGTGTCTTTGCACTTTCCAATTGCCCACAACTGGAAAAGAATCATGGGAACTGTAGTTCCCAGAACAACTAGAAGTCCAAGGGCATATTGGATTGCCTTACTTATGAGTGATAGGAAGTTGTTTGTAGAGGATGTGTCAAATTTGCTATTAAAGTCTGTTTCCTCACCATAGTCCACCTGCGACCATGATCTTCAAATGTCAACCTTTAATGATCAACCTATGGAGAATGTTTTATTGCATGTGGGTCGTTTAGATATCTTCTCCAGCTATTTTTAGCATTGCTTATTGCAGAGGAAATTGTGGGCTACAATCTAGGCCTCTCAACACTTTTGATTTTGGCGGGACATTACCAAATTTCAGGGTCCTGTCATGCCACCATAATTTTGTTACTTAGTGTCCCGCATCCGAGGACACGTGGGAACTGTACCCGGGCAGCACTGCTCAAGAGAGACGCGCTTGGATTGTGAAGTGCACAATAAATCTGCAGAGAATGCTTCATCAGCACTTTTTGTATGGTCCTGTATGTTGGGGGGGGGGGGGGGCAGACAGGCTATCACGCCGCTTTAGTGGGCAGGCGCAACAATTATGGCTGTCACTATTGACGAGTCACGTTTCTGACGATGCTCCACTTTAGAACGCGCCAACCTGTCTCTTGTACTTCACAACGTTGGGAGGTATGCAACAATTAGGTTTGATTGGTGGCTCGAAGAGGGATTGCAGCACACCTTCCATTCCTTCTCAACCACATACCCTAAAATCTTCTAAAACAACCGAAAGGCTTGTGTAGCATCACAGCAGTGATTTACAATTACTGTAGAATAGTTGTGGTTAAAAGCTAGACCTCCAACATTCCTCCACAGTGCTTTATCCATGTTCAGTATTGGTTATCTGTCTGTAAGATACTGGAGTAAACGGACTACGATTGGATCTCTCGATGGACTAAATATATTTTCTAGTAGCATAAAAGAAATGTATTATTTCTAAAATCGTGTTTCAAGTAGGAAAAGGATGAAATGATGTACTTCATGCATGAGTGACCAGTAGATGATAAGCTCATGTCTATTATGTTGCTGAATATGTTGGTGACATTGATCTGCCCCCTCTCTCCCACCCCCCACACCCCCCCTACACACACATTGCAGTTTGGAATTTAAAACTGTAACTGTTATTTCTGTATTCAGATTGTGATATTTGTTTTTCACCAAATTCTGATCACTTAATTATTAAATAGTTTGTGAAATAAGACATTGTGGTCATTGTCCTTTTTATTTAATGATCTCTTCTACAAAGTGTTTGTTTGGGCCCTGAAGATTTTTTTTTTTTTTTTTATTGTATGCTTTATTCATTTTTATTCATGTATTCGTGTCCAAATATCACACATAATTATTATATTGAGGGATATGCTGAGTACACCACGATTGACACAGGTAATACAGAGGGATTAGAATAAAGTTGTGTTTGAAGAACTCTCCAGCCCGGCGTATTACTAATGGGAGTGAATTCATGGAGGGACAGAACCATCTACAACTGTATCACCTGTGAGAAGCAGCCTGCTGGCGACACTGCACACCGCTATAATTCTGGGTCTCCTCCGTTCACATTGCATCTGACCGCGTTCCTTTGTTGCAGAGCCACCTAAAATCCTTTTTGGAAGAATGTTATGAGAGTTGGGTATATTGATGGAAAATATAGTAGAGCTTACTGCTACCCTCACATAAATGCTTGTGAAAAGATTAATTCAAATGAAGAGGGGCATGTACTAACCATCCCCTAAATAATCTTAAAAATGAATGTTGTGAATATAAAAAAAAAAAATGCAGGAATATACAATTGCGTGATGTCTAAACTTGTTTTGTTTTTTTGTCATTGTCATTCATAGTTTATGTAAGATATAGCATTTTATGTCACTATGTAGCAGAAATCTTCTGCAAGCATGAAATCGGTGCAGACGTAGATAGAATAAAGGCATAGCACTATACAGCACATGTAAGTAAAGCCTGCGTAGGCGAGAAAAACACAAAATAAAATAAACGTATTAGCATGGAGTATATGCTTAATTTGAGATTACTGCAATTACTGTAATTTAATGCAAGGAGATCACATCCTTGCTGAGGCTAAAGAAGGTAACCACATAGGCGTGCGCAGCCTATTGCATTAGGGTGTGCACCCTAAAGCACAAGCACACGCCGCGTGTATATATATATATATATACACACATACATACACATACATATATATATATATATATATATATGTGTGTGTGTATAAATATATATACATACACTGCTGTGTGTGTGTGTGTGTGTGTGCTGGTAGAGTGCTATGTGGGTCAGGGTGTTTGTGTGTGTGTGTGTGTGCGCGCTTGTGAGGGTGCTGTTAATGTACTGTGTGTGAGGTTACTGGTAGTGTGCTGTGTGAGGGTGCGGTTTGTGTGTGTGCTGTATGTTTGGGTGATTTGTGGGGGTGGAGGTGGGGGCAGATTAGTTAATAAATATCCCCCATTCCTTATTACCTTTATGTAGGGGGGGGGGGACCGTGCTGCTGCCTTCCCTGGTGGTCCAGTGGTGAGTGAACTCGGCGGAGCTGCTGGCAAGAGCTCCCCGGGTCCTCTCCTGCCTCCCTCCCTGTCTGTGGGTCGGTGAGAGGAGGCTTAGAGCAGAGCCGGCGCTCTGATAGCGCCGGCTCTGCATGAGCCGACAGGGGGGATCCTGAGATCTCCCCTGCCGGTCTCACTCAATAGGCGTGCCGGGGGGATTAGGGTGTGCCCAGGCACACCCTGTGCGCCCGCCCATGGGTAACCATATGGTTAACAAGGTCCATGCAACAGAGAATGTTCAAGAGCATGGATCAGGTGTATAGTTACATGAGTTAGAGGGATAGCTCTGTACTGCACAGGTAAACCGAGCCTGTGTATGCAAGAAAACCAACATAGAAGCTATATAGCATGTATGCTTAATTTGACATTACAGAGTAACATAACATAAGGAAATCACTGCCTGATCAATGCTAAAGAGTATCAGATCAGATGGATTCATAGTTGGAAGATAGCTCAATCAGCAATATTCTGTAAGTTAGTGCCATAAGGAGTACCGGTATTTGTGAGTTCACAAATAAAACCAGCCTTAAAAGAGTAAGTGGTCTGTAGGCAAGGGTTCATAGAATGAGTAGCCACTTAACACATTAAGATGAATAAAGTAAAATAAATAAGTAAACAAAAATGTTAATTTGTAAAAACGAAAATAGGGCTTGCGTGGACACCCCTTCCTGGGCACTAGTGAGAGTATATCTCCACGCCATTATATATAAATATCCAAAAATAAATAAATGGTAAATAATAAAATAAAAATAGATTATTATAATTCTGCCCCAGCCATTCCAGTACAGAGTCACACGAGAAGCATACATGTAGATATAAAAGGGCAGCTTACATCAATAAAGCATTAAGCCGCCCAGGGCAAAAAGCCCGCAACCCCTCCAAGCCAATCTCCATCCTCCTTTAGAACAATTTGTGGCAGAGTGGGCACAGTCCACTGGACCCCCCACCAAGAGTCCGCAAACCATATCTTCCCTGCACCGCCATGGTTCTTGTGAAGCTGGTTCTTGAATTGATGGGAGGAAGTGACGGCCGGTCACTTCCTCCCGGCTCACTCTGCACGGGAGTAGAGACAGCCAGGCAATGAAGAGGATGAGCCAGCCGACTTCCATCAGCACCAGCCACCCTCTTGCAACGAAAAGGTAAGAAACAGGAGGCTGGCTAAAAAATGAGATGTATTTCTGTCTGTATGTATGTCAGTATGTCTGTTTATATGCTTGGATGTCTGTCTGTATGTATGTCTTGCCGGAAGCGGACGCACTGCCATTTTGAAAACCCCCGGTTTGACGCACAGGATACAAGCAAGAGACGCAACCATGACACATTTATCGGGAAGGGTCTTTTGAATTGTTGGGACGGTGGGGATTATCATTGGGGGTCTCCACTATCTTGAGAATGGCAGATATTCCCAGAAGAACCATATTTGGACATCAGTAACTCCACACCTGTGATCAACTTCACTGTGAAGTTGTGTATAAATGGTATGTTTTCACTTATGTCGGTAGATGCACCTGAGGAAGACCATTTATCGGTCGAAACACATTGTGCTTGTTTTTCTAAAACCTCAGTATATGTTGTGTTTTTAATTTTAAAATAAAGTGTAATTTTAGCCACTTTACTGGTTCCTGATCTTTAATCCAGAAGTGAAACATCACGGAGACCTGACAAATCACACCAATCTGAGAGTGTTGGAAATACCTGCTGAGTTCAGAGCCGGCCTTAAGGGCTCTTTAATTTGTGAGTGTCCTCTATACTTTCTATGCGGATACCACGTTATACAGTCTATGCTATGTTGCTTTTATATATTTTTAACAGGTTCCACCTTGCCTACTTTTATTGCTGTGAATTACATCTACGATTTGTGCGCTATCACCTAATTTGTACTCAGGATTTTTATGTCAGTATGTCTGTTTGTATGCATGTATGTATGTCAGTATGTCTGTATGTATGGTAGTATGCATGTATGTCTATGTATGTCAGTATGTCTGTCTGTCTCTGTCTGTATGCATGTCAGTATGCATGTCTGTATGTATGCATGCCAGTAGGTCTGTCTGTATGGTGTATGTATGTCAGTATGTATGTGTCTGTATGTGTATATATTTCAGTATGTATATATGTATGTGTCTGTATGTATGTTAGTATGTGTCACTATGTATATATGTGTCTGTATATGTGTGTCAGACATTCATACACACATATAGGCATACATACTGTTTCAGTATGTGTGTATCTTTGTGTGTGTGGGTATCTGTGTCCTTTTGTATCAGTGCGTGTGTTTGGGTCTGTGTGTGTATTCCTGTGGGTGTGATCGGGGGGGGGAGGGGGGGAGGGGATCTGGATTTGGAGGTGGGCCCTTGAGGCGTGCTTGAAACTGTGTTAGGGGCCCTAAAATTTCTGATGGTGGCCCTGCCACCGGTATATCGAACAATCCACGCAATCTGGCCCTACAGAGCTCTCAACACAAGGGACAATCTTCTCCAGGCCCCCCTCAAAGCCCATGATTTAAAGCCTCCACACTTTTAGAGGACAGGCAGCTTTCAGGGCACAGCAGTAGTCCAGCACCCCCAAATGGTGGAAGGGCATTAAAACATGACCCTGCGCAACAGGTACTCACTCCATTCTCCATTTCCAAATGGTAGACATAATGAATACAAGCTGACATTTTCTGCAAATGTGCAGGGATTAAACAGTGATCAATGGCTTCTGGCAAATAAATGTGTTCCTCTACAGGCTGGTAATCATTCCTAGAGTATAAATCAGAGTGAATTAAGCTTTATGAACTAAATTTCATTCTGCAGAATACATAAAAGAATGTTTATACTTTGTTTCTGTGTGCAGAGTACTTAATTCGGTGACGAAAAGGAGGAGGAGAGTTCCCCGCGCCGAGGGAGCCCGGCGGGGGAAATCAGGTAAGATTTAACCCCTTCCTCCCCCCAGAGCCCGGCGGGACGGGGGCCCCGAGGGTGGGGGGGACCTAGAGACCCTATAGTGCCAGGAAACGAGTATGTTTTCCTGGCACTATAGTGGTCCTTTAAATCAGTCAACTGACCCAGCAAATGGAAATACTTCTAAATCAAAAATAAATTAAGCTTTGTTTTGTAGCAATTTAAATCTGGAATGTAGTTTTGTTTCCATGCACAGAATTATCGACCCCATGTGGATACAGAATATTTCATACATAAGACAATGGACAAAGATCTGGACAGTGATATATTCGGGGACTTTTTGTAGCACCAGGACGAATCATAATGAGTTTATTGTAAAATTCTCCCAATTAGCGGAAGTCTTCCACAATGACTGATAGTTAATTACAAAACGATAACTACAGTAATATAACTCTGTTCCCTTTTCCAAACAGTACTGAATTCCATGATCAAAAATGTGCAGAATCACATGTCCCGTGATAAAAGCAGAAGTATTATGGACATATTATCCTTTGTTGGGTATAGGGCATATTGTTTTTTTGTTGATTTGGGCATTGAGGGTGAAAACCACCGCTGGTACTCCGTGAACTCCAAGGTGGCACTCACTGACAACAGGGTAACCATTATATCTGGAGAAAGTGGAGGAGTTGCACCCTTAACCTCTTCACTACCAAGCAATGTTTAATTATAAAAAATAGCATAACATGCACATAATTATTGACCCCGTATAGATACAGAATATTTAATACATGAGACAAAGATCTGGACAGTGATATATTTGTCAAAATCTATGTGTCAAAGTAACATTGACATAAATATCAGTATTCCAAGCAGAACATTGCTCAGAGCATGACGCTGCCACGGCTGGCCTGCCTTCTTCCCATAATGCATCCTGCTGCCATCTCTTCCCCAGGTAAACAATGTACATAAACCCGGCCTTGCACCTGCTCTAAAAGAAATTGTGATTCATCAGACCAGGCAGCCTTCTTCTATTGCTCTATGTCCAGTTCTGACGCTCACTTACCCAATGAAAGCGATTCAGGCATTGGGCAGTGGTCACTCTGAGCGATTTGCGACTACACAGCCCCGTACGCAGCAAACTGCAGTACAGTGTGTTTTAACACCTTCCCATCACTGCCAGCATTACATTTTTTAGCAATTGGAAATACAGTAGCGCTTCAAATGTATCAATGAGCCTTAGGTGACCAATACCCTGACGTTGGTTCACTGTTTGTCCTTTCTTGCACCACTTTTGGTAGGTTCTAACCACTACATACTAGTAAGACCACATAAGAGTTGCCGTTTTGGAGATGCTCTGATCTTTTCGTCTAGCCATCACTATTTGGCCTTTGTCAAAGTCACTCAGATCTTTTCACCATTTTTCCTGCTTCCAACACACAAAATTCAAGAACTGACTGATCACTTGCTGCCTGAAAAATCCCATTCCTTGACAGGTGCCATTGTAACAATATAATCAAAGTTATTCACTTCAGCTATCAGTGGTTTTAATGTTGTGACTGATTAGTGCAGGTATTTGTAAGGAGCCTGATGTCATTACTAGCAGTACAGATTACAGGAAATGGCAACCTAATGTAAAAAGAATGACGATATTACCTGTATTAAAAACCACACTACACATGCTTCCTGACCTGCGTGCAGTCATCACGGTGTCACATGATCCACTTGGCGCTTTTTCTTGTTGCTCATTTGGTGTTTTGCCGGTCCTGGACACAATTGTTTCTTTCAGGAAATGATGAAAAATACCTTTTTTTTTTATTGCAGCATGCCATAGGTTAAGCTCTCACGGTCCCCTTACACAGTAAGTAAATATACTCACCTCCACCCCTACCTTGCATCTTGGATCCGGTTGAGGGTAGTGTCTGTAACGAGACTGCAATATTAAATCCCCAGATCTCCGCTGGTATAGAAGGTAATATCCCAAATCCCCCAGTAACCAGACGAAACACCATGCAGGGAGACAACTGCCAATTTAAATAATGGCTCCAGGAGTTAACTGCCAACTGTCAACTTTTGAAAAATGTTCTTAAAGTGGTACATACATATTGAACCGAACGGATACAGGCATTTACAGGCAGGGAGAAGGTGTAACTGAGGGCCCACAGGCAAATACATGAAAAATCCTTCACAATGGCCCCCCTTTTTCTCCCTGCTCCGGCAACTCGGTTGGACCTTTCCTGGTCCAATAGGGTTGACGGGTCTTTCCAAAGTTTTTAATCTGAGGCCAAGTCCGTTTGGCGCGACAGTCCATCAGCATTCTCGTTTTGCTTGCCTGGGCGATAATGAATAGTAAAGTCATAGGGCTGTAACGCCAGGCTCCAGCGCAGCAAACGGGCGTTATCCCCTGAGACCCGGTTGAGCCAAACTAGGGGATTGTGATCCGTGATGAGGGTGAAGGCCCAGCCATAGAGATAGGGTGTTAGCTTTTTGAGTGCCCATACCAAGGCCAAACACTCCTTCTCAATGGTGGCATAACTGACCTCCCTTGGCAACAACTTCCGACTCAGGTATGCCACCAGGTGCTCTCCCCCATCCTCTCCGATCTGGCTTAGTACTGCCCCCAGTCCAAACATTGAAGCGTCTGTGTGGACAATAAACCTTTTGTTAGGATCTGGGGTAACCAACACTGGAGCATTAACAAGAGCATTCTTTAGTGCTTGGAAAGCCACCTCGCATTCCGGGGACCACAGGACTTGTCGGGGTAACTTATTTTTGGTCAGGTCGGTCAGGGGTTTGGCTAGGGCGCTATAGTCTGGTACAAAGCGTCTGTAATAGCCGGCTGTGCCCAAGAAAGCCATGACTTGTGTCTTGGTTTGGGGAGTGGGCCAATTGGCAACGGCCTCGATCTTAGCCGGCTCCGGCCGTTGCTTACCACATCCTACTCGGTGGTCCAAATATTGTACCTCCGCCATACCCAAATGACATTTGTCTGGTTTCAAGGTCAGCCCGGCCCCCTTTATCCTATCTAATACTACCCCTACGTGTTCTAGGTGCGCTTCCCAGGTATCGCTATGGATGACGATTTCATCCAGGTAGGCGCATGCGTAGTCCTGGAGACCTCCCAGTAATTGGTCCACCATCCGTTGGAAGGTGGCCGGGGCGTTCTTCATCCCGAATGGCATAACCCGGAATTGGTATAGGCCGAACGGGGTGATGAAGGCAGACTTGGGTATGGCATCTTCTGCTAGGGGAATCTGCCAATATCCCTTACATAGGTCAATTGTGGTCAGATACTTCCCTGCAGAGATACGGTCAAGCAGTTCGTCCATCCGCGGCATTGGATAGGCGTCAGAAACTGTTTTGTCGTTGAGTCGCCGGTAATCCACACAGAAGCGGGTTGTCCCGTCCTTCTTTGGTACTAGGACTACCGGCGAGGCCCAAGGACTTTCCGAGTGTTCTATTACCCCTAGCCGAAGCATCTAATCGATTTCCTTCCGCATCCCTTCTCGGACTGCTTCCGGAATACGGTAAGGGGGCTGCCTCAGGGGTGCTTGCCCTGGAGTCTCCACCTTGTGGACGGCTAGGAGTGTGTACCCAGGCTCCTGAGAGAATGTGGCCTGTTTGGTTTCTAGCAAGCGGACAGCTTGAGCCCTCTCTTGTGGTCCCAGCTGTTCGCCTAGTTGGACTTTCTCTATCTGGGTCCTCCCTTCGTTGCTGCCCAATAGGTCGGGAAGAGGTAGTGTCTCTGTGTCTTCCCCTGCTGGTGCACAGATAGCGGTCACTTCCTCTGCCCGTTCCTGATAGGCCTTAAGCA
The DNA here is from genome assembly GCF_036172605.1 of Pelobates fuscus. Taxonomy (NCBI): domain Eukaryota; kingdom Metazoa; phylum Chordata; class Amphibia; order Anura; family Pelobatidae; genus Pelobates; species Pelobates fuscus. Next base: position 114,622,423 of record NC_086328.1, on the reverse strand, counting down.
TGTTGATGTGAAAGGTTTGCTTCACATCCTCATCCTTGCAGCTAGCTATGGTGTAGGTGGTGTCGCATATCTGCCCTATAACTTTGTAGGGGCCCTGCCAGGCGGCCTGGAGCTTGTCTGTTCGGACCGGTCTTAGCACCATGACTTTTTGGCCGATCTGAAAGCTCCGGTGCCTAGCCCGTCGGTCATACCATACCCTCTGACGCTGCTGGGCGGCCCGGAGGTTTCCCTGCACCGCCTGGGCTAGTTCCTCCATGCGGTCCCGCAGTCCCAGCACATAAGGTACAACCGGGGTCCCCTCAATCTCCGTCTGCCCCTCCCAGTGGTCCTTGATAAGATCTAAAGGCCCCCTCACCCTCCTCCCATATAGGAGTTCGAAGGGTGAGAATCCGGTTGATTCCTGCGGCACCTCTCGGTAGGCAAAGAGAAGGTGTGGCAGGAACCGCTCCCAATCCTTGTACGCCCCCGTGAACGACTTCAACATTTGCTTTAGCGTCCCGTTGAAGCGTTCACACAGGCCATTAGTCTGGGGGTGGTATGGGGAACTAGTCAGGGATTTAACTCCACAGACTTTCCATATCTGCTGGGTTACCTCGGCCGTGAACTGTGTACCTTGGTCGGACAGTACCTCCTTGGGAAAGCCCACTCGGGAGAATATCCGGACTAGCGCATCTGCCACCGTCTCAGCCTGTATGTTAGAAAGGGCCACCGCTTCGGGGTAACGGGTGGCATAATCTACCACTGTGAGGATATAACGTTTACCGGAGCGGCTAGGTTGGGCCAAGGGTCCTATGATGTCCACGGCTACCCTCGTGAACGGTTCTTCAATTATGGGCATGGAGACCAGTTTAGCCTTTGGGTGGTCTCCCTTCTTACCTATGCGTTGACATATCTCGCACGTCTGGCAATACGCCCGTACGTCATCGGATACCCCAGGCCAGAAAAAGTTCTGGGTTACCCGATATCCCGTCCTGCGTATTCCCAAGTGTCCTGCCAGAGGAACGTCGTGCCCAATTCTCAATAACTCCCGCCGGTATTTCCGTGGAACTACCAGCTGGCGTTTTTGCCTAGGCCCAGGTGTGTTAACCCGTGTCTCAGTGAGCCTGTACAAGCGGCCTTTTTCCCAGATAAACTGTTCCTTCTCTAACCCCCCCATTCCCCGCCTGGCCTTCTCTCGATACTTTCTGAGGGAAGGGTCTCCGGTCACCTCCCGCCCAAAGTCTTCTGGGGTGTCCCAGGGAAGGGGTTCTATAGTCAGGGGTAGGTCGGGTTGGCTTACCTAGATCTCAGTAGGAAGCGGGTGGCTCTCGGCAGCGCGACTTTGTGCTCTGGTGGTTACTGCGTGGGCCTCCTGAGCGGTGGTTGAGGCGAATGCCGAAGTCAGGGGCCCAATGTCATTGCCCAACACGACTTCAGAGGGTAAGTCTTTCATTACCCCAGTCCAGGTGTACTTGTGCGGTAGGAATGCGATACACTGCCCCCCCTGCCACTCTCACAGCAATTGATTTCCCCGGCTTCTCCGATGCGTTAATGAGATGTCGTTGTACTAGCGTGATGGTCGCACCACTGTCTCTTAATCCCCGTGCTGTCTTGCCGTTAACCATGACCAGTTGGCAATGGTGTTTCCGATTGTCTGTGACGGTGGATTGCACCATGAGGGCTTCGTAAAGGGTGCCCAATGGTTCTTCCTGACCCAGCTCCTTGGGACCCCAAGTCGAATCTACACAATGGGCTGCTGCTGGTGGTTGCTGGTACCCAGGTCGAGACCAATTTGACCTGGTGTGGTTGACCAATTCTGTCGGATGTGACCCAGCTGTCGGCACCGGAAGCAACGTAGCTCGCTGACATCCTGTTGTGGGTAGCGAGAGTTAGAAGTCACCGGTCGGTTAGGGGGTTGATATCGGGCTGCTGGTGGGTGTGATGGCACTGAAGGTTTGGGAGGTTGTACCCGTGGTGCGACTTGGTTAGTTTTGCGAGTATCCGCATACTCATCCGCCAACTTGACGGCCTCTGGTAGAGACAGGGGCCTGCGGTCTCTCACCCAGTCTTCGACATCCGCCTGTATATGGTTGTAAAACTGTTCCAGGAGTATCAGTTGCAAAATCTCCTCCGCGGTGGCGGCCTGGCTACTGTTAACCCAGTTCGAGGCCGACAGGGATAACTGGCATGCCCATTCCACGTAGGAATCTTTAGCGGTTTTGCATGAGTCCCTGAACTTCTGTCGGTAGGACTCTGGGGTTACTGCATAACGGGCCAGGAGTGCTTCTTTAACCCTGGCGTAGCTATGGATCTCCTGTTCTGGTACAGCCCGGAAAGCATCAGAGGCTTTGCCTGACAGCTTTCCTGACAATATTGAAACCCATTCTTCCTTAGCTATCCGGTGCAGGTTACATTGCCGCTCAAAATCTGCTAAATAGTTATCAATCTCACAGTCTTTTTCGTCAAAAGCTTTAAAAGCGCTGAACGGAATTTTCTTTGTATCCGCTGTGTTGTACTCACTGTTTGGGAAGTGTGCTGCTTCCTGCTGGACCGCTGCCAGTTTTAATTGTAGCTCTGCGTCTCTTTTTTTTGTTTAGCCTCCTCCGCTAAAAGGCTCATTACTTTCAGAATAATGTCAGCCGTTGGGTTTGGACCGAACCATGCTAGTTTCTCCCTCATTTCTTTGTTGGCTGGTGATTCCTCCTCCTGAATCACTGGTGTCTCCATCTCTTGTACAGCTGGCATTGCTGCAGCCAAGTTCTCTCGGTCTAGCTCCATTAACTCTGCTATAATGACCTGCTTGGTTTTGTTGCTAGCAATCCTTCCACGAGCTTCCAGTAGCTCTTTCAGTGTATCTCTTTTAAGCAGGGTGTACCAGCCTTCCATTCACTGTTCCCAGTGTCTGCTTGGAAAGCTTGTTGTAACAGAAGTAGAAGGGAAAATCCCACCGCTGCCACCAGTTGTAACGAGACTGCAATATTAAATCCCCAGATCTCCGCTGGTATAGAAGGTAATATCCCAAATCCCCCAGTAACCAGATGAAACACCATTCAGGGAGACAACTGCCAATTTAATAATGGCTCAAGGAGTTAACTGCCAACTGTCAACTTTTGAAAAATGTTCTTAAAGTGGTACATACATATTGAACCGAACGGATACAGGCATTTAAACAGCAGGGAGAAGGTTTAACTGAGGGCCCACAGGCAAATACATGAAAAATCCTTCACAGTGTCACCCTAAAAACTGACACAAATACTTCAAAAACTTAGAGCCAGTCACCAAAAGGCTCTTAAAAAGGTGAGCACTTATTTCTCTTATAAGATACTGTGCACTTTGGTTATAGTTAAATCTGCACCCATAAGTTCCTTCTCTGTTTATTCTTTTCTGGAGATTAATACTCACTGAGAGGAAAAGGGAGGAACAAACCACACGAAAACGGTACTGTTGTATACCTTTAAGGCACGGATGCAAAAGTGTTTAGTGGCTATACCCATATAAAAGGCTCTTAAAAATGTGAGTCTATTTCTACGCACTGAATCTAGAAATCAATACGAATTTGGTATTTATTTCTGTCTTTTTTGTCTTTATTCTGAGGGGTAAGTGTATGTCTTGCATTAAATCACTTTATAATCACATCCATAGCGCTACACTCTTACTAAGAAGTGGGAAGGTGGTTATACCAACCTACTCTTAGTTATTTGTATTTTTGGTGTTTGCATATTATAGTGGGTTTTTGGAGTACCCACTGAGTGTATTTAGCAGCTAAACCAAATAATTGAAACCTTTATTACAAAGCGCCACACCTATTTTGTGTTGTTCCACTTTTAATGTAAAAGGAATGTCTTCATTTGAGCAATATGCCTACATACAGTAAATACTTAGAAAATTACATTATATCATAAATAAGCAAGTCGTACATGTATATATATTTTTTTATTTATATTTTAGTGAAAGTAGTTTTTTTTTTCCCCTTTATGGCATAGATGAGGAAATGCTTATTTCTAAAAATAATATTAGATTGTGAAACGTGAAGTGTATACTGGAAATACTGACAGCTAAGACAATATACTTGAAAAATATTTATAGCAGAGACGGAACAAATCTGACTCACATGAGTAACATCGTTTTTGACACACTGCTATTTTAGTGTAAAAGTTTCCAGTTGGATTTTTAACTCATTATAACTCATCATTTTGTGAAAAAACAACAACCTCTGAGTCCAATGTCAAAACTGTCTGAAACACTCAATAAATTAATTTCTGAAAATTCCTCGTAACAGGATGTGCCAGGTACACCGAGATTCACGTCACGGACGAGGCCCAAGAATCCTGGATCCCCCGTGTGCTTGTGGCCAGCCCAAAATCCAATTGGTCTAAGTTTCCTGTAACAAAACACATGAGCTAACACTCGCTTAAAAAGACATTTCCATTATTTATTACTTTTATGACTTTTCTATCATTTTATTTTGTTTTGTGTGGTGCGTTCTGCTTATTAACATTTCTGCTTTTGTCTAGGCTATTCTCAAACACCATTTATTTTAGTGCAGAAAATGAGGTAGAATACTCACAGAATTGGGGAGATTTACGAAATTGTTGTGTGCTGAAATGTTGCGTGAAGATGTAGAAGGGGAGGAATCATCAGTTGAATGTGTCTGTTGGTTTCATAGAAACACAGAATGTGACGGCAGATAAGAACCATTCGGCCCATCTAGGCTGCCCAATTTTCTAGATACTTTCAAAATAGTGATTGCCTTATTTTTACTACTTTACACCATTTTAAAAAAGATCAATTTACTCCATGTTCATATGGAACATAATTAAGTGTAAATAATTTGTCAGAATATTTGACCAATATTTTTCTCCTAAAATCTGAGGAATTTTAGAATTTTTTTTTTCTTTTTCTTTTTAGAATTTAATTCATACATTTGCATTTCTCCAGCCAATTTTAAGCAGACCCATTTTCATCATTTCTGGAAAAGTTTAATTTTGACTTGCTTATTTTTCTTATTTCCTGTGTTTTACTCAATCCTTCAGTCCATCATGTTTTATTCTGACTGATAATCAGATATTTTATTTCCTAAAGCACAGTACAGCAGACTATGCTGCTGCAAACGACTAATAATAATCATATTTCACTTGTCAGTGGCGCCTCCTGCACTGTGTGGTTTGTTTGTGATTGTGTAAGTGACAGTCATGTGTTTCAGACAATGAGGCTGTGTGTAGCCTTGCAGAGTTACCCGGCATCAGTGTGACTAACTGTGCGATCAGAAGGTGTTTAAAGAAACCTTGTTAAAATATTTTCCCTTGAGCAACACTAACCACGTGGTTCTATTGTAGCACTGGAAAAACAGTTTTTTGTTTGCTTTTTTCATTTTTTCTAAACAATCTTTTTGTCTGTGAACATATTAAAGGGAAACTCCAGTGCCAGGAAAACAATCTGTTTTCCTGGCACTGCAGGTCCCCTCTACCTCCCACCCCCCAATCCTCAGTTTCTGAAGGGGTGAAAACCCCTTCAGTAACTTACCAGAGGCAGTGACATTTCCCACGTCGCTGCTTCTTCCTTCGCTGCCGCTCCTCCCTGTGATTGCGTCGGCTGCTGGGCGAGACTGATCCCGCCCACCAGCCGGGGAGACCTAATGCGCATGCGCGGCAATGCCGCGCATGTGCATTAGTGCTCCCCATAGGAAAGCATTGAAAATACAGTATCATAATGCAGTAGTAATATATGGACATATTAGTCTTATCTAGCATACTCTAATAATGTGAGTATAAGAAAAACACTTATATTGCAGTTTTTCCAGCCTGTTTCTACATAAAAGAGCTCTGTCTATAAAATGGAACAATTACAGCGGGTGTAATATTAATCACCACTAGATTAAAGGACCACTATAGTGCCAGCAAAACATACTCGTTTTCCTGGCACTATAGTGCCCTGAGGATGCCCCCACCCTCAGGGTCCCACTCCCGTGGCGCTGAAGAAGGAGGAAGGGGTTAATCCCTTACCTTTTTTCCAGCGCCGGGCTCCCTCGGCGCTGGGACTCTCCTCCCTCTTCTGACGTCCCTGGCTGAATGCGCATGCGCGGCAAGAGCCGCGCGCGCATTCAGCCAGTCCAAAGCATTCTCAATGCTTTCCTATGGGTGCTGGCGTCTTCTCACTGTGAAAATCACAGTGAGAAGCGCGGAAGCGCATCTAGCGGCTGTCAATGAGGCTGGATTAACCCTAAAGTAAACATACTTGTTTTCCTGGCACTATAGTGCCCTGAGGATGCCCCCACCCTCAGGGTCCCACTCCCGTGGCGCTGAAGAAGGAGGAAGGGGTTAATCCCTTACCTTTTTTCCAGCGCCGGGCTCCCTCGGCGCTGGGACTCTCCTCCCTCTTCTGACGTCCCTGGCTGAATGCGCATGCGCGGCAAGAGCCGCGCGCGCATTCAGCCAGTCCAAAGCATTCTCAATGCTTTCCTATGGGTGCTGGCGTCTTCTCACTGTGAAAATCACAGTGAGAAGCGCGGAAGCGCCTCTAGCGGCTGTCAATGAGGCTGGATTAACCCTAAAGTAAACTTCTATGTTTACAGCAAAAAGGGTTAAACCTAGCTGGATCTGGCACCCAGACCACTTCATTATGCTGAAGTGGTCTGGGTGCCTATAGTGGTCCTTTAATCTCTATGAACATACATCATCATACACACCAAGCATAAAGTCGCCCCGTTTATTGATGAAATGTTGCCCACTCTCTATACAATGTTGAATGTACAATGCCAGATACATTTTACATGTGCTTGTAGTTTTGCGTTCTAATTCCCCAATAGTGGAGTAAGTGACTCACTAAGACATCATCCGTCCTGAGCAAATTTGACCTAAACATTGATTGGCTTAGACAGCGGCAAACGATGATCAGAGATACATTGTGAGCCATCAAAGCCGTATAACAATGATTCAGAGTTTTTATCAAGTAGTTTAAGTATTTCCTTCCCCTGGGCCTCCAACTTTACTTAACCCCTTAAGGACACATGACGTGTGTGACACGTCATGATTCCCTTTTATTCCAGAAGTTTGGTCCTTAAGGGGTTAATCTTCCATCAAGCAATGCGTAGGTTAGATTATAATGTACAGCCTGCGTTTTAGTGCATGAAACGGGGACGGAAGCACTGTGTGGTCTATCCACTATCAGTGAGTTGTAGTGGAGTGATAGCTGACAAGCTATTTATTAACCCCTTAGTGACCAGACCGTTTTTCAATTTTCTTTTTTACATTTCTGCGGTGTTTGTGTTTAGCTGTAATTTTCCGCTTACTCACTTACTGTACCCACACATATTATATACCTTTCAGTGCACTGACAGTGCAAACTAACGGTGCATTAAAAGTGTCCGTCCCGATCCAGATCAGATACCTGACCATGATTACAAATAGGAAAAACAGGAGGAGTTTTTAAAACACGTGTAAAAATACAAAATCCCCATTCTTTAGAAATACACTTGACTTTATGGATCCTTTTCTGAGGCTAAATACATGGAAAGATTAGTCATTCCTTTATTTAGTAACACTCCCCACATTCTTCTATTCTCTGTGGGCCTGCCCTTAACTCTCCCTTAACTTTCCCATGTAGTTCAGTGCACAACCCAGTGATTCTAATCCAATTTCTGGTAACACCTACTCGAGGGAATCTATCCCAGAAAAACTCATCAGCATTTATCCTCATCTATCACCAGCACAGCTGGACACTATCTCCTAGACAAGCCCAAACCTAGCACAAGCTAAAAAAATATGTCGTAAGTACAGACAGAGGCCACTAGAGGGCAGTGTAGGACTAGTAAGTGAATATATTGTAGATATATATATATATTTTTAACCAAGGGTTTTTCATGAGAATTTATGATTACCCAAACTTGCCTGCACAATATGCCTTTTAAATATGTCCTTAATTATAGAGTGCATAATTGCCACCTCGCTCTTTCATTCAGAAATGCTCATAAAACGAAATGTGATTGAGCTTAAATTTTACCAAATACAAACCTGAAGTTTGCATTTTTATAAGCGTCTCAAATTAAAAGGCCAATTTGAACGAGATTGCCTGATCTGTATTTTCCCCAGGAATCTTCTGAATTCTGCACTTTGTAAAACTGGGCATGAAAGTGCTTAACTAATTACAGCCAGGATCCTAAATGATAAAAATAATCTCACATGATTTTATACATGGAACACCTGAACCCAACATGATATCTGGAATGTAAACTCATTTGAGCAGGGGCCTCAACACCCTCTGTTCCTGTCCGTCCAACTCCTCTTGTTGCAAATACATATCTGTTAGTCCTGTGTATGATTGTGTATATGATGAGTGTAACGGACACCTTCCATTGATGGACGCTTCCTAGCTTGCGCCGAGGACCACAAGCACTGCACTGGGCACCACAACCACCGCAGACTCCACAACCGCCGTAGCTTAACTGGAGCCGCGCCGTCTTCCGTCCACCCTGGAATCAGCCTCTGTCCTCCAGAACCGTGTGGGGAAGACCTTTCCTCCAGGAGAGCGTATCAGGAACAAGGGCTAAGTGATTAAAGCTCAAGGGAGTATGCAGAGCATAGCAATCCCCAGTGTGATATAGCAGTTCCCTCCAATAACGAGACAAGGCTACGTATTGAGGGTCAAGAAGATCTCTGATGTTTAATGGCAGGTACTCTGCTTTTATGCAGTGCTCCCATGCAAGGGAGACGCCCACAACCAATTAGACGTTAACCAATCAAACAATGGTTACAAACCACAAATTCCCTCCCCTCTGCTTGGGAGATAATTGAATTTCTTACTGTATCTCCTCAATTATCTCCAAGCTAAAACTTATACATTTTTATACATTTCTATAACTCCAAAACTATACATTCAATCTTCATAAAAAACACATATTAATAATCAGCATAATTTACTTACAAACATGTCCAAAAAGTCCTTTATGACTGACCGCAAGCACATTTTCCTGCCCAAAACAGTTCCATGGATTTGGGCTGTGCGGTCGGTCTATTTTACACCGTGAAAACAACTAAGTCCTATTCGAACAAGCGTTCGAATCTTCGAACGAGACTTAGTCTCCAGTCGCAGTGTCGAAGAAGGTACGGGTCAGCGGTGTTCATGCATTTGGGTAGCCGCAAACAGTTCCATAGATTTGGCTGCACACACCGCTGACCGCGTTCGAATAAGTAAAAATGGCCGGCGCCACGTGTTCATTTGTCGAATGGCGGCCACTTCGACGACTTCGGCACTTCGACTGCATTCGCAGGGCAGGAGGCTAGCAATAAGTCCTCTCCAATGCCCAGTGGCAAATGGCAGTTTGTCACAATAAGTATGGGTGTGTATAATTGTCTGTGTATGACATGAGTGTGTTTGTATGATTGTGTGTGTATATGATATGATTGTGAGTATGAGTGTGTATGGTTGTGTATTATAATGTCAGTATTAGTGTTTATGATATGAGTGTGTGTATGATTGTGTGTATATGATTGTATGTGTATGATATGAGTGTGTATGATTGTCGGTGTATGACATGATTCTGTGTGTATATGAAATGAATGTGTATGATTGTGAGTATGAGTGTGTATGGTTGTGTATATGATGTGAATATGAGTGTTTATGATATGAGTATGAGTGTGTATGATTGAGTGTGTATGATTGTGTGTGTATGATATGATTGTGTGTATGATGTGAATATGAGTGTGTATGATATGAATTTGTGTACGATTGTATTTCTATGATATGAGTATGAGCGTGTATGATTGTGTGTGTATGATATGAGAATGAGTGTGCATGACTGTGTGTGTATGATATGAGTGTATGTGTATGATGTGAGTATAAGTGTGTATAATATGACTGTGTGTATATGATTGTGTTTCTATGACTGTATGTGTATGATATGTGTGTGTGTGTGTGTGTATCATTGTTTCTATGATATCAGAATGAGCGTGTATGATAGTGTGTGTATGATATGAGTACGTGTGTGTATGATATGAGTATGTTTGTTTATGATTGTTTGTGTATGATATGAGTATATGTGTTTATGATTGTGTGTATGATTGTGTGTGTATTATATGAGTGTGTGTATGATATGAGTGTGTGTGTGTATGATTGTGTTTCAATGATATGTGTGTGTGTATGATGGCATGTTTATGATATGACTGTATGTGTATCATATGAGTGTGTGTGTGTGTGTGTGTGTGTGTGTATGTATGATTGTGTTTCTATGATATGAGTATGTGTGTATGATTGTTTGTATGATATGAGTATGTGTGTTTTTGATTGTGTGTGTATCATATGAGTGTGTGTGTATGATATGAGTGTACGTGTGTATGATTGTGTTTCTATAATATGAGTATGTGTGTGTATGATTGTGTGCATGATATGCAGGGCCACCACAAGAAATTTTGGGGCCCCTAACTCAGCTCAGGGTCCGGGCACCCAGGGGCCCACCTCCAAGCCCGCCCACAGGGTCCGCCTCCAAATCCCACCCACAGGAATACACACACAGACACAAACACACACACTGATACAAAAGGACACAGACAGATACATACTAACAGACACACATACTGAAACAGACATACACGCATATAGGCATGCATTCTGACACACACATACTGAGACATACACACATATACAGACACGCAGACATACATAGTGACAGACAGACACATACTAACATACATACAGACACACATGCATAAGGACATACAAACACATACATACATACTGACATGCATACAGACACCGACATACATACACGCATACAGACATACATACTTACATACAGACATACATACATTTATACAGACAGACATACATGCATACAGACAGACATACATGCATACAGACAGACACTTACATCCATACACACACAGACATACATTCATGATGACATACAGACATACATACATTCATACTGACATACATTGATACTGGCATACATACAGACATACTGACAGACATGCATACTGACATGCATACATTCATACAGACAAACATACATGCATACTGACAGACATGCATGCATATACTGACATCAATACACACACACATACATACATACATTCATAATGGCATGCAGACACTGACATCCATAAACACATCCATACATACATTCATAATGACATGCAGACATACATACTGACAGACTTGCATACATCCATACATACTGACAGACATACATGCATGCATACAGACATACACACACACAAACACTGAGCTAATTTTTCAGCCACCCTCCTGGTCTTACCTTTTCTTTGCAGGAGGGTGGCTGGGGCTGATAGGAGTCGGCGCGGCTCTCCCTCTTCAAGGCTTCCACGCTGGCTCTCCTCCCGCACGGAGTGAGCTGGGAGGAAGTGACCACTTCCTCCCAGCAGCACTTGCGCTACGGCTGCACTTTTTTTTTTAAAGGGACCCGGTCGCGCTATAACACAGCCACAGCGCTGACCGGGCCCCTGAAGATATAGGGTCCCTGAAGATATAGGGCCCATCGGGTGACCCTTAGTATGTGGGCCACCCAATGGGCCCCATCAGCGTGCGGGCCCCGGTGCAACTGCACCGGCGGAAATTCCGCCGCTACACGTGGGGCCCATCATGGTTGTCACCCCCTGGTGGCGGCCCTGATGATATGAGTATGTGTGTGTATGATTGTGTGTCCCCTATACTCCAGCTGAGTATTTTCGTTATAAGTCTCTCCAAATCCCAACTGAAACAGTGATCAGAGCTCTTAGCTACCAAAACATCAATCGAGACTTGATGAAGGGTACAACAGGAATATCTTTAATGGGACACGGTACAGCCAATTGTTACAAAACATGGACACAGTCAAACCCGCCCTGGAACATTCCCACAGCACGCCCATAACATTCCCACAACAAAACTGTGCATAAAGAACATAAAGCATAAAAATACCCAAAAACATAGCAAATACATAAAATAACCCCACACATAATATATCCCTAAATAGCTCCTGGTCCCAGCTAAGATCCCTGCAAATAGCAGAGCTATTGGATGTACAGAGCCCGAGAAATCGTCGTACCAAGTCTGGGTTTGAGGCTCTGTACATACCCACAAACAGTTCCATAGAATCACTTGGTTTTGGCCAGTTGATTCAAACTCCGTGCCTAAACCACGCCGCGACCAATCAGCGCTCAGGAAGGGGAGGTGTTCCGAGCTGAACCCTTTAACTCGTGCCAGCCAGGGCGCGAACCAAGTTTGAACAGGAGATCCTTCTTCTATTGGTCGGCACGGGCTTCCAGGTGGCCAGTGGGACAGTGTGTGTATGATATGAGTGTGTGTGTGTGTATGATTGTGTTATGAAACATACACATACTAGGATACTCCCTGATAAATACTGTGGGGTTTATTTACTAAACACTAATATTTAGTGAAACACAAAGTGAAACAAAATGCAAATTTATGCTAAAATAAAGCCGAAATGGAGATTTTTTTTTAAATTGCCTGTTTTTGTCTGGATTTCGAAACATTCACTACAATTCACTGAACAAACCCCACCATACCTGCAGCTATTCTAGAGGATATTCTGGCCACACACACTGCGGCAGTGCGCCACATCGCGTCTCATAATGTCTGTTTTGTATGTAACGTCCTGCGACAGTTGTAATTGTAGTATTTTATTTTATTGTTCAGTAATTACTTTTAATTCATGCAATTTGTCCATTTATCATTTATCTCATCATTTTTATATAAAAAGGGAAAAAATGCTTCTTTCTGTTTATTAAAACTATACATTGAATATTGTCGTAAATAAATCCAAACTAATTATGGCCGTGATACTTAAAGTGATGTCATCGTCCTTTAACAATCAACAACTAATAAGAAGATGGCATTTTACGAGTCCTCAGAATAGCTGAACAAGTCACTTACATACCGCATTTATTGGTCGTCTAGAAAGCCCTGAATAGATTATCCACCATGAGAGGATTTACTATAATAACAACTTAAACCACAGCGCACCACATATCTAAAAGGGCAATTATTATTGTTACAAATATAATTAATATATGTATAAACATGCTAAAAAAACATGTAGTCTAAATACAAATGGATAATAAATTAACTCCTTAAGGACACATGACGGAAATATTCCGCCATAATTTCCTTTTATTTCAGAAGTTGTGTCCTTAAGAGGTTAAACTTAGATACTACCAAAAACATGAATAAAGTTAAAGGAACACTCTGGGCACTATAATACATGCATTTCAATTTAGTTCTCAAGGTGTCAGGAGGCTTTGCACCATCTTACCTATAGGTGTTAAATCATTTATGAATACTTTGACCCCCGAGTTGTAAAGTCGGCACCCGTCAGTTCTTCCTCCTGGCTTCCAGAGATCTTCAGTGAGGAAGCTGCTCATGCTCTCAGCCAATCACTAGCTCCCAATCACAGAATGTCATTATACCAAAGTTGTTTCAGTGCTTATAGTGTCTCTTTAAGTATAGTGTGTCTTTAAGTATCATACAGCACCCACTTGATTTGCGGTTTGCCTAGACTCATACTCTATATCTGTACTCAATGGTAAATAGATTTAACCCTAACCCCATCCCTCCCAACCAGTTGTATATGCCCCCTTTATATTGCCAATTTATATATAAGAAAATGTTGACCGTTTATTTATTTCTTGCTTGCGTTATCTTGTGTAGTACACATGCTTGGTTTAACTCTACTTACTATTTACAGGAATTATGCCACATATATATATCTATGTTACATTTAAGGAAGCTGCATTCCCAAACATTCCATCAGGTTCAATACAAGTAGCCATACGTGTATAATGTTACTATTTTCATTAATCTATTTTTGCAACAATAATTGCATATTGCCATTATGATATTAATTGTTAACTGGATAATGTCTGTGACTGAGGCAGAAGGAGATTGCTACAAAGCGGTTACAATTAGTCACCTCAGAGTCGATCCAGGTCTCTCGGAGTAAGTTAAATGAAAACATTCATTTTACAGCAATCAGAGCACAGTGCTTTTTTCATTTCATGGTTTATTCAGTAAAAAAATGACCTTGGAATTCATAGTAGTTCAATCACCAAATCCCAGCGTATGATAGATATATACAATATAAACGTGATATCTTAAACGCAGGCCTATATTATATACTTACAACAGACTTAAATATTATAATTCATTCCTGACTCTTCTTTATCCAATGGGGTGCTGAAATGGGCCATGGTCAGGTTTAGGGCTGATAACCCAAATTTCATTACAGTCTTCCTTTTCTGCATCCATTACAATTCCTTTCTTCTCGCCTCATCCCATTACATTCCACCTCTCCCAGCGCAATCCAATTATAGTTTTTGTATCCCCGCCGCATCTCATTGCATTTCTTTTTGCTGACCTTATCCCATTAGATTTCTAATTTCCCTGCCTGTGCTATCACAGTCTTTATTGACAACTCGATTAGATGGCAGAAGAAAAAGCGATACTTTGAAATCTATTAACACGTATACTTTTTGCAAGAAGCAATGAGGTTCCTCGTCCCTTTTTCCAGAATACGTTTGCTTAAAAGTGCTGTGATATGCAAGAATCGCCGTAACCCAAACACTGACAGCGAAAGATAAGTTATGGAACGTGTATGCATAAATTATATGTGTGCTCCAGACAAGTCAAATAACGTTCTAACTGGAAGGAAAGATATAATAAAGTGCTATCATAAAAAAAATAGAAAAAATGAAATATTGTTTTGAGTGAACTGCGTGTGACCACGTCTGGTTTCATTCATTGAAAACCATAAATGAAGTTCTTCAATAAACATAGTATCTGCCTCTGTGTTTCTACTTTCTTTTCAATAGTCTTTTTTTTAACCCCTTAAGGACCAAACCTCTGGAATAAAAGGGAATCATGACATGTCACACATGTCATGTGTCCTTAAGGGGTTAAAGGAAACTCATACTGGGTTCTGAAGTGCAAATCCCACAATCTGCTTTTGGGCTTCCCATACAGTGTTCCCATGTCTCAATTTCCAAGGCCCACATTCTCCGCCACTTACTGCTTTCGGAAAAAAAATCCACATATTTGCAACAAACTGAGAAAGTTCCAACAGACCTTTTTATGCATCTCTCTTTATTTTTGTAATGAATTTGAAAGGTTGTGTGTGCAAGGGCTCACCTCCGTCTGGAACGTCCCTTCATATATTACTTGGCATATGACACTATATAGAACAGGGATAGGCAACCTTCGACACTCCAGATGTTGTAGACTACATCCCCCATAATGCTCTAACTCACATAATGCTGGCAATGCATGATGGGAGGTGTAGTCCAAAACATCTGCAGTGCTGAAGGCTGTCTATGCCTGATGTAGAATACTCTATATACCTATAAATGGGATTGCTGGAATAGGATATACCCCTCCTGGCAGGGCAGCTCTGAACAGATGGAGGAAAATGTGTAGAATAGAAATATGAGCAGACGGAAGACATGGCACAATATAATGGATATATTTATTGCGAGGGGTCTATAGTGAGGGACATATGGCATCAGCAATGTCACAAGAGATTAGGAGATCAGAGCGAGCCAGAGACGCAGACACAGTGTAAACACAGACATGCATTCGTTAGAACTGTCTGTGCTGCTAACAACCTGTAGCAAAGGGTTAACTTATTCCTCTTGTTGTGAGCATACCTTGATTAAGAACGTCAGCTTTAGCTGCAGTGTGGCAATAGAAAGCTCATGCTTTTTGGGGGAATTATATCAAAGTGATCTGAAAAGTGTCTTTTGGGACCTTCAAACTCAGTTCCAATTTATTACAGTGGTAGAGATATTTCAAGCGGCTCTGTAACTATCTGGGGATTAGTTTGCAAAGACACCCAACATAGACTGCTCCCATAGAAGTGTGGTGACCAAGGGGGGCAGTTCAATCTGTCCTCTTCTTCATGCTGGTCCTTTTCAGCTCCTGGTACTTTGGCTGCCAGGAGCATATGTCAGTGTTGTTCTCTTGCGCATGTGCTAATGGGGGTCTACGGAGTACCCTGCGAGACTGGTGTATCCCTCCATAGGCAGAGCCTTTTGTGAAGGCCGAGGGCTTTACAAAGCTTGACAAAAGGAATATCTGATTTTTTGTCAAGCCTAGGAAAAATACTAAAACAAAATAGTCCCTAATTTGTCTTAGTATATATTTTGACTCAGTGGGAATTTCAGTAAAGTCCCAACACAGCCAATGTGAATATTTTATAAAAAGATTTTTGGGTTTATTCACAAAATACCACATTTTGTCCGAATGGACCAAATTTAGTAAAAAATGACCAAATTCTGACCACATTGGCAATTCTCGTATTTACGAATGCCAAATGCGGTTCTGTAACATTCGTTTGGATGAGTACGGAAAAATCTGTGATTTTCGCATCTGAACTGAATTATCTAACCAGAATCAGAGATTCGTCAACTGGATGACGGCCGGTGATAAACCAGTTGCATTCCGCAAGATGTGTGTTCACACATTATCATTCCCTTGCTTTTTGCTAGTGAAGATTAATTTAAAAGACAATTTGACCCCTGACAGTGCTAGCAGCAAGAGGGGAGATAGTTAAAATAAAAAACCTTGGCAGAGCGAGGGTTAATTTTGTCGTGGCTGGTCAGAGCTTGATAACAGCTGAAAGATGGAAAAAAGTAAAATAAATAAAAATTTGTTTAGTGAATAATCCCTGTTTGTTTGCAGTGTGTATCTGTATGGAAGAGAGAGAATGTATTGCTATTACACACCCTGCTTCATACCATTTATTAACCCACTACACCCCCTGCCATCATACCCCCCTAATATCCCACTACACCCCCTGCCATGATACCCCCTAATACCCCACTACACCCCCTGCCATCATACCCCCTATTAACCCACTACACCCCCTGCCATCATACCCCCTATTAACCCACTACACCCCCTGCCATCTTACCCCCTATTAACCCACTACACCCCCTGCCATCATACCCCCTATTAACCCACTACACCCCCTGCCATCTTACCCCCTATTAACCCACTACACCCCCTGCCATCATAACCCCTAATACCCCACTACACCCCTGCCATCATACCCCCTAATACCCCACTACACCCCCTGCCATCATACCCCTATTAACCCACTACACCATTGCCATCTTACCCCCTATTAACCCACTACACCCCCTGCCATCATACCCCCTATTAACCCACTACACCCCCTGCCATCCACCCACTATTAACCCACTACACCCCCTGCCATATTACCCCCTATTAACCCACTACACCCCCTGCCATCTTACCCCCTATTAACCCACTACACCCCCTGCCATCTTACCCCATAATACCCCACTACACCCCCTGCCATCATACCCCCTAATACCCCACTACACCCCATGCCATCATACCCCCTAATACCCCACTACACCCCCTGCCATCATACCCCCTAATACCCTACTACACCCCCTGCCATCATACCCCCTATTAACCCACTACACCCCCTGCAATCATACCCCCTAATACCCCACTACACCCCTGCCATCATGCCCCCTAATACCCCACTACACCCCTGCCATCATACCCCCTAATACCCCACTACACCCCCTGCCATCATACCCCCTAATACCCAACTACAGCCCCTGCCATCATACCCCTATTAACCCACTACACCCCCTGCCATCTTACCCCCTAATACCCCACTACACCCCCTGCCATCATGCCCCCTAATACCCCACTACACCCCTGCCATCATACCCCCTAATACCCCACTACATCCCCTGCCATCATACCCCCTAATACCCCACTACACCCCCTGCCATCATACCCCCTAATACCCCACTACACCCCCTGCCATCATACCCCCTAATACCCCACTACACCCCATGCCATCATACCCCCTAATACCCCACTACACCCCCTGCCATCATACCCCCTAATACCCTAATACACCCCCTGCTATCATACCCCCTATTAACCCACTACACCCCCTGCAATCATACCCCCTAATACCCCACTACACCCCCTGTCATCATGCCCCCTAATACCCCACTACACCCCTGCCATCATACCCCCTAATACCCTACTACACCCCCTGCCATCATACCCCCTAATACCCCACTACACCCCCTGCCATCATACCCCTATTAACCCACTACACCCCCTGCCATCATACCCCCTATTAACCCACTACACCCCCTGCCATCATACCCCTATTAACCCACTACACCCCCTGCAATCATACCCCCTATTGACCCACTACACCCCCTGCCATCATACCCCCTATTAACCCACTACACCAACTGCCATGTTACCCCCTAATACCCCACTACACCCCCTGCCATCATACCCCCTTATACCCCACTACACCCCCTGCCATCATACCCCTTAATACCCCACTACACCCCCTGCCATCATACCCCCTAATACCCCACTAAACCCCCTGCCATCATACCCCCTATTAACCCACTACACCCCCTGCCATCTTACCCCCTATTAACCCACTACACCCCCTGCAATCATACCCCCTAATACCCCACTACACCCCTGCCATCATACCCCCTAATACCCCACTACACCCCCTGCCATCATAACCCCTAATACCCCACTACACCCCCTGCCATCATACCCCTATTAACCCACTACACCCCCTGCCATCATACCCCCTATTAACCCACTACACCCCCTGCCATCATACCCCCATTAACCCACTACACCTTCTTACCCCTATTAACCCACTACACCCCCTGCCATCTTACCCCCTAATACCCCACTACACCCCTGCCATCATACCCCCTAATACCCCACTACACCCCCTGCCATCATACCCCCTAATACCCCACTACACCCCCTGCCATCATACCCCCTATTAACCCACTACACCCCCTGCCATCATACCCCCTATTAACCCACTACACCTTCTTACCCCTATTAACCCACTACACCCCCTGCCATCTTACCCCCTAATACCCCACTACACCCCTGCCATCATACCCCCTAATACCCCACTACACCCCCTGCCATCATACCCCCTAATACCCCACTACACCCCCTGCCATCATACCCCTATTAACCCACTACACCCCCTGCCATCATACCCCCTATTAACCCACTACACCCCCTGCCATCATACCCCCTATTAACCCACTACACCCCCTGCCATCTTACCCCATATTAACCCACTACACCCCCTGCCATCTTACCCCCTAATACCCCACTGCACCCCTGCCATCATACCCCCTAATACCCCACTACACCCCCTGCCATCATACCCCATATTAACCCACTACACCCCCCTGCCATCTTACCCCATATTGATCCCCTACGGCACTTACACACAACACACTCTCTATACCCCTTATATACACCCTCTGCATTTACACACACACACACACACGGCACTCTTGATACCCCTTCAAATACACACGCTACACCCCTCACACACAAACACATTTTTATTTTTTTTAAATGTATTTAGCCTTTTGGGGTGGAAGAACAGAAGAATTAGAAGATAGAAGTCTTATGATAATATTATAACTTTATTTTTTTTACAGGTTTTACATCTTTTACTCACTATTATTAGGGTCAGGGGATGGTAGGCAGGGACTTTATTTTAGGGGGATAGCTAAGGGTTTGGGGACCCCTAGTCACCCAGGGGGGGCTTTATATTATTTGAGGGGGGGACAATGGCATGTCCACACCCCTATTTTATAATTAATTAGGGCCCCCAACTGCTGGCATGAGCAGAGGCCGGAGAGGAGGCAACAGAACCCCCATTATTATAAATATTAGGCCCCTCGTCCACAGGCATGGATGGGGGCTAGGGGACAGAGAACAGGCCAATAGGTATTCCCACCAGATGGTCAGATGGTTGCATATTGAGGTACATTCCCTCCATTACTGTAATATGGTGGTCTTATTGATATCTATAGGATTTTTATTTATTTATATTCGTGTTTTTTTTCATGTGACAGCTGGCTTGTATGCTCTCGCCAGCTGCAACATAATTACCCTTGCAATGCCAAGGGTTTTTAACTAGCAGCCAGCCAGATAATAGTTTTTTTTTTTTAAATCCATGCCTGGAGTTGAATTTTCCAGACCCAGATTTGTAGCATTCGGTCTGCATTTCAGCCGTCTGACGATGTTCGGTCTGGCTGACATCCCAACCAAATTCAGACCGATTCGGGACCTGAATTACAAAATCCGGACATTGATGAATTCCATCCACAACATCGGAATATTGTAATCCGAATGGCCCACGTATGCAGCTGCTTTGCCCCATTCGATTTAGGGCATTCGGCCTTTAGTGAAGAACCCTGTTTATCTTTATGAAATACTCATTTTGGATAGAAGAGATGACAGAGTCACTTTAATGTTAATTGCAAAAATAATCAAACTGCTCAAGCTGTAAAAGAATAGATGGGATCTTGAATTTCACCATTGACCTACCAATTGGATAACTGGGTTTAATAGGAGTTATAAACCAGTACAGAAACAGATCACTCCCAAAGGCAGGTGCTCATAATCTCATGCACTAAATGGCTTTGAATTCATGTACATTAAAAAAGCCTAAACAAAGCCCCTTCTGTGAGCTTAGACGAAGCTATTGACATTTCTTGGAAGCAAACTATTGTATAACAAGCACTCTTGTGATTAAGCAATGAAACAAAGGTCAAGGGGCCTCCACTTTATTCCTCCACGGAGCAAGCTCTGCATTCATGTTTTTAAAGGGGCACAAGGCCACAGACCTGCAGAACAGTTTACAAGTATCCTAATCACACAGAATTGACCGACACTCTGCTGCTATGCTGTCTTGTAATAAATTCCTGCTTTAAAATATTCAGAGAGATTTGTTAAAGTGCCCCTGACACTCTTACATCTAATTTTCTGCACATTTTAGACGCAATTTATCAAATTTGTCAGATGTGTCATATGTTGCTATTTTTGTGCCCTAACCATCATTTTGGAATATATTGCAGTTTTGTTTGACGCACAGGATTTATATGTTTTCTGCCACATTTTACGATTGAAAATTGTTCTGTTTCACTTCTCTTTTTTTTCTGCCACTTTAAACTTAGAGATCTTTTTTTTTTTAGACTTTTTAGATCGCTTTTAGAACATTTTAGTAAACACGATCAAAATAAAGGCGAAAACTAACTGTCACTCTTCAGAAAGCTTTGATTTATATTGCTCATTGTCGTTAAAATCCAGAAAAACTGATATACCTGCAAAAAAAAGTAGACATTGAATTTACTGGCTGATTTGTATTGGTTATGGCCTTTGGGTACAGTTTTTTAGTTGTTATTTTTGAGTGGTTTGTCCTGGCTTTGACGGACACATACCACCTATACGTATTGATGGACAAGATGTAGAATGAATATCCTGAACAATCAAATTCGACACCAGCCTGGAGGAATAATACTGTGTTTATCCATTATAATATGATGGATCTGGTAACCTCATCTGGCACCTCTGTTGCTGCTCAAAATAATCCGTTAGTTTCACTTTTTAGAAATTCATACAAATTTACACAGCAGATATATTCTGAGATCAGAACTTCTCCAAAAGATCGGCGGCGGAAGGGAGACTAGACTTTGCATGATGGAAGATCCCTGGTTTTTGTCTAACTGCTTGGTATCAAGGTGCATGATAACTGCTACTATGAGCTGTAGTCTATATCACTGAAGGACCAGTAAAGCCACCAAGACCACTCCATCTCAATGTAGTGGTCTGGGTGCCATGGCCTTGTGGTGTTAACCCTGCCGAAAATCGAAAACATTGCAGTTTTATAGAAATTTTATTCTTTCCATTGCGAGGTTAACACACATCTAGTGGCTGTGATCCAGACAGCTACCACTAAAGTCAAACTCAGTTCTCAATCAGATGCTGCTTATAGCGCATATGTCCTAGCCTCTTAGATCTTGATGATCTAAGCCGAGGAGGCATCGCGACCGGACGGCAGCGTAACGCTGAAAGGTAATTCAAATTTGCATTTCGAAACCTCACAGTCACAGTAGGGACTTAAATATGTATATTAAAACTATAGCATCGGTAATACATGTTTGTATTTCTAATGCTATGGTGTTCCTTTAATCCATAATGATTATAGTGCTTAGAGAGTCACCTCAGCATTCATTTGGGAAAATTTTGATTTTTAATCTGTACTACCAGAGCTCACCACAAGGTGGATCCAGTGTGCTTTTTTGCATCTTTAAGTTTATATTATCAAAGTGACATTCACCCTCAAAACTCAGCTGGGGAAATGCTGCTGCATTAAAATGTTGCGTTCCAAAAAAACTGTACAATTATTACATCTGGGCAAAAGTATCAAACGAAACAACCGAAAAACGTCCAAAAAAAAAAAATGTGATGTGTAGTTGCTGTGATAGTGTAATGGTATACTGATAAATGTGTTGAAATTAATGAGATTGTTTTCATGCAGGGAGCCAGGCTCAGATATTGATAGTAAAACAGGAGAGAAGTAGGTTGGGCTTTAATATTTTAAACAGAATTGTATTCGAATGAACTATTTATATTGTACTTTTAATTTAAGTAGGTGGTACGAGAAGTAGGATCGAGATTAAATATTATTATTTTACTTCTAGAACGCAAACATATTCTGCCTCACCGTACAAGGGGCAGTTTAATGATGTACAGTGGTTTAGACAGAAGGATATGCAGACATTTCGAGCCCGTGACCCATAGAGTAGCATGTCTTGTGTGTTTATTGAAATTGAGCAAATGGAGATAACGGGAGTGAGATCATAGGCAGCAGAGGAAAATTTAAATCTGAAGGTTGTAGAGGTCATGGACATGACAAAAAACAATGAAAGAGTTAGGGTGAAGTTGGGAGTGAATGAGCCGTGATATCTGACACATGAGAAAAAATACTCAAAGAGTTGCAGACAGTTTTACACCTTTTTTTTGCCGTTTTCTTTTAGCTTTTTTGGTTCTATTTATTATATCTGTTGGGTTTCGCTTTTGTGCTCTAACCATCACTTTAGAATCAACACCATTTTTTGGACAGCGCCAAGATTTATCAAGCTTTCTGCAATTTTTTTCCACCAGAAAAAAAATGTTTTCCTTCATTTCCTTTTAACCTGCCCTCTCTAAGTTTGTCCATTCTTTTATATTCCTAGGGAAAAAAATTGTGGAATTAAGGAAGAGAAAAGTCAACACTTTCTAGAACGATTTAATACAAACAAACACACTAGAGACCAGAGATAGAAGACACTTTCCAGAACACTTTGATAAATCTCTCCCATTGAGAATCAGGATTATAGTCTGCTGCTATCGAGAGACATGACCACACGATAGCATCAGGAAATGCTGTCTTTTTGGTTAGATTGAGGGAGGAGTAAAGAATAATGTATGTTGGCATGTATCATCGTCATCAGCCCTCAATGTATAACTTAATTCCTCTGTAAGGGACTATCACTATCATCTAACGGGATTTCCTATCTAGCTCTCCTATTTAGGAAAAGACAAAGACCAGGTATTGCAGAAGTACGGGATTACAGTCAGTATTAATATGTCAAGGTCAAGTACAATACCCCAGTACTCAAAGTATAACCTCAGTAATGAAGCATGTTACAGGGCCTTAGAGTGATCGGACTTCATGTTAAACAAACAGAATAGTTAGGACCAGCCAGAGTCAAGGAAAACCAGGAATCAGTTCGATGATAAGACAAAGTCAGGTCGGGGGATACCGTAGAAGGCTTTGACAGTAACAGTAATTCAGAAACCACACCGTTCACTTGAAACTATGCTGTTTTATAGGCCGTTATTGCTATAGTCACACCACAAAAACATCTGGGGTTGGTGATTATGACTTGTTTTGTCATTCGTGATGTCATGATGCCCCTCTGCATGTCCCGCATCACAAAAAAAGGACATGAGAACAGCGTCCGGAGTCAGGGTTGATGTAGGAGCCAGCAGGGTCTTGGAAATCCCAGAAATCGGCAGACAGGAATGTCATACATAGAACTCCTTAGAAAATTATTATGTACACAAGTACAAAAGGAAAAATAAAAACCTGCCTGTGAGTTTATAATTTAGAATTAGCAGCATGTTTTAATTCCAATTTATCAACAAGCAGACCCATGAGCTGTATAGCAATGTAGCTGAAGACACTAATTGGGAATTGTGGAAGAATTAGGTGAACAATCTCAGCAGTTTTTTCTTAGCTTGACTTAAACTTAGTTTCAGTTCTGTCTAATATTTTTTTCCGAATATATAAAAAAATCTACACATCCCGGAACGTGCTCAGCATTGCACATTTCAGTTCGACTTGGAATTCAGGAATTATGCTGAACACCCAAATGGCCCAAATTTGGCCAAATTGCAGTTTGGTCTGAAATTAATTTCCAAGTCTAGTTTTACTATTCTGGAAATTTCACTAGCAATTATCTACAATTCCTAATTAAATAAACCCCAAAACGTTTTGGCAATTCTTTTGAGGGGATCCAAATAACGAGTTAAAATATTGAGCATCGTGACTTGGCTGAGCATTAATACTTGTATAATATGCTGAACGCTCCTGGAGGAAGTCTCACACCCAACGAGACTTTCTCCATTATAGATTCATATTGTGTTCATACAGCGCAGCCTTTGCCCTCACCAAACAGTCATACATTTCGTCTCTCATTAGTTTATGCTCCCACAATCCGAGGCGTCTCTTTGACACCTTTAACTCTCTTCTTCGTCCGGCTGTGGCCACCCCCCAAACTAACCTTACAGCCGATGGCTTTGCATGCTACTTTACCGACAAGATTGAACAGCTAAGGAAAGAATTCTCTACACCATGCCGTTGTCTTTCTCAACCATACATTGATCATGCCTTTCCTACCCTTCAGACTTTCTCCCCAGCTACTGAACAAGAGGTGGCTGCGCTTCTCCTTTCCTCTCACCCCACATCTTGCCCGCTCAATCCTATCCCATCTCACGTTGTGCCTTCCTTAACACGCATCTTCAACTACTCTCTCTCTATTCTGGTGTTGATCCCTACTGACCTTAAACATGCCAATGTAGTACCTATCCTGAAAAAAACATCTCTTGACCCGTCCTCCCCCTCTAACTATTGTCCCATATCCCTGCTCCCTTTTTCCTCAATGCTTCTGGAAAGACTTGTCTTTACCCATATGTTTCACTTCCTCAATTCCAACTCTCTCCTTGACCCTCTTCAATCTGGCTTCAGCCCTCTCCACTCTACTGAGACTGCTCTTATCAAAAGTTACTAATGACCTAATCGCAGCTAAATCCAAAGGCCACTACTCCATACTAATTCTTCTTGACCTCTCTGCTGCCTTTGACACCGTTGATCATGCTCTCCTTCTTCAAACTCTTCAATCACTCGGTCTCTGTGACACTGTCCCTGCATGGTTTTCTTTTATCTCTCCAAACGCTCATTCATTGTCTCGTTTTCTAATGATACCTCCTCCCCTCATCCTGTCTTGGTTGGAGTCCCCCAAGGCTCTGTCCTTGGTCCCCTTCTATTTTCTCTTTATACTGCCTCTCTTGTCAAACGTATTACCTCATTTGGATTCCACCCTGATGACAACCAGATATATCTCTCCTCCCTGGACCTCTCCCCTGCCGTCCTGCAACGTGTCACTGCTTTTTTTTCTTCCATCTCTGACTGCAAGTCCTCCCGCTTGCTGAAACTCAATCTCTCTAAAACTGAGCTCCTTGTCTTTCCTCCTCCTAATAATGATCCTCCTTTTCGCTCTCCCTTCAAGTTAGTGGTATCCACATCAGTCCATCCTTGCAAGCGCATCGTCTTGGTGGCATACTTAATTCTGGCCTCACCTTTGAGCCTCACATCCAGCATGTTGCCAAATCCTGTAGATTCCATCCTAAAAACATAGCCCGCATCCGCCCCTTTCTAATGCAAGATGCTACCAAGGAGCGTGTCCATGCTCTAGTAATTTCCCGCATGGATTATTGTAATCCTCTCATACTTGGTCTTCCCAATAGCCGTATCGCCCCGCTACAGTCTGTAATGAGTGCTGTCGCCAGACTGATTTTCCTCTCTAGTCGGTCCTCTCACACCTCACCCCTCTGTCAATCCTTACATTGGCTTCCTGTATCCTATAGGAGTGAATTCAAATTCCTAACCCATACATATAAAGCCCTGAACAATTCTAGCCCCTCTTATATCTCTTCACAGATCCATAGGTATGCCCCTTCTCGTTCTCCCCGCTATGCCAATGACCTTCATCTGTCCACTGCTCGCACCTGTACGGCCAACTCATGCTTGCATAACTTCTCGCGGGCGGCTCCCTTCCTATGGAATAGTCTGCCTACCACCATCAGACTCTCCCCTAGTCTTCAATTGTTTAAGAAGTGCCTTAAAACCCATCTCTTAAGGAAAGCTTATGGCCTCCCAGAGTAGCCTCTACCTCACATACCCGTCTCTTGCTCTCTCCTAAAGGGCAGCACTTTACTCTCTCCTCCAGCTCTGCTTCACTCCCACCTTATTTGATTGCTATTTCCTGTCCTAATGTGTTTTACACCCCACCTCCTATAGTCTGTAAGATCGTTTGAGCAGGGTCCTCTTAAACCTATCGTTCCTGTAAGTTTTCTTGTAATTGTCCTATTTATAGTTAGATCCCCCCTCTCATAATATTGTAGAGCACTATGGAATCTGTTGGCGCTATATAAATGACAATAATAATAATAATAATAATAATACAGTGTTATAACAGTACAATTCCCTAGAGGGCTGTTTACATTGGGTTGACAGGTATATGGATTTAGGGGCTAGGGCATCCCCTCCATTCCCAGGCAGGCAAGCCCACACAGGTTTAAAGGGGAAACCTCGGCACCGAAACTTCTGTGGACAGTAGCTCCTATCGGTCTCAGTCTTTGGCAGCCCCAATGTCCTCATTAGGTTTGGGAAGTTTGAGGATTGCAGAGTCCTTCACTCCCTTGGAACTAATCCTCAGACAAATCCCTCTTCTATTAAAGTCATATTGTTACGTGGCTGATTTATGTTTCAGTATTCGTAGTTTATGTTTATAATAAAGATACGTTGTCACTGAGCCACCCGTTAGTATATTTACATGCCAGATCTAAAATATCTGCTATCCCCTCAGTTTGACTCTGAGTCTGTTGTTTGGCCTTCTATGGCCATCTTTCATTTGTGGCACTTTGATTAGTTGCCCGCAGGACGTGTCTTTAGCCTTCTGGAGCTCTTTGGTGTTGTAACTGTTGAGGATTGTAGCCAACAACCTTAGCCAAACCATAAGCAAACCAAGATCTTAAGGATACTTCTGATTGTTTCATTTCTTTGTACAGGACTCAAGCTGTTTCAATCAGATGTTTACTGATAAAGAGCCAAAGAAAAGAGAGAAAAGGGAGTGTAGGCAGAGAACGAGGGAGGGAGAAAGGAATCAAGAGAAAAAGAAAGAAAATACATAAAGACAGAAGGGTTATTCACTTTATGATGGATTGTGGAAATTGCAAATGTTAGAGGAATAAATCATTTAAAACATTCTTTGGTTTAGGTTTTATTGGCCTTAAAGGTTGGGTTACTTGCTCAGTTCTCAGCTGTGCCAGTTTAGTGAATAAACCCTAAGATATGGGAGTAATGAGGAGAAAGACTAGGAATAGAGATATAAAGGGAGAGAGGAAGAAGAGAGAGAAAATTGGAAAAAGCTAAACATTGAGGAGAATTAATAAGGTTAAAGGAAATTATTGGGCAAAAATAGATAATTTGAAAAATGTGTAAAATATATTGAGAAAGTATAGCCAAAAAAAAATAAAACATTTCTTAAAAAGTGAAATAGCACCAGTATAGTAGGTAAAGACAAAGTGTGAAATATAGGAAGAGGGACATTTGTGTAAATTATTTTTGATATTCTGCAAATGTACTTGCTAAGCAGCGATGTACTCTTTTTTTATGTATTTTTTAAAATTTATTTTTTGTATCAAATTCATACTAAACATTAGTTATGCTTTCTGAAAGATCTTGAGTAGGATTCAAAAGCAATGCATGACTTAACAAGTAATAAACAAAATAACTAATCAGACGTTAGATCAAAGTAATTAAAATAACAAACTTTCCTTTGGAATCGCCAGTTGATCACAGAACTAGGCATGTGCATGGGGAAAATTTTCGGTTCGGTTCGGCATTCCGAAATTCGGGATTTTCGCAATTCGGGACTTCAGCAATTTGGCACTTCAACACTTCGGCAACTTCGGAACTTCGGCACTTCGACAATACGGCAACTTCGGAACTTCGGCACTTCAGCACTTCGGAACTTCGGCACTTTGACACTTCGGAAATTCAGCAATTTCGGCACTTCAACACTTCAGAACTTCGGCATTTCGGGACTTCGGCATCTCGGAACTTCTCTTGCAGCCGCTTGGTAGATAACTCCCTAATTCCCACGGTATTAGGGAGTTATCTACCAAAAGGCTGAAAGACCTAAATTGGTCTTTCAGACAAATTTACTAATACTAAGTAAAAATTACTTAGTATTAGTAAATTGTGCCCCTATTCGCAATACCGCGAATAGGGGCATGTCTGCTCACTGTTTAAAAAATAAATAAAAAATAGTACCTATTGTCCTCCCCCCTGGCCAGGGCCGCCACCAGAAATTTTGGGGCCCCTAACTCAGCTCAGGGTCTGGGCCCCCTGGGGCCCGCCTCCAATCCCGCCCACAGGGTCCGCCTCCAAATCCCGCCCACAGGAATACACAGACACAAAAACACACACTGATACAAAAGGACACAGACACACACACACACACAAAAATACATACTAACAGACACACATACTGAAACAGAAATTCACGCATATAGGCATACGTACTGACACACACATACTGAGACATACACACATATACAGACACACAGGCATACATAGTGACAGATAGACACATACTAACATACATACATACAGACACACATGCATGAGGACTTACACACACATACACCGACATCACATACGTACACACAGACATACATTAATTCATACTGGCATACATACATATAGACATACTGACATACACACACAGACAGTCACAGACATTCTGACATACACACAGACATTCTGACATACATACAGACATACTAACATACACACAGACATACGTACAGACATTCTGACATACACACAGACATACTGACATACGTACAGACATACTGACATACAGACATTCTTACATACATACTGAAATACGTACAGACATACTGACATACGTACAGACATACTGACATACGTACAGACATACGTACAGACATACTGACATATACACAGACATTCTGACATACACACAGACTTACTGACATACATACAGACATTCTGGCATACACACAGACATTCTGACATACGTACAGACATTCTAACATACATACAGACATACTGACATACGTACAGACATTCTAACATACACACAGACATTCTAACATACATACAGACATTCTAACATACACACAGACATTCTAACATACACACAGACATTCTAACATACATACAGACATCCTAACATACACACAGACATACTAACATACACACAGACATACTAACATACACACAGACATACTGACATACGTACAGACATTCTAACATACACACAGACATACTGACATACGTACAGACATTCTAACATACACACAGACATTCTAACATACATACAGACATTCTAACATACACACAGACATTCTAACATACATACAGACATCCTAACATACACACAGACATTCTAACATACATACAGACATCCTAACATACACACAGACATTCTAACATACATACAGACATTCTAACATACATACAGACATTCTAACATACACACAGACATTCTAACATACACACAGACATTCTAACATACACACAGACATTCTAACATACACACAGACATTCTAACATACACACAGACATTCTAACATACATACAGACATTCTAACATACACACAGACATTCTAACATACATACAGAAATTCTAACATACATACAGACATTCTAACATACACACAGACATTCTAACATACATACAGACATTCTAACATACACACAGACATTCTAACATACATACAGACATCCTAACATACACACAGACATTCTAACATACATACAGACATTCTAACATACATACAGACATTCTAACATACACACAGACATTCTAACATACACACAGACATTCTAACATACATACAGACATCCTAACATACACACAGACATTCTAACATACATACAGACATTCTAACATACATACAGACATTCTAACATACACACAGACATTCTAACATACACACAGACATTCTAACATACATACAGACATTCTAACATACATACAGACATTCTAACATACACACAGCCATTCTAACATACACACAGACATTCTAACATACACACAGACATTCTAACATACATACAGACATTCTAACATACATACAGACATTCTAACATACACACAGACATTCTAACATACATACAGACATTCTAACATACACACAGACATTCTAACATACATACAGACATCCTAACATACACGCAGACATTCTAACATACATACAGACATTCTAACATACACACAGACATTCTAACATACACACAGACATTCTAACATACATACAGACATTCTAACATACACACAGACATTCTAACATACATACAGACATTCTAACATACACACAGACATTCTAACATACATACAGACATCCTAACATACACACAGACATTCTAACATACATACAGACATTCTAACATACACACAGACATTCTAACATACACACAGACATTCTAACATACATACAGACATCCTAACATACACACAGACATCCTAACATACACACAGACATTCTAACATACACACAGACATTCTAACATACATACAGACATTCTAACATACACACAGACATTCTAACATACATACAGACATTCTAACATACACACAGACATACATACACAAATACAGCTAATTTTTCTTACCTTTTTTTGCAGGTGGAAGGCTGTGGCTGATGGGAGTCGGCGTGGCTCCTGCGGGCTGCAGGCCTGTCCTTCTTGCCTCCCGCGCGGTGCTGAGGGGAGGAGAGGGGAGGGAGCTGGGAGGAAGTGACGGCCACTTCCTCCCAGCAGTACTTTGCGGTTGGGATTTTTTTTTAAGGGGCCCGGTCGCGCTATTGCACGGCCGCAGCGCTGACCGGGCCCCTGAAGATACAGGGCCCATGGGGTGGCCCTAAGTGAGTGGGCCACCCGATGGGCCCCATCAGCATGCGCTACACGTGGGGCCCGGGCGGCCGGGCCCCCCAGGGCCGCCGGGCCCGTGACAACCGTTATGGTTGTCACCCCCTGATGGCGCCCCTGCCCCTGGCCCCCACTCATGAGCGGCAGATGGGGGCCCTAAATCAGAATAAGGGGGGGACCTAATGTCCTCCCACCTGGCCCCCAACCCCTGAGCGGTGGGTGGGGGCCCTAAATTATAATAAGTGGGGGGACCTAATGTCCTCCCCCCTGGCCCCCACCCCTGAGCAGTGGGTGGGGGCCCTACAGTAAAATAAGGGGGGGGACCTAATGTCCTCCCCCCTTGCCCACACCCCTGAGCGTTGGGTGGGCGCCCTAAATACTAATAAGCGGGGGGACCTAATGTCCTCCCCCCGGACCCCACCTCTGAGCGGTGGGTGGGGGCCCTAAATACTAATAAGCGGGGGGACCTAATGTCCTCCCCCCGGACCCCACCTCTGAGCGGTGGGTGGGGGCCCTACGCTACAGTAAAATAAGGGGGGGGGCCTAAGGTCCTCCCCCCTGGCCCCCTCCCTTGAGCGGCGGGTGGGGGCCCTAAATACTAATAAGGGGGGGACCTAATGTCCTCCCCCTGGCCCCCACCCCTGAGCGGTGGGTGGGGTCCCTTAATATAAGTGGGGAGACCTAAGGTCCTCCCCCCTGGCCCCCACCCCTGAGTGGCGGGTGGGGGCCCTAAAAAAAATGCTCCACCCCCCAGGTGACTAGGGGTCCCCAAGCCCCTAGTCACCCCCTCCCCCCCAATAATAATTATCCCCCTACCTACCCCCCTCACCTTAAAAACTAATGAGGGGACCTTTAACTAAGTACCTCTAAAAAAATAAAAATAAAACTTACCATTCGATGTTTTCTTTCTTCTAAAATCTTCTTTTTTCAGCCCCCAAAACGGGCAAATAAAAAACCATAATAACCGATGCAATTATATATAAAAAAAAAAAGAGTGCAAAAAAAAAAACTCCATCTTCACCCATGGAGGGTTCCGCGGTGGATTAAGTAACCAATCAGAGAGTTATGAGTCAAATTACACAGCGTGGGAAAATTCCAAAGAACTTTCCCACGCTGTGTAAAATGACACAGAGCACTCTGATTGGTGGATTTCAAACCAACCAATCAGAGTGCTGTGACAGGTAAATGTAGAGACTTACGTATCAGTCTCTTCATTTACCTGTCAGAGCACTCTGATTGGATGGCTTAAACCCACCAATCAGAGTGCTCTGAGCCTAATTGCAGGCCGGGGCAAGGCTTTATAAGCCTTCCCCCGCCCTGCAGAGCTCAGTCTGCGCGGAGCCCTTGCCGGGTGAAGAAGGATTATTTATTTTTGCGCTCGTTTTTTTTTTAGAATTGCGTCGGTTATTATGGTTCTCTATTTGGCCTTTTTTGGGGCTGAAAAAAGAAGATTTTAGAAGAAAGAAAACATTGAATGGTAAGTTTTTTTGTTTTTTTTACAGGTACTTAGTTAAAGGTCCCCTCTCATTAGTTTTTAGGGTGAGGGGGGTAGGTAGGGGGATAATTTTTATTGGGGTGGAGGGGGTGACTAGGGGTTTGGGGACCCCCTAGTCACCTGGGGGGGATTTTTTTATGGCCCCCACCCGCCACTCAGGGGTGGGGAGGACCTTAGGTCCCCCCCCTTATTAGTATTTAGGGCCCCCACCCACTGCTGAGGGGTGGGGGCCAGGGGTGAGGACACTAGGTCCCCCCCTCTTATTTCAATTTAGGGCCCCCACCCGCCGCTCAGGGGTGGGGGCCAGGGGGGAGGACATTAGGTCCCCCCCTTATTAGTATTTAGGGCCCCCACCCGCCGCTCAGGGGTGGGGGCCAGGGGGGAGGACATTAGGTCCCCCCCTTATTAGTATTTAGGGCCCCCACCCGCCGCTCAGGGGTGGGGGCCAGGAGGAGGGACCTTAGGTTCCCCCCCCTTATTTTACTGTAGGGCCCCCACCCACCGCTCAGGGGTGGGGGCCGGGGGGGAGGACATTAGCTCCCCCCCTTATTAGTAATTAGGGCCCCCACCCACCGCTCAGGGGTGGGGGTCAGGGGGGAGGACATGAGGTCCCCCCCATTATTTTAAATTAGGACCCCCACCCACCGCTCAGGGGTGGGGGTCAGGGGGGAGGACATGAGGTCCCCCCCATTATTTTAAATTAGGGCCCCCACCCATCGCTCAGGGGTGGGGGCCAGGGGCTCGGGAGGGGGGAACTTTTTTTTTTTTTACAGTGAGCAGCCACAGGCTGCTCACTGTTTAATAGACATGCCCCTACTCTCGGTATAGCGAGTAGGGGCATAATTTACTAATACTAAGTAATCTTTACTTAGTGTTAGTAAATTTGGCTGAAAGACCAATTGAGGTCTTTCAGCCTTTTAGTAGATAGCTCCCTAATACCGTGGGAATTAGGGAGTTATCTACTTATTCATTCCTGTCATTACATTGACTGGCTAAGTAATTTACATTTTATATGAATGTATGTTACTTGTTTATTGTAAGTGTTGCAAATGCTTACAGCTGAATCCTGGCTATGTTTGTATACATTTTATTTAAAATTATTTACAATGTAAAATTCTTCTTCTTCCACTGGGTAAGTATATTAGTACTTAGGCAAAACTGTGCTTCGGAACTTCGGCACTTCGGCACTTCAGCACTATGGCATTTCGACACTTCGGAAATTCGGTAATTTCGGAACTTCGGGACCTCGGCAATTCGGCACTTCGGCAATTCGGCACTTCAGAAGTACCCGAATGTCCGAATTGTCCGAAATTCGTCCGAATACATATTCGGACCGAAACGAATTGCACATGTCTACACAGAACCATTGCAGAAACATGGGGCACAATGTACTTTATTCTATAACAATGTACAACTGTAACAGCTCCACCCACTGTCCAGTCTGAAAAGCACACTCTTTACACAGTGAATAATATTATACCCCTGTCTTTAGATCTACGATTATAGCACATCCCACAATTCCAGGGTTCTTAAACTAAACTAAACTCTAAACTGAAACAAATTAAAGTATGAATGGCAAAACGGAGGCTAAAATGTCTCCAACTCAGCTATAGTCACCTGAGAAGTATGTCCACTCAGGCTGGTATGTCCACTCAGGCTGGTTCTACCACGTAACCTATTTTTTATTATCAGCATTTTGCATTACATCCCTCATTGAAAAAATTAAGAAAAAAAAAATCTGTATAGCCTGAATTAATAATGACATTACACTTCCACTACCAGACCAATTCCTACAGGAATTAGTATGTGGATTAATATATAGTACATCTGAGGAAGATAAACATGGCACCACATTTGTTAGGGTGCTCAACTAGCAGTCTGATGCCAAGAACAGTTATCGATGAACTGCTCTGTAATATAAACTCTCAACCATAGGAGGGCATGGGTATCGTTAGAAAGATTCACCATTAGCTTAAAGTTCAGGTAGCATCTTTATGGTGAATTCATAAAAATAATGTATAATGCAGTTATGAATTACAATCCTGCTTTTCTGCAGGATGCAAATTTCAGGAGCATGAATAATAAATATCTGTATCTCGACATCCTGGCTCAGAGAGAACTGTCATTACCAGGTATACATGTGAATGAGCAGGCATTGCCATATGTACCCATTAGTCTTGACAGGTAAGAAAAAAAATGCACACAATAGCTACAACAACTATGTACCTACCTTTCAGCCACTCCTACTTCCAATCACACTTTAGGTATGAAAATGATTCTCAGAATCAATTTGATCCTTGTGTATTGTATTAAAATGCGAGATACGGCATCTATGCAATTCCCATTATGGGCCTAACTGTAAATATTAAGATAAATTCAAAGGTTCCACAGAGAGAATATTCAATGTTCCTTTAAACCCTGACTGTAAACATTATCAGACACACAGAATGACAAAAGTGAAATATTCAAAAGATAGCAGTGATGTTCCAGCAGGTGGCCAGAATAATAAGGAACTCCTATGTTGAACTTTCAGACCCTTGTCCATAGAGAAAAAAAAAGGTAAGATTTAAGATAATTTTAACAAATAATAAAAGAAATTAAGAAATAAAAGCGTAGAAATAGAAGGAAATGTAAAAAAAAGTGTTGCTCCCTTGAAATAGAGGGGGCTACAAAATAAAGAGCTGTAATTCCTAAATGCTTTCTCCAATTTGCATATGAAGACCCTTGGGTCAAAGCTGACAGACTGTACTTTCAGCCAATATTAATTATTTAACTGTAACTTAAATTTGTTTTGGTAAACAGCTAGGATGACAGGACGTGTTTCAGAATCCGGGTGTTTCCGGACCATACTGTTTTGAGTTATCAGGCTGGGAGTCAGCCTGGGGATCTCCTCCTGAAGATGAGGGACCATCTTCTGGATCCGTCCTCTCTCCACAGTGGTTCCAATGTTGACCGCTGTAGCTTCCAGCGCTGTGCGCCAACGGCATGATGTCACGACCCGCCGAACCGTTCGAATTTGAAATATTCTGGAGGCTTGGCCTTAAATTTATCAATTTAAAAGAGCCACATTATAAAAAGGGGCTCATAAGGCTTGGATCATTGCCCTATTGTGGCTCAAAGTTTGTTTGTTCCCAATAGTACGTTTTCTAGTTTGCTATTTGGGTATTTTGACTTTTGGCTCTGTTTTGACTATTCTGTATTCTCCTTCCCTGTGACTTGGTTTGTACTTTCTCGCTTATTCTGTTTTCTGGCTTCCTTGACCTTGGCTTGTTCCTGACTATTCTCTGTTCTTGCCGATGTTAGCATGGCCACTCTAAGGTCAGGTATACGTTTTCTTGTTTGAACACTGCGTGTTGGATATCTGTGATGTTCCTGACAACTATATTTCTAATTGCAATACCCATCATATCATGACATATACAGTGTCATAGACATTTGATGTATTCTATACTCACTTACAGATGTATGTGTCAATGTTTGTTATATAGGCCTTAAAACCAATTTTAAAAAAAAACTATAACTTAGGGAAAAAAGTGTTTTGCGAGGTACGAATGGTTTGGTACATTTATTTGTCATATGTATAACGGGTGATTCCAGCTGATAGTTCGCTATCTCTGGTTTTTCTGCTGTTAGACAGTTGGGAGAAGCTGGATATTTAGGGCAGCCTTTTGTGTCAGGATATTCAAACACTTCGTATAGTGCAGCCCCAGGCTACAGGCGTAGAGCGTTCGACTGAGTGGAACTAACTTCACCTGACGTAGGGCTGCACCAGTAGAGAAGTCGCATATATCCAGGCTCTCACTGTGATCCCTATTGGAAAACTAGAAATAATCAAAAATATCCTACCGTAAAGGGTTAACCTTTTGATTTAACAGTGGGTATTGTGCCTTAAATTTTGGTATAGAGTCCTCAACGTATACTTTGGTTTCCATGGCGATTTCTCCTCATTTAGAACTTTGCCCTAGAGATAGTTTTGATAGATTTAACATGTAAAATAACATATATATATATATATATATATATCTATTGTCTCCGGCTGTGTGTGGACATGTCAGGCCTGTGAGAGGCAATAAATCCATGTCATAGACAGAGAATCCTCAACTCCTTGCCCATGCTACACTGTACGTCCCTCGATTAGTCACAGAAACTGTGAATGTAAGACTGGAAATTATGTAGCCAAGATGAGAGGCGTGTGGGGAGGGGCTGGCATGGGAAACGCTTGTGTTGCAAATTGGACCATTGGTGAGAGTCTCAAAGGTTTACAAGCTGGTGTGATATCCCTGTTTGCATACGCACTATGATGGCAAGCAGTCATGCAGGGTAGATAGCCAGGTGCCCGTACGCACATCTCTACAGAAGGGCTCTTACACTGACATACCTGCCCAGGAAATGCATTTAATAATATGATCACAGGGCACATTATGGGTGACTTTTTTCCCATGTTCCAATTAAAATCTTGAACTACAAGACACGGGGTAAAACCCTATTCTGCTGAATCTGAGGCAATGGGCAATTATGGGAATACCTAGTCGCGCCATGTGGGCAAAATACATCATGACTGACAACATGTCTGTACGACTAGTTGGCCACCTGCATGGCTGCTTGCCATCGAGTGACATCATGGATGACATACATTTGAAATTCTGCTTCTTGTTGAATAAGTGTCAATATGCCATTTGTAAGACGTGGCTGAATTTTGCATTTCCATTTCATTTGTTCACAATTTGTCACACCTAAATCTTTTCATTAAAATTGGCTAAAACCAAACTCCTCACTTTCTCATGGGGTTGTATAATTTTGCAACTTAAGTATGCCCTTCTTTTTGGTTATTGGTCGACATGGGAGAGGCTTCCATCTCCTGCCAGCCTTCCTCTTGTTTTCCCTTAATGAGTTTCATTTTTTATTCTTTTTTGCCTTTGCAAGTCTTGTCACTGGTTTGGATCGGTGGCACTACCCATCTCCTTCTTATGTAAAATCTAGGAAAGGAGATTCCTATTTTGCTTGACGCTGGTACCAAATTCTGAGAACCAAATTCTGAAAAATTACAACAGCCTGTGGGACACATGTCTTGCAGCCAAGTTTAAAGTAAAATTTATAGATACGTAAGTATTTCAGATAATAATGCTTTGGCTAAAACTCTTCAAAATATTAAGGAGTCGGTTGTCTTCATTGGGGGTTTTACTGAGTTCAATGGGAAGATAGAGACATGATAGGCTGGTAAATCAAAACACGAAATTCAGCCATATTTTGCAGGAATATCATAGTGATGATTATTAAAATATTTTTTTAAATAAAGCAAAATATCAAATATTATGATTACACCTACATACTGATGGTTTTTTTTAGATTCTGGAGGGATTTTTGGGATGTTACATTTCTAAACAATACCACTATGTGGCTCACCAATGACCAGAACCAGGTTTTTGGCTTTTTATTTATGACATTTTGTCTCAATAACTGTATGTGAGTGAATGAAAAATATTTCTGCTTTGATGCAAATATTTCAGACCATGTCTAAAGTAAATGATGATTGAATAAATGAAAAGGTAAACTTGTGACATTTTACCTAATCTGATAGTTTAGTTATCCCTAAAATACAGCCTGTGCACAAACAAAACATCAAATCTCTATTTATCCAAAGTTTTCAATAATTGTTTGTCGATATGTGTTTAGTCAAAAAGAACTCAGCAGTGAAGGGGGTTTAATTTGCAAAACTGCCATGTCCCCTTGCGCATCTCTTCAATGACAATTTCAGCATTTGGCATTTTTTATTCTTTTTAAAAGGTTTCATTTACATTGATTTGTAATTGTTTATTTCCACATTGTCT
The DNA here is from genome assembly GCF_036172605.1 of Pelobates fuscus. NCBI lineage: Eukaryota > Metazoa > Chordata > Amphibia > Anura > Pelobatidae > Pelobates > Pelobates fuscus. Next base: position 114,583,971 of record NC_086328.1, on the reverse strand, counting down.
TCTTTTTGTTATAAACGTATACATGTAATTATTTAAATAACCTTCTAAAAGTCATATTTACCATTTGTGTTATCATCTTTGAGAATGCTTTGTCCCTGTTTATTCAGCTTGGAGACTCCCGTAGCAGATTTCAATTGCGTTCGTGAAATTACTGATTAATATATTTAAACTAACTTTGAATGACACTGTGTTTTGATGTCTGTTTGTCAAACACTCCCATGTGTAATTATTAAGACGGTTGAAATACACAGGGTCATTGACTAAAGTATTGATTATCGGAAATTCAAAGTGAATTTTACATTTTAGACGAAAATAGCTAAAAGTAAGGAAGCAAAGCCGAACAAAGATTTTTCCTGTTTGTCTATTTGCACCTAAATTTTTGAAATTCCTTTTGAATTCACAAATTAGTGAATATTCCTTATGTCCCGTTACCTGTCATTTTGTTAAACCAGTTTGCAAATCTACAGATAAACACGTCCTTTACCATTTTTTAACCATTTTTATTGGTTAAACAATATTTACTTTAAAAAGTGGCAATTTCTAGACGCAGTTTGGGGTATTTGATTTTGATTTGGTTTTTCATTTAACCCCTTAAGGACCAAACTTCTGGAATAAAAGGGAATCATGACATGTCACACATGTCATGTGTCCTTAAGGGGTTAAAGAACACTCTAGCCTTAGGAATACAAATCTGTATTGTGTTGTGTTTTTAATTGCTTTAATTCATGCAGTGTCATGCACTTGTACAGCACTATAGAAGGAATGTCTGAGTGTGTGTTATACAGAATGTCCACAAACCCTGAAAGATCATGGACATCAATGCTGATCCAGGAGTGATGCCGAGGTACGTATATTTAATTACTCATGCTGCACTATTTAACACCAGTAACTGCTTCAATAGCATATACTAACTTTAGGGACCAAGGACCTATCACTTCCAGAGAAATGACAGTTCCGCTTTAAATAAATGGGTTTTAATGCGTGGAACCCACTGTGCTCAGGTTTGATAGTTTGTGTTTAGGAGAAAACATGTGTTTTATGTGTAACACCTGGCAGAGCCAATCAGTAAGCTCAGTGTCAGTGTGCGGCGTGTAAAGCACCTGTCTGAGTAAATAGCAGACGTTAAGACACCTGGCAGGGCTGTCTGTCCAGGACAATGCTAGCATTTGTTAAAACAAAGTGCAATTCATCAAACGCTGAACACTCTCAGAGTAAAATCCACAGGTGACTTCACAAAGAGCAAGCGGTAAACAGTCTTAAATTCCCCTTTGCCACAAAAAGGGCAAAGTTAGTTATTTCATGAACCAAATGGGTGAAAGCAGCAGCCCTGGTGTATTTTAGGATTGGAGTTCATTTGGTGCTAAAACAAAAGTGAAGGTAGGAGGTCTATATTCTAAATATATAGAATTATTCACTAAAGTCTGAATTGTTGGGGATTGAAAGTGAATTTCAAATCTTTAGGCAGAAATAGCCGAACAGAAAACATTAACTTGGAGAATTTTTTAATATTCAGTTACTCTCTAAATTCTGAACTCTAATGAATTCAAATCTCAATTGCAAAATACAGATTAAAATAGTTGATCTGTGAATGTATCCTGATCAGCATAAAGTTCCCCATTTCGATTGTAATTTGTTTTTCTGACCAATCGAACTATGAAATCCATGTTGCAAAATTGAGGCTAAAATAGTCACTGACTCTACCTGAGATGGATAATCATTCAAGATCAACTATTTTTGTCTGTTTTCACTTTTGAATTTCTGTCTGTTACATTACCAAGTAAAGTAATAAACCCCTTTATAAGACTTGTGGTGAACTCGTAACTAGCTTGCTAGATAATATAGCCCAACTAACTGATCCAATGAAAGTATGTTTGAATTTGGCTGTGATTGGAAACCAGAGTGCATAGTGTAATATGCTATTAAAATTATGGGTGCACAAACTTTTAGGGGAGGTGGCAGATGACAGACTGATGATATCCAGAAAGATTTTTGTTAATTTGATTTGGAATTTGCTTTTGTGAAGATTCATTGTTTGAAATGTCTGTTCACAGTTGGTTATATGTGCGTGCAAATTGGTTACACATATTGCTGCATTTGTATTTACACACTGGCACACCAGATAAATATATACCTGGATTGAATTAATAAACATACATCCCCACATATACACCTTAGACCCCACAGGTAAGTGAGGGACAAGCAATTCACTTAGGCGTAAATTAAAAGGATTTGATTTGTTGGTATCAGCTGAAAAGCATTAACGCACAAGTCTAGTGATAACCAACCAGCTTGTTTAACGAGAGTCAGTTATTGTGAGTAGTGATGTCCCGAACAGTTCGCTGGCGAATAGTTCCTGGCGAACATCGCATGTTCGCGTTCGCCACGGACGAAAAACATATGCAATGTTCGGTCCGCCCCCTATTTGTCATCATTGAGTAAACTTTGACCCTGTACCTCACAGTCAGCATACACATTCCAGACAATCAGCAGCAGACCCTCCCACCTCCTAGACAGCATACAATTTAGATTAATTCTGAAGCTGCATTTTTTTTTTTTTGGTGTTTCTTATACATTATCCTTTATATCCAGTAACCTGTGTTTATTATACATTATCCCTCCCATAGCCAGTAACCTGTGTTTATTATACATTATCCTCCCATAGCCAGTAACATGTGTTTATTATACATTATCCCTCCCATAGCCAGTAACCTATGTGTATTATACATTATCCCCCCAATAGCCAGTAACCTGTGTTTATTATACATTATCCCCCCAATAGCCAGTAACCTGTGTTTATTATACATTATCCCCCCCCTCCCCCATAGCCAGTAACCTGTGTTTATTATACATTATCTGGTGTAACAGTAGTGTACATTTAAAAAAAAAAAATACAGGGGGCTTGTTGTCACCTTTCGGGGACCCTTGGTGTTGTACGTGGCTGGGTGGAGGAAGAGACCTTCAATGACATCAGTGAGGACAAGGAACGGGACATGGCTAGCTTGGTATCCAACCTTGTGCAAATGGGGAGTTTGCGGTTGTGCAAATGGGTTGTTTGCGGTGCGTTAAACGGGGAGTTTGGTCTGTCACTGTGAAGCGGGCGTAACCCTTACACTACCTGATCGAAACAACATCATACCTGATGTTTTAAAGCACGTTATTCCAAACAATTTAGGAATGTTAGGTGATTTATGCCCTTTATGGATTAAAACCAGACTCTGCATCAACTATGTAATTTTCCATTGGAGTTTTGACATGGATCCCCCTCCGGCATGCCACAGTCCAGGTGTTAGTCCCCTTGAAACAACGTTTCCATCACTTTTGTGGCCAGAAAGAGTCCCTGTGGGTTTTAAAATTCACCTGCCTATTGAAGTCTATGGCGGTTCGCCGGGTTCGCCCGTTTGCGGAAGTTCGAGTTCGCCGTTCGCGAACGGAAAATTTCATGTTCGCGACATCACTAATTGTGAGTTGTACCTGCAACTACATAATGCACAGCCAAAATTGATACAATATTGAGGTAGAATTTTCTGTGATTTTTTTTTTTTTAAGAGGTTATTTATTTACTAAAAATAGCTGCCAAGCTGTGAGAATAGCTTAGTTGGAGAATGGTTCTAGATCAGCTATTTTAACATCGGTTTTAATATTTGAATTTGATTCAAAATGCAAAGTTTGGTGACTAACCCCACTAGCATCTTAAAGAGACAGGATACCGGAGAAATAAACCAGAAAGGTGAGACATGAGTTTTAGATTTTTTATTTTTTTTGCTAAAATGTTAAAACGGCAAGTTAAAGTTAAGAAGAGCCAAAAATTGTAACAGAAATGTGTGATTGTATTGTAAACCCCAAGAGTTGACTGTGTCGCTTTAACACGGCAGCGTGCACAAACAGATTGTAATATAAGTTATTCCGAAAATTTGATTCCAGGTCCTTAGAGATGCTGCCTCCTCTCTGCAATGGAATCATAATTCGCTTCAGATTTGTCTGCTAAATAAATGATAGCACACGATAGCGTCACGCAGAGACCAATCGGGCTGCTGATGGCATCTGATTCCGAGTTCCCGCAGGGTGTCTGTTTGACATTTCGTTGAGTCAAAATCTCAGCTTCCAAATATAAAAGAACTCCTCTGGAGACCTCCCACTCTGCCGTGCCGACTGAGCGAGGTTGCCAAATATTAATGCAGCTTAATCAAACTTCTAATTTGCTAATTTTTCCATTCTGATCATGATAGACTTGATCAGTGACTCATTCATTACCAAAGTCTCCCATTCCAGCTGCTGTGAGCAGCGGCTCCTTCGTAAGAAACGACTCGGGGCCCAATTCATCCCTAGGGCCACATGTGAGAACGCGCGGGAACACAATTGAACTTGTGATGCAACAACGTGAAATGCAGTGAATTGAAAAACCCAATTTGGGCCAAAATATGCAAACTGTGAAAAAAGCTAATATTTATTTTTTTCTTAAATTCGCTTTTCACCACAATGCAATGTTTAGTAAACAAACCTCGCACTATTCTATCATAATGCACCATCACTTTAACCCCTTAAGGACCAAACATCTGGAATAAAAGAGAATCATGACATGTCACACGTCATGTGTCCTTAAGGGGTTAAAATGTACTAATCGTTTAGCGAATAAACTCAAAAACTTGCCATAGTATGTTTGTTTTAAATATGTATCACATGGTTTGTGTATTACAGATATTCATTTGAGAGCCAGACTCCAATTTATTTACTTTTTGTTTACTAAGGGCTCATGGATGTCCATATTTTCCCATCCCTACTTGCCATCCTGAATTCTGAATAGCTTGCCAAACTGATACAATTTGCACTCAGAATCTGAGAACATTCGGATTGGCATGTATTTTCACTCCAGTGCAAACAATAGGAAACGTCAGGTGTTGGCAAAGCATGACTGGAGCGAACGTTCTTCAAACTGTTGGAAAACTAGGACCTTCTGACTATTAAGGCACCTGTGTAATATTTAGGGTGCTATCCACTTAAATGTCAGCATTAACACTTGCTGTTAGTCATGCATTTATATCTACTATTTGGACCTAACACAATCACACAATTCTATTTTCAATCCACTGAAATTCATTGTTTAGTGAATAATCCATATACGTCCTAGAAAACATAATGTGAGCATTCTTAGACAACTGAAAACCAGCAATCTATATATAGAGCAGTAACCATACCAATTTTATATTTTAATTACAGGGCCCTATTTAAAGCCAGACTGTTACTATATGTGGTCACGATGAGAAGATGGTATGGAGTACATAAGCTGACATTTAGAAACGTAAACATATATCTCAGAATTATCCCCTGGTTTTTGTACATATTTATATTTACTCTAAGGGTACAATTAAATGTTTTTTTCCAATGTCATTCAATGCACCCTGAATGTTACTTTAGAGTGATCACCATTCTGGCCTTGCGATCCCCAAATAAGATTCATGTCGAGTTGTCACATGCTGTCACATCTGTTTCGTGATCCGACAAAAGATGTCTTGCTGTGTACAGATCCTCGCTGACCTCGTACGCCTCTTGGTGTTTGTAGACGGCGAAGCATTGAAGCGTCTCCTAGGACAGCAATGTACAGACGGCACTTTACCATTGGCACTTGGTATTTGCCCAATTTGAATTAAGATACATGAGGCTTATAATTCAAAACACCAAGAAGGAATTCATGTTTAAAGGAGGGCCATTACTCCTATGGAAATTACACCTTCGATTTAAACCCTGAAAATCACCTTTAACTTGTACGAACCCTTTTTTTATATGTGATGATCTGCTTTCTTTTGCATGTACGTCAAACATATATAAATTGACATCATAATCAAGTTCCTTCCTGGCACAGATAAGGCATTCATTGCTTAGGAGGAGAAACATCACCTCTCTGTATGCTCTCGCTATGCTGACTGTCATGTGCAAAGGGCAGAGCTTCTTACAATGATTGGCAGAGAGCTAACATTGGAGGGGCCTTGTACCAAGACAGAGGTAAAAGCATTGTTCTGGATTTCAACATCTGATTTTATTTTTCAGACCTCATAAGCACATATTACATAAATTATAGGTGATGAGCAAACATAATATATTAAAACTGTGTCCCTTCAATTCTTATTCCATGGTGCTTATTAACTAACCTGAAATCCAGCTTCGGACAAAGCCCCCGGCGCTGCTTAGCATGCCCCCTCCTGACATCACACCTGCAGCCGCGCGGTCAAAGACTTTTCATAGAGAAGTGTAGAGGGAGTGAGGAGGGAGACAGGGAGTGAACTGACAAAAAAAACAGGGTCTAGGAGGTGGGGAGGGCTGCACTCAGTGACTAGACAGTAATAGAACTTTCAGATAGTCCATCTATATTCATACGGGGCAATTCAAGGTTAACGGTTTAATACACAGCAGTCACCATGAAAACCAATGGAATGTTTTTGCTAAGTGCTCCACTTTTAGAATTTTGTGCTTTTTGAAAACGACAAATCACTAACTTATGCAACTTTGGTGTAACACTGAGCAGAAAACGCTGGTGCCTATATATATATATATCTATTGTAAGCCTAAAATTGTGGGAGGGGTTTTCAACCTATTTAAACCCAGGTGACCCCTTCTTACTTCCACTTTTTTGGACATTCCCCTCCCACCTCACCCTTTTCTAATTTAAATTAATCTCAACAGGTTGGCCCTCATTATTATATGCCTGACCACTTGTCTGTTTGCACACTTCAACCGACTTATGTTATATGATAATAATAATCTTTTTTTTATTTGTTAAGGTTAGTTAGGCTGTTATTGTCCCGGACCCCCCCAAAAAAAAAATATATATATATATATATATATATATACTCCCTTTCTTTCTCCTCATTGAAGAGGTGTTGTTGAGCCCATGTCGTTCCAGTATTATGTTTTTCTGCCCATGCCTCTATTCTTTCTGGCCTGCTGTGATCTTCACTCGGTGTGAGGATCCCATTGTATCCTAGAGCTGAGTGCAAGCTTTGTGATAGTAACGTTAATTATAAGACAACAGATGACAGATACCATTTAAGGATATGTGCGTTAACATGGCGAGCTGACTGCTTCCTGCTTGGAGAATGTTTGCGGACAGCAGAGAGAGTAGCAGGACAGCAGACCGTGTGTGTATCCTGTCCCCGATACCCTTATATAAACACAACATTTCCCAGTTTAACAAAATCATAAAGAAATTAACTTAAATCAACATCATTTGCTTTTCAGCGAACGCATTTCGTAAAGGTTGAGCTCAAATAGATTCTATTCATTAATCACTGAATCCTGCTCATCTAACAATGGGCTCGTACCTTTTAATAAAAAAATAAAAAAAACTCCTTTTTTTTTTCTGTCAGTTCAACACAACGTTCTGTTTGAAATATAACCTTGCATTTCAAATCCGGCTTCCTGAGCAGTGAGCACAGATTACAAATACAAGTATCTATATAGCGCCAAAATTTCCGTTGTGCTGTACAATCTGTAAACAAGGCCAACGAGTCTAACAAAACACGTTTTACATACGGGAACAAGGTGAGGTAGACCCTGCCCAAACGAATAAATCAATCTCTAGCCTAGAACATGATAAATACCTAGATTTGCCTGTGTTGAATGGGAATTATACTGAGAATATCGCCTGTGTGTTTATGATTCAATCTGTAGAAAGATTCATGCCTGCTTGTGTTTTGGGTACAAACAAGGTGTGTGATCATGGCGCCCATAGATATCCTGAACACTGAATGTGAGCACTAAGCACAGAAATCACACTCAGCTCAGTTCATTACTGTGAGTTTTAAAAGACCACATGAGCATTTCAGCTCGACAGACCACCCCGGGCTAGCAGTAAGGATGATAAAGCCACATTGTCTATTACTTATTGACATAGGGGGGTAGCAATGTTATAACACAAACAGAGTTTCATTTGTTTTGTGTTGCAGTTAAAATGTCTTTGCCATCTAGAATATATAGAAACAAGCTAATTAGTAATTAGTAACCAAGCAAAGTCACCATATTTTAGACAAGGAATCAAATACCTGATAGATATCCATTGTACAGCGCTACAGAATCTGATGGCGCTATATAAATAATAATAATAATATGCATAGATAGATATATATGCTTAGATAGATAGATACCCCCATCAGACTCCCCCTTAGATAGACAGACAGACAGACAGACAGATACATAGATAGACAGACAAACAGATACCCCCATCAGACAGATAGATAAAATAGTAGTTTCACACCTACAAAGTATACATTACAACTGAAGCAAATCTTATAATCTACTCAATCCATTTTTACTTCAAGTTTGCTTTACCGCTTTCCAAAGCCATTCAATATAATTTTAACATATTAATGTATAGTGTTTTTTTTTGTTTTTTTTTTACGAGTATAGTGTTTTTTGTTTTTTTTTTGACGAGTTGGCTTTAAGAAACTATAACGCATATTGTCGAATAGGCAGATTAGTTAATAATTTTAAAAAGTTAAAACGAACCAAATCTTTAAAGCACCCAGCCTAGTTGGAGATGTGTAGACTGAACAGCAATAGAACATTCTTGTGCCTTCGAATAAACGCGTTCGAAACAAGATGGATGAACTAGGAAAATGTTCCTATTGAGGCTGAACTGGTCAGCACATAACAATGACAATGAAATTCCATGAACACAGAATAGCTGATTTGTCTGATGGAAAATATTGCCTTGGGTTTCAGTCAAGGGTAACAGAGAATCCTTGTCTGCTCTCCCTGCCCTAAGGGCTTTATCTGCCCCAGTAACCTCTATTTAAAGGATATACAGACCCCCTGTCTGTCTCGGAATATCCCCGCGCAAGCCTGGCCTAGTTTACAATGATTAAACAGTCTAACAAAAGCAGAGGAGGCCTCGTCTCCATGGGAAGCCCCTAATTGATTTTACAGAGATCTCAGCTGCAACGCTGAGTGGCAGTTCAGTTCTGAAGACTGACACACACATTTCTCGTCCTCCTGCTTTTTATTGTCCAACAATCTTATTGAGCCAGTTTGACGGAATCTGCTACCCTCTTATTGGGCCAGTTTGCGCCTGCTGCATCTGATAGAAATTTGGAACATACAGTGGTTGATAAAAGTCAGTATTTGGAAACAAAACAAGAGTAAAATATGTGACGCATATTTGTTCTAAAATAAAAAGTTTGGGTTTTTCTTCGCCCCCCCCCCTTCCCCCCTCTCGCCCCCCAAGGCTGTTTGCTGACAGAGAACATCACCCATGGCAACATTTACAAATCTGATACTAAATACTGTAAAACAAAAAAAATACACAGAAAATTCAGAATTCATTTGCCTCAGACAAACAAATGGACTCACGTTTACATTTGACAACACTGTAAATAAAACATTTTTTAAAATGATTTTATGTATACAGTGCTGGGTGAGGAGTATATTATAGTGTAAATTGTAAATTAGGAAATGTTAATGGCTTGATACAAAGATAAGATGCTGGCAAGTCTACCATTCTTACTGCCCGTTTGAGAGAGAGAGATTTAAATATGAGAATGAATTTAAAGCATTGCAAGTGGTCGTGCAAGAAAGTTAAAAGAGGCACTCCAAGTACCATCATCACTGTAGTTCGTTGGCATGGTTCTGGAGGAATGAGTGTATTGAATTTCTTCAGTTTGTGTCAACCCAGTTTTGAACTAATGAGGAAGTTACATTAGTATAATAAACTTCACTTCTGCATTAGGACCCTGCAGCTGGCTTTTTGTGCTAGGAGAGCTCAGGTTTTTTGGTCAAATAGATTTACAAATATGTTGATATGGGTACCCCATAACTACTATAATGAGCTGTAGTGGTTATGGTGCTTAGAGTACCCCTTTAATAAATAAATATGGTGCCATTACAAAACATGTTTTACAAAAACAGCGACAGGCCAGTGGGATACTTACTATCTAGCAGAGATCGTAGTGTTTAGTAATGCTGAGGGTGAAATTAGATTCAACAGCTTTTTAGGTAACAGACTACATGATCCAGTATATCACCATCTTATAAACAATTGATCCTGATTATGTATTAGATGTCCTGGGGAGCTGTTTACGTAGATGTCAAATGGAAGGAATTGGCAAGGGAATTGCAAACTTTTAGGCAAAAATTACCCAATTGGAAAGGTTCTTCAATTCACATTTTTTCCATCTCAGCTATATGAACCCAAAACGTGCACTTATTTTGTCATCCTGTTGACCGCAGTAAGTATAAATGGGGTTTAGTTACAAAATAGTAACGTGTAGAATTAAATTATGATTTTTTTTTTTAAATGGGGGAAAAAAAACTGACTTGGAATCTTTGCTACTGCAGTTAGTTGCAATTCATTTTTCAGTTCACTGATTAGCGAATAAACCGTTGTGTTTGTCGTAATTTTTCAATGATTAGAGAGTACATGGCTGTGTAACTGTATCTTCTAATTGCCCTAAATACATGTCAAATAAAACCGTGTGTCTTCCTTTAGTATTTAAATATATGGAAGCTGTTAATGTGTATGAATAAATGGTATTTGTAATTAATTCTGTCATACAGCTACCTGCAAAATGTTTACATTGTTTTTCATGTGTTCACTTCCTTCCTAAGGACTTGTCATGTCTAATCTCTGATTGTACTCTCTGCTAACTCAATTCTGTATTTGTAATGACATGACAATTTGATTACAATGGAACATGGACTGATATGAGCTTTGTCTAATGAAGTTCTGCACTAGGTCACTGGAATCTCCTCAGACTTTCTAAATTAACATTTTAATTATTTATAGCTTTTTAAATAAAAACTAGAATATTATTAACTACTTCACTGCTTACTCTCTCCTTTTTGCCGAGATATAGTATGAATGTTGATGAATGAAAACTTAAATCTTCTTAATTTTATTTATTTTTCCTTATGTTTAATTTAAAAACAGTTGTATTTAAATTTAACTATGTAACAAGATTCAAAAAGATTGTAACTAAATACTAATAAATACTGGGAACATTGTTAAAAATTATAGCAAAAAAAATAATATAAATAAATATATATATATATATATATATATATATATATATATATATATTAAAAACTACTTCACTACCAGACTTGTGTATGGTGAGAATATTTGCTCAGCCAAATCAATTTTATCCCCCAAAATGTTGTTTTGGTGGACCGAAATTCATCCATGCGGAGTTTCAGTTCAGCAGAATTTCAACCAGACGATCGTTTTGAGAAAAATAATTTGGACGAGCCAAAAAAGCATGAAAACGGGGAAATCAGTGTCCTGCAAAATACATACAAACTATGAATAAATACATAATATAAATCTGTGTGTATATTTTGCAGTACATGGATAGGCTCACTCTCCTGCCATTTAGTTCACAGATCACGTGAGAATAGGATTTATTAAATATATGTTATAGTTTTGTTGCTGCTCCAACTTTTTCCGCCTGTTGGTTACTTCTCACTTGAGCCCTAAATTCCAACGAATTGCAATTTGTTTGAAAAAAAAAAAATGCGCATGTCTATATACTCTGTATAAAAAAAAAGAAAATATATCATAGACTTTATTCTGAACACAGAATGCTAAGCAAGCACTGTTAGTTGGTTTTTTACCTTTAAAAAAAAATTTAAACGTAAATTTGCATAAATTTATTGAATTGACTTTTTATGGAAATATTGGGAGGGATGTCGGTACCTTTAGATGTTTTATAAAGAACTTGATGGCAGATTTCTAAAAACGTAATCAAAATGTAAAACAATAATCTGTATGTTGGCAGCTTGGCATAATGCCCACATACAGTAATCACAGTTATATTAATGTGTAGTCTGCGTGAGAGTATCACAGAGCTAGGACCAGATTAAGAGCCCTAGGGCTGGTGCAAGGATTTTTGGCTACACAGGTGAAGGTGCATTTTGCCGCCCTCCTCCCCCCCTCCCCCCAAAAAAAGTGTCTTCACCTGTGTCTCGTAACCCCCTTTTGAATTTCTTACCCCTTCAGTGTATTTTATCCCCGTTTTAGTATGTCTTACACCCCTGTGTGTCCCTTTCTTCCCCATGCCCCTTTGTGTGTGTCTCTTACTTCCCCCTAGTCCCTTTGTGTGTCTTTCTTTCCCACAGTCCTTTTCTGTGGCTCTCTCCCTTCAGGTAGGTAGGTGTCTCTCTCTCTCTCTCTCTCTCTCTCTCTCTCTCTCTCTCTCTCTCTCTCTCTCTCTCTCTCTCTCTCTCTCTCTCTCTCTCCACACAGGCGGTAGAGGAGGGCACAAGAGCTATATAAGGGGGACGTGGGCTGTAGAGGGGGGCAGGGGCAGTAAGGGTGTACAGGATGAGTAGAGGGGGGGCACAGGGGCAGTGGAAGGGGGCACAGGGTCTGATAAACAAAACAAAAAAAACCTTTTTGATTAATATAAATAAAATAGACATGATGGACAGAAGCTGTAGATGGGGGCACAGGGTCAATGGGGGTTCACAGGGGCAGTAGAGGGGGTACATGGGCAGTGGGGGGCACAGGAGCAGTACGGGGCAGTAAGTGGGGCAGGGTCTATAGGGGGAAGGGGCCATAGATGGGAGACAGGGGCAGTTAGGGTGTACAGGTGGAGTAGAGGGGGGCACAGGGGCAGTGGAAGGGTGCACAGGGTCTGATTAAAAAAAAAAAAAACACTTTTTGATTAATATAAACAAAAAAAACTACAAAGTATTCCCCCCTCCCTGAGGCTTACCTTGGGTGGGGGGGTGGGGGGGGGGGGGACTTTACCTCTGGGGGTGGGACTGCCTGGACAGGAGCTGGAGCTGGAACCTGCCTAATGGTGTAAGAGCTGGAGCCTCCGCTTTAAAAAGAAAAAAAAAAATAGTTTAACGCCATACCTTTTAAATTATCTTTTATTACACCAGTATCTGTATGAAGGTACCAATATCGAAGAAAGAAACACACACCTACTATACACTATTCCGAGAGTCGAGAGGAGGGCTGGTCGTGAGGGCACAGACTTCTCAACACCTATGGATCTATCAGTCCAGGGTTTAGGACATAATTATCTCATATTGACCATCTATATTTCAGGACATTATAAAGCCCCTCAAACCTATCATTTAGTTCTAGGGCTCTATTTCTCTGGATAATCGCATCAATATCCGACCATTGGGGCAGACTTTCTCCCTTCCATTTTAACGCTATAAGCCATTTGACAACCTTATAGGAAACTTTTCACCTCTTTTGAAACATTCTCTGGAAATATATGAAACAAGACTAATTCTGGGCCTATTTTCATCTTGTCTGCCAATATTCCAAATATCCAGGCACGAACATCTTTCCAATATATTTGAATTAGAGGGCAAGACCACCACATATGTAGCAGACCCCATTTGTTTACATACTCTACAACAAAACTTCTGAGTGTTATCTTTTTTAATTTTCCCTAGTTTGATTGGAGTTAAATACCATCTATTCCAAATGTTAAAATAGGTCTCCCTATATGTAGCGTATTTAATGAATTTGTCTGTTGTAAAAGCTGCCCCCGACCATGTTTCTATAGGCCATGATTGGTCATAATCTAATATTTAATGGTTTAGCTTCCTGAACATTTTCTCTTATTATGCAGAAGCACTTAGATACCAAATGTAGTTTATTTTTTGAGCAGATTAATTTTCCAGTCCACACATGTCTTGTTCCCCTACATTCCTCTTAAGTTTCCATACTTAAGCAAGAGCATTTTAAATAAATGGGCCTATTCCATGAGCAGTGGCGTACTAACGGGAGGGCACAGGAGGGAGATCCGCCCCAGGTGCCACAAGGTAGGGGGGTGCCACCAGGGCTGGCCTTGGGGGTGTACCAGCTGTGAGCCAAGTTTTAATAAAATAAAAAATAAAATAAAATGTACAGTAATGACAGAGTGCATGAGTGTATCACAGAGCTCCACAGCAATACAACTCACAATTATGTGTAATGTGCAGTGTGTATCAAATTGCTCCACAGCAATAACACTCACAGTAACAGGCTGAGTGCATGAGTATCACAGAGCTCCACAGCAATAAAATGTACAGTAATGACAGAGTGCATGAGTGTATCACAGAGCTCCACCGCAATAATGTTCACAAAAGGATTATTCACTGAAAACCAAGTTTTAGCAAATAAAGGTTGAATGGTATAATTTAGCAACAGTACGTGCTGGGGAAAAGAAAATCCAACTTTGGTCTAATAACAGCTTGGTTATTTTGTCCTGAATTTTACAGTTTGGAATAAAACAACTAAGTTTGTGAGTTTTGTGAATAACCTTGCATGTAATGTTAATATACGGCAAACAAAAATAGAATAAATGTATTGATTGTCTGAAAATGCTGTTTATTATCCGGAACATTGAAACATCAGGCCCGACATACAAAGTATAAGAAATGTAAGATCTTAAACGCAAACAGTCACAGCAGGAAAGGGACACAAAAAGACAAAAGAAAAAGCGCTCAGTAAATAGAATGTGTTTCACGTCTGTTAAACGCTTCCTCAGCCACCAGGAAGCTTCAGGTGCATAAAACATGCCTTCCCCACCTGATCCACAGCAGATCTGTGACTCTCAAGAGACAGTACCACTTTAAGCAACAAGATTACCGGTAATTATGAGGAGAGAGACTGGTATAAAATAATTCCATTTAATATGTTTTTAGTATGATCACAGGAAATATAATAAAACGGAACCAGTCTACTAATTATGTTGAACAGAACACGGTGAGTAGAATATTGATTTCCATATAGGATTTCTTTTGTCCACATTCTCCCCCTGTTGTTCAGTTAATATTAAATTTCAAATTATTTTGTATATTCTGCATTATTTGCACTGCAATTTCATGTGTGTATGTCCCTTTAAAAGCTTCTAGGTTCCCTGTATGAGCATTCCTTTCAGGATGTGGATTCCAGGTTACAGGGTGATATTTCCATTCTTTCCTTATGATACTTCCCATCCTCTGATTACCCATTAGTTAATGTGTAACTTCCTAGTCCACTCTTTAGCCTACAAATGGTCGTTAAAGGGACACTACAGTCACCAAAACAACTTTAGCTTATTTAAATAGTTTTTGAATATAGATCATGGCTCTGCAGCCTCATTGCTCAAATCACTGCCATTTAGGAGTTAAATCATTTTTGTTTCTGTTTATCTACCCATAGCCACACCTCCTTTTGCTGTGACTCACACTGCCTGCCTGAAACAAATCAATGGTCTCAATTTCACGTCGATGTTAATTTGCTTTCTTTCTCTTTTTCTTTCTCCCCTAAATTAAACAATATGCAATCAAGGACATTTAAATATTAGATGTCTCTTTACAGGAAGTGTTTTGGAAGATAAGTATCATGCAAGGGGGTGTGACTAAGGCTGTAAAAAGTGATTTAACTCCTTAATGGCATAGAATAGAGCCGTGAGACTGCATTGACATGTTCTATACACCAAAACTGCTACATTAAGCTAAAGTAGTTTTGATGAATATAATGTCCCTTTAAGTCTTATCTTCTTGTTGGTGAAATCGTCATCAATTTGTTATTTATTGGGGAGTATAGATATCTACAGTAAATAATATAATGTGTTTAACATTGCGTGCTAAGAAATTTAAAGAAAGGGAAAAAAAGAGTAAAATCACTTTATTATGGTTTACAATGGGTGTCCCTTACTTGCTGGCTTCCTGTTTCCTTTCTCAGGCATTTCCTGCAGACTTTGCATCACATCCATGACATGAACAAACTCCAACATCACATACTTAAAAGAAGCCTGGATTATATCAAACGCATCCTATTGTCTCCAGTTTGTGTCCACCGAGAGTTCGGAAAATGTTATAATGTGGCACGTAAAACCGCTTACAGGACAATAGTTCCAACGTGGAAAATTCCTACCGTGTAAATAATTCAAAGTAAATTCCAAGACTACAATGGGCAAAATTCTTAAAATTTTAAAAAAAAAAAGTTTTTGTCCATTTATCCCTACTCCCTTCCCCCAGCACCATCCCTGTTTTTTTTTTTATTATTAACATTTTTATAGTTATACATTAGGAACTACTTTTCCTTCTGCATAACCTACAGGTTGACATAAGTTTAGTCAAGCTCCACATCTTTGTGTTTTTAGATGCCCTTTGTCGACTTTGGAATTTGGTCATCAAGTTCTCACTCCCCTGCTTCCAGCATTGCGTCACTTCCAGCAGCATTACATCATCGAGTGTCTGTGTCGACTCATGTGATTTCATGTCCTTGTTAGGGCAGCGCCTTCATTTTGGTAACGCTAAGATGGTGGTGCAGTGAAAAAAAACATGGTGGAACCGACACAACTGAAAAAAAGTGTAAGTAGCAGCAGTCAAGGGGGCACTAAACATTGTGCAGTGGTCGGGGGAGGAGGGATAGAGGGAAGGATACATAGGCTAAGGGACGCAAGGGGCAATTTGGTGACAGACATTTTACAATCAGCATTTTTCTTAAAAGTGACTAGTTTGTCTTGAAATTGTAAATTAACTTGGAACTAACTTTGAATTCTGTACAATCCACACTTCAGTAAACAATGGAGTTTGATGTTAAAATTCAAAATTTATTCACACCTTAAAGGGACACTATAGGCACAAAAACAACTTAAGCTTAATGAAACAGTTTTGGTGTATAGACCATGCCCTTGTTGTTTAGGAGGTAAATCACTTTGTTTATACAGCTCTAGTCACACCTCCCTGCATGTGAATAGCACAGACTTCATAAACACTTCCTGTAAAGAGTCATCTAATGTTTATACTTCCATTATTGCAAATTCTGTTTAATTTAGAATTTCATATCTCCTGCACTGTAAATAGCTTGTTAGACCCTGCAGCCTCCTGTGTGTGACTAAAGTTCAAATTACAGAGCAGGAAATAAAAACTTTCAAAGTAAGTTGTATCTGATTAAAAATGAAATAATTTTGTTTTAATGCAGGCTCTGTCATGTGTTAGTCACAGCCGGAGGGGGTGTGGCTAGAGCTGCATACACAGAAACAAAATTAATTTAACTCCTAAATGGCAGAGAATTGAGCAGCGAGACTACAGAGGCATGATCTATACACCAAAACTGCTTCATTAAGCTAAAGCTGTTTTGGTGACTGTAGTGTCCCTTTAAGTAACCCTAACCATAACATGACCCATGACATGATCTTGTATCTACTAATCCTAATGGCACTCTTATGAATGGCTCTGTAACGCCATAATATGTATTTGAATGTATTATTATTACCTCTATGATAAAGCTCACAATAATGACTTTGACTGTATTATTTTATTAGTAATAATCTATACATTTTTGCATAATTACATAAGGGAGTGAGTATGTTTTGAAAGTGGTGGTGCATTATAGCAACAGGCGTATTTTGATATTACCATAGCTTGTATGTCACGTGAGTCTGGAGGGCTAAAATCACTGAGGATTATGGGTACAGAGGCACTCGCATAGCAAACATACTTGATGTTAGCTCTACCTCTCCATCTTATATTTGGACAAAACCAGACAACCTTCTAATTATTTATCAAAAGATCTCTGTATATAAAATCATGATGAGTCTCTATTACCCTTTGTGTGATAATTTATAGTGGCTTCATATTATATGGAGGAATGCCAAACAAACCGGGCTATTCTATTTCGTGAGGCAGAATTATCTAAAAGGTAAAGTGGTCACTTGTTAAATCATGAGGCAGTGCTATAGAATGGCTCTGGAATAAAGAAATTTCTGGAGCTCTTGGGTTCATGGTTTAACAAGCCTGTAAATATGGAAGAGCCAAAAATGGAAAGGACTTCTCTAAGACTATAACCACTACAGTTTATTGTATAGTGATCATGAAGATGTTTGGTGTTCTCCTGAAACCCAAAAGCCCCGTTACTCTGCTACGACTCCTCTAATTAAAATCTGATCTCCCTGAATCCCACATTTCTGTCCAAGGTTGAACATAGATGGGCAGGTTGGCAACAGAGAGGCAGAACATTAGCCACCCTGTTATTTTTTTTCAGTCCACTCAAAAAGAATATGACGCTAACCATAGAGATGCAGCTAAACACTCTTTTCACCATAACCACTTCAAAGAGCTGTATTGTTTATTCTGCTTAAAGTGAGCATTTCAATTATTTTTTAATCTGATGGGGATACATGGATTCCTGATTCGCAGAGTTTCAAGAAAGGGTCACGTTAATCCGTTGCACACTGCTGCTTATGTACAGGTTAATAAATTATGCTAATTTACCCGTCATGCTTCGGCGCAGAAACCAAAGAAAATATGTTGATGGGGGACAGTCTACCCATAATTATCCAAGTCCCACATATGATTTTAAAGGCTACACTAGATTTTATGGGGGTATTTGTCCTTAATGCCTCCACCCGTGGTGTCATGTAATATGTCACTGCATGCCACTAGTTCGCAACAATGTTGAACAAATCAAATTTTACAACTTCCAAAAATATATACATTCTGCTCAGCATGTGAGTTAGTTTTCTTTAGTTAATTCAATTTATGTGTTATAAAAAAGAAAAAAAAAAAACCTAAATAAATTAGTACTTGGTAAAAGGGATTCCAAAGTTAAATGAGTCATTTAATTACAAACTAGGTGTTTTTTTTCTCAGTTGCTATTGTTTTACAATCTATCCTCATTTTATGTGAGTATTTGCATAGATTAAATGTAGTCACAATGGCATTTTTGTGAATTAACCTCTCCATAGGACTGTGATTGCAATTCTTATCTCTCCAGAAATCCCACAAGCCCGGTTTTAATCAGCCTTCTGCCAGTGTATTTCTCAACTATGCAGGGTTCTGATAAATACCAATAATATTGTTAAGTGTTTTGATGGCGCCTTCGGATAAGTAAGGAAAGTCAATGTGCTATACTAGCAAAACCTCCAGTAAATGTAGTAACTGCAATTATATTCCGACACTGATTTCATGGCAAAATATCACTCATGATATAGTATATAAGGCCACAGAAATGCCAACTGAATTCAAACACACCATAATAAGTTTATCATTTTTTTCACTCAAGATCAGCATGAAATTTGATAATGTATTAAGTCCCACCATGTGAAGTGCCATAACTTCTACAGAGTTTTGAATAGCATATTGAAGTGGTTATGGTGCACGGAGTCTGTGTGCATTTCTTCATTCCCCCGCAGCACGCACAGCCTGCCATTGCCTTTTTGGATGGATAATTATCTTGGTGGCAGTATTAGTTATGTAGCTAATAAGCCAAAAAAAATAAAAATCCAGATCCCTTGTGGGTTGCTACACCTGTGGGGTTAGTTATTAAATCTCAACTAGACATTGCGGAGAATTTTCAAGGGAATTACTATTTTTAGAGCAAAATATCCTAAAACAAACAATTTCTAAATTGGAGACATTTTCATAGCTGGTTATTTTAGCTTGAAATTTGCAATTTGAGTTCCATTTAATTCTCTATTGTACAGATACCAACCTTTTGCTGTGGGTCAATGTTACTGTGTTCCTATATTCCGCTAGATTGTGTTCCTGTGGTTGAGAAGGTCTTGTTTCTCTGCATGAGGTCTTCTGGTGCCCACAGCCAGCTGATATCTTCTGCAAGTCCATCTGGCCACTGTCAGTCCTAGGACTCCTCCTCTAGTTAAGGGTAGTTATTGTAGGAGAACTAAATGGTGTTGTAAAACATTAAGGGCTCTACGGAATAGGTTGGCACTATATAAATGCCAATAATAATAATAATGGGCCGAAACCCTTACAGGACCACTGTCACAGGTCTACATATCTCTGGAAACTCACTTTCTCATAGAACGTTGGTTTTATAAAACACTTTGTTGAAATGGACCAACGGTACACATTTTAAAAAAAACAATTCCATGTGAACAAACTGTGCAATATCCTATTTTTATTTACAAAAGCAAAATAAACTTACCAAAGCCCAGTTTGGTTCCTTATAGCTTATTGACAAGGTATTATGGGCTCATCCTAAAACACAAAACGCTTTCGAACTTTGGCAAAATATTTCATTCATCTCAGGCATCACAATTTAAAAAAAAAAAAAAAAAATCAACAAAAAAAAAAATACAAAATACCACAAAGAGTAATTCACTAAAGGGAGAATTCAAACTGAATTAAAAGTCAATTTCAAATTTAAAGGTCAAAATAGTCGAATTGGAAACATTCTCTAAGTCAGCTGTGCTTTCGTTTCAGCTAGTCTGGCCTTAAATTTGAAATGTACTTTTAATTCACTCTGAATTCTCAATTTAGTAAACAACCCTAGCAGAATCACTAACAGCCAGTTATTCCCTAATCCGGGACATGTCTCTACATGACCGAGCAATTGCAAATTTTATATGAAAAAAGCCACATTTTGAAATTTTTTTCCAAGTTAGCCTTTTGCCGCTCGGCTGTTTAGGCCTAAATCGTTACAATTTCCTGTCAGTTAATCACAAATGCCAGGTTGGTGAATAGCGCTGGGTTCGCCTGGCACAGAAGGAGTTAGTAGGCCTTGTGAGCAGGGTAAAGGTGTTCTGGGTAAATTATTGGCACTGCATTAAGTTCTGCTGGTTCCCTGCAGGTCTGGCTGCCCTGCCCACCTCCGATCTCCTTGTTTGTCAAAACCTTGAGAGTGTTTAGTAAAGGCTTTGGGCACACGATTCACATGAAAGTTAACGTAACCATGGCAACGATGGATGGATAATAAAAAGTGAAAGGCAGGAGGGTTTGACAGGACCACAATGAACACTTGCCCTTTCCTCGAGACGGGAAAGATTTGTGTTTCGTGACATTTGTCTGTGATATTTTTTTTTCTTTTTCGTTTCCCATAATTTGGGTACCGCTGGGCCTGCAAAAGGGAATCAGGAAAGATGTGAATCTCACTACACTAGAGGATTAATACATGGTAACACTGGACCTTCAACACACTACCTGTTAATTATACCTCCTGGTAAAAGAGAACATCAGTGAATGTAACACTCTATGTAGGAGTCCACTGAGGTGTGTATGGGAGGATAAAATATTAATTCTCAGGAATAAATTGGGTGTATAACAGACCAGTCAGAACTGGGATACATGCTGCTTCAAGAAAATATATATACAATGCTTGAATAATGGATGTTGGCAGAGAGGGGCACAGGGACATAATGGATGGCAGAGAGAGGCACAGTGATGACACAGGGTTACTGTAAATATCTAAATGGGGGACAGGGGCATAGCAGATAGCTAAATGTTAGAGGGGCACGGTAACCATTTTAATGTTTGAGAGGGGCACAGTAACAGCTTGAATGGCAGAGAGGGGCACTGTAATCATGTGAATGGCAAAGAGGTACACAGTAATTACCTAAATGGCAGAGAGGGGCACAGTACCTGCCTAAACAACAAAGAGTTGCTATTATTACCTGGATGGCAAAGAGAGGAGCAGTGATTACATATATGATAAAGATGGGCACAAAAATATTCTAAATGAAAGAGAGGGGCAAGGGGGCACAGTAACTGTCTGAATAGCATAGAGGGGGCCAGTTATTAATCTAATGGCAGAAAGGGGCATAGTGACAGACTGAATAGCAGAGAGGGGACAGTGGCAGTCTGAATGATCAAAAGGGGCACAGTGACAGTCTGAATGACAGAGAGGGGACAGTGGCAGTCTGAATGATAAAGAGGGGCACAGTGACAGTCTGAATGACAGAGAGGGGACAGTGACAGTCTGAATGATAAAGAGGGGCACAGTGACAGTCTGAATGGCAGAGAGGGGCATAGGGACAGTCTGAATGGCAGAGAGGGGCACAGTGACAGTCTGAATGGCAGAGAGGGGAACAGTAACCACGTGGATGGCAGAGAGGGGCAAAGTGACAGTCTGAATGATAAAGAGGGGCACAGTGACAGTCTGAATGGCAGAGAGGGGAACAGTAACCACATGGATGGCAGAGAGGGACAAAGTGACAGACTGAATGGCAGAGAGGGGCAGAGTGACAGACTGAATGGCAGAGAGGGGCACTGGGCACAGTGACTGTCTGAATGATAAAGAGGGGCACAGTGACAGTCTGAATGGCAGAGAGGGGAAGAGTAACCACATGGATGGCGGAGAGGGGCAGAGTGACAGACTGAATGGCAGAGAGGGGCAGAGTGACAGACTGAATGGCAGAGAGGGGCACAGAGACTGTCTGAATGATAAAGGGGGCACAGTGACAGACTGAATGGCAGAGAGGGGCACAGTAACCACGTGGATGGCAGAGAGGGGCAAAGTGACAGACTGAATGGCAGAGAGGGGCACAGTAACCACGTGGATGGCAGAGAGGGGCAAAGTGACAGACTGAATGGCAGAGAGGGGCACAGTGACAGTCTGAATGATAAAGAGGGGCACAGTGACAGTCTGAATGGCAGAGAGGGGCATAGGGACAGTCTGAATGGCAGAGAGAGGCACAGTGACAGTCTGAATGGCAGAGAGGGGCAAAGTGACAGTCTGAATGATAAAGAGGGGCACAGTGACAGTCTGAATGGCAGAGAGGGGAACAGTAACCACATGGATGGCAGAGAGGGACAAAGTGACAGACTGAATGGCAGAGAGGGGCACAGTGACAGTCTGAATGATAAAGAGGGGCACAGTAACCACGTGGATGGCAGAGAGGGGCAAAGTGACAGACTGAATGGCAGAGAGGGGCAAAGTGACAGACTGAATGGCAGAGAGGGGCACAGTGACTGAATGGCAGAGAGGGGCACAGTAACCACGTGGATGGCAGAGAGGGGCAGAGTGACAGACTGAATGGCAGAGAGGGGCACTGGGCACAGTGACTGTCTGAATGATAAAGAGGGGCACAGTGACAGTCTGAATGGCAGAGAGGGGAAGAGTAACCACATGGATGGCGGAGAGGGGCAGAGTGACAGACTGAATGGCAGAGAGGGGCAGAGTGACAGACTGAATGGCAGAGAGGGGCACAGAGACTGTCTGAATGATAAAGGGGGCACAGTGACAGACTGAATGGCAGAGAGGGGCACAGTAACCACGTGGATGGCAGAGAGGGGCAAAGTGACAGACTGAATGGCAGAGAGGGGCACAGTAACCACGTGGATGGCAGAGAGGGGCAAAGTGACAGACTGAATGGCAGAGAGGGGCACAGTGACAGTCTGAATGATAAAGAGGGGCACAGTGACAGTCTGAATGGCAGAGAGGGGCATAGGGACAGTCTGAATGGCAGAGAGAGGCACAGTGACAGTCTGAATGGCAGAGAGGGGAACAGTAACCACATGGATGGCAGAGAGGGGCAAAGTGACAGTCTGAATGATAAAGAGGGGCACAGTGACAGTCTGAATGGCAGAGAGGGGAACAGTAACCACATGGATGGCAGAGAGGGACAAAGTGACAGACTGAATGGCAGAGAGGGGCAGAGTGACAGACTGAATGGCAGAGAGGGGCACTGGGCACAGTGACTGTCTGAATGATAAAGAGGGGCACAGTGACAGTCTGAATGGCGGAGAGGGGCAGAGTGACAGACTGAATGGCAGAGAGGGGCAGAGTGACAGACTGAATGGCAGAGAGGGGCACAGAGACTATCTGAATGATAAAGGGGGCACAGTGACAGACTGAATGGCAGAGAGGGGCACAGTAACCACGTGGATGGCAGAGAGGGGCAAAGTGACAGACTGAATGGCAGAGAGGGGCACAGTAACCACGTGGATGGCAGAGAGGGGCAAAGTGACAGACTGAATGGCAGAGAGGGGCACAGTGACAGTCTGAATGATAAAGAGGGGCACAGTAACCACGTGGATGGCAGAGAGGGGCAAAGTGACAGACTGAATGGCAGAGAGGGGCAAAGTGACAGACTGAATGGCAGAGAGGGGCACAGTGACTGAATGGCAGAGAGGGGCACAGTAACCACGTGGATGGCAGAGAGGGGCAAAGTGACAGACTGAATGGCAGAGAGGGGCACAGTGACAGCATGGATGGCAGAGAGGGGCAAAGTGACAGTCTGAATGATAAGGAGGGGCACAGTGACAGACTGAATGGCAGAGAGGGGCACAGTAACCACGTGGATGGCAGAGAGGGGAACAGTAACCACATGGATGGCAGAGAGGGGCAAAGTGACAGACTGGCAGATAGGGGCACAGTGACAGTCTGAATGGCAGAGAGGGGAACAGTAACCACATGGATGGCAGAGAGGGGCAAAGTGACAGGCTGAATGGCAGAGAGGGGCACAGTAACAGCATGGATGGCAGAGAGGGGCACGGTGACAGTCTGAGTGGCAGATAGGGGCACAGTAAGTGGCTGGATAGTAACAGGCATGTAATCAGTGCATTGGGAGGGACAGATATCTGATTTCTCCTCCCCTCCTATCTCCTGCTAGAGCTACAGCTGGCAACCAGCAAAGCGAGATACAGACTGCACAGCACTGTATGGGAGACGGTCTGTGAGAGGGACAGCACTGTATGGGAGGCAGTCTGTGTGAGAGAGACAGCACTGTATGGGAGGCAGTCTGTGTGAGAGAGACAGCACTGTATGGGAGGCAGTCTGTGTGAGAGAGACAGCACTGTATGGGAGGCAGTCTGTGTGAGAGAGACAGCACTGTATAGGAGGCATTCTGTGTGAGAGAGACAGCACTGTATGGGAGGCAGTCTGTGTGAGAGAGACAGCACTGTATAGGAGGCAGTCTGTGTGAGAGAGACAGCACTGTATGGGAGGCAGTCTGTGTGAGAGAGACAGCACTGTATGAGAGGCAGTCTGTGTGAGAGAAACACATTGTCAGACACTGTATTTACTGAGAGAAACCGTAACTTCTGTCACATGTAACAACAGACAGCTTCGGGGATTCAGGAATCAAGCAAAGTAACTGTTTTACATCAAACAAGCTTCAAGCATGTGGGGATAACGCTCTGCACCCCACAAACTGGATCTGGGGCCAACTTGATCTCTCTGAGTATTGGCTGCATCTCTGGACTACTTAACATTGAATTCAGGCTAGCAAACTACAGACTGGAATAGCAAGTTACCTGGACTACCTTATCTCAAGTCTTGGCTAGCAAACTCTAGGGATCACTCAACCATAAACACCTTGCCTGGACTGACAGACTCAAACCTGGATTAATTCACTCACCCTGGGCTACAAGTCTCCTCACACACTCCAATCCTGCCAAGTGACACAAGGTGAGTCAGTGGCAGTGCTAACCATGTGTAATTATTGTATACCCCCATATAACACGCAGCCTCTGTACCATATCACCAAGCTAACTGTATAGTAGGAATCTGAGCCTCAGTTGCTGCAGAACCTCTTTTTTGACACTAGAATGTTCTGCTTTTCAAGAGTTTCAGCAGTAAGTCCCTCCAGCAGGCTTTACTGCCCTGGGACCCACAGGGGGCAAAGGGCAAACAATGAAACACCTCCCCCATCCCTTGCCACCCACAGCCTGTCCCTGGGTGGCACCAACTGCTGTCCCTTAGTGTCTCTTACATACTTTAGCTGTCAATTCAAAAAGAGATAAAATGATCTCTAGGCTTACAAGGATTCATTGTAACTGAATGGGTTCTGCAGGAGAGACCCTCATGTGATCAATATACAGAAATGCTCTGTGTGTGATAGCTAGTCTCTGATATAATATTACCCTGGGGTGGGAAAAAAAAGACCATCAAATACTGGGCAAAGGAGCTTGCAATCTAAATAAATTGTTGGCCAATAGTGAAACACACACACTGCATTGCTGTATTTCGACTTTAATCCCTTAAGGACCAAACTTCTGGAATAAAAGGGAATCATGACATGTCACACATGTCATGTGTCCTTAAGGGGTTAAAGACAGAAATGTTGGATTCCTGTCTATTTGTTGCAGCTGGTGACTCAATGCTTATTAACACAAAAACCCTCATTCTAATTGATTTATTGGGAACACCAGCTTCATAGTACAATAACAGGATGGATATAATTGTAGATGGTACACTTTATTACAGTCTGGTAGAAATAAATGGAGTGTAAGGACTTTGGGATAACTATTGTATAATGTCCTGTATTACAGTAGGGTTGTCAGACCCCCCATGGGTTTCCTTTGCATACACTTTCTAAATACTGATGGGCAGGTCCTGAAAAGTGCTCCCCCTGCAGTATTTAACATTCCCATGGAATTCAATCACCTCATTCTTTGATTAGTCAACTGAGTGTATTGCTGCAGCATGAATGGGTCCAACAAGGCAGCACTTTTCATGTGCTGACCATTAGGTGCTTTTTGCAGCCCTATCACTTACCATGTGTAGTGATATATGGCTAGCATAATAATCTTCAGTGTAATGTGTTTGAATAGCTGCAGTCTCTTTGATGTTTAACACTATAAGCACAGTAATCTGAAGTGGGTATGGAGCTTAAAGGGTCTTTTTAAATATTTTTTTTACTTTCTGGGTTTCTTCAAGAAGTAATAAAGTATTGGTGAGTTCAGGTGGGAAAAACTCTTCAATACTGTTGAATGGAAGATTTTTGTTCCACCCCCAACTGACTTTTTAAAACTAACTTGTAACTGTTTCATCATTAACTACCAGCTCACCTCATTGTTTAATAAATAGAGCATTAGGCTAAAAAGGGAAAATAAAGATCAGGGTTACTTACTAAAGTGAGAATTCAAAGAGTTAAATGAAGGCCAGAGTAATCAATTTTAAAGCATAGCTGTTTTAAAGATTTTTTTTTTGGTTCGTTTGACTACTTTGGCCTTAAATTTTGAATTTCCCTCTGAATTCAGTTTGATTCTTCAGTTTAGAGAATAACCCTGTTTGTTAGATTTGTGAAATCCAGCGAGACGTTCCAAAATCACTTTCTGTTATTTGCTTATTCAACCCCAGAATACAACTGTCTCCGCCGGCCGTGTTTGGTGGTAAAGAAATATACTGGAGGGTTCAAGACGAGTGTTCAGTTTTCACCTCATTTCTTTACATTTATTTACTAAACGCCAAATTGTAATGATTTCAAAAACAAGACGTTAGACTAAAATAACCAAGAATTTTCTTTACTAAATCGGCTATTTTTGTCTTAATGTTATCATTCCACGTTCAGGCAGTAACCCCAAAGTTTGGACAGATGTGCACCGGCAGAATGTTATGCACTAACTGGGAGGTGCAGTGTGTGTACATAGTCCGGATACTCCCTTGGTAGAAGCTGTTTGAAATGTAGCCTAGCTGCATGTTCTAGGACCCTTGTATGGTAAAGTTATACATTACACACAGACAGAGAAAAGAAGTGTCATGATAGTCAGGGGGAGGACTTTGGGCAACCTGCAGCTGAATGGATGAACTTCTACTCCAACTCCCACCACTCCTAGACTGCTCAAGTATGGCTGAGAGTAGCAGGAGTTTCCTTGAAAACCTACAGGGATCTCTGTAGTTCAGCGTTCTCCAAACTCTGCCCTCCAGATGTTCCTGAACTACCATTAGCACGATTCCTTGAATGAAATTTATAGCCAGAGAATCATGGGAGTTGTAGTTAAGCAACATCTGGAGAACCGTGCTGTAAATTGATGTGTCGCTTGTTATAGCAATAAGAGTCTGCATTAAATTAAGCGAGAACGGGGGAGACATGATAGGGGCATTAAACGTTTTAGGTCAGAATACTTCAAATGTACATTTGTCACCCCTCATCCATTTCTCGAGCTCAGCAATGTTCTCTTACAATGTCAGTTCTCTTGTTAGTTACAATTCCTGGTTTGCGCAATAAACCCCAGGACTGTGTAAATTCCAGTATCCAACTGATAGCCCGCTCATTTCTTTTGTTATGATAATCACGAGATTTACACTTTGTGTACAAGTTCCTTCACTGCTATTCAAACAAAAATTGACACTTTGTTACGAAATGCATGTAGGAGACTCACAGACAAATTACATTGTATACATTTGTAATCTGGAAAACAGGATCCACAATACAATGTAACGCTGTGATTTACAGTGTAATGCTTTGTATCAATGTAACAGTATTACAGATCCAATTCACTTCTTGCAATTGATAAATCTTATATCCTGTACACCTGAAAGAGTATGGTATAAGGAGGCTCCCTGTCTACCCGCACACAGTGTATTATAACTGCAGCTATAAGGTTATGGTGTAAGGAGGTCCCCTGTCTCCCCGCACACATTGTATTATAACTGCAGCTATAAGGTTATGATGTAAGGAGGTCCCCTGTCTCCCCGCACACAGTGTATTATAACTGCAGCTATAAGGTTATGATGTAAGGAGGTCCCCTGTCCCCTGTCCCTGTCTCCCTGCATACAGTGCATTATAACTGCAGCTATAAGGTTATGGTGTAAGGAGGTCCCCTGTCTCCCCGCACACAGTGTATTATAACTGCAGCTATAAGGTTATGGTTTAAGGAGGTCCCCTGTCTCCCCGCACACAGTGTATTATAACTGCAGCTATAAGGTTATGGTGTAAGGAGGTCCCCTGTCTACCCGCACACAGTGTATTGTAACTGCAGCTATAAGTTTATGGTTTAAGGATGTCCCCTGTCTCCCCGCACACAGTGTATTATGACTGCAGCTATAAGGTTATGGTTTAAGGAGGTCCCCGCACACAGTGTATTATGACTGCAGCTACAAGGTTATGGTTTAAGGAGGTCCCCTGTTTCCCCGCACACAGTGTATTATGACTGCAGCTATAAGGTTATGGTGTAAGGAGGTACCCCGTCTCCCAGCACACAGTGTATTATAACGGCAGCTATAAGGTTATGGTGTAAGGAGGTCTCCTGTCCATGTCTCCTGCACACAGTGTATTATAACTGCAGCCATAAGGTTATGGTGTAAGGAGGTCTCCAGTCCAAAACTACTTCACCATATAGTGATCTTTGTTGTTTGTTTCACATCTTACTGAGGCCTTGAACCAAAAGAAGGAACATAGCTTTATCTGTAAGTAGGGATTATACCGCTCACACCATCTATAAGAGCTTTCAATAGCTCTCGTAAGTGTAAGTGCATTACTTTATTTCTATCTTTACACTTATATTCGAAGTTACTACACTATTCGCCCTCCCCTTTGTTGGTACTGCTTATATTTTTCATATTTTTACATTAATCAAACATAACTCGAATGCTTGATTCAAAAAGCAATTCACGTTGTAGCTCTGTTGGCTTGCAAAGAGCTGCTCCTGGCGAGCTTGATTCGATGCCCATCCTTTCCCACCAGCTTTTTATCAGCACTTGACCATCTGTGTGTTATCTGTTGGCTGATTAGTTGATGTCTGAATGTTCTTTCAATTAATTTTCACTCATTTACCTGATTTCATTCCCTGTGGATAAATGATGGACTGATGAATGACCTTACAATGAAACAGATCATATATCAGATTGTAGAACAGACATTAGGCAATGTATATTAAGTAAAAATAACATCCAATCCCAGAAAAGAAAATTGACTCCGACAAACTCTGCCACGCAAGGACAGTGTGCCTGATAAATGTAGTCTGAATTTTTTGCAGTACACCATACGAACACTGAGGGTACTTGCTAGAAATAAATGTTTATTGAGTTCAATGTAAAAGGTATTGGACAAGCAAAGCACAAGATCCCTGTTTCTAATGGATGCATCATTTGATTCTTTTAAATGTATTTATATTAGAGAAATTTAATATAGCAAATTTATTAAAGCGGCACTGTCATGCCGAATCCCGTTTTTTTTTTAACCCCCCTCCCGCCTCCACTACATCCAATCGACCCCCTAGTCATCCCCAAATGCCCCTAAGCCCCCCACATTACCTCTTTTTAATTCTTTATCTTCTGCCCCGATCTTTATTCAGGGCGCCGCCATCTTTGTGTGGGTAGGTGAAGTCCCTGTGGGACACGTCATCTGCCCACACTACACAGACTGTGAGATTCCCGCACATGCCCAGTGAAACACCTGGACATGCGAACGGGAATTTCACCTATTCATTCATTCATCAGACAGACGAATGAATGAATAGAAAAAATCAGACGAACAAACTAACACTGAGTATCAGTGTTAGTTTGTTCGTTCAGTTTATTACAAGGAGGGAGCTACCGGCGTGCAGCTCCCTCCTTGTAATATGTAACTATAGAAGCGGCAGGGAGCAGTGCTCCCCTCCACTTCATAAGCCCCCCAGGTCCCCCCTCACTCTATGGGGGTCAATATGACCCCCATAATAGGACAAGGGAGATTAAAATCTCCCCAATGCCCCTACTCGCTATACCGCGAGTAGGGGCATGTCCACTAAACAGTGAGCAGCCTGTGGCTGCTCACTGTAAAAAAAAAAAAAAATGGTAATAAGGGGGGGACCTACTGTCCCCCCCCCGGCCCCCACCCCTGCGCGGTGGGTGGGGGCCCTAATAAAACAATAAGGGGGGGGGGACCTTCTGTCCTCCCCCCCGGCCCCCACCCCTGAGCGGTGGGTGGGGGCCCTAATAAAAACAATAAGGGGGGGGACCTATTGTCCTCCCCCCCTGGCCCCCACCCCTGCGCGGTGGGTGGGGGCCCTAATAAAACAATAAGGGGGGGGGGGGACCTATTGTCCTCCCCCCCTGGCCCCCACCCCTGCGCGGTGGGTGGGGGCCCTAATAAAACAATAAGGGGGGGGGACCTATTGTCCTCCCCCCCTGGCCCCCACCCCTGCGCGGTGGGTGGGGGCCCTAATAAAACAATAAGGGGGGGGACCTACTGTCCTCCCCCCCGGCCCCCACCCCTGAGCGGTGGGTGGGGGCCCTAATAAAACAATAAGGGGGGGGACCTACTGTCCTCCCCCCCGGCCCCCACCCCTGAGCGGTGGGTGGGGGCCCTAATAAAACAATAAGGGGGGGGGACCTACTGTCCTCCCCCCCGGCCCCCACCCCTGAGCGGTGGGTGGGGGCCCTAATAAAACAATAAGGGGGGGGACCTACTGTCCTCCCCCCCTGGCCCCCACCCTTGCGCGGTGGGTGGGGGCCCTAAATGACCCCCCCCCCATCAAGGTGACTAGGGGTCCCAAGCCCCTAGTCACCCCCCACCCAAAACATTCTATCCCCTACCTACCCCCCTCACCCTAAAAATAGTGAGGGGGGAATAAAATAACTAACCTGTAAAAAAAAAAAAATTAAACTTACCATTTGACGTCTTCTTTTTTCTAAATTCTTCTTACTTCAGCCCCCCAAAAGGCCAAATAAAAATCCATAAACCCGTCGCACTTTAAAAAAAACAACAAAAAAAAACGAGCGCAAACAAAAATTAATCCATCTTCACCCATGGAGGGCACGCCGCGTACTGAGCTCCGCAGGGCGGGTCAAGGCTTATAAAGCCTTGCCCCGCCCTGCAATTAGGCTTAGAACACAATGATTGGTTGGTTTAAACCAATCAGAGTGCTCTGTGTCATTTTACACAGCGTGGGAAAATTCAAAAGAACTTTCCCACGCTGTGTAAAATGACACAGATCACTGTGATTGGATGGTTTGAAATCCATCCAATCACAGTGCTCTGTGTCATTTTACAAGCGTGGGAAAGTTCTTTGGAATTTTCCCACGCTTGTAAAATGACACAGAGCACTGTGATTGGATGGCTTGAAAACCATCCAATCACAGTGATCTGTCATTTTACACAGCGTGGGAAAGTTCTTTTGAATTTTCCCACGCTGTGTAAAATGACACAGAGCACTCTGATTGGCTTAAACCAACCAATCATTGTGTTCTAAGCCTAATTGCAGGGCGGGGCAAGGCTTTATAAGCCTTGACCCGCCCTGCGGAGCTCAGTACGCGGCGTGCCCTCCATGGGTGAAGATGGATTAATTTTTGTTTGCGCTCGTTTTTTTTTTTTTTTTTTAAAGTGCGACGGGTTTATGGATTTTTATTTGGCCTTTTGGGGGGCTGAAGTAAGAAGAATTTAGAAAAGAGAAGACGTCAAATGGCAAGTTTAATTTTTTTTTTTTTTACAGGTTAGTTATTTTATTCCCCCCTCACTATTTTTAGGGTGAGGGGGGTAGGTAGGGGATAGAATGTTTTGGGTGGGGGGTGACTAGGGGCTTGGGACCCCTAGTCACCTTGATGGGGGGGGGGTTCATTTAGGGCCCTCACCCACCGCGCAGGGGTGGGGGCTAGGGGGGGAGGACAGTAGGTCCCCCCCCTTATTGTTTTATTAGGGCCCCCACCCACCGCTCAGGGGTGGGGGCCGGGGGGGAGGACAGTAGGTCCCCCCCCCCTTATTGTTTTTATTAGGGCCCCCACCCACCGCGCAGGGGTGGGGGCCAGGGGGGGAGGACAATAGGTCCCCTCCCTTATTGTTTTATTAGGGCCCCCACCCACCGCTCAGGGGTGGGGGCCGGGGGGGGAGGACAGTAGGTCCCCCCCTTATTGTTTTTATTAGGGCCGCCACCCACCGCGCAGGGGTGGGGGACGGGGGGAGGACAGTAGGTCCCCCCCCCTTATTGTTTTATTAGGGCCCCCACCCACCGCGCAGGGGTGGGGGCCGGGGGGGAGGACAGTAGGTCCCCCCCCCTTATTGTTTTATTAGGGCCCCCACCCACCGCGCAGGGGTGGGGGCCAGGGGGGGAGGACAATAGGTCCCCCCCCTTATTGTTTTATTAGGGCCCCCACCCACCGCGCAGGGGTGGGGGCCGGGGGGGGGGGGCAGTAGGTCCCCCCCCCCCCAATCTTTAACCTTCGCGCAGGGGAGGGGGGGTGTTTATTGTTTTTTTTATTTGTTTTTTGTTTTTTACAGTGAGCAGCCACAGGCTGCTCACTGCTTACTAGACATGCCCCTACTCGCGGTATAGCGAGTAGGGGCATATTATTTACTAATACTAAGTAATCTTTACTTAGTATTAGTAAAGTTGGCTGAAAGACCAATTCAGGTCTTTCAGCCTTTTAGTAGATAGCTCCCTGATACCGTGGGAATTAGGGAGTTATCTACTAAGCGGCTGCAAGATGCAGCCGCGGCAATGAATAGGATCGGAGTTTCATTCATTGGAATGAAATTCCGATACAAACAAAGTACCGAATTGCATCCTAACACCAATGGAGAATTCTGTTAGGATGCAATTCGGCAGTTTTGCCGGCGTTCTGTCTAAGTGACAGGACGTTTGGCAATACTGACAGGAAGCATTGTGGGAACAGGGAGGAAAGCTAGGGATCATGGGAAAATTGCTCTGACCAGCGGAAATGAAGCACACTTTGCTCCTCCGCTGGTCAGAGCTGGTCAAGCGGAGGAATCCCATAAGACAAAGAGTCCCTACTTTGTCTTATGGTTTTAAAGAAAACTAAAGGAGACAGGAAGAAAAGAAGAACAGATCCTGAGAGAGGGGTAGAAGAGGAAGAGATTGAGGAAAGGTAAGTTCGGCATGACAGTGCCGCTTTAAATTGTAAAGTCACATGGACTAAAAAAACAACAACAAAAAAACACCTCCTGAGAATATTTTACCAAACTCCTGATTGCATTAATTCAATGTCTGATTATTTTGTTATAGTATCCTGTCACTGTGAAGTCCTTTGATTTAAGGGACACTTTTGTCACCAAAACAACTTTAGCTTAATGAAGCAGTTTTTGTGTATAGATCATGCCCCTGCAGTCTCACTGCTCAATTTTCCATTTAGGAGTAAAATCACTTTTGTTTCTGTTTATGCGACCCTAACCACACCTCCCATGGTCGTTACTGACACAGCCTGCATGAAAACGAAATTGTTTAATTTTCAATTAGATGTAACTTGCTTTAAAAGTTTTTATCTCCTGCTCTGTAAATTGAACTTTAATCATTCGAGAGAGGTTCCTGCATTAACAGATCAGGAGATTAGAAATTCAAAATTAAACATAATGTTCAATAAAGGAAGTGTAAACATTAGATGACTTTACAGGAAGTGTTTAGGAAGGCTGTGTAAGTCACATGCAGGTAGGTGTGGCTTGGGCTGCATAAACAAAGTGATTTAACACCTAAATGTCAGATAGTTGAGCAGTGAGATTGCAGGGCTATAATCTATACACCAAGACTACTTCATCATGCTAAAATTGTTTTGGTGACTACAGTGTCCCTTTAAGTTGGTTTTGTACTCTCCTGAGATTAATGTATTTAGTTTCCCCAAATGAGCTGTAACCTGTTGGTTTGCTGCTGCAAAAAATGGCAGTCTAAGCACCATAACCACTACATCCCATTGTGATAGCTATGGTTCTAGGAGGCTGCATGTACTACCCTCCAGTTCCGGGTCAAACTATTTTTGAGAGGTTTCCCTCAAACTGGGGGACAACGAGAAACCCAAGGCCTGGTATCTGCACACCACATTGTTAATGCAGAAGACAGCGAATGCACTCAGCCAACCAATGTCACCAAAATATGGACAAAATTGATGTTGCTATTCCAGACGAGGAGCCTCTGTAGCAGCAATATGGTGAGCAGGGGCTAGGCCCCAGATACCTCCTGCTCCAATGGATTTGCTCAAACCACTAAAAAAGAAGTTTGACACAGAACAAGGGGAATGCCACTGGCAGCATGATGGCACCACAACCACTTGATCGTGCCCATGAACATGACGCAAATTAATTTCCAATTTATCATCAGTGATGTGTATCATGATGATTATTACTATCATCTTTCCCACCAACATTTTGGTCCTTGCTCGTACAGTTAATGTTCCTGCACAATTCTAACAATAATTTACACTTCTGCAAGATCACTATCAATTCTGTGCACCGTGAATGCTGGCGATTGGTGGTGGATCAGTTCACCGCCTTCAACTTATCACTGCCATTCACAATAAGTCCCAAGATTTTAACAGATAAGAAGATACCTCTCATGGTGATAGGACATGTCTATAAAAATATCCACAGCCCTTCATATGTTTAACTATTAAATCATGGCATCATCTCATTGGATCTATTGGAAAAAATATTTATGGCGTTTATAAAATAACGGAAAAAGCACAACTTTCGCCCCAGATCCCAATAGTCTTGTATTTCGAAATGTATTATTTCAGTGTTTTGTTTAAGGCGTTGTGTATTGCTGACAGCTTTACTGTTTTGAACAGACATCTTTATTAATGTTTGAAACTTTAGCTGGTAATAAAAACCTTTTGGATTTTTGAACAAACTTTAAAAGAGCACTTAAGCTTAAAAATAGAATTTTATTATATGAAAGATGTCCTGCATATGGCAGGCTTTATACTTGATTTTCTCTTTTTAGACTTTGTTACTTGCCAGGTATCTCAAGTTTATATCTAAGATTAAGCCTTTCGGCGGAGGGTGTAGATATTTTGGGTAAGCTGCTCCTCAGCCAGGACTGCAATGCCGAGTCTGTGAACAGTATGTTCTTGGAGCGTCATTGGCATTTACGAGTGCAAAGAGATGGCATGGATCCCATACACCAAGCTTTTCACAAGCTACCTCTACTTTTCCATGTTTCATTTACTCCAATTGATATTTTGTTGAGGGGTAACAACACTGACCCTGTGACCTAGAAAGAGTGTAATAACTGAATAATTGGAGATCTTGTGTCTTTGGTAGAACCAATCTCTCTTCTTTGCATCCTGGAGGATGAAGGTGACAAGATACACTATATGGACAGAAGTGTTGGGACACCCGATCTGTACAACAACACGGACTTTTAGGATATATCGTATTCTCAATACATAGACATTAATATGTGGTTGATAGACCCATTGCAGCTATAACAGCTTCCACTTCACAAGGCACTATCTTTCAGTTCCAGGTGAAATAATTTTCGAGAGGTTCCACTTTGATCCACAGAATTGATACTGATCTTGCAGATGTGTGACTTAATGTCAGAATGGTGCGGGAACACTAAGAAACAGAAATGTAAGAGGATGGACCAAGACAGGGGTGAGAAGAAGATGAGGATATGTCAGAACATGATACACATCACTGCTGATAAATTGGAATTGATTCTCCTAAAAATGGGGCATGTGTACATCATGTTCATGGGCACTATCAAGTGGTTGCGGTGCTATCATGCTGCCCGTAGTATTTCACTTGTCATTCCCTTGTGTCAAACTGTTTTTAGTGGTTTGGGCAAATCCAGGGGAACACAAGGCATCCGGGGCCTATCCCCTGCTCACCACATTGCTGCTACAGAAGGCTTCTCACAAGATTTTGTCTGAATTTTTGCCCAATTATCCAGTAGAGCATTTGTGAGGTCAGGCAGTGATGTTGGGGGAGAGGACCTATTTCGCAATCTCCATTTCAGTTCATCCCAAAGGTGTTCGATGGGGTCAAACCACTGTTTAGTTCTCTCCAATTCAGTGCTTAGTGAGTAAACCCCTCAGCTTCTTCTTGTCTGTGAAAGTTTGGCGTATTCCCTAATTCCCATAACACCGCTGAACTAACACTATGATCCTCCCTATTTCTGCTCATTTAAAATGCCCTTGGCATTAAATGCTATGCGTTCCCACTGAGTTCAGTAGGTGAATGTGGACATGAGTTAAAATTAGTGTATGCCCAAAGCGATAATTAGTGAATAGAACCTTGTCTTGCTATTAATAGTAAGGATGTGTGAGGTTTCTGTCCTCAGAAAAGATTAAAAGGAAAAGTTTTTTTTCTTCTGTAGAATAATCTGCTGACATTTTGATAATTATTGAAAAGTCCTTATGCCTATGTGACTGGCAAGATGCTTAGACACCAAAACATTGGCCTTTATAAATCTCTATAAATCTGTGAAATTACTCGCCATGGTTTTATAATTTCACTTTCTGTGATAAAACTAGCATTTTGTCTGGTGTTTTTTTTTTTTGTTTTGTTTTTTTAATTTTAAATTCTAGGGAAGGACAGCCAAAAAATGAAAACACAACTCAATTAGAGAATTCTAATTCTAATATGTAAAAAATCACAGTGAATTCTCAACAGATAACATGTTAGTAAATGACCTTGTCACTGTGTATTAGTCCAGGCTATGATGGCGTCTTACAAATGCAATTAATAATACATCTCTGAAAATTTGAACTGATTTATAATAAAGTAGGCTGCGCTTTGCAAGATGGCACGTGAGCTTACAATCTAAAAGGGCTAAAGTGGGTTGAGACAAAATGTAGCACTGCAGAAAATTAACCTCAGCATTTTTTTTCCCATCAATTTATTTGAAATTGTTCATTCATGTTTGAGTAAGATTTGACAGGTTTGCACTTACAGCCTATGGCAACTAAAATCCAAAATATTCTGTTTTTAAACTGCTTCAAGCTGTGATAAAAGAGAGAATAAGTGCACATTGTAGCATGGGGACAAGCGATCACACAATACTTGTAGAATTCCGGCTGGCTTATTTTTAGAGACTTTCCCCTCTATTTTCTGATCCCATGAGGAGAACACAATACATTTTCTCGTTGCTTTGCAAGCTGTTCCCACAGCGGTTCAGCCGTGTTCCAAGATAACTAGGGGTTTGTCACCTAAACAGCAAGTTGTAGGGATCTTAGGACGGAGTTGCAATTTTTGGTTACGATCGTCAATCTGCTCTACCGATTGTAATCGTTAAAATATTGGAACATGTTATTCTTATGAAATGTTATATCCTGTAATACTACCTTGATTAATAAAAACAATGGATTGGCAAAAAAATATTCGCCAATGTTTGACTATGTCTAAGTTTAGAATTCTGTATTTACAGATTTTACCCCCTGCTGTTTTTGTTTGTATCGCGCTATGAAGGTGGCAGATTACACAAATAGGAGGATGTGTTAAACTATGTGTGCAGCTAGGATTTTAACTCATTGTGAAGCGGGCAGTTATTTTACTGTAAAATTAAAGTTCATTCACAGTTTAAGCCAAACAGACACTCTGGAACAATAACACTATGTTTTCAGTTAGATTTCTCCATCTTAAAGGACCACTGTAGGCACCCAGACCACTTCAGCTTAATGAAGTGGTCTGGGTGCCAGGTCCATCTAGGGTTAACCCTGCCTGCTGTAAACATAGCAGTTTCAAAGAAACTGCTATGTTTACATATGGGTTAATCCAGCCTCTAGTGGCTGTCTCATTGACAGCCGCCAGAGGCACTTCCGCGCTTCTCACTGTGATTTTCACAGTGAGAAGACACCAGCGTCCATAGGAAAGCATTGGAAAGCTCTTGCCGCGCATGCGCATTCAGTCGGTGACGTCCAAAGGAGGAGGAGAGTCCCCAGCGCCGAGGGAGCCCGGCGCTGGAGAAAGGAGGAGAAAGGTAAGTGTTTAACCCCTTCCTCCTACTTCAGCCCGACGGGAGGGCACCCGCAGGGCACTATAGTGCCTGGAAAACAAGTTTGTTTTTCTGGCACTATCGTGGTCCTTTAAATAGGAAATTAACTTTGAATTCCTGAAAATTCAAATAACAGAAGGGATCTTTCTACCCCAGCAGCAAAATTGTTGCAGGAAGAGCGTATTTGAAGCCTGATTGATGGCAATACCTTTATTGGCTAATTAAGTATATTTAGAGTGGAGGGATGAATGGCATATTTTTTAAAATGTTATTTTTTTAATAGAAATTATATTGTTTTTTTAAAGAAAGTGTTATCTTGGCTTTTAGGAGGATATGGCAATCAAAGGGTTAAAATTCATATTCCCAAAGACCTCTTGCCCCCCTGCAGCAGTAAGATATTGCTGGGATCCTCAGAGCATTCCAGAGCATCTATCATTGCTTTGCCCTTGGAATGTTAATGAATAGGCTCCCTGATCCCTTCCTCCCTACAACATGGACCTGTCCCTCACCCAATGCACTATAGAAAAGGCTATGAGAAGGGGGTAGAGAGGGGGTATTCACTGTGTTTATAAAACACCAGCATATCCCAGGCATAGGCAACCTTCGGCACTCCAGATGTTTTGGACTACACCTCCCATGATGCTTTGCCAGCATTATGGGTGTAAGAGCATTATGGGGGATGCAGTCCACAACATCTGGAGTGCCGAAGGTTGCCTATCCCTTTCCTACAGTATAGTTCATAAAGTGATATACAAGTATTAATGATAAATATGTTCAAATAGAGATTGTAGCCGTATTGATAAATATGTTAGACATACAAGAACAGGAGGGGGTATGGTTACTGTTTAGAGAAAATTATTATTATTCATAAAGTACCAGCAAATTTCGCAGCGCTATAATGGAACTCATTGTCATGGGACAATAAAATGAGTTATTGGTATAAATTCATTCATATCAGATTTTCTATAGCCTTCAGTCCTTTAAGAAGTTCCTTAAGACCCATCATTTTAGGAAGGCGCATGTCTTTCCTGGATAAGTTATCTCGTTATACCAGTCTGTCCCGTCTCCCCTCACATACCTAACGTTATCACAGTCTTCCTCATTCTCTCAACTCTACAGCATTCCTTTGCACTATATTTTGTTTTTTTCCCCTAATTTTAAGTCGATACAGGTGTCATAGCTGGGATCTCCCCTTCCCTCTTTTCATTCATATTCCTCCACTTCCTCTAGATTGTAAGATCTTTTGCGCAGGTTTTTCTTATGATACTTGTGAAATATGCTTGTCATTTGCTTTGCTCTTTTATAGTCCCATTGTACAACTGTACGTTGAGATTTGTTGGGGCTCTAATAATTATATCATTTTTCTTCGATATTCATGCACAGAGAAGTTCATTTATGGTGGATGTTAGAGATTGCATTTTAAAACATTGAAAGTATAGACCTTTATTGACAACATGTATCTGTTAGCACAGGATCAAATGTAGTCGCTCAAAAAAGCACTAAAATAAGCAATCACAGTGATAATATGTCTCAACGTCACTCATGGCAATGTGTGTACAGTATTCACTTTACTGTGACTAGTGCTACTCTAGCAACTAAATTGCAAACTTTATTATTTATTATTATTATTATTATTATTATTATTATTATTATTACTTTATTACCAATTATTCTCCAACTCTGTAAAAAGAAGCTTGTATGGGACATGCAATGCTTACATAATTGAGGATGCTGGTAGTTGTAGTTCTACATGAGCTGGAGTTCTATACAGCATCTATACAGCCTGTTCTGTTTCAGACCGAGGTCTGTAAGGTGAAGCTCATCATCAACCATAAAGATAGCCCTGATGCCATACTCCGAGCAGGGTGTAATTATATTAAGGTGACCAGATGTGTTCTTTAAACATGGAAAAAAGATAACGCCTTCCAATTTATTTATAAATGCGTTTGTTTTCA